>NC_071101.1:43807500-44460000 GCF_024256425.1 Clarias gariepinus | reverse complement strand
ACATTTTTTGTATTGATTTTGACTGTTGCCTCATTGAAAACTTGAAGGTTGAATAAAGTTGAATAAAGCTGAAATGAATTTCCCTTTTCTTTACCCAGAAACAATGGGGATGCAAATTTTTGCATTTACAGTATTATAAAATACCCTCAACAGTTTTTTTTTTTGTTATGGCATGGCATCTCTGCCACCTTGTATCACTTTCTCTTACCTTCGATGACTGTTATGTTCTTCAGCGCCATGGAGTGCTCCCAGTCTTTGAGTCTTAGGTCCTCAGTGATGACGCTGAGAATCTCAAGCTCATTCTTCATCTGCTCCTCCAGATGGCTCTGCTTGATCCGGACACTCCTGGTATTTTGGGTCACATTGCTCATTTGCACCTGAAGCAGCTCCATCTCCAACCGCTGGATGTTGACATAGCTGCTAAGCGAGTAATTGATGGAGCCCATGGCCCAGTCCACCTCGTCTAGTTTCTGCCTAAGTTCATCAACTCGCCCCACTGTCTCACGCAACGCGGCATCCTGACTGCGGATGGAGGCAGCAGCTCGTGTTAGGGCTATTCCTAGTGCGCTGCTGTTTCTCCGGCTACTTCCCACGTGCTCCTCTATCTGCGTAATAGTGCCTGTGGCATGTTCGCTAAATGCCTGCAGGTCCAGGATGTCCCGCTCGAGACCCTGCACCAGGTTTCCTTTGTAGAACACAAGAGTCATTATTCATCCCGGAAATTAGGATTAATGACCTGATTTGTGGTTCAGATGTACTTTAAGTCCCCAACATACGAACGAGTTCTGTTCAGAGACTTTTGTTTTTGTCTAAGTACTAGGATACTAACACAAATGCCTATACATAGTAAATAACTACAGTAACATGTTCCAGGATCTTGTTCTTGTTCTTTAAAATCATGCCAATGGTTAAACGATTCATGTTAAAAAAACGAGTAATGTTTGCAATTTTTTCACCTATCCATATTCTCTCAATTATAATTTTTGTCTTTATCAGTATTAGTTGATGCTTCTTAGCAGTACCAGTTAAATTGCTGCAGCTTTTACGCCTGCTTCTGGACATCCTTGGATGTTTTTTTCAATGTCCAACGGACATGTGATCTGACTTCCGCAGAACATTTGTAAACGCATGGTCATGTCTTTAAAAGTTCATAACTCAAATGTTTGTATGTAGGGGACTTACTGTACTAGCAGTCAGTCACTACCATAAGCAGAAAATGCCAGAGTAATTGTACTTAAAAATGCACTTTAAGTTAAACCCATTCATCAGTGAACTCTGCATTTTTCTTGTACCTAGCTGCCTCAGCTCTTCGCTGTGATTGTGGAAGAGGCGCTCCAGCTTCCAGATGTTCTCCAGCAGGTCGCTTTGGGAAGGCAATTGACCGAGAGACTTCTGCAGAGTTTCGGAGCGATCTCCCAGACGTGTCACATTCTCCACCAGAGCCTCCTGCTTCTCTGATGATACCTGGGATCTGGAAACTGAGAAGGACCAAACACACACACACACACACACACACACACACACACACACACACACACACACACACACACTTAGAACTTAACTTAAACTTAGAGGTCATTAATACGCTGGGTTTATCAGATCAATCAGTTGGAATAATGAAAACACATTTGGTTTCAAAACAAAACTAATTTGACCTAAAAGGTACAGTGTGTAGAACTGATTTTTTGGCTATGAATTGCTGTTTGATCTGGCTTGACAACTGTTTGGTAAAGTAAGCCAAGCTTGTGCTGAGATCAAGAGATCTAAAATGTGATGCTTTTAGAATCTCATCACAGGGAAAAACAGGATAAAGGAACATGGAAGGAAATAAAGCTAAATCTATTTTAAATAAAAGTAATTTTACACACATTTGAGGACAATAATGGGACACATTTTAAGGAGATAGAGAGAGAAATGAAAAAGTGAGAAAAGCCTTTCCTCAGCGGAGTTGGATATCTTGGAAAAGACCTGTCTCTGATCTTCCATGCTGCCCATGCATTAAACTGCCAATAAATTGAGGGCCACCAGGGAGACCAAACCTAACAACTCCTTCCTGGCTGTGAAGATTCTTAGTCATCCTGGTGAGGTCAACTGTGGGTTCTTTCTTGTTAGGTAGAAACAGTCCACTACTCATCCATATAGCTTCTTCAGCTCAAAGGTAAGTTGGTAAGTTAATAAAGGGTCTTCCCTTGGTTGACAAGGCTTGTTACATGAACAGTTGAGTAGGAGAGAGAGTCATTAGAGAGTAGGGTGGGAGAGAAGTATTAAGAAGTAACAGCAATAGAAAGAAGTTAGGGAAAATCATACTGTAACAACCAGAGAGAGTATTAATTGTAGCTTTCCTGGTTGACCTGTGAAGAAATCTTCCTGGGGATGGATAAAAGGGCAGAATGAAAAATAGGAGACAGGGTATGTCTGAGACCTCCATCTCTGTTGAGAGAAGTATTTTCTTCTTGCACATCGATGGCTTCTTTTACAGCACTCGATCCATCTATCCTCCCTGTCCAAAATTTGTACCTTCTAATCCTCGAATGTATGTCCTTTGTCCTTCAGATCAAGGTATACCACTAATTCAGTCCATGAGGGGTTGCTCTTTCCTTGCTGATTCAAACCTCCTATGTAATGATTGTTTTCTCTCCCCATTGTAGAGCTCTGAATACTTTACATTGAATTGGACCACATTATTGTATTATATCGGATTATTATGATGGTACAAAAACATTTATACGGTTTTCACCTTTATTGTGTGCAATGTGTACAGTTGAGTACTAGTCTACAGCACACACACACCTGACTCTCCCTCTTCAAGAGTTAGTGTACAACATGACTTTTTAATGAGCATCAATCAGTCTCTAAATTAAAGACATTAAAATAAGTTCCAGGTGCAGTGTCCTGATGTTTTGACGTAACGATATCCCGATGTCATAATATCCCTATGTCCTGACGTCCTCCAGCAGGATTTCTCAGAGCATTAATCTCTACCACAGCGTCCCAGAGGGGACGCTGTGAGGATTGTTGGGTGGAGGTTGCTTGGTAACAGATGGTTTGGAATGAGGCAGGGTTTGTAAGTTAATACTCTCTGAGTTGAGGTGATGTAATGTTGGCTCAATCTTCTGAGACACGGCTGTCGTTTAACTCCCACAGACAGGCTGTACACATGCCACACATATACTCACACACACACACACACACACACTGAACATATGCACTACCATATACAGTATGCTCTGTATACATATACACTCGTGAAACTCACATACACTGTTCCTGTACATCTTAAACACTGTACACATAGACTCTACACACTGTACATACACCATCTAATCAGACAACACACGGTGTACATGTACATTTTTCACACTCTACACATTTACTGCTATTTTTTCTTTATATGCTATAATTTGTAAGCCCTGTGTTGGTTGTCACTGCTACGCTGATGACACATAGTTATACGTCTCAGCAAGGCCAGATGAGAAAAGCCAGCTTAATAAATTGAGCAATGTGCGAGAATGTGTGAGTTGAGACTGGATGTTAATTAACTCCCTCAGACGTTCTGGTACTAGGACCACATGAAGCTAGAAGTTAGAGTGTATATGGGTGCGTGTGGTGTATGTGTAGAGTGTATATGAGTGTGGGTGGTGTATGTGTAGAGTGTATATGAGTGTGGGTGGTGTATGTGTAGAGTGTATATGAGTGTGAGTGGTGTATGTGTAGAGTGTATATGAGTGTGTTTGGTGTATGTGTAGAGTGTATATGAGTATGGGTGGTGTATGTGTAGAGTGTATATGAGTGTGGGTGGTGTATGTGTAGAGTGCATATGAGTGTGGGTGGTGTATGTTTAGAGTGTATATGAGTGTGTATGGTGTATGTGTAGAGTGTATATGAGTGTGAGTGGTGTATGTGTAGAGTGCATATGAGTGTGAGTGGTGTATGTGTAGAGTGTATATGAGTGTGGGTGGTGTATGTGTAGAGTGTATATGAGTGTGAGTGGTGTATGTGTAGAGTGTATATGAGTGTGAGTGGTGTATGTGTAGAGTGTATATGAGTGTGTATGGTGTATGTGTAGAGTGTATATGAGTGTGAGTGGTGTATGTGTAGAGTGTATATGAGTGTGAGTGGTGTATGTGTGGAGTGTATATGAGTGTGGGTGGTGTATGTGTAGAGTGTATATGAGTGTGTATGGTGTATGTGTAGAGTGTATATGAGTATGGGTGGTGTATGTGTAGAGTGTATATGAGTGTGGGTGGTGTATGTGTAGAGAGTATATGAGTGCGGGTGGTGTATGTGTAGAGTGTGTATGAGTGTGGGTGGTGTATGTGTAGAGTGTATATGAGTGTGGGTGGTGTATGTGTAGAGTGTATATGAGTGTGGGTGGTGTATGTGTAGAGTGTGTATGAGTGTGGGTGGTGTATGTGTAGTGTGTATATGAGTGTGTATGGTGTATGTGTAGAGTGTGTATGAGTGTGGGTGGTGTATGTGTAGAGTGTATATGAGTGTGGGTGGTGTATGTGTAGTGTGTATATGAGTGTGGGTGGTGTATGTGTAGAGTGTGTATGAGTGTGGGTGGTGTATGTGTAGTGTGTATATGAGTGTGTATGGTGTATGTGTAGAGTGTATATGAGTGTGTGTGGTGTATGTGTAGAGTGTATATGAGTGCGAGTGGTGTATGTGTAGAGTGTATATGAGTGTGAGTGGTGTATGTGTAGAGTGTATATGAGTGTGGGTGGTGTATGTGTAGAGTGTATATGAGTGTGAGTGGTGTATGTGTAGAGTGTATATGAGTGTGGGTGGTGTATGTGTAGTGTGTATATGAGTGTGTATGGTGTATGTGTAGAGTGTGTATGAGTGTGGGTGGTGTATGTGTAGAGTGTATATGAGTGCAGGTGGTGTATGTGTAGAGTGTATATGAGTGTGGGTGGTGTATGTGTAGAGTGTATATGAGTGTGTATGGTGTATGTGTAGAGTGTATATGAGTGTGAGTGGTGTATGTGTAGAGTGCATATGAGTGTGAGTGGTGTATGTGTAGAGTGTATATGAGTGTGGGTGGTGTATGTGTAGAGTGTATATGAGTGTGAGTGGTGTATGTGTAGAGTGTATATGAGTGTGGGTGGTGTATGTGTAGAGTGCATATGAGTGTGGGTGGTGTATGTTTAGAGTGTATATGAGTGTGTATGGTGTATGTGTAGAGTGTATATGAGTGTGAGTGGTGTATGTGTAGAGTGCATATGAGTGTGAGTGGTGTATGTGTAGAGTGTATATGAGTGTGAGTGGTGTATGTGTGGAGTGTATATGAGTGTGGGTGGTGTATGTGTAGAGTGTATATGAGTGTGAGTGGTGTATGTGTAGAGTGTATATGAGTGTGAGTGGTGTATGTGTAGAGTGTATATGAGTGTGTATGGTGTATGTGTAGAGTGTATATGAGTGCGAGTGGTGTATGTGTAGAGTGTATATGAGTGTGAGTGGTGTATGTGTAGAGTGTATATGAGTGTGGGTGGTGTATGTGTAGAGTGTATATGAGTGTGAGTGGTGTATGTGTAGAGTGTATATGAGTGTGGGTGGTGTATGTGTAGAGTGTATATGAGTGCGGGTGGTGTATGTGTAGAGTGTATATGAGTGCAGGTGGTGTATGTGTAGAGTGTATATGAGTGTGGGTGGTGTATGTGTAGAGTGTATATGAGTGTGTATGGTGTATGTGTAGAGTGTGTATGAGTGTGGGTGGTGTATGTGTAGAGTGTATATGAGTGCAGGTGGTGTATGTGTAGAGTGTATATGAGTGTGGGTGGTGTATGTGTAGAGTGTATATGAGTGTGGGTGGTGTATGTGTAGAGTGTATATGAGTGTGGGTGGTGTATGTGTAGAGTGTATATGAGTGTGGGTGGTGTATGTGTAGAGTGTATATGAGTGTGTATGGTGTATGTGTAGAGTGTATATGAGTGTGAGTGGTGTATGTGTAGAGTGTATATGAGTGTGGGTGGTGTATGTGTAGTGTGTATATGAGTGTGTATGGTGTATGTGTAGAGTGTGTATGAGTGTGGGTGGTGTATGTGTAGAGTGTATATGAGTGTGTATGGTGTATGTGTAGAGTGTATATGAGTGTGTATGGTGTATGTGTAGAGTGTATATGAGTGTGGGTGGTGTATGTGTAGAGTGTATATGAGTGCAGGTGGTGTATGTGTAGAGTGTATATGAGTGTGGGTGGTGTATGTGTAGAGTGTATATGAGTGTGGGTGGTGTATGTGTAGAGTGTATATGAGTGTGTATGGTGTATGTGTAGAGTGCATATGAGTGTGGGTGGTGTATATGTAGAGTGTATATGAGTGTGTATGGTGTATGTGTAGAGTGTATGTGTAGAGTGTGTATGAGTGTGGGTGGTGTATGTGTAGAGCGTATATGAGTGTGGGTGGTGTATGTGTAGGGTGTATATGAGTGTGGGTGGTGTATGTGTAGAGTGTATATGAGTGTGGGTGGTGTATGTGTAGGGTGTATATGAGTGTGGGTGGTGTATGTGTAGAGTGTATATGAGTGTGTATGGTGTATGTGTAGAGTGTATATGAGTGTGGGAGGTGTATGTGTAGAGCGTATATGAGTGTGGGTGGTGTATGTGTAAAGTGTATATGAGTGTGGGTGGTGTATGTGTAGAGTGTATGTGTAGAGTGTGTATGAGTGCGGGTGGTGTATGTGTAGAGTGTATATGAGTGTGGGTGGTGTATGTGTAGAGTGTATATGAGTGTGGGTGGTGTATGTGTAGAGAGTATATGAGTGCGGGTGGTGTATGTGTAGAGTGTGTATGAGTGTGGGTGGTGTATGTGTAGAGTGTATATGAGTGTGGGTGGTGTATGTGTAGAGTGTATATGAGTGTGGGTGGTGTATGTGTAGAGTGTGTATGAGTGTGGGTGGTGTATGTGTAGTGTGTATATGAGTGTGTATGGTGTATGTGTAGAGTGTGTATGAGTGTGGGTGGTGTATGTGTAGAGTGTATATGAGTGTGGGTGGTGTATGTGTAGTGTGTATATGAGTGTGGGTGGTGTATGTGTAGAGTGTGTATGAGTGTGGGTGGTGTATGTGTAGTGTGTATATGAGTGTGTATGGTGTATGTGTAGAGTGTGTATGAGTGTGGGTGGTGTATGTGTAGAGTGTATATGAGTGTGGGTGGTGTATGTGTAGTGTGTATATGAGTGTGGGTGGTGTATGTGTAGAGTGTGTATGAGTGTGTATGGTGTATGTGTAGAGTGTGTATGAGTGTGGGTGGTGTATGTGTAGAGTGTATATGAGTGTGGGTGGTGTATGTGTAGAGTGTATATGAGTGTGGGTGGTGTATGTGTAGAGTGTATATGAGTGTGGGTGGTGTATGTGTAGAGTGTATATGAGTGTGGGTGGTGTATGTGTAGAGTGTGTATGAGTGTGGGTGGTGTATGTGTAGAGTGTATATGAGTGTGGGTGGTGTATGTGTAGAGTTTATGTGTAGAGTGTATATGAGTGTGGGTGGTGTATGTGTAGGGTGTATATGAGTGTGTATCGTGTATGTGTAGAGTGTATATAAGTGTGGGTGGTGTATGTGTAGAGTGTATATGAGTGTGGGTGGTGTATGTGTAGTGTGTATATAAGTGTGGGTGGTGTATGTGTAGTGTGTATATGAGTGTGTATGGTGTATGTGTAGAGTGTGTATGAGTGTGAGTTGTGTATGTGTAGAGTCTATATGAGTGTGGGTGGTGTATGTGTAGAGTGTATATGAGTGTGGGTGGTGTATGTGTAGAGTGTATATGAGTGTGAGTGGTGTATGTGTAGAGTGTATATAAGTGTGGGTGGTGTATGTGTAGGGTGTATATGAGTGTGGGTGGTGTATGTCTAGAGTGTATATCAGTGTGAGTGGTGTATGTGTAGAGTGTATATGAGTGTGTATGGTGTATGTGTAGAGTGTATATGAGTGTGGGTGGTGTATGTGTAGAGTGTATATGAGTGTGGGTGGTGTATGTGTAGAGTGTATATGAGTGTGGGTGGTGTATGTGTAGAGTGTATATGAGTGTGGGTGGTGTATGTGTAGAGTGTATATGAGTGTGGGTGGTGTATGTGTAGAGTGTATATGAGTGTATATGAGTGTGGGTGGTGTATGTGTAGAGTTTATATGAGTGTATATGAGTGTGGGTGGTGTATGTGTAGAGTGTATATGAGTGTATATGAGTGTGGGTGGTGTATGTGTAGAGTGTATATGAGTGTGGGTGGTGTATGTGTAGAGTCTATATGAGTGTGGGTGGTGTATGTGTAGAGTGTATATGAGTGTGGGTGGTGTATGTGTAGAGTGTATATGAGTGTGAGTGGTGTATGTGTAGAGTGTATATAAGTGTGGGTGGTGTATGTGTAGGGTGTATATGAGTGTGGGTGGTGTATGTCTAGAGTGTATATCAGTGTGAGTGGTGTATGTGTAGAGTGTATATGAGTGTGTATGGTGTATGTGTAGAGTGTATATGAGTGTGGGTGGTGTATGTGTAGAGTGTATATGAGTGTGGGTGGTGTATGTGTAGAGTGTATATGAGTGTGGGTGGTGTATGTGTAGAGTGTATATGAGTGTGGGTGGTGTATGTGTAGAGTGTATATGAGTGTGGGTGGTGTATGTGTAGAGTGTATATGAGTGTATATGAGTGTGGGTGGTGTATGTGTAGAGTGTATATGAGTGTATATGAGTGTGGGTGGTGTATGTGTAGAGTGTATATGAGTGTATATGAGTGTGGGTGGTGTATGTGTAGAGTGTATATGAGTGTGGGTG
Organism: Clarias gariepinus; assembly: GCF_024256425.1. Taxonomy (NCBI): domain Eukaryota; kingdom Metazoa; phylum Chordata; class Actinopteri; order Siluriformes; family Clariidae; genus Clarias; species Clarias gariepinus. The sequence continues at coordinate 44,451,239 of NC_071101.1, read as the reverse complement.
GTGTATGTGTAGAGTGTATATGAGTGTGTATGGTGTATGTGTAGAGTGTATATGAGTATGGGTGGTGTATGTGTAGAGTGTATATGAGTGTGGGTGGTGCATGTGTAGAGTGTATATGAGTGGGGGTGGTGTATGTGTAGAGTGTATATGAGTGTGGGTGGTGTATGTGTAGAGTGTATATGAGTGTGTGTGGTGTATGTGTAGAGTGTGTATGAGTGTGGGTGGTGTATGTGTAGAGTGTATATGAGTGTGGGTGGTGTATGTGTAGAGTTTATGTGTAGAGTGTATATGAGTGTGTATGGTGTATGTGTAGAGTGTATGTGTAGAGTGTGTATGAGTGTGGGTGGTGTATGTGTAGAGCGTATATGAGTGTGGGTGGTGTATGTGTAGAGTGTATATGAGTGTGTGTGGTGTATGTGTAGAGTGTATATGAGTGTGGGTGGTGTATGTGTAGAGTGTATATGAGTGTGGGTGGTGTATGTGTAGAGTGTATATGAGTGTGGGTGGTGTATGTGTAGTGTGTATATGAGTGTGTATGGTGTATGTGTAGAGTGTGTATGAGTGTGGGTGGTGTATGTGTAGAGTGTATATGAGTGTGGGTGGTGTATGTGTAGAGTGTATATGAGTGTGGGTGGTGTATGTGTAGTGTGTATATGAGTGTGTATGGTGTATGTGTAGAGTGTGTATGAGTGTGGGTGGTGTATGTGTAGAGTGTATATGAGTATGGGTGGTGTATGTGTAGAGTGTATATGAGTGGGGGTGGTGTATGTGTAGTGTGTATATGAGTGTGTATGGTGTATGTGTAGAGTGTGTATGAGTGTGGGTGGTGTATGTGTAGAGTGTATATGAGTGTGGGTGGTGTATGTGTAGAGTGTATATGAGTGTGGGTGGTGTATGTGTAGAGCTTTCTAGCGTGACTTTCACTGTGACTAGTTGTTTCTGCTCATGACCCAAAGCAATGATCTGATGTCCATCTGGGTTGATGTATTGCATTTCTACACATCTGCAGTCATTGTGGGTGTAATAAACATCAGCAAGGCTACTGATGGGAAGTAAAACTTATTTATTTTGTTTTTCCCCACCCTCTCCTTTAACATCTTGACTAGCATTCAGTGCAGACTTGGTTGAAAATCATCAATTGTCTCCAAAACAACATGCACAAAGATCTTAATTGCGTGAGAATGTTCAATCCAGTGATGTGATGTGATGTGCAGAACTGTGGGAAAGCTTGGAGGTTTTTGTCATCATGAGAACCTCATGAGCATCTCCGCTTATGAGACTTAAGCGTTATTAATCAGAATTTGGAAGTTATGCAATTTGACTTTAGCATGAAATCTGGCAAAGGCCAATGCCAAAACCATAAAAGCCCTGTAACAGATGGACGCTGCCCCAGAGGAATAAATTAAACCGGGAAGAATGTTCTGCCCAGGAACTCTGAAGCTTGGTTCAGGAACGAATGCAGGCATGGCAAAGGTTCTGTCTTCTCTCAGTATCCAATCATGCAGCCCATAGCAGGCACTCTGGAAAACTCCAAGAGATACTGTGTTTACGCTCACCACACCACACCACACCACATCATATCACATCACATCACACCACACACAATATGGCTGTATTTTAACACAGAGCAGATATCTGTTAATTACTTGCAAATTTTGTGATTTTAATATTTGGCTTTATGATTTTTCTTTCTTGGGAAAAAAAACACCCTTGGAGGGCAAATCCATTTTATTCTGCATTATTTAAAAAAATATTTTTTAGAACACTCTTAATTTATTCTGCAAATTAGAAACCATTAACCCCAAGCATATGCAATCAGGTCAATATCTCCAGCTCCAGAAAGCTAGCCAGATAAGTTTACATACTTATGTGTGTAATAAAAAAAAAATCACCAATCAATGGACTTGTTAAACAATTAAGCAAAGTCAAAGAGGTGTGATAAAGCGAAGTTCCAGTTCATCATGAAGTTGATCTGTTAGCTGTATGAGCATGTCCCGGTGTCTTTTTAAAACGATATGCTCCCGATTGTGGAGCGTCCCTGAAATAAATGAGTTCCTGTTCTGGTTTCGGGTTCTTCCTAGCCAGTCTTTTTTTCTCCTTCTCATAAACGTAATAATACAAAACCAAACAATAAAAACAAACAAACTAATTACCACAGCCTGTCATGGTAAAACTTCAAACTTTGCAGCTGGCAAAACGCCGATGCTGGAGAATCCATCCAGAAGCATTACATAAACATCTCCTTACAAGAAAACTACGCCATATCAACAATTACACACAATTTTAATCAGTTCATGAGGTCGTACAGGTCTCTATAAACAAACAGTTACTAAAGACATTAAGTGCATTAAGATGAACTTGTCACTATTGTCAAAGTTAATCAACACCTTCTCACAAATAACTTTAAAAACGGCATTCCACTGTCCAAGAGCGGATCTCATGAGATAATATGGTATTATTACCATCCATAGATTCGTTCACACATTTCTCCAAGCTGTCAAACTGTCAAACAAGCACAACCACAGCACAAGCTGTCCTTACAGACAAGCCCAAGAGAGAGAGAGAGAGAGAGAGAGAGAGAGAGAGAGAATAATGCAGCACATATGGTCCATGTGTGTGGGGAAAACACAAGCCTGCTGTGAGTCATTTGTTCTCAAATGGCTCTCCTCACACACATGGACCAAGCCAGTTCTCTCTCGTTCTTTGTAACATAAACCCCTCTCTCACCCTCACTCGTGCCCCTCAATCCCCAAAAATCCCTTACTTAAGTGTTATTCTCTGTGTCATTTTTTTAACCCTTTACTTCTTCTTCCTTGCTGTTTAATGGCGATTGGAATTCAGCAGGTAGTATAACTGCCAATGTTTTTCTCTCACTTTCAGGCCAGTTCGTGTACCTGAGGAGTTTCAGAGGAATGCTTTTTGTTTGTTAAGCCACGCATGACATATGAATCATCTTAATAAAATTATTTATAATTTATAATAAAAACTAGCTAACTTAAGGCATGATCCAGTTAGAAACAGGTGCAGATCATGACATATGATCAGGCTGGTTATTAGTATACAGGTGATGCTGAATGCTGAGTGGTTGGAATGAATGAGAGGGGAAATGAGTTTGCTGATGATGTTGTTACATAAAAATATTTTTTTTCTTTGGGAACCATTTGTTTCCATTTCTTTAAATCAATCTACACTACCAGTCAAAAGGTTTGATTTTGAAAGTTTTTCTGATTTTTATTTCCTTCTACATTGTAAAATAATGCATCTTAAATAACAAACAAACAATAATCTCCCTTAAATATTATTGAGATGCAACTTATGCTCTGTAAAGCTTTCATAGCCGTTCTAATTTGAGGTGCTGTTAATTGGTGATTTCTGAGGCTGGTAAATCTAAAGGAACATCTACGCTGCAGCAGAGTTTTGGTCTTGCTTCCTGGGATGGTTTCATCATGGTGCTTGATGAGTTTTGCAAATGCACTTGTTCTGGATCATTGACTTAGTTTAATAGTAGACTGGCACTGTACATTATTAAATTTCATTCAATATGAAAAAACTGTGTTTTTAGCAAACGATATGTCTCAGGCACTAAATGTCCTTGCACCAAATGCTCCACTGAATCTTTTTTGATTATAACAAAACACAATCAACAATCACCCCTGTCAGCTAAGACCAGGAAACTGAAGCTACTATTTGCATGGGCTCATCAAAAGTAGACAATAGAAGATTGAAAAAAAATGTTGACTAGTGAGATGAGTCCCGATTTCTGGTCTCACATTCGGATGGTAAGGTCAGAATTTTAGGTTAAACATTTCAAGCTGGTGCTGATGGTGGTGTAATGGTATGGGGGAGTTTTCTTTGATCATTTTGGGCCCCTTAGTGCCAATTAAGGATAATGTAAATGCCACAGCCTACCTGGGTGTTGTCGATGGCTATTCGTTCATGACCACAGTATAATGCACCATGTCACAAAACTAAAATCATCTCAAACTGGTTTAGTCAACATGACAGTTAGGTCACTGTACTCAAATGGCTTCCACAATCACTAGATCTCAGTCTAATAGAACACCTTTGGGATTTGGTGGAACATGAGATTCCATCACTGATCTCCACATTGATGCAGCCAGCAAAAATCTAAGACAAATGTGTGATGCTATGATATAAATATGGTCCAAAATCTTTCATTTTTCCAGCATCTTGTTGAGCCCATACCACAAAGAATTAAAGCAATTTTGAGGGCAATTTACTCTTTTCATCCTGCTTTTATTCTTCACATTTCTTAAACTCTGCTCTGCCAGGGCCACTCTGTGTTTTGTGTCCTCAGACATTCCTGATTCCCTTAAATAAAGGCGTAATAATTATTTCCTATGTTGTACTCCCTTTCTGTTGCTCCTCTGAACGCTTGTTAGGACGTCTTGCATCCTTACCACTTTGGTTTCATGTTTTGTCTAGAATCTAGTAATTACACCAAATTTTTGTCATTTACACCCATCTGGATGTTGTACACCAACCATTGAAGCTTCCAGAATGTATTTCCCCCAGCCAGCTTGGATTAGATGTATTAAAACCAAAATAAAGACAGGACGACTGTCTTGTTGTTTTTTAAACACTGCAGTTAGATTGATTAATGTGTGCTCTCATTAGCGGTGATTGTAAGGGGGAAAACATATCTTCATCCCTAAACATCTGAGCTTAGTCTCATGTGGATGGCATTTCAGCATCGCATGAGTAAAAAAAATAATGTAACCTGAACCATGTCTCAATTTACATACCATGTCTTTATACCAAAAGCTTTTTGCTATGGACTTATCTACAATCCAGTGTAATTATGTTGGGGGGAAATGCAATACATGTAAGCAGCACTGTGAGAGCTCATTACTAACTGACAAGGTTTGCTGTGCTATATTTATTGTATTTTCTTTTAAATCAATATTTAACAGAATGTATTACAAATGCATTCAACATGCCATGGTTTATTTTATATCCGATAAAAGAATCTGATGAGAACGCTCGGGAGTTGTGAGCCATAATGGAAAATCTGCCTCACCGAAAGACAGCATGTCCTCATAATATTTAAAATCACATTTCTAGCTACTTTACACAAGTTAGTTCCAATACACCAATTTGATTAATTTAGCTGTGTTTCCAAGAGTTCTAATATTTTTTAGAATAGCACTGGGACATTTTGCTGTTGATCACTTTGCTTGTTTGTGTTTGCTGCACAAAAATCCTTGTTTTTTATAAACCATTGATACAGTATGCTACAATTTGTGACATCATCATTACAGGAATATAACTGTTGACAAAAAAAGAGAAAAGATTAGGCTGCAAAGGAAGAAGCAATGCCGACTTCGATGGAAGAACTTTTAACAGGAACAGGTTTCACAGGCTATAGTGAATGTCTGTAAAATGGCATAAATACCCTAAATCACTTCAACAAGTCTGAAGAATCAAATAAAGCTAGAGGCATGACATTTAAATGAAAGTTTTGAGGTTAAGAAGATTTACATTATTCGTTAGCTACATTACCTCATAGCTAATTTCCTGCAATCAACGTCTTGGCTGATTGGCTAGATACAAGATGAGAGGAAAATTATGTTGTTTCTGGTGTTTCTGCTTGTCCGCTACAAGGCTGTTACATTTAAACACAGTACTTTCCACATTTTCATGGGATGATCAGGATTTGAATATATCAAGCTAGATTTTTATGCACTGTTATAGCCACGTTTAATAAGAGATGAATAAAGAAATAATGAATGAAAGTGTACAATGATTATGTACAAAATTTTCATACTCCAGAATTTTTTTCTGTAATTGCTTGTTTTTTCCCCCAATGTGTGCAAGTTTCTCACTCAAATTGTGTTTTGTGCTTAATTTCATAATGCGAAATCAAGGACCAGAATATAAACATTCAAAAATATCAGGTCATGCTACTGTATTATTACCATACATCTGATGGTTGATAGTTTACCTGATACAAAACAATGATCCAAATCTTTTACGTGTGCTTTTGTTTTTTCTAGACACACGGCTCTAACAGAAGGTCCAGGAGACAATCCATAGAAGTCTTTAATAGTCTGTGAGGCCTGAGGGTTTGTGATTTAAAAAGAAGAAAACTGTTAGAGTGGTGGAAATCCCAGTGGTGGAATTTTAGTGGTCCAAGCACTGAAGGCTTCCATGAGCTTAAAAACAAATACACATACAAAATGTCATGAATAAATTATGGGCTTGGACAGACTTTACAAAATAAGTCAGCATTGGCCCAATTTTATTTTATTTTATTTTTTGTCTCAAAATATTAATGAAGTCCCTGGTGCCTCTAGAGCTGCATAACAGTCTGTTTTTTTATGAATGGAAAACCAAGTGAATGAATACACTATGGGAAACAGCTGAGCTATCAGCAGGAGGTGTCCAGTGTTTACACATGAGCAGCTGTACCATCTTCACAGCTGAAACGTATATCTTTTAGCCACAGGAGAGTCATCATGCAGGTGCAGAAATCACGTTTCTCATGCAAGCCTCAGCTGTCAGCCCATGGTCATCTCACTCTGGAAGGCTAGAACGTGTCATCTTCTACTTGACCCACTTCAATCTCAGATGGATTTTAAGTCCAGTTCCTGTGAGACGATGTGAGCTTTAACCCCGCTGATATCCAAAATGATATCTAATAGGCTGTTCTACTATTCCCTCATTAAATGTTGTTGGCAGCAACTTGCACTAAAAAAAAAAGACCAAGAATACTAAATGTTTATTACATTCTCATCTCAAATCTGACATATGCTCCAGAAAGGGTAATAAAAACCACATGCTAGCTAAACAACATACAGTAACTTAGTCGAATTTCCAAGACCAAAAACTACCAGTCACTATCTAGTGTGTCATCAAAAAATTAAATGCACACAATTAAACAACACGGCAATCATAGAGCTGTCTTTATACTCTGTATATCTTTTGTGCTTTCACTGTATGTAAATGATTATTAATAGGCCTAGCAGATGATTGACAGCTAGTATAGGCACTTTACAATGCGATTAGAAACCTTACACTGCCACATCTGTGTGTATTTCAGGATGACACACTCACTCCATGAACCCTTCCAGACGACTCTGAACCCTGGGGCTGACTTTTCCAACTTTCTTATGTATGCATATGTCATCATTATAACCGAAATAAAACAAAACCCTTTCAATAATTTCCCTTATGCCTAATCCACTGTTCATCTGGGTTTTGTTAAGAATGGCAGAGACCTGCAGGGAAGCTGATTTACTGATGGTGTGACACCTGAGGAAGCCATTACAAACATCATTCTCCATTCGTCATCCCCATTCTCTCTCTCGCTTCATCTGTTTTTGTTTCTCTGACCTGCAGCCAGTTCCAACTGTAACCATGAGCCAACGTCACTGCTGCTTAGTCTCAGGACAGTGTATGGCTTAGACACTTACTCGGACATTTACATGAAACAATGCCATGCTCGCTTGACCTGTAGAGGGAGGATGTGGGTGGCATAATGACATGCAGGCCAGTTGATACTTGTACATCCACTTGGTTTTCAACATACTAGTTTTCTAGGGCAGAGAGAGATCCTGTTATTGGGGAAGTGAGCCACTTGATGGAATTTTAAGTTGTGGTTGTGTCTAGGAACTACATTCATTGTAATAACAGGCTGGTGGAAGCTGGATGTCATGTCCCACTCATGTTCTAATCACGGGCAACTTGCATGTATCTGGATAGCATTAAAAGAGCTAAATGGTAAATTCAGGAAATACTTATTTAAGGACAAGGAGGAGAAGGATAGGTGGTGAGGTGATTGGCATGGTGGTGGTGATAATGATGATGGGGTGATGGTGAGGATGATGCTGATGGGGTGGTAGTTGTAGTGATGGTGATAGTGGTGATGATGGGGTGGTGTTGGAAGTGGTAGTGATGGGGTGTTGGTCTTGGTTGTGATGATGATGGAGGTGATGGTGATTGGGTAACAATGGAAGTGGTGGTGGTGATGATGGGCATGTTGGTGAAGATAAGGTGGTGGTGGAGGTAATGGTGATGGTGATGATGGGGGTGATGTGATGGGGTTGGGAGTAATGTAGTGGTAATGCCGGTGATATTAATAAAATCCATTGTCATAGGGTTGTGTTGGTAGCGATGATGGGTATGATGTGATGTTGATGGGCCGGTGGTGTTGTTGATGATGGGGTTGGGGGTGATGGAGTATTGATGGGGATGATCTTAATAAAATATCTTGCTGTTACCAGGCCAACGAGATTTTAAATCATCCCTGCAATTCTAAAACAGTTTGAATAAATGTCTCAACTGAAAGAGTTAAACCTTGCTCTAGATATCTCACTACTCAACTTATTCCTCAAGACCAAAATCATTCATTTCAAATGCTCAGAAAAGCAGAACCTAGCACTTTTAATGTTACATGTCAACTTCAAATATCCATCTTTGCCTATAGTTTTTTTAGACTCTAAAACCTTGATTAAAATAGTTGAAATGCACAATATGCACCCAAAATATCCTGCACCGTTTATATCTGTTACATTAACAATATAAAAAGAAGCTAGTCAAGTGAAAGCCAGTGCTACATTTACATTCAATACATCACAGAATGTTCTAGTCTGGTTTTATTACACTGCTTTTATTTACTACCAAAGTTATCAATACATCTTTTTAATCCTTAATTTCCACAGGAATATCTATTTATTGTATAATACTATATCAACGATTTAGCTCCACATTAGACCAGTTCCTAAGCATGAGAGAAGAACCTATTCATTTTTTAAAAGAATATGATTAGTTCATCAGCTTACTGTCAAATCATTGCAGATTTAATTTACAGTATATACTATAATTACTGACACAACATGTGTAGAGTATTACACAACTGCTATCTGGAAATCCTCACAGCTGAACTTTTATTGTCTGGGTTATAATTATAGTCCTATAAACAGCACACCCACACCCACACGCACACACACACACACACACAGTCTACTTTCGCTGACCGTTAAACAGACCGTGTCTATGAGGAACTACCCAGTGTTATTTAGTCAGGCAGATGGTATATTAAGCATTCCATGTGAACACACATTACTGCCTGCTAACTGTAGAAATGCATTATAAAGATGGAAGCCTGATCACTTAATCTTTCTAAAAAAAAAAAAACATGGTTGAAATGTACTCATGTGAATAAAAGAGACCTAAACTTCGTTAAAACATGTTAAGCAAGAGACATTCTACAGAACTTTTGTCTATGAATCTAACATTCCATAACACAAGTGTGTAAGGAATAAAACACTGTGTATACATAGAAAATGTCAGCATGTAAACAATTATCTGTAAAATACGGGGCTTCCACTATACGTTTACTATAAGTTGCTGTGTAAACCGTTATTGTAAACAACAACAGCTTATTAGAATAAGCCCAATAGTATAAATCCTTGGTTATGGAGCTGCGCTGTTATTTTACCTGCTGTTCTTGAAAATCCGATTAACACCTTCTGACCAATCAGAATGGAGAATGGTTTATGTTATAACGCAATATATTACACTTGACTTCCTGCGGTTCCTTTTGATGACCCACCTTTGACTTGTTATTCCAATTCAACCTCACAAACATTCAACACTAAACTTTACTTCAGTTCTGCTCAATCTAGAGCAGAGCTCCCACCAACTAAACAGCTGGAATAATAAAAACCAAACTAAAGTCTGATGTCATTTGGATTCACACTCGTTGTGCAGTTTTCACTGGCTTCATCGTTGTGTGTTAGATCAACGTGTCAAAATATTGACCACAAGGTACGGCATGTTTTGGCCAAAAACTGGTATAATTTGAGCTTGGCCAACAAAGGATTGTCAGACTGCTATACTGAATTAGTTTTAAGCTTGGCTTTGGTTTCTTACTTTCTCGGGAGGGTGCTTGGGTGATTTTTTGTTCCTGGCAGCTGGACATGATGCAGGGTTGGCCTAGCAACTCCAAACTGCATTGACCTAAACAAAGGGTCTACCCTCTGGCCAAATGTCACACTGCCATTTGATACAGTTAAGATCAAATAAGAGCAGCACCAAGAAAAAGCTAGGCTCATGTAAAGAAGCTTAATTGTATGGACTTTGTTCAATTACAATTGTTAAAAGCGCTATACAAATAAAATGTAATTAAATGTATTTAATAATTAAGCATTCAGTTACAGTACATGCATGGAGTGAGAATCTACAGCTAAATTTGCACACAAGGTATCCAGACCAGAAACATCTTTGAACTGTAATAACATTAACACTTGAACCTCTTGGACACTATTACAGCCACCAATGGCTTGTATGTTTGATGTAGTAACAATATACAGTGAAACCTCGGAATACAAGTAATGCGGTTTGCGAGTGTTCTGCAAGACGAGCAAAGATTTTTTTTTATAAATTTTGACTTGAAAAACGAGCAAGACTTGGTTTACGAGTACCGAGTATCATGTATCACGCATGCGCTTCTTGCTTTGATGCTGAGCATCACGTGATCACAACTGAGCCAATGTTTTTTCTCTCTCTTGCGCTGTGAAATTGCTCATAATCGTCTTCTGGGTTGTAGTGTGTGTCTCTCACTTGTATAATCAACATCCATGCATGCGTGTACTGTTTACTACAACACTGTGACCATGTGAGTGTGTGTAAAACATATTTTATTTTGTGGAATGAATAATTTGAGTTTCCATTATTTCTTATGGGAAAATTGCATTTGGTTTATGAGTGTTTAGGAACACGAGCCCGCTTTTGGAACGAATTATGCTCGTAATCCAAGGTTCCACTGTATTACATTAATAAATGTTTTGGGAATTAGTTATTTTAAAACTGTATCTTGCTTTCATATCACATATTCATCTTTTATTTGATTAAAGGCAAGCGGTTGTTTTAAACAGTAGACATTGTCCAGCTTGTTAGTCATTGTAAGAAATTACCTTCTCGTCAAAGTTTTTTTTTTCTTATTGGATAATCTCACATGCATATTGTTGATTTTTTTAGACTTGCTGTTGGAAGATCACCCTATTCTTGTTATTGTTTCAAGGGAGTTTTTCCTCACCACACCACCTCTGTCTTGGTCATTAAAGACGTAAATTCACATCTGGATTTCTGTAAACTTGCTTTGTGACAATGTTCAAAACAACCAGAATTTAAACTGAACATTCATGACCATCTATTGGGAACAAAACCTCCTTCCTTTTCCTGACCAACCTTTGTCCACCATTTAAACAAACAAAGCCCACAGTTTTTTGGGATTAACTGCTTAATTATAAACTCAGACAATGCCCTACTAGTGTTGAGGATTTGGAATGCTGTTGCAGTGTTTGCAACAAACAATGTCTGGCTTCAATGCTGACTGCATTCTAGTCTGTAATTGGCTATAAACACAAACTTTTGGCTGAAAGGATCTTAGTATGGTTAAGGATGAGCGGCTTCTTGTTGGACACCTGCGCATGCATTTGGGAATTCAAAAATACTTCAACTTGGAGGAATAAAAATTCAACAATCTTGTCTGCTGCTGTGATATATGCAGATGCACTGTGATTCCATTTTCCCCACAGATATTACACCAAATCATGTCATTATAATTTAAACTGTCTGTAACAGGTCTGTAACTCAACATGACTCAAGACCATCAGTCCAAGAGGTCTGGAAAAAGACTTTCACACACAATTGAGGTATGGTGGTAGTGTTGATGTCTGCATGCTGTTGTCTAGACAATAAAAATCTGTTTTTGTGTCAGTTACTTAGTGGCCAATATAAAGAAAATATTTCTCCCAACCCCTGCTAAGAACCTGTGTGCTGAATGATTTGCTATTTACTGACTGCTCAGATATTTCTTCATGCTGTGTTTTTGTAGTAATGGAGTAATATTATTTCATAGCTGGAATTCCCAATTGTGGCTGGGACGCAAACACACCACTTCCCATGAGGCTTTGGCTAGTCCGTTATGCTAAATTTAAAACAGAGAAAGCATTCACAAACTCAATAAATTGTCACTTTTTTTCAATTACAACCAGCTTTCTTTGGCGGTCCCTTCCTGCCGAGAGAAAACGTAATCCTTGCTCTGGTGGAGAAAGATGTTGGACTCTGGAATCTGACTTCTTCATTGATTCTAGCTATTCAACTGGAAAGAAACGCAGCTGAAGGAGATGCGACGTCTTGGCGTGCAATGTCAAGTAGAATAGGTTCCACTCTTGTGAGCCTTGAGTCTTTAAGAATGAGCTTTGACACATTGAGCATACCATGACTCAAGATGGTGCAAGTTCTAAATGTCTACTTGGGTGGTTAAGTTCATAGGCATTCATTATGTCAGGGAGAAAAGCCACAAATGTCAAGACCAATTAGCAGCCGGGATGTTAATTACCTTGCTCTTTAACTCTGTCTAAACGTGATGACTTCTGACTGTGCTTTTCTTCGTGCAACTGGTCCCACTGAGTTCCCAAAAAACAGCCTTGGACTAATGAGGTCTGGACAATAGAGGCTTGATGGGGTGCAAACACTCATTAGGGAGGCGGCCTACAACAACAGGGTGCACTGACCAAATGTTTAAGCTCAGGGTTCCTGCAGGGTTTCCGAGCAACCGCTGTTTGGAGAAGTACTCGAGACTGGCTTGGGGCCCTCGTTTTAGATTCTCAACTCAACTGAATGTGTGTTCAACAAAGTGAGACATTGCCCTGGCAGATGTAAGGGTTGACTTTGGTATCCATGAGCTCTGTGTGGAAGAACTGCAAGACAAAAATAGCCATTCTCTTAAGAGGAGGAATAGTTACTAATCCCTGGTTAATGTATAAGTAGTGCATTTCATACACATTTTTGCAAACCGCAAAAGACAGAACAATAACATGTGAAAGATTTTGTTTTTATATCAAGACCTGGTACACATGAATAATTTGCCCAAAGTGAGTTTATGCAAAGGGTTGCATTGGGATTTGGCACCTATTTCTGAACGATTTATCTGATTGTGGTGGTGTTAACTTTTGGAAAATGAGAACTCTGCTTTACCTCATCAGTCTTGCTGACACACATTCAAAGCCTTGGAAGTTCAAACTGTGTGTGTTCTGGGGTAAGTCACAGTTTACTAAGAGGCTATGATCCTACATAATCTGCAAAATCTCAGGTTGAAGATTTGCATGAATTCTTAGTGCTTGCCAAACTCTAATGAACTTTATTTTCAGAAATGTCTACTATGTATGGGTTTGTCTTTTGGGGCAATTAATAATTAGAGTTAACACTTAATGGTTTAAAACTGTCCAAACTTGCATTGATTATGTCAGTTAAAGAGTTTCTGCCTGATGCAAACAGACGGTGAAACTGTAGCCCAATAGACCTATAGACCTATAGACCAAAAGTTCTATAGGTGGTGCAATAAATAAATAAATAAATAAATAAATAAATAAATAAATAAATAAAAAAAATCAGTGCCTTATAAATGTAAAGGTTTCATTACTGGCTGATGAAATAAGGTCTATTTCTTTTATAAGATCAAAAGAACAGACTTTTGTGTAAACCACATATGTTGTGTATGTTTGGCTTAGGTTAAGAGAAAAGCTAAGTAATATGTGCCAGACATTAACTCTAATGGACCATAAACATCAGTCACACAGTTAAAATGTTGACAATCATTACTTTATGCTAAGGATTAAATATATATGTTTTTTGTTTTAGTTTCCTTTCCAATAACATTATTTATCTCCTTAGTCATAAATCTTTAGGATAAAATCTCAAGCTATGGTTCATCTGGGTCCAGTTAAAGTGAACTTCTGAAGATTTTGTCGGTATTGATCTTCACAACATGGATATAGAGTGCAATGCAAAAGCATTTTTTTTCTTGTTGCTTCAAATTTTGTTTTAAAAGAGCCAGACTTTTTGTATTATTTATAATGTTGAGGAATTATGCACCAGGTTTCCTAAAAAACTTTTTTTTTGGCAAGGTTTGGTTTTCATTTATAGTCCAGTCCATTTACCTGAGCAGTTTCAAAAATAATATTTTTTTGTTTGTTAAGCCACACAGTGACCACTGAATCATACAAATATATATATATATATATATATATATATATATATATATATATATATATAAACAAACATCATATATATATATATATATATATATATATGAACCTTTCATTGAGGTGCAACAAGGTGCAGTGCTAGGTTCAATGTAAATAGTGAATTTTATACAAATATAAAAACTATTGCTTCAGAGACTCTTTACCAAATATAATCATGCAAATTAGTACAATTATAACAGATATATGTGTTAAGGAAGAGGGTTGCGAGGTAGCACTGGTTACAGTCTATTCCACGTATGACATGTTTTTCCATGGCTCCTCAGGGACATTCATTTTTACGAAATATTTAATTTGTGCTTTTTTGCTACCAATATTACATTTTAACTCTTAATATTATTTTATATTGTTGAGTTTTCATTTGTATATGGTTTTAAACTTTGTGTATAAATCTGACAGCTAACCCTGGCTAACCCTGGACTCCAAGAGCAATTGTTGGGTGCTAATGAAACACTTATTTCACATATTAAGTTAATGATGAGTAGAAAGCATGCAGATGGTTATTAATGGTTATTATTGGCAAGGATAACTAGTATAAAATGTGCCGTGTGTCTTTAGGTGCCTTTAGGAGATCACTTGGCATAATCACATTGCTCAACCTTATTATATTATAATAGCTTTATTATCAAGCTATTGCTAGATATTAGTTTTTAGCCTTGTGTTTACAATAATAAATAATACTAGTAAAATTGTAGCTTATGGAATTCACATGCTATAAATTAAAATAACAGCAAAGGAAAGAGACTTCCTGCAGAACGGAAGGACAAAGGAGGCCAATCGATTTGCACAGTCACCTGGAAGTACTTTAAAGAGGTGAAGATCTTAGACTAATAGCACACGACTTGGAAATCAGTCAATCTTTCTTCTCTTTCATCCTAATTTCAGTTCGCTGAACTGAGTTGCTGACCCAATAAAGTATATCAGTGTACATTTCAGATACTGGTCCAAGAGTAATTTTGAACACAGTGTTCATACTGAGGCTCAAGCTGAAATAGAGCACTACAAGCAAGTCGTCATGCACGAGCGGAAAATAACACATCGTGATTTTTGTTTTTGTTTTATCATCTCAGCCGTAACTCCGTAATGAACTGTTGATTTAGATGTTGAGGTTTTCTTTAGACAGCAAACGCAAGTAAACAAAAAGAGTATATTTGCTGTATAGTCTATGTATTGTTTTATGTTAACTTTGTTTTACTTTCAGACAAATCTGTTACAAACACATCAAAGTCCAGCCCATGAATTACGCTCTTTTATGAGCTGGTCTAAAGAGATTTTCCTTGCTGGTCACGGGGCACTGAGCATCAAAAAGGCATCAGTTCTCTTGAGAGTGTGGAGAATGAGCTCTTGCACAAAGCTGTCGAGAAACCTGTGACAAATAACTTCTTTTCTTAGAGGCTGTGAAAATCATTCTCAATTTTCTTTTACACAAGAGCAGTCAGCATCACTTTAAAGGTTGTAAACATTAAAGCACTTTTTGTAAGTCGCTCTGGATAAGAGCGTCTGCCAAATGCCTAAATGTAAATGTAAATGTAAAGGCTTGATCGCATGGCAAACCTGTCTGCCCATTCTCCTCTGACATCAACAAGACATTTTCACCCAGAAAACCATTCTCAATAAACCCTAGAGATGGTTGTGCATGAACATCCCAGTAGATCAGCAGTTTCAGAAAGAATCAGACCAGTCCATCAATGATGCCATGTTCAAAGTCACTTCTGATGCACAGGTTAAACTTCACCACATCATCTTGACTAAATGCATTAAATTGCTCCCATGTGACTAGCTGATTAGCTAACAGGTATACCTAAAGAAGTGGCTGGTGAATGTATACACAGCGTATACAGAAATAGGTTTTGATTGTAATCAAAGCAGAACAGAAAGTGTATTTTTTTTTTCTGTGCACATGGCTTGGTTTAGAAAGCCGAGACGTGAAGTGTCCCAGAGCTCATAAAACTAATCAGATCTGCTTTCAAGCTTAAATTTGACTTAATCCAGGTCTTACAGTTTTTTTTTGTAGATACCAGTGATATCATTCACATGCACTCTTAGTATTGACAAATCATCAGTGCAGATTTTCCCAAATACTAGCACATTACTTACAACATTATGAAAGCATTTTATTTCCCACATCTAATCATATTACTCATACAGTACGGCAAGGTGGGTTGATGGTAGATTGTTAGAGTATACAAAAACTATACATGTACATTTAACTGCAACTTCATGTAACCTTATGCCCTCAAGTGTTCCTTGGGAAATGTTTGGCAACACTCATACAACTCACACCCACACCCACACCTACACACACACAGACACACACAACCATGGTAGGGCACATATTATCTGCTTAGTCATGGTCCTTGGTTCCTACTGATGGACAGGTAAAAGAAAGGGCTAATACATTACGTACAGGAACAGATGGAGTACATGGCACTCAAAGCAACCACGTACCTTTGTTGTGATATAAAAGTTTCACAACTTATTGGTTTCTAAAGAAAAAAACACAAGCACTGTTTGTATCAAGTCAGTGATCAGTTGTCATCAGCCCTGAGGTGGGGCAATGTCGTGAATAACTCCATATGGAACAGGGTTTGGTTAAATTACCATGATGTGGAACATTAAAGGGATAAAAAAAAAAAAAACCCTGAACAAAAACACAATTCTGGTATATGGGTGTGGGTGCGCTTAGAAACCAAATCCAACTGTAAAATAGTTAATAGGACCCAGATCTCATGTAATTAACCATATCCTGATTATGATTCATACCACCCGATTGGGCGTTCTCAAGAGGGCAATTGTCCTACAAAAAAATGAATATGCTGAATTAATTTAACGAAATCTGTCAGAAATGTTGGACTCTCATGACCAGGTCTGTTTTCTTGCTCTCACAACCATAATGATTTGAGGCTGGGTACTACAACCCTAGTGAGGACTGAAGATTTCCTTCATACCCTTGTTCAGTTGTGTGAAAGACATATTGTCTAGTTTTAAAAGGTTTGTTGATTGCTCTGCTATAACAAAGCTAGGAATAATTAACTGACAGTACATAAGAGCAGTTGAAACTGCTCTAAGCAGAGCTGGATGCTGGACTTTGAGGCCCCTCAATGTCTCTCTTGGGCTTAAAGCCCATCTAAGAGCTCCTGCCAAATAAGTCCATTACTTTCCCTCGTAAAAAGCGGACGAATGCAGTTGGCATCTCTTTCTGTGCACGCAGTCTGGTTTATGAAGCCGAGAAGTGGAGTGTCCCAGAGCTCGTAAAAAAAAACAAAAAACAATCTGATCTGCTTTAAAGTCTGAATTTGACTTAATCCAGGTCTTGCTAAGCAGGAATGTCAATTTTTTATGCGGATACGGCTCATGTCGTCACTGATATACCTTGTATAATAGTGATGCTTGTTGTCATCATGCAACATTACAGCTCTGTTATGACTTATGAGAGCAAAACACACCTGGCACATTTCTTCCAGATGTGCCTCATTATAATATTTTGACAAAGCTCTGTAGGACGCTGGGTTTCAAAGGGTCAAATTCCTGCTGTTTTTTCAAACACTTTCATGTTGATAGCATCTGGACATGATAACGTGATCATGATTGGTTCCATAGAAAGATGATCTCCAGGTACACTGTTGCAGCAATGCAGAGGCGTTGACTTTTACACTGTCGCTGTAGAATATAATCGTCAAGATACTTTCTGCTTGTTAAGCTACAGCAGTCAGAATTGCAAACGCAAATTCAATTTATTTTATGGAAGAAGAGAAAGGCAACCCTTATCAAGGTGCACTTACTTTCACTTCACTGTGATTAAAATTCCAAGCGATTTTGTACTAAAGAGCAAACGGATATAACCGTGACGTCTGGAATAGCATATGCTGTTTATCATTCGTCTTGTTAACACATTTTTCGTTCTGCATGTTAGAAAGTATAGTGAGCTCCATTAGCACAAACTAAATATTAATCCAAAGGAAACGTAAGAGATTGTTAGTTTGACAAGGGGACGGACTTTTGCATCCAGTCGTAAACAAAACCCCGTGCTTGGCTTTATCCGTAGCTGAGAACTGTGAGCTGTTCTCGATGTATATGATGGTGATGATTCCCAGGCGTTGTATGTTTCAGTATGTGTATGCGTGTGTGAGTGTGTGTGGACAGATGCAAGACAGCTGGCGGAGATTTTTTTTTTTTTTTTTTTTGCAGGCTGGACCCAAATCTGCTCTGCAATGCAAATAAACACCTTTATGCTAATTCGATATTGAATTTTCTCTCTTTCTCTTTATAGAAAACACACAACAGAGAAGTAACTCGATCAATGCATATCTTCAAAGCAATTAAAGATGCATAACATAGTTCCAAATATTACACTGACTTTAAACAGCTTTAAACGCTTTGACTCAACACTCATGTTCAAACCTGACACGTTTCCAACAATGTACGTTCATTAAACATTATAAACCGGTCACTGAGTGCAAATTAAAGACTTTATGCACTCACTCTCCTTCTTTTCTTTACTTTATATAAGTTAGTTTTATAGAAATTCACAGCATGGATTCAGTATATTAAAGCTCAATATCTATTTTTTTTTCAATTACACACATGTGAGCAATTTGTGCATTTTACATTTGCCAGATTAATCTTATTTACATGTTATATAGCTCTTCGTGGTTTAATTAATCCATTACAAAAACACAACTTTGTTTATTCCCCCAGATTTTAGTCAAATTTTCAACAGTCCGTTTATTTAAAAAGGCAGCTTTACAACTTTACAGCTTTCTCTCTCTCTAACCCATGATAAAGGGCTCTACTTGCTGTGTGGAACAAGTGATTGTACACCCTACATTTTTAGCACATTAGGTTTGCATTTTAATGTATGCTATGTTCAACTTCGGAACCCAGAAGTTGGCTGATATTCTAAAGTGGAATAAATGTAAATCTAATAAGTTTCCAAAGCCTGTCCACCACCTCCAGGATTTATTCCTCTCACCCTTTTGGCTAGACAGTACTAGGATGAATTTAAAACTGTCCATCGCCAGCTCTTCCAGTGGCTGTTAGTTAGTTCTACCAAGGAACTGGTAGTGTTGGCAGAACAAAATAAAAAAATATAATATATTGTTAATAAATGATGTTGTTGAACTATATCAAAGCTACACACTGCAACACCCAAGGTGATGCAGATGTATTGATTATCAGCATGGCTGTGGTGCCTTCAGTACTCAGTAGTCATGGTTAATCCGCGAATGTGTTGGTGGAGCAAAATAACAGGTTAAATAAGGAAACAAATCATAATCTATTGATAATAAATGGTGTTTGTGGAATTGTTGTATAAAAGCAACATCATAGCACAAATATTATTATCTTCAGTACTCAGACTGCACCCTCATGCGTACAACCACATCACAGCTGTGCTCATGTTCGGCACTCCCTTTCTTGTGACACTACACTTGAGTCCATTCAGATGCTTGAGTGTGACCGGCCTTAAGCACAGCACAGATAGGAACTCCATATGCAAAAGTACATTAAACAGCACCAAACCACAGCATGCTCGAGTACATGCGTGAGATGTCGTCAGATAGTGACGGATTTAGTAACTGCTTTTAGTAGTGCAGTGTTTAGTGCGTTAAATGAAACCCTGGTGTTTGTGTTCTCTTTGATGCTGAGAGAGGGAGAGAGAGCGAGCACAACAAACAAGTGAGGTGCTCTCTCTCTGCTTCTAAGTGAATTCGATTAAGAAAAGTGATTCCATATTGAATTGACTTGACTGTAGGAAGTGAATCAAACAAACTGTTGCTAACGTGATTCGCAAAACTGAGCCGAATCACGGCTGCAGAGCTGCAAAACCACTCTTCTAAACATCTAACTAGTTATTTATATAGATATCTAATCAATAATTTCATCTCTCCAAGTGCTGTTTTATCACTTTATTTTAAGGAATTTTTATCTACTTAAATGTTTTTACTGATGAGATTAAAAGCCATGTGATTAAATTCTTGACTCAATATGGATTTCTTTTTATTATTTTTTACTCATAGCAGTACATTTTACAACCTGACTATTAAGCTGAATACATTTTTCCAAAGGAGTCTTTCAAAAAGTGTCAAAAATGCACGGTTCTATTAACGTCTTGGCATATTGCAGCACAGAGACATGTTAATCTGAGCTGTCATGGACATCTCATTGATGCGGCATTGGAGAAGGTGCATCCTTTTCTCGTTAATGTCAGCATCGTGTTAAAGTGTGCGTGTAGGAGATTATTCTTAAGTCATGCAGTACTCTAACCTCTACATAGCTCTGTCACATTGTATTAAATAGAGAAAACAAATGGCTCGGGGGTCAGGTGTGCATTACCGTGAATCTAATTCCACAAGACAGAGCCATCACCTCAGAAAAGCAGCGGTTTTGCTGCAGTCGTTTGGTTTCGCGTGC
The DNA here is from genome assembly GCF_024256425.1 of Clarias gariepinus. Classification (NCBI taxonomy): domain Eukaryota; kingdom Metazoa; phylum Chordata; class Actinopteri; order Siluriformes; family Clariidae; genus Clarias; species Clarias gariepinus. The sequence continues at coordinate 44,430,753 of NC_071101.1, read as the reverse complement.
ATGCTCACGATTAGTTCCGTGTGCTCCACGAAAATTAAATGCATCTAAATTGAACATTCGGGATACAAGAGATGAGGTCTTATGGATACAGGACAGAACGCTGTCCAAACAACAACCAAAACAAAGCGAAAAACAAAATGTGGTCTAAATTTCACAGCTGAGAAATGGGATGTGTTGGAGAAAGCATCATCTGGTCAGATCATTGCACTGATGTGAAGAAACAGAAGGATTCAGGTGAAACAAAGTCTGAAACAAAGTCAGAAAGAGAGAGAGAGAGAGAGAGAGAGAGAGAGAGGAAGAGAGAGAGAAGAATATGCATTTTTACTCGAATATGTAGTACCACAGTCTATAGCCCTGTTTGGTTGAGATTAGTTTTACCCAGAGGTAATAGAGCAGTATGGAAGGTTAACTGGTGGACTAGTGGTCAGCATATGATGCTTGTACTATGGTGAATGGGTTCTATTCCCAGTTAGGAAGCCAATATATACAGTATATATTATATCATCACACTCTATATCCCAGCCCAAACATAAAGCAATGTATATTCCAATATATATTAAACCCTGTGTGTTTTTACAGTTTCTTTAGATTAAACACACCCCAGGAATCTCCTGCAGAAAACGAAACAGGTTTAAACTAGTTGTTTAATATCAGAAAAGAACAATTTTTTTTATTAAGGTTGTTGTTATTGGTTGATTATTGTTGCTCTTTGAAGGTTGCTTCTCAGAGATGTTTATTTAACATGGTTACAAGACCTCCATTAGTGCTTGAAAATAAAAAGCTAATTCTTAATTTTTTTTTTTTTTCTAACGAGTTTCCACTTTTTTGTGGTCTTTCCGTACAAGCTGTGTTTCTCTTATTTACTTTGAAAGAGAGTGAAAGAGAAGCTGTTGAAGGAACAACCGTTTACAGCTGCAGTAATAACAGGAACTAACTCATTTTATTGGACGTTCCACAATTATAAACAAAAGAAATCACAATTGTGTAATTTGAAAAAACAAAACAGAAATGCTTCAGGATGTGGTTTTACAGTAAAATAAACAAGAGACTTGCTTCATCTCATCACTAAAAGTCTAAGCACAACACATTGTGTCCTTTTCCGTGCTTAACTTCTGAATGGTGCCGCACCGTAACTTGCTAGATTTGGATGGTTTGATATCAAGTGTGTGTTGGAAACTTGGATAAATACAGTACTGTGCAGAAGTCTTGAGCTCGTCCTCATTTCTTCATATTAGAATAAATTAACTGATGTAGATTGGATTAAAGTAATGGGAACAAATTTTATACTGCAACAACATGCAACGTGCCTAAATATACTATTAAAAAATTTGGTTGTTTATGTAACAACCTCATCAGCGACCTCATTTCCCCTCTCGTCTGTTCCAACCACTCAGCATTCAGCATCAGCAGAATACTAAGCATCAGCCTGATCATCTGTCATCATCTGCACCTGTTTCTCACTGGTTCATGCCTGGTTTTTTTTTTCCTTTAATCATTCACAAAGCACCATATGGCTTAACAAACAAACAAAATCTTCTGAAACTGCTCAGGTACAGAGACTGGACTGAAAATGAGAGCCTTTGCCAAAAAAGAATGAGAGCCAAAAACAACTCCAGGGAGCCTGGAGAGCTATTCCTCAAGACTATCTAAAAAAATGCAAGAACGTCTGGCTCTTTGGAAGCAAAATATGAAGAGATGTTTGCTGGCTCAAGACTTTAGCAGAGAACTGTCTGATCTTTTGACCTACTCATTCAACACTGTCTGAAAGCGAGACACTGAGAACATTGTTTACCTGCGATGCAGAGGCCGAATATACTCAGCAACACCAGGATGTAGAGGGAGACGATGGCGTATTTGATGGCAGACAGAGAGTCCAAGTGGCTGCAGCAGCTGTCTGTTTTCCTGTGCCGCTTTCCAGAACTCGCTGCACAAGAGAACAGGAAAGAGGTTGACAAGGAGGAACGAGGGCCGTTCCACAGGAACACGGTTCAATGTTTTGCTTTTTGGTCAAAATACAACAGGAAAATGATGAAGGATTACATTGACATAATGAGTGAACATTAGAGGAACAGATCAAAGTCAACTTTTCAATAAAAAAAAAAATTCTCCTTACGTCTCTTTAGAGTTTACGCATGTCCAAATTTTAAGCCTAGTCAACCCACAACACAGCACAGAACTTGATTGAATTTTCTAATTATGCACAACTTCTACAAACACAGGATTTGCTGTTTGGTTCTCTGAACATGGCTCAAGAATAAGTTCATACTGTATTACCTGACCTAAAATATTAACTCTAAGGATCATGGTGGTGTTTACTGTATGCACAGGGATCTGGGTATGAGGTCAGAATTTCAGATTTCGCAGCCACTCTTCAAAAGTGCTTCCATAAACACCCTTATTAAGACTTAAAGATCAACCTCCTGGAAATGATTTCCAAAAGTACAGTATGACTCACTATCCACGGGCTCGCCTTCGTCCCAGTTTATTAGGTGTCTTGTTCGGATATTTGCACATCTTTGACTCATAAGGACCAAAAACATGTTTCCAGCACCTTTAAGCTCTGTGGGACATTTAGGAACTAAGTGAAGCAAGCTGCCATTCCTATACAGTATGTTGTAATGTTTGTTTAAGCATCTGAATGGCAATATGGCATGGCGTATGAGGACAGAGAAGCAGTGCACAAAGGCAGCAAATGCGCAAAAATCCAAAAGAAATTGAAAAACGGATAAATTATTAAACACACAAATACTTGTATTTAAGAAATAAAACCCTCAGAGTGCGCACAGTTGTTGCCATGGAATCCTTGTAACGATCATATCGTTTATTTTACTATAAATACACACATGCACAATGCTTAATCTTAACATGGAACCTTATTTTATATCCTTATCACGAGCAAAACTGAAAACATGTACAGTGCGGTATGTTGACCCTTATTACCCTCACCTGTGTATATAGTTTGTTTGTTTTCACAGCTTGACTATGTTTGCTCTTCATACATCTGATCTGCAGTTTCTTCCTCATTTCTTGTTTCTAACTAGCAAATCTTCACGCACAGATGTCAAAACACTAGCTGGTTTCCATTGCAGCTCATGAGGGCAGCTCACACAGCTCCACATGGCACACCCAGCTGTTCCGCTGTCAACACTACACACTCAAGGTTGTTTTATTACCCAGCATGCATGCTGATTCTCATTACTTTGGGTTCAGGTGTCATGTGACCACTGTTAGATTTAGTTATTACCCACATATCTTATCAAATCGAGACTAAAGTGGAGAACAGCTTTTAAATAATGAGACATATTCTTGTATCCAATATTTAGTGTTTTAAACAATCTGAAGTGATTAAATATGTCAATGTGTTAATCACAGGAGCACGTTCTTCCAACCATGTTACAGCATATCTGATGGCAAATCCAAGAAGACTAAAAGCCTGATTATTCTCCCTATTTCTCTATAATTTGAAAATAATACTTATATAATACCTACATTCTTCACAGAGGTTGAGTTTGGACAGGTTCCGTCCATCGTAGCCCTCCTCATATAACGAGCCATTGTCTCGCTCCTCATATGTGCTCAGGTACATGGCCTTGTTCTCCATTCAGGACCTAACACAGGAAAGAGACATTCAGAACCACTATCGAGACCTGAATTAGAACAATTAGAACTGTCCTCACTGTCCATGACACCATCCTCACTGTCCCCGACACTGATTCCATTTAGGATGATTATTCATAGCTTCAACATGGAGAGAGCTGATCAGGTTCTCCACAACATGCATATCATGTCCAGTCAGAAACTATTAAACTAGTGGTACAGTGAATAAAAATCTGTTTATGACACAAAAGATATTAGGTTTGGCTACTAGCTAACTATTGGGCAACGGTGCCTCAGTGATTGAGAGTTTTCAATGAGAAGGTCAAGGGTTCAAGCCTAAGTGGTGCCAAACTGCCAAGGCTGTGCCTTTGGCCAAAGCCTCATAGTTGACACTGAATTCTGACCCAAATTCCTTAACAAGCTGAAAGATTTCAAATGGCTTACTCCTTCTTTCCCCATTTACCCCACTATTCTAAACCCCCTGTTGTTCATTTAAAAACTCCTGACTGATTTTTATTCATTACTACGCATTCCAAACAAGCACAGTACCCATTTAGAACCATCAGACCTAGTCTAAACCAATACGGTATCTACTCCAAACCAATAGATTAACCATGTAGAACAAGTTAGACCCATGATTTAGAAGCATTCCAAACCATCACAATTTTTATTCTGAACCATGTTATCCATTAAGGACTTTATTTGCCATTTGGAGCCATACTTATACTTTTTTCCAACACATAAGATCCTTTCCAAACCAAATGTACAATATTTATCAGTACTATTGCTCTCCAATAGTACTGATTCCAAAATAATTTTCAAATTCAATTTCCTAATCACCGTTCCCATTACAAACCATTATTACCCATTTAGGATGATCAACCTTACCAACTTTGATCCACCATTTGCCCTCTACCCAACCATATGGGACCAAAATTAAGTCAATTTTGAACTACTGTCTCACTTAATCAGAGCCACAATCACATCCACTGAGGGCATACAGTACATGTTTCCATTTCTTACTCTAACCAGCTGTATTTATGGAAGGATTTACTCCAGCCACAGATGACTAAGTCATTAGTAAATTAATTGTAGCCCTAAGCAACATTGTACTTGGGCTCAGTGTTGAAGACCACAAGGGCAATTATGGTAACAATTGTGGTCTCACCGTCTTATATTGTTGAAAGTTATAATTACAACCCAAAACCCATGAGTCCATCTGCACTTACTGTGACTGATCGGTCAAATCACATATCCGCGCAACCTGCCCCACATAATTACAGTCACACTCATGAATGTATGGCATTGTATCCTTTCACAAATGAGAAACACAACCTACAGAGCGATGCTGTATGCTAAGTAAGTGCTACGTTTTCCATTACCTCGCCTACAGGTGCCTTGGAGCGAGTGTCTGGACATGAATCACATGCCTTGGCTTTAAAAACAACATGACGAAAGACAAGCTGAATGCTCCAAGCTGCCTTTAAACGGTCCAGTAAAACAAGTGCCTGACAGCATGATCCAGGGTGTGTACAGAAATGACTGTGTGTGGCTTTCCCTTTTTATTGGCTCAGTCTTCTGAATGACCTCAAATATTTTCTAAGGGTTTTTGTTTGGAATGTCATGTTCACAGGCTGAAGACTAAACAGATTATTAAATACAATTATTATAAAAACATTAAAATTTTATGTTAGTCCTTATGATCACAAATATTTTGGGAACAATAATATTTGTAATATATAACAATAAATTGCACACATTATATTATTCAGATACAGCAATACATATAGTAGACTCATTTCAAAAACAAAATTAAAAGATGATGTGTGCACTGAAAATAAATAAATAAATGATGATACAGTGTAAATAAACGACTGTAGGGAAGGATGGATGGATAGCTGTGTGAATGGGTAGATAAATGAAAATAAAGATATAATAGATAGAAGAAATAAAAAATGAAGAATTGATGGATGAAGTGGGGAAATTATGAAAATGGATACATAAGAGGAACAGAAGGGAGGGAATTAAATTGTGGATGAAACAAATGCAAGGAAATTAAGAAATTATGGATTGAAGAATGATGGATGATTAATGAATGAAGGGAATAGGAGAAGAAAAATGATAGGAAAAATGTAAGAAAATTGAACAATTATGTATGGGTGGATGGATAGAGAGATGGTTGGATGAACAGAAGGAAAGTAGCTTGTTTTTGACATCAACTACAATAGTAATTGTATAATATTTTTGTAATATTTATTCGTATATTACCGTGGATTAAAAAGAAGAAAACAATGTGGGACATGATGGACTTTATATTAAACAAGCTAAAACAGCTTAAGATCTGTCTTACATTAGCATGGAATGTTGCTGAGGTCTATAAAACGAGGGGAAACGATGATGTCACTGTCACTGTTATGATCTGACTCGAGTGTTTGTTTGTTTTTCTTCCAGAAGACAGTCATGTCTGACCTACGGAAGACGAAGGACGAGCTGCGAGAGAGCGCTGTTTATCAAGGTCATTAAAAATGGCTTCATCATTGGACATTTCATTAAAGCACTGCATGTGTGTGTACTGACATTTAGGAGTCTGGCAGGCTGAGTTGCTAACACACACTCACACACACACGCTGCTAGGAAACTGGGACTGGAGTTAAACACTGTTGGAACCAAAAAGACCCCGAGAAAGTGCAAATCTCCGATCCAAGATTTTTATACAAGTTCACTTTCTGTGTCTGTGATGAAAAACACTTTAAAACACTCATATGGGATTGTTAATATCTCAAGGAGCTTGTTTGTGCTCTGAGTTCAGGACTCACAAAATCACTGCAGAAGAACATAAACAAAAACAGAATGAAAACAATACATTGTCTGGTCAAAAATTAAGTTGCTGTTTTTGCATGTTATTGGATAATTAGTGCAGTGATTGATAAGTGCTATGATTCTTTTCATCCTAAATGATGGCGTAGGTAGCTCATCATTTCTTTAACAGCCATGTCCAGAAATGTATCCCGTGATTATGAAGATAATCAGACGCCAGTTGGTTTCGGAAAGGTCAACTTATAGTCCTGCGTCAAGCAAAGGAAGCAACTAAGGAGATAAAGCTGAAATGACTCTTAAGCACTGCGTTAAGAACTGACCAGGTTATCACATCTATGGAGACTTTGTTCCCTATTGGCACCAACATATTCCAAGACTCTGGAGTGGGTCTAAAAGGTTGTTAAAAGAATGTTATAAGGAATGCGTACTCCAAAGTCCAACAAAATATTAGAAGGAACAGCTCTTTGTTTTTGGCGATGCAGCGTACAAGTGCCTTTAATACTAAAACAACACTTTGTGAACTGAATTATGATCAAAATAAATTGTCAAAGTCTACAACTCAGTTATTAAGTCTATCTATAGCATAATGTATGACACATCATCCTTAAAGTAACACATCAGAGTAATAAATCTCTTAGGTATGGTATCTGTTTCATCTCACCACTTTGTAGCTGATTATTTTCCTGTAACTCCACCAGACTGGCTGTTTTAATCCTCACACAGAGTGCAACACTGGAACGCTGGCGGTGAAATATTTTCTGTTTGACATACCGTAAATCTCCTTATATTCACTCATTAATGACTTTAAGTGGCTGATATCAAGCCAAGTTTATGATCCGAGAAATTTCCTGTTTGGAGAAAAATGGTTTTCCTCATTTTATTCCATGATTCATTTGGACCCGACCCAAACACGCATGTAAAACCACGGACTGTGAGTCTTTACAGAAGGCTAACAAAAAAATAAAAAAAAGACTAAATAGATACAACATACAACAGATACAGTATGACACTGCTGATGACCTCGCTATTATGAAAAAATGGGAATTTAGAGGAATTTGGAACATTCCAAAGGCTCAAGTTCAAATGTGTATCATCTGAATCATTACTAAGTGTAAGTTGGCTCAGTGTGGCTGTTATTCACTGTGTGTGTGTGTGTGTGTGTACACACACAGTAAAAACCTCCACTAACTTCAGCTCTAGCGTTTCAGCTGAATGGAGGACTAAGTGAACGCATTATAAATCTCTTGTTGTGGATCTGCATCGCGTGTGTGATGGCATGGGTGCTCTGTGTGCTCAAATTCTCCTACATCTAAAACTGCAGAGAAAAATCCCCCCCCCCCCCCAAATAAATAAATAAATAAATAAATAAAATAACATAAAATAAAATCATATGATGAATTTATTTCATCATAGTCTATTTGGTTTCCACAATTACCCACAATGCCATTCGTCGTGTAAATGCAGCGGCGCTTTAGTCCCCTGTACACTCTCAACCCAGTTAGTCTTCCTTCAAGACCTATTTCACACCTGGTGTATGCTGTTTAAGGCTACTATCACACACACGCACATAAGGGTGTACGATGCTGCTGTGTGACACAAAGTCCTTGTTTATATTTATTATAACAGAGTTTTAAATTTAAAAAATATCAAATTTGTTCATTTATTTATTTATTTATTTATTTATTATTATTATTATTATTATTATTATTTTATTTATTTATTTTTGATTAATTTATGGAGCTGCACATTTCTTAGCTTTTTATTAAACCCATTAAATTCATGTGAATAATGTTTATAACTTATATATTATAATATTTATAAAGTAATATTTATAAGTACCCTATAATAATTATAAGCACTTTAAATGTGTGATTTCCATTAAAATGACATATTCCTGCACTAGATCATGCTCAGGTGATCAGAAAAGTATAAACATCACCCACCTTGATAAAAGTTTCCTCACTCTCAAAATCTCATCCTGCTCTTTCTCTTCTCACGTCTGCGCAGAACCCAAACCGACTTCACTCAAGACAACTCCTGCCTCTGTGTGTGGGTTTTCTGTTCACACAGCTCTCTCTCTCTCTCTCTCTCTCTCTCTCTACACACACACACACACTGATGTACACTGAACAGTCCGCCTCTAAATCTCTGCATGTGTTCAGATTGGTGCGCTTGTGCTCCCCTGCACCATGAAGTGCTTTATCTTTACTGCATTAATACATCAGCCTGCTCTTCAGCTAAAATAGATTCTTATTTATAATCAGCACCTCAACGAGAGAGAGAGAGAGAGAGAGAGAGAGAGAGAGAGAGCAGATTCTCTTCAACAGGTGAGTGTAAATACAAACCCAGTTTACACACGTGTCCCTTTTCTCCCTCGCCACCTGCTCTGCTGCCCAGTTACTGTTGATTGTACATACATTATGTATAATAATTATATCTCATGTATTTGCCTTACATATACAGCATATATACACACAGGGTATCTACAGACAATAAATACAGACAATGTATGCAATATAGATAAATGAACACTAGGGGGAGACAGTAAGTTAATAAGTAAATTAAAATTAAAATTAAAATTTTATTTGTCACATACACAGACATACACAGTACGAAATGTAGTGAAATGCTTACACGACCGCCAGTGACCTAGAAAAGAGAATTAAAGCTTATAATAAGTAATAAACATAAATAAAAAAATACGATAGGAAAAAAAAAAAAAAAAAATTTAACTAGGAAAAATTGAACTAAAAATAGAAATATGCTGTACGAAAATAGAAATATACTGTACAAATAGAAATAAACTGTACAAGAACATTTAAGAAATTGTGAAATTTTGATATTTTTGGGAGAAAGATGGTGTGCAAATATGCATAGAAAAAAAGTGTCTTTGTGCAGAGGTTATTAAAGTGTCTTTGTGCAATGGTCCAGAATGTAAACGTAAACATGTAGTGTAGATGTGAAGGTAGATGTGCGTGGAATTTACATGGATGTAAAAAGATTGATTGATTTAAATTCATGCATGAATGTATAAATTAAAAAACAACTAAGCAAACAAATAAATAAGCAAATTATTAAAATGTTGACAGAAAACTAAACAGTGTAACACTATTAACATATAAAGAATACATAAAGTATAATTAATGCGGAGGTGCATAAAGTATTGAAATGCATTCAAGTCTACTGAATAATGAAGTGTGTGAAATGCAGAAGTGTGTGTAAAATATATAGAATATAGAAGTTTATATTACTTAAATGTAAGAAACAGCTACTTGATTATGTTTAATGTTAAAGTGAAAAAGTTTAAATAAATAGAGCTTTAATACTTTTAATACACGTTGACACTTTTTCATGATCCGTATATTTATTTGGCCCATATTTATGCCCTTCCTGAGACACCTCTTCTCATATATTCAGGCCTGGGCCTGACACTAAGACTACTCTGGCTTGTACATCCTCAGTGGCTGAGTTTTAACACACACTGTTAAGAAGTGAAATATTAAAATGATGATAATTTATAATGTTTTAAGTGAAATGTCTATTATAAGAATACATAAAAAACAAATGAATAAACAAACATGTAAACAAACCAATAAAATGTAACATAACTTCCCATCGGGATTTAAAAGTCAGCCTTTTTTATGGTGCACTTACCATGAGAGGCCACTAGATGGAACCAAATCAGTAATGCAGGACTGCAGCTGAACGTCACTACATCATGTAATCACTCCCATGTGCAAAATGTAAGTTAAAAAAAAAAAAAAAAAAAAACAGAAATACAAAATTCAGGGTTTTGTTTTGTGAAGCACGAAAATAATTTTAAAATAGTCTATTACCAAGAATTTATTAATAATTTGACAGTGTTTTTTTTCTCCTGAAAACCAAGGGAAGTCACACTGTACTTATTATTTATTTATTTATTTATTCATGTATTTATTTTAAAGCACTTCGTTTAACGGTTTTGTTTCGGTAATAAACCCTTCAGCGCTGCGGCTGACCGCCATCTCTTTTATGTTTTTGTTACTAAGTATCGTATAGTGTGTAAAACAGCGCCACCCCAAATGCTATGGTGAAAACCGGTATTGCACTTTTACATCCAAAGGGAAATCAGGGCGAGTTGGCGCCTCTTTCTTAAAAAAACAAAACAAAAAAAAAAAACAACAACGGAAAATTAACCAATCACAAAATGCTGTCTTTATAGTGTCGTTAAACGTGATTTGTCCGAGTCATGCAAAAGAACAGGGGAAGGCAGGGTGGAGTTGCTTTCCATCGGTGAAAAACAAATGGTAAATAGAAAAAAAAACAAAACAAAAGGATTAACAGAACAAACTTTGTAGCCAGATGCAGTTTTACATCACAGTGAGAAAACAGAAAGTTCAGTTGTCGAGGGTAGAGATTTAGTTTTTAGTAAATAAATACACTTTTTAAACTAAAGTACTGCACTAGAGCAGTAACTAAACATTAAAAGCCAGAGCTGCGTCCAGATGGGAAAAGGAGGGATTCAGATGTTCAGTGAGGAACGTGATGTCCACACAGAGAGTCTCACTGGTACCGCTCAACTTCAGCTCTTCTTCTGCTGCTCTGACTCCTAAAATACCTTGCTTGTCTGCATGTCTGTTAATTTACTGTAATAGTCATTTTTCAGGGTGTTTGTTTGTCAAGTTTATATAACAGGGATTATAAGGGATTATGTGTTTAATCCATGTACCTGCTGAATATTTTGATATGGATGTAAATTAATTTCCTGAGTATGTAATAAATGCTTCTTTTATTTATTAATGAGGCTTTGCTGCACATTAAGCATCTGATTATATATTTGGGAGAGAATTTGTATGAATTAAATGTTCAGAACCATGTAAGTTCTGGATAACAGACATCTGGATAATACGGTTCTGTATAAAATCATACAGTTCTCGCTACTTTTTATTGGTTGTTAAAATGGCAACATCTGATGTACAACACACAAATACACTTTAGATCTTTAGAGTGTGTTCACTATGATGAGACACAGTGCAGTCAGTCTGTGTTCAGCTCTAATTCTCTCTTTGAAATAATGTGTGTGTTTGGGTCCTCAGTAAGAATGCAGGTGTGTTTTCTTCTCCTCTTGATGCAGCTTTATGTCACTGAAGGTGAGTCTACTGTTCTCTCGCTCTCTCTCTCTCTCTCTCTCTCTGTGTTCATGGTTTGTCCATCCATCCATCCATCCATCCATCCATTCATCCATCCATCCATCCATCCATCCATCCATCCATCCATTCAACCAACCATCTGGAAACTTTTGTAGTCCAACTACCGGCCATAGAGACAGAAGGTGATTACCATTAAATATATTCCTAGTTCATGACCACAGTAGAATCTCCAGTTAAAATTCCTATAGTGTGTTAGGAAACATTATACTGTATGTGGGAATTTATGATTTAATAAATTTAAAGCATGATTATACAGTAGTTTAATAGAAAGTTTTCTTTTTCCACTAGTTGATGTGAGCTTTAGTGTGGTAGTGGAGGTGCCTAGGGTGGGGCACATCGTGGCACAGCTCAGCCGTGCTGTTTGACTATAGGGAGAACTTGGTTAATGTTATTTAGCAGATCTTTAACATACGCAACCACTGATCTGAAGGCTGTTCCTCTTACACTTCCTCTGCCACATCCAACAGGTAACAAGCAGTGGTTTCCATGGTGACTGGTGAAACCAGTGAGGAGTGGGGTAGTGTGATTTAAAATAAAATATATTTGTGTCAAGCAGCACGAGGAAGAGAGCTCCACCGAATGTGTTGGTGCTGGCGTCGGTTCTTTTGAGCATTTGTGGTTTGCCAGAACGCCCAAGGGCAGTGCCTGGCTGATTTCCCGTTCAACATGTGTTTATCGTGGGGTGACTCTGGCCGTGGCGGTCATGCAGCTGGTTGTTTATCTGTTTTAGTATTTTAAACATTCTTGACTCCATGTCATAATTTTAGCTGTATTGTTGTATCTTTTTATTATTTACTTTCTGTTTGCATAATGTTCTTTCTATACATGTTTTGTTTTTAATCGTTATAATTGTATAATTTAGTTCATAATTAATATCTTTGTGATCTAATCTTATTTTAAGCATTTAAACTCATTCTTCATGGACATACATGTGCTTGTGGGTTTTTTCTCCTTTCCATATCAAAGTAGTGTTTTGTTTTTTGAATCTTTAGATTTTACGTCCCTACATGGACAGTTCTAAAAGTACTTTAACATGCTTACAGCCACAAATCACACTTAATTTCAAATGTCAAATATAACTCATTTTAAACTTTAGTTAAATGCATTATAATCACCACATCACAAGCTTGTAAAAATTAATGTTTTGAATGTTCTTAAATGTGTACACTCACTCAGTTAGAGAGAAGGTGATTTTTTTTGTTAGCTTAGGCTAGTGTAGTTAGCTAGGTTTAGTTTGAAGTCAGCTTTGTTTAGCCAACTGTACTCCATATTGCACTGTTTGCTGCTTTAGCACATCAATATCTTTGCATGCAATAAAGATTTGAAGACATTAGTATAGTAAATTTTGGAGTTACAGGTTGTGTGTAGATGGTGAACCAGTGTTGCCAACTTAGCAATTGTGTTGCTAGATTTAGCAATTTTTCATACTACCCTAGCAACTTTTTTTTTTTCAAAAAGCACCTAGCAACAAATGTAGCAATTTTTAAAAAGTGACTCAAAAGATCAGTGGCTGCAGGCTTTACTCAGTAGAGTGCGGGGGCGGGGCTACATAAGGTCTAAATATCCAGGCACAGCTGCAGCCTGTGATTGTTTAAAAGAATCTAACTGTTCATCATCAGTGTTATATTTAAAATAAAATATCTTAAAGTGTTATTATTAATTTTACAAACAGTCAACTATATTTTTCATACAAATCTAAATGGACATGTTTCAAATAATGTTTTTGCTGAGATGGCCAGTCAATTTGAGAAAACATTAATGATTTTGTATACTACATAAAGATGTAGTTTTGAGTTGCGATTACGCAATGATGTCATAACGCAAAGTAATATGTTAATAAGAACCTATTTATTGCAGAGAGTAGAGACATGACGGGCTTACGCTTGTCAGATACTACGCGATGACATCACTGACATGCAAATTAGCGTGTGGCAACATTTCGCTACTTTTCGGGCAGGCTTTAGCTACTTTTCATTGGAAATAGGTGGCAACACTGTGGTGAACTGCTCATTAACAGATCATTAACTGGTGTGTTCCTACAGGCTGCAGTCTGGAAGGAGACAGTGACATAAAAGCCATCACTGCATATACAGGAGGCTCAGTACTGCTGCCCTACCCCTGCACTGACCTCCACACCACACCTGGGACATTCACATGGGAGAAATACACAAATGAAAATAACTGGGTAGAGATATCTCCTGAGAGTGATCAGTACAAAGACAGAGTTCAGCTGGTTAATGATCACTCGTCAGGAAATCTCTCTCTGCTCATATCACACCTGACTGTAGAGGATGGAGGAGATTACAGGTGTAATCTTACAAAAAGTGAATACAGATATTTCAGACTCACTGTTGAGGGTAAACAATACATTTTTATACACAATGTTACTTCAGTGATAATCTCATGACAGATTAATCTGATGTTGTAACAGTAATGCAATATGTTAATGTTTGTTCATTCTCTAGGTTGCACATTGAATCAGCAGACAGTGAGTGTGACTGGATACGTGGGACAGTCTGTCCTTCTGCCCTGCTCTTGCTTTCAATTACAAGCCAAACCACACACTCTTAGATGGATCTTTATTAAAGGATCTGATCACAAGGAAATCTTCCCAAAGGACCAGACAAATCTCTACACACACAGAGTTCAGCTCATTAATGATCATCATCCAGGAAATCTCTCTCTACTCATATCACACCTGACTGTAGAGGATGGAGGAACGTACAGGTGTCAGATTAACAATGCTATGGATGCAAATGTCATACTCGTAGTAAGAGGTAAAATTACTTTCTATATTAAAAGCACATGTGAAGCTCATTATAGTATGTAAGAAATTAAATAGACATGAAATACTATTGCATATACTACTCAAACTGTAATAAAAAGATGTGGTATATTTATCCCACATGAATGAGAAAATGTGTATTATAATAAACAATGTAAGAAACTGAGATTGTGTTCTGACCTACTTTTTACTGCTCACTATGATTCCTGGATAGCCTTAATTAAAGAACACACTGCGTTTACACTTCATTGCACATCACAATTTTTATTTACTGTATAACTAATTTCACCTTTCTCTCCTTGCAGACGCACCAACAAGACCTTCAACATCCACTCCAGTAATTATAACAACTTCACCTAATCCCAAACCAGGTACCTCACACACTACTGATACACACCAGAATGAAAAGTCTTTGTCAGTACATTAGAATATTAGCTCACAGCATGAATACTAACTTTGTGTGGTCTTTCACGTTCTGTAGGTGTCACAACACAAACCCCAATGATCAACGACAAAACAACTGCACACACTGAAACATCTTCTGAAAAAGGTAATGACCAGTACAGCACATTAACTCCTGTTCATTTCTTTATTTGTTATTTGTTCCTTTTACATTTACCAAAGCAAAATAGTCTCCTAAAACTATTTTCCATAAACCGAGATCTCTTTGTATAATCCAGAATAATAATCCAGATGGTTACTCAGTAAAACAGTAAGGCTTAAAGTTAGTCTTAGACTAAATGGAGCATCTACCAGACTCCTCCCTGTGAATTAAAAACTTTTTCTATAGAAATGATAACGTATCTATCGATCCATCCATCCATCCATCCATCCATCTATCTATCTATCATGACCCCTATATGGTTTATATTATTCCTAAAAGACTGTGTTTGGTTCTGGGGTTAAGCTTTAGTAAGCATGCGCGGGTATGGCGCGAGGGAGCCTCGATGACGTCATGTGGGTCGACATAAAAGTGGAACCGGCAAAGAACTCAAGGTGGAGAGATGAAGATACACAGCGCAACAGCGCAGAGGGGTATAGCTGACACCAAGTATACCCCTCTTGATCCGTTTTCTCATGTTCCCGGATTAACATCTTATGAGACCGAGCCATCTCTCCCCACCACCATAACTCACACAAACTATAACACGGACTTTGGACTTTTATACATGCACACACACTTTCTTTATTTTTGTACATATTTTGTAAATATTGATTTGTGGTGCACCTGGTTTGTTTGTTTATTTTTGTCACTTAAAACACTTGAAAAATTTGTTTTGGAATTGTTGTGCCGCGTCTTCACTTGTTCCGCGAAGCTCATACTACACCGGGAGGAGGTTTTATTAGCCCCTATTTAGATTCTCGACCCCTTAGCTTTGTAACTAGCTTTGTTTTCATAGCCAAGCATTACAACGTGCTTTGATTAGGTGGACCTGGAGGTTATAAATAGGCATGAACTGGAAACCTCCTCAGAAAAGAAGCAGAAAGCTAAAGTAAAAATTACACTAGTAAAAAGATGTTTACCTCCATGCAAACGACTCCTTGATGATGATGATCGCCATGCTTTCTGTGTTGAGTGTTTTGGGGAAAAGCACGCTATCCTCGGACTCAAGGGAAAATGTGAGCACTGTGATCTCCTCTCAATCAGAGTGCTTCCTGCCCGGCTTGCATTTTTTAAAGGCAAATCACTAGCCGTGGGTTTTCAGGCAGCAGATCAGGCTGGTGCTGCTCTGCACACCATGGCGGTTCTGCAGGCATGTCAGGCTGACTGTCAAGGATTTGAGCACTGGCAGGTCCATCGATGAAGGGACGTTTTCAGAGCTATGCCGAGCCATGGATTTTTCTCTCTGCACCACCAAGCAGACGGCCTGTGCCATCGGCCGTTCTATGGCTGCTATGGTTGCCATGGAGAGATATTTATGGCTCCACTTCACGGGCATTTCTCCTTGATGCCCCATCTGGCCTTCCGGCCTATTCCGCGACGCCGTCAACACTGTCGCCACTAGGTTTCAGGAGGTGAAGCGATACGAGGAAGCGTTTGTGAGGTTTCTTCCCCGCCGTGCTCAAGAGTTGGGGGCGTCAGCCACCCAGGACCATGGGGGTGTCTCCCCCCGGGGAGGGGCGCGTAGAATTCCAACAGAGAATAAGAACTCCTTCCTGGCACCCTCAGGAGGCCATTGTCCAATCTCCGCCACCACTGGTGTTTCGGGGAGCAGTGGTCTCCAGAGAAATGTTAAGTGTTCGGTTGCCTCCTGCCACCTTTCAGAACGCCGAACATCTAACACCCCCTCCCCCGCCAACTAGCCAAAGTGTCAAAACTTGTGCCCCTTTTAGAGAAACTGGCAGCGTGGAAGCTACTGCCAAGTATATCTCCTTCGGTACTAAGGACCGTAGAGAGAGACTACAGAATTCAGTTTGCACATCGCCCTCTGCATTTCAATGGCGTGGTCTCACCTTCCGTAAACCGGAACGAGCGCATTTGTTGACACAAAAATCGCAAACTTTGCTGGAAAAAAGGGGCCATAGAACATGTTGCCCTGCCAGACAAACAGTCAGGCTACTATAGCCAGTATTTCTTGGTTCCCAAGAAGGCCAATGGGGTTGCATCCAATTCTGCATCTTCATGGGCTGAACCGTTATCTCAGAAAATACAAGTTCAAAATGTTGACAGTCAAGATGATTGTTATTTAAATCCAGCCAGAAGATTGGTTTGTGACAATCGATCTGAAGAATGCATATTTTCATATAGAAATATTGCCACAACACAGAAGGTTCCTGAGGTTCGCTTTTGGGGGTGAAGCTTACCAGTATCGGGTCCTTCCATTTGGCCTAGCCCTGTCACCCCGCACATATCCAAAATGCATGAATGCAGCTCTGGCTCCTATACAACTCCAGGGCATCCGTATTTTGAATTACATAGACAACTGGCTGATTTTTAGCTCAGCCTCAGGAGCTAGCGCTTCGACATCAGGATGTCGTCCTAGCTCATCTCAAATATCTAAGGTTGAGACTCAATGCCAAAAAAGCATTCTCTCTCCTCCTCAGAGAGCAACGTATTTGGGGGTCCTATGGGATTTGATCGTAATGCAGGCACAACTGTCTCTTGCACGTATCAAATCCATTCTAGGTACCATAAAGAAGATCAAGCTAGGCCAGAAAGTGACTGTTCGTTACTTTCAGAGAATCCTAAGTCTCATGGCAGCTGCATCCACAGTGATACCATTGGGCCTTCTGCACATGAGACCCTTTTAGTTGTGGCTGAGAGCCAGGGTATTTTATCCAAGGGCCAATCCCTGTGAGGCAAATAAGGATTACGCGCCAGGGGCTTCGTACCCTTACTATGTGGTTAAGACCCTGTTTTCTGACCTTGGGACCCACTCTAGGTTCGTGTTGTCATCGCAAGATGCTAACGACAGACTCTTCCCTCATGGGTTAAGCACGGTCTTAGATGGTCGTCCAGCCCAATGGATTTGGATAGGTCATCTTCTTGCATGGCACATCAATCGCCTCGAAATAATGGCGTTATTTCAGGCCCTGAAATACTTCCTCCAGCAGTTGAGAGGTTACCATGTCCTAGTGCGGGTGGACAACACTATGGTAGTTTCTTACATAAATCGCCAGGGCGGGTTGCGTTCACGCCGCTTGAACAAGCTAGTGCAGCAGATTCTGCTTTGGGCCCAGGACAAATTCTTGTCCCTATGGGCAATTTACATTCTGGGGCAAATGAATGTGGGAGCAGACTTGCTGTCTAGACAAGCTCTGACACACGGGGAATGGAAACTCCACCCCGAAGTGGTCAGTCAAATTTGAAAGAGATTTGATGTCTGGACGCTATGGCCCACACGTGGCTCAGACTGCGTCTTTACGCATTTCCTCCGATAGCTCTGTTTGCCAGTGTCCTAGCGAAGGTCCGTCAACAGGGGTTTCGCCTCTTATTGATAGCGCCCCATTGGCCGATCGGAGTATGGTTCTCAGATCTAATATCTCTCCTTGATGGCTTACTATGGGCGATTACAGTCAGGAGGGATCTTCTGTCTCAGGGGACAATATTTTATCCCAAGCTCTGGAACCTTCACGTCTGGCCCCTGAGGGGGACCAACTAAGAGATGCTGATTGTCCACCCAATGTAATAGAAACTATTCTAAGTGCTAGGGCTCTCTCTACTAGAAGAACTTATGCTTACAGATGGAATGGTTTTGAAAGTTGGTGTATGGCAAACCATGTAGACCCAGTCCACCGCCAGATTGTTTCAGTGCTGGAGTTTCTGCAGGAGAAACTGTCCTCGGGCATATCACCTAGAACTCTCAGAACGTATGTGGCCTCCATTTCGGCTTGCCATGTTCTGATTGATGGGATTTCTGTGTGAAAGCACCCTTTAGTTGCCCACTTTATTCGTGGAGCTAAACCGTTGAGGCTGTTGACAGTCCCTTCATGGGACTTAGCTATTGTGCTTGAAGGTTTGGTTGATATCCGTTTCGAACATCTAGTGTCAGCGCTTGTTAGGTTTCTAACCCTTAAGATGTTTTTTCTAATGGCCATTACTTCTCTTAAGAGAATTGGAGATTTGCAGGCTCTGTCAGTCTCGTCATCCTGCTTAGACTTTGCCCCTGGGCTGGTCAAAGCTATTCTGCATCCTCACCCGAATTATCTTCCGAAAGTTCCATTCTTGACCATGCACCCAGTTGTTCTCTAAGCCTTCTGTCCTCTGCCAATAAATGCTCTGGAGCAGGAAAGTCTTCACTTACTGTGTCCAGTACATGCTCTGCAGATTTACATCCACCGCACTAGCCAGTGGTGCAAGCCGGAGCATCTTTTTATATGCTATGGGGGCCGCAACCGGGAGGCAGCTGCCACTAGACAAACCATGTCACATCGAGTGAGAAAGTTGAGTTTTCTCATCGAGTTGGTTCCCTTCGCACACATTTGTCAGATTTTATAGTTTGGACATCCATGCTACTCTGGGCTAACTCTGGGCCTCGAGTCAGCATCCCAGAGTCAAGTCTAGTCCTCTTTAATAATTGTGTGCACACGATACACAACCCTGGGTCCAGACACTTTTTAGTGGGGGGCATTGGTATTCTCGTTCCCAATAGCGTTTTTCATGCAGCCTCGAGTGTAGCTTTTGAAAGGGAACGTCTCGGGTTACTTGACAGTAACCCTGTTCCCTGAAAAAGCGGAAACAAAATGCTGCGCTCCAATGCCGCACTGTATGCGTGACTGGACATCCTTTCAGACAAGGAATGTCCATGAAACCTCAGGACCTGAGGATGTTTCCGGTTCCTATTTATAACCTCAAGGTGCACCTAATAAAATACTAATTTATCATCATTCCAACAGTTTTTGCAGTATTTTATTTATGTTATATTATTTGGTATTTGTAATGATAGCTTTTTAAACTAGTGCCTTAAATCTTAAATTGCTCCATGGGGATGAATATATATATATATATATATATATATATATATATATATATATATATTTTTTTTTTTATTTTTTATTTTTTTATTTTTATTGAATGATGAGTTAAAGCAGGACATTTTTTCAGTGTTTCTCTCACCATACTGATGTTCACTGTACCTGCCTCTAAATCTCTGCATGTGATCAAATCAGTGCTCTTGTGTTCTGTTGAACTGTGAACTCTCTCTTTACTGCATTAATTCATCAGTCTGATCTTCTATGTGATTAGCTTGTTTTTTTAAACACCACTGTATGTCTAAAGAAAGTGATTTAAAAGTAAACGTGCACATATTTCGCCCACAATTCACTTTTGCTGCCCATTAATTTTTGATGAACAAACACTATAAATAAAAAATATCATAATAAATATAATATAATAAAATAATCTCATTTTTACTCCTTTGATTTAGTCTCTTTCATGGGTATCTCTTTCATGGACTACTTTGATGTAGTAATTTCTTAAATTAAATAGACATGGAATACAACTGTAATAAAAAGATGCAGTATATATTTTTCCCACATGGATAACAAAATGTGTATTATAAAAAATTACGTAAGAAACTGAGATTGGAGACAGGGGTAGCTCAGTGGTTAAGGCATTGGACTACGGTTCGGAAGATCCCAGGTTCAAACCCCACAACCACCAAGCCCTTGAGCAAGGCCCTTAACCCTCAACTGCTCATATGTGTTATGAGATAAAAATGTAAGTCGCTCTGGATAAGAGCGTCTGCCAAATGTAAGTAAGAAACTTACACAATGTAAAAAACTGACCTACTTTTACTTCTCACTATGAATCCTGGATAGCCGTTAATAAAGAACACACAGAGTTTATACACTTCATTGCACATCACATTTTTTATTTATAAGTAATTTTACCTTTCTCTCCTCGCAGACGCACCAACAAGACCTTCAACATCCACTCCAGTAATGATAACTTTACCTAATCCTAAACCAGGTACCTCACACACTACTGATACACACCAGAATGAAAAGTCTTTGTCAACACATTAGAATATTAGCTCACAGCAAGATAACTTTGTGTGGTCTTTCACTTCTTGTAGGTGTCACAACACAAAGCCCAGTGATTAACGACAAAACAACTGCACACACTGAAACATCCTCTGAAAAAGGTAATGACCAGTACAGCATATTACCTTCTGGTCATTTCTTTATTTTTTATTTGTTCCTTTGACATTTACTGAAGCAGAATAGTCTATACTATTTTATGGAACTATTTTCCATAAACAGAGACCTCTTTGTATAATCCAAAATAACAACCTAGATGGTTAGTCAGTAAAACAGTAAAGCTTAGGTTAGTCTTGAACTATATTGAGCATCTACCAGACTCCTCCCTGTGAATAAGCTGTTGGTATAGAAATGATAGCGTATTACTGTATAACGAGTACATTAATATAAACTTGTGATGTGCAGCTGCACTATTGTCAGGGTTGGATAATGATTCAGCACTGGTGATTAATCTGACCAATCAGAATGGGGAATTTAACCCTTATGTATCCTTTTTTCCTTTCTCTTCTGTTCCACACAGAGACTCCCACAAACCCAAATCCTCATTACACCACCATCATCATCTGTACTGCTGTTGGGATTCTGCTGCTGATACTTGGAGGGGTCATGTGCTGGAAACACAGAGGTGCATGCAAGCGCACGCACACACACGCGCCCTTGCACACATTTTTTGGGGAGTTTTGCTCTATCTGGCTTCATCTGGTTTCATTCTGTAGGACAGAGATGAGGACAGACCGAAATCAGTAATGGACAAAAAGCACAAAAAAGACAGCATAAGAAACAGGTAAATAAAAACATTGTATGTGTGTGCATGTGTGTGCATTTGTGTGCATGTGTATGAATGTGTGTGCAGGGGTGTGCTGGTGTGTGCAAAATAATATTTTGTTGATGTTTTACTCCTGCAGGAAGATGTGACCTACAGTATGAGTGCAGCTTAAACTACATAGACATACTACAGTATATGCAGCATGAAAACCTCTCTCTCCTCAGAACACAGCATTAAAAATATATTAATTTTGCATATTAAGGACAAATTATATTTTTTATTCATGTTTACATTTGTCTTTAAATTCTTAATCAATTTAAAATTGTAATTTAAGAGTGCACATTACATTTAAATCTTTAAAGTCTATGTACAGTACATATCTATCTATCTATCTATCTATCTATCTATCTATCTACACCCACTCACAAAAGTGAGTACACCCATCTAATTTCAGCAAACATTTTAGTATATCTTCTCAAAGGACAATATTATAGAACTAACACTTATGTATTTTAGAGTAGTCAATGAGCAGCTTATATAAGAGTATAGATTTCCTGTCCTTTGAAAATTACTCAACATATACCTTAAATGGTAAAGCTGTACATCTTTAACAATGCAAAGTCACATGTCCTATTCATGATGTTCATGTGTGTGTCAGTGGCAAAGTATGACCTGAACCCTGCTGAGCACCTGTGGGGTGTCCTCAAGCTGAAGGTGGCAACGTATTTAACATCCAGTAGCCCTGTGATATCATTATGGAGGAGTGGAAGAGGATACCAGCAACAACATGTGCAGCTCTGGTGAATTCCAGGCCCGGGAGGATTAAGGTTGTTCTAGATAATGATGGTGCTCACACAAAATACTGAAACTTTGGACGAGGTTTTGACATGCTAACTTAGGGTGTACTCATTGTCATTGCCAGTTATTTAGACAACAAAGTCTGCAAGTTGAGTTATTGTTAGAGGACAGTAAGTCTGTACAGTTATACAAGCTGCACATTGACTAATCTAAAGTATGTCCAATTTTTATTTCTATAGTATTGTCCTGTGGGAACATACAATAAAGTGGTTGCTGAATTGTGAGGGGTATACTTAATTTTGGGAGATACTCTATCTATCTATCTATCTATCTATCTTGAAATATATCTAGAATTCTTTATGAATGCTTTGGATATAATAGACTACAGTGTTATTTTTAGCTGTAACAGTTTTTTCTGCATGTTAATTTCACATATAAATAATAAAAGCTAAAAAAATCTCACTGTGCTCTGTCTACTTATTCTACATTTTCATACAGAACACAGAGTCCTACAGAAAAACATGAGCACTGTTAGTAAGATTTACACTATCTGAATCAGAGTCTGTGAAATCTGCAGTAAAATATTTATTATTGTGAAATATTCTTCAACACTGATGAAACTTTTACCTCACAAAACATGTGTTTTACATTATTGAATTTTTTAGTAATTAAGGTTTGGACTTTTTCATTCACATGTTTGTTTGCACTAACATACTAATTTATAATTATTCCAACAATTGCATTTTATTTGTTATTTTATTTGGTATTTCCACTAATTGTTTTTAAACAAATGTGTTTTAAACTATATATATATATATATATAATCGCATCAGTCTCTGCATGTGATCAGATCAGTACTCTTGTTTTCTGCTGAATTTTGAATGTCTCGGGTTACTTTGCTGTAACCCTGTTTCCTGAAAAAGCAGGCATGAGATGCTGGTTGTGAAGCATGTGTGTATCAAACACGCCAATAGCATCTCCCACCCAATGTGGCAGTGTTTGGCATAAAAAAGGCTGCTCTGACTTAAGCCACTGGCTAGTGCGGTGGACGTAAATATGAAGAGTGCGTACTGAAGACAGTAAGTGAAACCTTTCTGCTCCAGAGCTGTAAAGGCGGAGGACAGAGGCTCTGAGGAAAACTGGGTGCATTGTCAAGAATGAAAATAGTTTGGGTGAGAATGCAGATTGGCTCTGACTAGCCCAGGGGCAAAGTCTAGGCAAGATGGGAGGCCTGCAGATCTCCAGTTTTCTTAAAAGAAGTAACTATAAGAAACAACCATCTTCAGAAGCCAGACAGACGCTGACTCTAGGGGTTTGGAAGGGGTCTCAACCATCAGTCAGAACATGACAAACCAAAATAGTGGCTACGTACATTCTGAGGGTACTAGGGCATAAGCCCAAGGACAACTTTTCTTGCAGAACGCCACCACTAAAACCATTTGGCAGTGGACTGGGTCTACATGTTTCGCTATGCACCACTTTCAAATACCCTCACCTTGAGGGCATAAGTTTCTTTAGTGCATGAAGTTTCCAGGGCTCCCATCTTCATATGCCCTGGAATGTAAGGCGCCTTAAGGGACAGGAACTCTTCCTGTGCCCAAAGCAGAATCTGGTGCGCTAGCTTATTTAAGCGGCACAAGCACAGACCGCTCCAGCGATTATACACGAGACTATCGTAGTGTTGTTCACCCGCACTAGGCATGGTAGCCTCAATTGCTGGAGGAGGTGTTTCAGGGCCAAAATAAAGCCATTAGTTCGGGGCAATTGATGTGCCACGCGAGAAGATGGCCTCTCCAGCTCCCTTGGGCTGGACAGCCATCTAAGACCGCACCCCAGCCCGTGAGGGAAGCGTCTATCGTTAGCGTCCCGCAATGACAAAAACTCAGACAGAGTGGGACCCAAAGTCAGAAACCTGGGTCTGAACCACATAGAAAGGGTATGAAGCCACCTGGCATGTAACCCGTATTTGCCTCCAGGGACTGGCACTTGAGTAAATCCCCTGGCTTTAAGCTAAAATGTACATCACCCTGCGGGACAGGAACTCGTCCTGTGCCCCAAGCAGAACCTGGTGCGCTAGCTTATTCAAGCGGCACAAGCACAGTTCGCCCTGGCGATTATGTACGAGGACATAGTAGCCTCAACTGCTGGAGGAGGTGTTTCAGGGCCAAAATAAAGCCATCAGTTTGGGGCAATTGATATGCCATGCGAGAAGATGGCCTCTCCAGCTCCCTTGGGCTGGACGGCCAACTAAGACCGCACCCCACCCATGAGGGAAGCGTCTGACGTTAGCGTCTCGCGACACCAAGACGCACTTAGAGTGGGACCCAAAGTCAAAAACCAGGGTCTCAAACACATAGAAAGGGTACGAAGCCCTTGGCGCGTAACCCTTATTTGTCTCGGAGGATTGGCCTTGAGTAAGATCCCCTTGCTTTTATCCACAACTGAAACGATCTCATGTGCAAAAGGCCCAAAGGTATTACCGTGGATGCAGCTGCCATGAGACCTAAAATCTCTGAAAGTGATGCTTGGTTTTCTTCAGTGTGTTGGAGATGGATTCGACACATGCAGGAGACACCTGTGCCCGCGTTGCGATCGAATCCTACGTGACACCCAAATATGTTGTGTTTTGAGCAGGAAAGAGAAAGCTTTTCTTGCGTTGAATCTCAATCCTAAGTAATGGGATCGTATCTAGGATGACATCCAGATGTCGAAGCGCTAGCTCCTGAGACTGAGTCAGTATCAACCAGTTGTCCAATGTGCGGGGTGAGTTAGACCAAATGGAAGGACCAAATACTGGTAAGCTTCGCTCCCAAAAGTAAACCCCAGGAACTTCCTGTGTTGTGGCAATATTTCCATGTAAAAATATGCGTCCTTCAGATCGATTGTCACAAACCAATCCCTTGGTTGGATTTAAGTAACAATCACTTTGACAGTCAATATTTTGAACCTGTCTTTTCAAAATGGGGGGGGGGGGGGGGGGGGGTTAGATGTTCGGGATCCTGAAACATAGCAGGAAAAGACCGAAAAACTAACATTTCTTGGAGAGCGATGTTGTCCGAAACACCAGTGGTGGCGGAGCAAGAACACCAACCTCCTGGGGATGCCAGGGAGAACACTTCATCCTTGAGAGGAATTCTACGTGCCGCTCTCCTAGGGTGCCCCCACAGTCCTGGGCCTCAGGACTTCTTCTTCGTGAAGAAGACAGTGCGTAGATCCGACTTCTTTGAGGCTAATTGCGAAGCTTAGCACGCTGCACCCCAGTCTTACGAGGGGGGTGCCCAGCTTATAACACTTTCTCTCTGTGCTTACTGTAATGCCTCGCTAGAGTCAGACCCGGTCGGGACTGGGTGGCCAACAATCCCGACTCTTGAGCACGGCGGGGAAGGAATTTCCCAAAGGCTTGTTCATAGAATTTCGCCTCCCCAACCTAGTGGCGACATTAACGGCGTCGCCAAACAGGCCAGAGGGTGAGATGGGGGGGTCAAGGAGGAACGCACGATCCTTATCCTTGTTTTCCGTGAGATTTTCCCACAGGTAACTCTCCACCAAGAACGATGTTGAAGAGCCCCGCAAGTGCTTAAGTCTTTCAGCAGCTGCCTGAAAGCTTTTCAGGGAGGATAATTTCCCAGAAGAGAGATAGCCACCAGCGTCTCTTCTATCTGGGACATCATCATATAACCGTGCCTTCAGATCAACAATATTAGAATAAATCAAAGTTGATGGCACAAAAAACACGGGATGAATACGGCTATTCCATGAACGAGTAAACTCGTCATGAAATTTGCCAAAAAGGGGGGAGAAATAATGAGAGAGAGAGAGAGAGAGTGGCGCTGAGGCTCCTCCCACTGGCCACCCACAGAAACCTGTCGTCTAACTTTTGAGCGCTTGGGGAAAAATCCTACCGGCCAAATACAATTTGCGAACGATCGAGCGCATGCATTACTTACTTGCAGTAACTCCTCCATAACCAAGGAAGTGAGATTATGTCTTTCCTATCGATTCACAAGAAGCACCGATGCGCTGGAGTAATGGAAAAAGTCACGTGATCTGATGAGTCCAGACTGACTCCATTCCAGAGTGATGTGCCTGGCAGGGTAAGAAGGGAAGCTCATGAAGCGATGCACCCATCATGCATAGTGGCCACTGTACAAAAACCCCCAAAGAAATTCATATAATGAATTTATTTTATTATGGACTATTTAAATTCCACAATTCAGCCCTTACAGTACTTTAGCTATATTTTTAGACAGCAATGCAGCGGCACTTTAGTCCTCCTCATCTGTATACTCTGAACCTGTTTATTCATCCTTCAAGACATATTTCAGACTTGGGTTTTGTTGTTCAAGGCTACTATCATGCGCTTATGACACCATCATGCAAGAGCGTAAGATGCTGAAGTGTATCATGAGGTCCTTGTGTTGGTTCAGTTCAGGCATAATAACAGCACAGAGCTTTAAATGAAAATGATAAAATTTGTTGAATTCTGTTCAATTCAATTTTTATAGCAATAATAGTATTTTTTTTAATTTTTAGTCATGAAGTTTCCACCAAGAACACATCTGCTCCAGGTTGTTCATTATTTACAGTCTAACAAAATAATATTTATAAGACCTCTATAATAAATATAAGAACTTTAAATGTGTTTGTATGATTTTTATTAAAAATGACATTCCTGCATTAGATCATGATCAGGTGATCAGAAAAGTTTCTCTACTCTCAAAATCTCATTCTCCTCATTCTCCTCACGTCTGCACAGAACCCAAACTGACTTCACCCTAGACAACTCCTGCCTCTGGGTGTGGGTTTTTTGTTCACACAGCTCTCTCTACACACACACACACACACACACTGATGTACACTGAACAGTCCGCCTCTAAATATTTGTATGTGTTCAGATTGGTGCGCTTGTGTTATCCTGATTGAAGGATGATCAAAAGCACCACAGCAGACGCCACAGGAGGGCAAACTGGTGAATGTTTTAAAGAGAATTAGAAATTGGCATTGGCATTACACATACTTATGCAGATTTTTTCTATGGTAGTTATATTTTTCAAACAAAAAAAACCATGTTAACCCTGTAATGTTGAAAGCTGTTTAGGTTCACAAGCAAAACAGTGCTATTACTTTTGCACTAAGTTAGAGTTAAATTAGCTTTGATTTAAGCTTCTGATTTCAGTTAAACCGCATCATGTTTCTCACTAAAATGCCTTAAAGATGAATCTATGCTGCTTGTAAGTTAAAGTTCAATAAAAGTAATTTGTTTATCACTAGTGGTTCCAGACCTTTGACCTTAAATATAAATTTGATTTAAATTTTTGATTTTAATCTTTAAATATTATATTTGAGAACCCATGAAATAGACAATATAAATGAATTACCAGGACATGCCAAAAGTAATTAAAAGAATAAATGCTTGAATAAAAAATAGAAAACAAAACAACAACAAAAAAACAAGATAACAAACAAGCAAATAAGTAAGATGTTTACAGAATACTAAAGTGAAAGATTTACTAAAATATAGAGAATAAATCATGTACAGTATATACTGTACCATGAAATGGATTTAAGTTCATTGAATACTGAACTGTGTGCAATGCAGAGTTATGTGTAAAATATTAAAGCAATAGGAAATTGTAAAAAAAATAGCTCTTTAAATGTATTTTATACTGAAATTCATGAAATAGGAATATACTAATTTACACACATACTTTTTCAAAGTTCAAATTTACACTTAGAATCCTTTGTAATTTTGTAATTAGTTTTAAGCTAAATTTCAATTATTTCTTAATACAAAATGTAAAGTAAAAAAAAAACTAATTAACCTGCACTTTACCTTCAAAAAGAATCCTGACAGATCAATGTTTCCGTTAGTGCGCACGTGCAAGTGTGTGTGTATTTGTGCGTACACAGGCAGGAGCGCGTGGAAAGGATGAGGGAAAGGGCTACTGGAATAACTGCTCTCTTAAAACTGGATCTTTAACAAGGAAAGTATTTAATGACACTAAATAGTCTATTGCAATATTTAATCACCATTCGATGATTTATGTGATTTAGAACATAGACTCAGTTCCTCTGTGCAATAAAGATAAGAAACTTTTTCACACCTATTTGATCAGTGGTATGCTGATAAGTTTGCACTTCCTGTCTAAGCACTTCCTGTCAGTGTGTGTGATCCGTAGAGTGTGTTCATTATGAGACTCGGTGCAGCAGTTGTGTTTAGCTCTAATTCTCTCTTTGGATTAATGTGTGTTTTTGGGTCCTCGGTAAGAATGAAGGTGTGTTTCCTTCTCCTCCTCATACAGCTTCATGTCACTGAAGGTGAGTCTCTCTCTCTCTCTCTTTCTCTCTCTCTCTCTATGTAATAAAGTATTAGAACTTATCCTTTAATACCTTTGAAGCATAAAGTGATACAGAAATCTTATAATAATGTAACGTGCACACTAAGCAACAGAAAATATTTGCAAGAATGTAGAGTCTTTCTGTTCGCCATCAAAACCAGATGCAAAACACTAACTTACACTGTTTGTTGTGTACATTATATGTCAGCTCTTTAACAGCCAGACAAACCTCTAAAGTCATCTTACACAAAAATTTCATCCGTGTATACAAATTGCATGTATGTAACTTCCCTCCCAAATGTGTAAGCAGGTGCCTAATGTGCAGCAAAAATTCAGTAATAAATAAAAGGACACATTTAATTTACATGAATGTAAATTCATAGCGTCTATGGGAGTCACGTGACAAAAGAACGAATGGTTCGGACTAGAAGAGTCATTGAGAGAGAATCGTTTAATTCTGTTTTATGTGTATTGCACTGCATAGCGTCTATGGGAGTCACATGGCAAAAAAAATGAAAGATTTGGAGTAGAAGAGTCATAGAGACAGAATTGGTCAATTCTGTTTCCTGTACATAACCTACGGAGGATTTGTGATGCTTTGCGCATGCGAAACTGAACGAATAACTCTCCCACACTTCCGATTTCTGTTGAAGTATATGGGAAACGCTATATCCACTCATGGTTAGCAAAACTAGCTTATGATTAACTAAAGTGGTGTAAAGGGAGCGTGTATTGATGGATGCATTCAACAATCTGTATTAGATTTTATTCTAAACACATTCATGTGTATTAATTGTTTTAGTTGTAAGGATTTACCATTGTTATGAATGTCAGTCAGATTAAATTAATATGATTTGTATTTTTGCAGTAATACTATTCTGAAATGCGTAACACTGTCCCACAGAATATTCAATGTGAATAGTGATACGTGATGGGGAATGTTTAATGTATTACTGCTGAGTTTATGGTTCCAAACTGAAATAATTTACATGTTAATAAGCTTAAGATTATTATGTGAGTTCAAGGGAAATATATTTAATTCTACATTGTTTGTATTCCACAAATAGATTAATAGGTGTTGATAAACTATAATATAGGAATAGAGTGAAGGTGACTTTAAAAAAAAAGTTATATTGATTGATTGGCATCATTCTTGAATTTATACAAGTTGTTAAAAATATGGTTAAGAAATGTATTCTTTTAATATTTACAAAATTACTTTAATATCTCCAAGTATGACCAATTCAATTCAATTTAATTTGTATAGCGTCTTTAGCAATTTTCATTGCCGCAAAGCAGCTTTACACAATCAAAATAATTATTTAAGTTTGTATGAAATATGAATGTGTATGAATCAAAATGGTCAGTTTGTCCCTGATGAGCAAGCCGAGGGCAACAGTAGCAAGGAAAAACTCCCTGAGATGGTAGCAAGAAGAAACCTTGAGAGGAACCAGACTCAACAGGGAACCCATCCTCATTTGGGTGAAACAAAAAGCAGTCAATGATCTGCATTTATACAGTGTGTAGGGTGGGAGGCAGTTCAGCTATAATAGCTGATGTTAATTGATGTTAATATGGAGTCCAGGTAGTTATTGAAGACTCAGGTAGACTTGTAGGAAGTTCCAGTCCTGAACTATCGAACTGTCAAGTCCCCAGAGAAACAGTTGCCAACACCAGTCGAGGCCAGAACCATCTTCTAGGTAGAGAGAATCATCCCCAGACACCAGACGCATCCCAGCGAGACACACGGGGCATCCATGTGACGAGATCTCCAACCAGAAGCGGGGCACCAGGATGGGTCAGACAGGTCCAGAGGGCAGAGGGAGTCTGGATCCCTGGCAGCTCAGGAACGACATGTGTAGCTCGACAGAGAGAGAGAAAGAGTGAAAGGGGGAGACAGGGGGACAGAGGAAAGAGAAAGAGGGGGAGAAAGAGAAGAAGAGGAGAGATTCAATTCAATTTTATTTTATTTGTATAGCGCTTTTAACGATTTACATCATCACAAAGCAGCTTAACACAATCAAAAGAATTAAGTTTGTATGAAATGTGAATGTGTATGAATCAAAATTATATGATTGTCCCTGATGAGCAAGCCTAGGACGACGGCGACAGTGGCAAGGAAAAACTCCCTGAGATGGTAACAATATATTTCTTATCTTGGCAATATTTCTGAGGTGAAAAAATTTCTAATTATCTACTAATATTTAATGTAATATTATCTACATGAGCTTCAAATGAAAGGCTGGAATCTATAATCACACCAAGGTCTTTTACTGTTGCACTTGATGGAACAGAAAGACCATCTAAAGTTACGGTGTGATCTAAAATTTTACTCCTAGCTGTATGCGGTCCTATGACTAGAACTTCTGTCTTATCCGGATTAAGCAGAAGGAAGTTAATTAGCATCCAATTTCTTATGTCCTGCACACATTGCTCAACTTTAGTAAGCTGTTTTTTCTCATCAGGTTTTGCTGAGACATATAACTGTGTCGTCAGAATAACAATGAAAACTAAAACCATGCTTACAGATTATGTTGCCCAGAGGAAGCATGTAAAGGGAAAAAAGCAGTGGACCTAAAATTGAACCCTGCGGAACGGCAAACTCCACTAGAGAACATGCAGAATAGTCACCATTTAAGTCTACATACTGATAACGATCGGTCAGATAGGATCTGAGCCAGGAGAGGGCTGTACCCTTAATTCCTACTACATTTTCTGATCTGTGAAGAAGAATAGCGTGATCAATGGTGTCAAAGCTGCACTGAGGTTGAGTAATACAAGCATAGTTACACAACCCTGATCAGAGGCCAATAGGAGGTCATATGCTACTTTAACTAGTGCTGTCTCTGTGCTGTGATGAGGCCTAAATCCTGACTGATACAAGTCATGTTTGCTATTTCTATGTAGATATGAGCATAGTTGCTCCGCTACTATCTTTTCCAGAATCTTAGAGATAAAGGGGAGGTTTGATATTGGCCTGTAACTGGACAGCTGACAGGGGTTTAGGTCAGGTTTCTCAACAGGGGTTCTGTTATTGCTGGTACTAACTGATTAAGAAAATGTGTCGGTACAGGATCTAATATACAGGTTGATGAATTTGCAGAAGTGATGAGTGAAATTAGTTCATTCTCTTCAAGGGGAGTAAAGTATTCTAGGTTCTGATCTGACATGGCTAGATTAACATCTGCATCAATTACATTGTTCGGTTTCAAAACCTAAATTTTATGCCTAATATTTACAATTTTATTATTAAAAAACGTTCATGAAGTCCTCACTATTGCATGATGTTGTTGTGGTCTTATTTCTGGTTAATTTGGCTACAGAATTAAATAAAAATCTAGGATTATTTTTGTTATTTTCTATAAGAGTGGAGAGATATGTTGATCTAGCTACACTAAGAGCTTTTCTATAGTTCAGGATGCTCTCCTTCCATGCTATTTGAAATACTAACAATTTAGTTTGATGCCATTTACGTTCTAATTTCCGAGCAGTCTGTTTTAAAGTGCGCGTGTGATCGTTATACCAGGGAGCAAGTTTCTTATCTCTAGTAATTTTTCTTTTAACTGAAGCTACATTATTTAAGGTATAGCGAAATGTCAACTCTAAATATTCAGTCCCCTGATCGAGTTCTGTGGGGTCAGACGGTGATCTAATCGAAGTTGGGAACTCTCGGAGACTATTGATAAAGCTCTGTGTGGTATTTGATGTGAATGTACGTTTCATATGGTAGCGCGGCGCTGTGCGTACATTATTACTGTGACACACTTGAATTGAGACAAGATAGTGATCTGAGATAACTTCAGATTGTGGAATTGTGAATAAATTTCTTATACTTAATCCGAATAATATTATTAAATCTAAAGTGTGACCTGCTTTATGAGTGGGTCCTACTACACACTGATTTACTCCTACCGAGTCCAGTATGGACATAACTGCTGTTCTCAGAGGGTCTTCTGGGTTTTCAAAATGAATATTAAAATCTCCAGCAATTAACACTTTGTCTACAGAAACAACTAGGTTTGAGAGGAAATCTGCAAATTCACTAAGAAATTCAGAGTATGGCTCTGGAGGTCTGTAAATGACAATTAGCGGAATCGACTAAGCTGACTTAATATAGTTAAATACACTTATGTTACTATAAAGAATTTCAAATGAATTATATGTGTTCGTGTTTTTGTACAATAGTTAAAATATTATTGTGAATAACTGCGACGCCTCCTCCTCTACCAGTTAACCGAGGCTGGTGTATGTAGCTGTATCCAGGAGGACTAGCTTCAGTTAGAGCTACATACTTGTCCTGTTTAATCCAGGTTTCTGTTAAACAAAGTATATCAAACTCATGATCTGTGATAATTCCATTAACCATAACTGCTTTAGATGCGAAAGATCTAATATTTAACAGTCCTAGCTTCTAATCAAAGGTGCCGGCTGCGCATTTAGTGTGATCCGAGTTTGTGGTATCTATGTTAATTAAATTACTAAAACAGACTTTCTGAGTCTTTCTAAATTAGTTTTTACCTCGGGGAAAAAACACAGTCTCAATATGATGAACCCTGAGTGACGACTCTATGCAGCTAGCAGACGATTGGTTTAGCCTGTCTGTCTGCTCCCTGGCCTGGGCTCTGGATTGTCACCGATTAACTAAGCCTCTTCTGAGACTATGAGCTATACTACAAGAAATGAGAGCAGCACCTTCCCGAGTGGGATGGACACCGTCCCGCCCTAACAGGCCAGTTTTGCCCTTAAAGGTCTTCCAATTATCTATGAAGCCCACGTTGTTTTCGAAACACCACCTGGACATCCAGCGGTTCAGCGACCATAACCTGCTGTAAGCTATGTCGCCACGTCTCATACTCTCCATCAGACATTGCCTTTGCTAATTTAAACACCTCTATAAAGTTATTCTTACAAACCTCTGACTGACAAAGGCGTATATCATTAGCTCCAGCATGTACCACTATTTTGGAGAACCTGTGCTGTCCTAGAGCCCTAAGATTACCTGCTATGTCCGGTGCTCTGGCTCCCGGGATACACCTAACAATTATGACCAGTACTGCAAAATATTAAAGTCTATTAAATCGTATTGGGTCTTTTGGTTCATGCACTAATGCCTTTTTTTTACATGGAAAATCTAGTTAGATTGCGCTGAGTGTAGTGATATGAGTACTGATTGAAGTGACACATTTGAGTACCATCTTATTGAGATAAGTTTGGTTTTATTCTAGACCACCATGTACGATGTGTCCTCATTGAAACAGGAATTATCTTTGTCATATTAAACTGCACTCGAGCAATGCAAAAGCGTGTCTGTCTGCTTTTCATACACAGTTTTGTGCGTGATTTGACCTCTGCCACCGCGGTCTCAGGGAGGAAGATCGTGCTCTCCGGACTACTAAGCCGCTGCTTTGTCTCCCCCTGGTGTGTCTGTGTGTGTATGTGTTTCGTTATTGGTACTAAATTAGTGTCACCTGTGTCTCCCTTATGTGCTCCCCTATTTAAGCCAGTCGACCCCGTAGCTCCCTGTCCATCCAACGTTCTGTGTGTAAGAAATCTGTCTAAGTTAAACCTAAATACCAAGAGTACTTTACATGTTCCTTAGGAGTGAGCCAACAACGAAGTTGCAGGTCAAAAACCCATATCCTTGTTTCCAAAAAGGACAAAGACGTTCTGAGTTTTGTTTACAAAGACTTTTTGGTTTCTAGTAAAAGATTGAAATAAAATACTCCTGGTTATTGCACCTGTGTTTGTGTTCGACCCCTTTGTACCAGCATCATGACAAGATTTTCCTACTGTAGGTCTGGAACCGGTAAACACATGCACTGTTTACTGTGTTTGTATGTGTGTGTGTACAGCATGCGTGTACTGTTTATTATAACACAAAAAGCAAAAGAAAGTCTCATTAGAGAGATTAAAAATCCATTTTCAGCCTGCACTGAAACAGTGTGTGCGCGCATGCGTCATTAGACATTGTGCCCTCCCTCCTTCTCTAATACAAAAACGTTCTTCCGCAGTATTCGCCATGCTTTGTGCATGTGCAATGGAGTTTAAATGTTCTGCTCATGCTTGAAGGTTTTTCTCTGGGTATTTTGAATTAAACTACAGTAATTGTCATTTTCAAATTGCCCAGGGTATGTGAATGAGTGCGTGTACTGTATTTATGTGTGCCCTGTGATGGATTGGCAACCCATTCAGAATGTACCCAACTGTGTGTTCCTACAGGCTGCAGACTGGAACGATCCGGAGAGACAAAACCCATCACTGCATACACAGGAGACTCAGTACTGCTGCCCTGCTCCTGCACTGACCTCCACACCACACCTGGGACATTCACATGGGAGAAATACATAACAAATAAATATGTAGAGATATCTCCTGAGAGTGATCAGTACAAAGACAGATTTCAGCTGGTTAATGGTCACTCTTCAGGAAATCTCTCTCTGCTCATATCACACCTGACTGTAGAGGATGGAGGACTTTACATGTGTAGTGTTAAAGGCAGTAAATACAAACATTTCAGACTCACTGTTGAAGGTAAATGACTCATTTTTACACACAATGCTACTTCAGTACTAATCTTATGACATATTAATCTGATGTTGTATTACTACTTTATTTTACAGATTTCTTTTTATACTTTTCTTCATTAATGCAACAGCACTATTTTACTTGTTTAGCAGTGAAACACCATTATTTTACAGAATTTTCCCAAATTTATACAATATAACACACTCATTAAAACAGCACTAGACTCTCCAGAGTTATTACAAACAAACACCCTCAATAAAGCAAAAGCATTAGACATTTAGCAAGGAATCAGTTATTTTACAGATTTTTCCTAAATTGAAGATCAAACACCTTAAAAAAAGATATAACACAAAAACCCTGTTATTTCCATTTTTTTTCATAAATTCATATGAACACACATGTTCAATAAAGTGTTAACACAAACTCAAGATTATAATATTTGTAAAATAGGCTTGTAGACAAGAACTGTGACACAGTATAGTACAAGTATGATGCAAAATACAATAAAAAAAAGAAGTTCAGTTTTATAGCATTACAGTAAAATCCTAAAATGAAAAACAAAATGAAATATTAAGACTATTGTGCTATAACAATGGAACATTCTTTCTCATGCTTAAACTTAAACATTGCTGTGAAATATCCTTAACAAAATACTCAAAATCATATTTAATAATAGATATGTTACATAATATAAGATATGTCACAGAAGCAGGCAGTTACATATACATAGAAGTTTGTCAATGTATATACTGTATTATATATGTGAGAATATTTACTTGTATATACATTTATTTTGACTGAAGTATTGACATTAATTTACGGAATGGAAAAAGTTCTTTAAAAGTACAAATACACAAGATTTGTGGAAGTTTACATTTTGGAGAGTAAAAGCAACTGTTAATGTAACATAAGTCATCTCTGCCCCTGTCAGGCTAACAGAGTCCGACACTAATACTTATACTGCAGTTAGGCTTCAGAGTACCGTACACCCATTGGCTCTCTGTCGAAATTCTTAATACTGTATGCTCTTAAAGAGCTCGCTAACCCTCCCTGTTCATCTGACCCCTTTACCCTCATAGGTGTAAGTGAATTCCTGCAGCTTCTCATTGGTGACATGTTAGCGGTACCTGAGACTCGTCTGAGATTTGTGATAGACGAATGTGGCAGTATAAATAAATGAGTAATAAATGGGCTTTGTTTACAGCAACAACAAAAAGAATTAAAGTAACAATTAAAAAATATTTTACCGTCATTGTCTCTTGAACATGACGACATTTCAGAGTCTTCTCCTCTGTCGATCAGAGACTGCTTTTCTTCTCACCTGTTGCTCAGCGTAACACCATAGTTCCCCTCACAAGCAAAATATCTAAATGTAACTGGAAGCGCTCCTTGAAAAACAGCTACACAGCAAATACATTATCCTTATATATATATATATATTTTTTTTTTGTGGCGTTTACAACGTGTGCGTGGGTGCTGCACTGAGTATCATATTTATATATATTTATTATATTTATTATAATATTTATTATATTTATATATATATATTATATATATATATATATATATATATATATATATATATATATATATTTATATATATTTCCTGTGGATAATCTTTTAAAAAGTCATGAAATAAATGCTAAACTTGCATCTAGAACTTAAATGTCAAAGTGTAAAAAAAAACCTAATTAGATTCACCTCAAAATTACAAAGATATTTAATTTTTAGTATGCACAATAACCTTTATCTAATAAGTTTCATATTTAATTACAATTTATTATTGTAATTTTAGATAAAGTTGTATGTAATTTACAAAAACAGAAAAAACACAGTAAAAGAAAATTTTATTTTTACTGTTAAACATAAATTAAAAATATTTTTATTATTGAATAAATCCTTTAAAAAAAACAGTAGACTTAATGATTTAAAGATAATGTACTGTCCTCTATGTACGTCCTTTGTATATTTTGACAGCTAGCTAAACTCCACCCTCATTAAAATGCCAGACACGGAATGTCTCTTTCCAGCTTTTAATAAGATAGGATAAGATAGGATAAACCTTTATTAGTCCCACAAGTGGACAGTACAAAGTTAAAAATTAAGAAACAGAATAAAGTAAATAAAATAAAATACTATAACAAATACTAACAGTATTAATGTATACTATCCAATCTGGCTATAAATATGGACATCTGTGTAGTAGAAAATATTTACATAAATCTATATTTAGACAATAAGTAAACACAGTTGACTAATAATATGTTTGTACTCAATGAATATACAGTATGTATACATACAGAGAGTGAATGACAGGCATTCACAGTAATATTCGAAATGTTTTAAATGTTTTAAATTGCACTTTGCCCAGATATGGTGGTTCCCCGGCACAGAAAGAAAAATTGCACGTATATAATTATATATGTAATAAGGATATGGTAAAACTATGAAACAAAGAAAGAAAACAATAAACAATATAAATATACACACTCAATATTTACACACAAACACTTTTTACAAATGCAATATTCCCCAATATCAATCCAACAGATATGTAATAATAAGCAAAGGACATCACAATAATAGGGCTAACATAAACAAATATATGTACAAACTATAAATCCAACAAATAATCAAACGCAATAAAATATAGATAAATAAGAACAATAAACATATCAACGAAGCTACCCAGGGCCAAGGATGAACACAGATGGTTGCTGATTAACTGCAGCACATGTTCAGAACTGCCCATCATGGAAACACTAACTTCCTGATTAATCACATGGTCACTGCTACAATACGTCCATTAGGGAGAGACAACCATTAACAAATGATTCATTCTTAATTATTATTAACAATAACTGTTACAAAACAGATAATATCTGTAATTTTACAGAGAACTGTAGGTAGTTTTTTTTAAGTAGTATAACTAATTTTACTATAAAATTTTAAATTGTTTTCTGCCAAATAAGAACATTTTTTTACAGTGTAGATGATGAAGGATATTACAGTTGTTAGATAAACAATGCTATAGATACAAGTGTCAAACTCATAGTAAGGGGTAAACATTACTTTTTGTATTTAAAGCACATGTAAAGCTCACTACAGTATGCAGAAAAAGAAATAGACACAAAATACTACTGTAATAAAATGATGGATATATTCATACCATATGGATAACAAAATGAGTATTATAAAAATTAAATGTAAGAATCGGAGATTGTGTTCTGACCCGATTTTACTTCTCACTATAATTCCTGGATTGCCCAAAATAAAGAACAAACTGAATTTATACACTTTATTGCACATCACATTCTTTATTTATAGCTAATTTCACCTTTCTCTCCTTGCAGACGCACCAACAAGACCTTCAGCACCCACACCAGTGATCATCACAACTTCACCTAATCCTAAACCAGGTACCTCACACTTTCTTTCCCTTAAAACACAAACCCCAGTGATTAATGACAAAACAACTGCACACAATGAAACATCTT
Organism: Clarias gariepinus; assembly: GCF_024256425.1. Lineage (NCBI taxonomy): Eukaryota > Metazoa > Chordata > Actinopteri > Siluriformes > Clariidae > Clarias > Clarias gariepinus. The sequence continues at coordinate 44,391,958 of NC_071101.1, read as the reverse complement.
CTGAAGTTTACCAAAGCAGAATAGTCTCTTAAAACTATTTTTTATGAACAGAGACCTCTTTGTATAATCCAGAATAATAATTCAGATGGTTAATCAGTAAAACAGTGAAGCTTAAAGTTAGTCTTAGACTAAATGGGTCATCTACCACACTCCTCCCTGTGAATTTTAGAAACTGTTTCTACAGAAATGATAACGTATCGTAACACATACAATAATGAGAATAAGTGCATTAATATGAACCTGTGATGTGATTTAGCACTGGTGATTAATCTGACCAATCAGAATGGAGAATTCAACCCTCATGTGTCCTTTTTACTTTTCTCTTCTGTTCCACACAGAGACTCCCACAAACCCGCATCCTCACTACACCACCATCATTATCATCTGTACTGCTGCTGGGGTTCTGCTGATACTCGGAGGAGTCATGTGCTGGAAACACAGAGGTGCACACACACACACACACACACACACACACACACACACACACTGCAGATCTGCAGTCTCACCCGTCTGATTTCTGTAGGACAGAGACGAGGACAGCCTGGGAGTGATGATGGACGAATAGGAGAGAAGACACAGCAGGAGGACCAGGTGAATACACATGTGATTTGTGTTTGTGTTTTTGTGTCCATGTGTGTGTAATAACATGTTGTTTATGTTCTCCACCTGCAGGAGGATTTGATCTACACAACTGTAATTTACACTTTCACTTCATAGAGATACTACAGTTTACACCTGCATCAACTCTCTCCGTTTCTCTCTCTCTCTCTCTCTCTCTCTCACACACACACACACACGCTTTTTTACTCTGACACTCATCCTTAAATTCTTTTTTACTATGTTGTAATATTTTGCATTATGTTTAGATCTTTAAAGCAGCAGTTTTATCCACATCTCCAGCTAAGCTCTCTGCTGGAACTGTGTATAATGTAACTCTTTAAAAAAAATTATGAAAACTTATGGATGTGGATAGAATACACTGCATTGCTTTTATCAGCTTTAAGTTTTTGTGATTTTTTTTTTTCACATGTAATAATAATAAAATCTAAAAAGGTCATCTGGCTCTGTCTACTTATTCTACATTTTCATACAGAACACAAAGTCCTACAGAAAAACATGAGCACTGTTAGTAAGATTTACACTATCTGAATCAGAGTCTGTGAAATCTGCAGTAAAATATTTATTATTGTGAAATATTCTTTAACACTGATGAAACTTTTACCTCACAAAACAGGCGAGTTTTACATTATTGAATCTTATAAAGATTTGGACTAAACCCATTTCATTCACATGATGAGTTAAAGCAGGAGATTCCTGCAGTGTATCTCTCTCCACACTGATGTACACTGTACAGTCCGTCTCTAAATCTCTGCATGTTATCAGATCAGTGCTCTTGTGTTCTCCTGAACTATGAACTTCTCTCTCTTTACTGCATCAATCCATCAGTCTGGTCTTCAGCGTGATCAGCTTGTGTTTTCAACACCACTGTAGGTCATAAAGTGATTTAAAAGTAAACATACACGATTTTCTTCTACAGTTCACTTTTACTGCCAGTTATTGTTGCTACACAAACACTAGAATGATTCAATATTTTTATTAAATAATCTCATCTGTATTCATTTGATTCAGTGTCACTTCCATGCGTATACATTCAACAAATATTTATTTTCCTGTGTCCATAAGAAAACCACTAGTTAGTGAAACTCATGAGAAGAAAGGCTTCAGTTCTCTATTGAGGCACATTTACAATGTATTTTTTTTTCTAAACTGTATTTTGACCAAAACAAACCGTCCAAAACAAAGTATTTAAATCTATTTATAGCATAAAGTTTGACACATCCTTCAAGTAATGTATCAGAGTAATAAATCTTTTTGGGATGTGCAGTTATGGAATCTGTTTCATCTCACCACATTGTTGCTGATTATTTTCCTGTAACTCCACCAGACTGGGTGTTTTGATCCTTACTAAGTTTGCAACACTGGAACACTGGCAGTAAAATATTTTCAATTTTACATACCGTAAATCTCCTTATATTCACTCATTTATGACTTTTAGTGGTTAAAAAAACATAAATCTAGATAAATCTGAAACATTCCACAGGCACAAGTTTAAAAGTGTATCATCTGCATGAAATGCAAGTTGGGACAGAGTGGCTGTTCACTCTATATAAATAGTATATCAAATTATTTAATTTGTTTAGACATTAAAAACACTCAATTAAGATCTTTTTCTTGTAGTTACCTTAAAAAAAAACACCTATAAGCTTTTTAATGTTAATGCTGGAGCTGTTTACATTCACAAGCAAAAATTTACAGGAAAACAGTGAGATTTTTGCACTTATGTGTTTCAAACATTCTGACATTTACAGTAAGTTGCTTTAACGTTCGATTTACTTTGGTTTAAGCTTCTGATTGTAAAACAGCATAATGTTTTCCACTAAAAATGCCTTTCACGTGAATGTACACTGCTTGTAAGTAAAAGTTTAATAAAAGTCATTGGTTAATCACCAAGTGTTCCAGACCTTTGACCTTAAATAGAAATTGCATCCGAAACTGAACCACTGAATATTTAGTTTGAGAACTCCTAATGTGGACAATTCAAATGAATTAACACCATGGGAAACCAAAAAGAAAAGGAAACAAACAAGCAAATTAATATGTATTGAGACACAGTGTGGGATCAAAAACAGTGCAACTGGTAAATGGGACACGGAGCCCGGAGTAAGAGAGCTTGAGACACGGAGTGGGACAACGCTGGAGCTGGTGGACAGAGGATCAGGAACAGTGGAATTGGTAGCAAAACACGGAGACCGGGGAGATGAGGAGACATGACGTGGGATGATTGCTTGGCAAAGGTGAATCATGGAGTTCTTGTTCATAGGGGAGACCAGATACTGAGTGAAGGGAAGTGAGGTGTATTTGTATGTGTTGGTGATGAAGTTCAGGTGAGTGTGATTAGAATTCTAGAGCATTGATTGGACTGGAGCTTGGCATGTCTGTGACAAAGATACTCTACTGTACTTTACAGAATGTGATTTCTTTGTATTGAGAAGTTAGACAGAGAGTTCTGCTGTACAGAAAGCTGCTGTATGTATGTAGAAAAACAGACATGTCCGTGGGCTTCAACCTGAAATAATAATATCACTGATTACATCATAAATCATCAGATCCAAGATGGTGCCGATGAGGTCAGCTGCCATCAGGACTGCTCCGACCTACTTTTCATTATTTTTGTATTTTAAAGAGGTCCAATTATGCCATTTTAAAGATTGCTAATATTGCTTAATGAGTCTCTTAAAACAGGTTTACATGTATGCAAGGTCAAAAAACACTTTAGTTTTCTCTAAAAATAGATTTAATTTTACCCCATTTTTAAATGATTCGTAAACGACTCGTGTAAAGCAGTTCGAAGATTCAGTCTGTCTAAACCCCTCCTTTCGGTGAGCCCTCACTGCTGTGATTGGTCAGATGGCGCAGTGATTTATGATTGGTCTACCGCTACAGCGTGTGTCGGAAAACGAAACGCCCATAACTGAACGACGGCTCTGGAGACCCATCAATACATACATAGAAAAGATGGCGTCGGTTTTACCGTCTAACGACCAGCTAATTTTATATTAACTGTGGCTACAAAAATCGAGAGGTCTTTTATCTTTGTGTCGGTGTTGCGTTAAAGGCCGGTGAGCAAAAAGGACAAACACAAACAATTAGATAAAGCAAACGTGTATTATACAAAACTAAATAAAGTAAACGAAAAAGGTGCACAACAACCAAACAAAGATATAAACAATATTTACAAACTACATATAATAAACTGTATGTATATGTCAACGCGAGTGAGTGGAAAATGTCCAAAGTCTGTGTTTATTGTATGTGTGTACATACCAAAAAAAAGCAAAAAGGACAAACACAAACAAGTAGATAAAGTAAACGTATATTATACAAAACTAAATAAAGTAAATGAAAAAGGTGCACCACAACCAAACAAAGATATAAACAATATTTACAAACTATATATAATAAACGGTATGTGTATGTGTGCGAGTGAGTGGAAAATGTCCGAAGTCTGTGTTTATTGTATGCGTGTTATCTGAGTATACCGAGTATGGTTCGGTCTCACCGGCATTAATGAAGTCTGAGAGGCCGATAACGGAGGGTGAGAAGTCCATGGAATATGTCCAGTCAAAGATAATCCGGTAAAAAAATCTTCGAAAGAAAATGATCCACAACAATCTTTTATTGACGGCTCCCCCCGGGTTTCCTGTAGAGTCTAAAAATGCCTCCGCGCACGCAAAGTGCGCTTACGCCTTGCTACTTTGCGAGTTTTAAGTTCAGTTTTGGTGAATGGTGGGGAATAAACAGTTACAAAGGATTTCGTTTGCTCACATTTTTATTGTTTTTTTATATTACAAAGTGTTTAAGCGAACCTGGCATGAATGCTCGGTCACATTAACAAGAGTGTGGTAACATTAATTGTAAGATGGCGAGCAAGTTGCTCATGACGTAGAATGTGGGGAGGCAAGTTGTTTGTGACGTAGAATGTGGGCGGACATTATGCAAATATGTTACAGAGTGACGTGGATCTGTAACAGAGTAAAAATAAATCTGCTAACGACTCGTTTAGGCGAATGTGAGCCGATTCTTTTTTTTATAAACAAAAACTCAATTTATCGTGCACTTTTAGCGACACAGATAGTGCAAATAGTTTATGTTCACATACAGCTACATGACACACTGCATGAAAGAAAATATTTGAAAAAGCATAATAGGACCTCTTTAAGGCAATTTCCAGTAACTTTAAACCGACAAACTCATCACCATTGAGTACATTAGGTATGATAGAGACACTGTTGTTTCTATTGGTATACAATGTACTCACAATTCGACGTTTTTAACTCCAGATCCAAGCTGGCCGAGTGAGATCCTGAGGGAGAACAAAGGATGCGACGTGAAGAAGCGGCCCAAGGGAAACGAATCGGCGTCAGGAACAGGTTGAGAGCCCGTGCACACCGCACACCTCTGCCTAGCATCCTGTTCACCAGTAACATCTAGTCACTGGAGAACAAGCTCGATGACCTCAGGGCCAGGATAAAGTTCCAGAGAGACATTCGGGACTGCAATCTCCTTTGCTTCACCAACACATGGCTGAACACAGCGGTGCCGGACCACGCCATCCAGCTGGCCGAGTTCTTCTTGGTTCACCGCACAGACAGGACACGGAACTCGGGAAAGTAAAGGGGAGGCGACGTGTGTTTAATGGTGAACAGCAGCTGGTGCAACAGCGTGAGTGTTGTTCCTCTTACACGCTCCTGCATACCAAACCTGGAACTACTGTCCATCATGTGTCATCCTTTTTATCTACCTCGGGAGTTTACATCGGTCATAATCAGCGTTGTTTACATTCCACCACAAGCGGACACGGACACTGCCTTATGCGAGCTGCATGAGGCACTTACACAGGGGGACTTTAACAGTGCCAACCTCAAATGCGCCGCGCCAAACTTTCATCAACACATCACCTGCCCCACCATACAGAAGTGGAAGAAATAGCTTTTATAAATTTATTTAATATGCATAAAATGGGCTCTACTACTTTTCACACACACACACACACACACACACACACACACACACACACACACACACACAAACAAACAATGATCACAAGCACTTTTATCCGGGGAAATATGCAAAAAAAGTTCAGAAGCAATTTAACTTACAATTAATTAATTAGGAGTAAAAACTAAAACCTATATGGCCAGACTGTTTTCATCTTGTGTTCCTCTGCAGTACTCTGAAAAGCTGAAACACTTACATTACAGTATATTTTAGTGACACACCACCAAAGAAGCTGCTAGAGGAGGAAGTGAGAGTGTGATCAGTGTGATCACATCACATGGGTAAGCCTTTCACAGAAGGGAAACAGTAAACAGTGTACACACCCCAGTGTTTCAAGCATCTTTAAAATGATTGGCTCTAAATCTTGTAGTATAAGCACATGTACTGTATGACGCTGTAAGAACCTCCATGAGTAGCAGCCAATAAGAGAGCAAGAAGAAACTGTAGGGGGACGAGGCAGGAACAACCAGAACACCAATCATGATAAAGGAGACTCAGCGTTCTACATGAACTCAGGACAAAGACGTGGATTAATAAAGCTTGAGTACAAAGTTCTTATTCAATAAGTGTTAAACCCTCTTTATAAAGTCCCATGACCATTTTCTCACATTTGCTTTTGCATCTGGTTTTTGATGGCAAACAGAAAGACTCTAAATTCCTGCAAATGTTTTCAGTTGCTCAGTGTACATATTACATTTCCATAAGATTACAGTATAACTTTTTTTTTTAAAGCTATTTAAGTATAAGTTCTAAAACTTTATTACAATTACAGAGAGAGAGACAGAGACACACACACACACTTTCAAAAAGGAATATTAAACTTAAAACCACTAGTAATTTTGTAATTTGTCTTAAGCTAAACGACCAGTAGGAAAATACATGAAAAAAGAAAAAAAAAAGGTTTTGTAACTTCCCTGTGGGATTTATAAAGTACTCTGTAGGCTTTTTTGTGGTGCACTTACCTTGAGAGGCCACTAGATGAGTGACAGTGTAGCTACAGATGAGTGTCACTACATCATGTAACATCCCATGTGCAAAATGTAGCCATATTTTCCAGAAGGAAAAGAGAAATGCAAAACCAGAGGCTTTGTTTTGTGAAGCATGAAATAAAATAAAATAAATGAATAATAATAATAATTCTTCTTTGTCTTTCGGCTGTTCGCCACAGAAAATCATCTGCCTCCATCTAACCCTATCCTCTGCATCCTCTTCTCTCGCAACAACTAACTTCATGTCCTCTCTCACTGCATCCATAAATCTCCTCTTTGGTCTTCCTCTAGACCTCCTGCCTGGCAGTTCCAACCTCACCGCATCCTTCTACCGATATATTCACAATCTCTCCTCTGAACATGTCCAAACCACCTCAATCTGGCCTCCAAAACATCTAACGTGGGTTGTCCCTCTGATAAACTTATTCTTGATCCTATTCATCCTTGTCACTCCCAAAGAGAACCTCAACATCTTCAGCTCTGCTACCTCCAACTCTGCCTCCTGTCTTTTCTTCAGCGCCACTGTCTCTAAGCCGTAAAGCATCGCTGGTCTCACCACTGTCCTGTACACCTTTCCTTTCATTCTCGCTGATACTCTTTTATCGCACAACACACCTGACACTTTTCTCCACCCATTCCAACCTGCCTGTACTCGCCTCTTCACTTCCTTTGAACACTCTTCGTTGCTCTGGACCGTTGACCCTAGGTACTTAAAATCCTGCACCTTCTTTACCTCTGCTCCTTGTAGCCTCACCATTCCTCTTGAGTCCCTCTCATTCACACACATGTATTCTGTGTTGCTGCGGCTAAGCTTCATTCCTCTGCTTTCCAGAGCATACCTCCACCTCTCCAAATTTTCCTCCACGTATTTCCTGCTCTCGCTACAATGTCACAATGTCATCTGCAAACATCATAGTCCATGGAGACTCCTGTCTTACCTCATCTGTCATCCTGTCCATCACCAGAGCAAACAAAAAGGGGCTCAGAGCCGATCCTTGATGCAGACCCACATAATAATAATAATAATAATAATAATAATAATAATAATTATTATTATTATTATTATTATTATTTTTATAAATAGATAAATATATAAATGAATAAATAAATAAATAAAAATAGTCTATTACCAATAGTTAATTGCCATTAGATGATATATAATGATTCAATTCTGTTGTGCAATAGAAATGTGACATATACTGCTAAATTTGCACTTCCTATCTTAGTACTTCCTGTAAGTGTGTGTGATCTGTAGAGTGTGTTCATTATAATGAGCAGTTGGTCAGTGTGTGTTTAGCTCTAATTCTCTCTTTGGATTAATGTGTGTGTTTGGGTCCTCAGTAAGAATGCAGGTGTGTTTTCTTCTCCTCCTCATACAGCTTCATGTCACTGAAGGTGAGTCTCTCTCTCTCTCTCTCTCTCTCTCTCTCTCTCTGTCTCTCTCTCTCTCTCTGTGTGATTATAATAAAGTTTTAGAACTTATACTTTAATAGCTTTAAAAAATAAAGTTATACTGTAATCTTATGGAAATGTAATATGTACACTAAGCAACTGAAAACATTTGAAGGAATTTAGAGCCTTTTTGTTTGCCATCAAAAACCAGATGCAAAAGCAAATGTGAGAAAATGGTCATGGGACTTTATAAAGAGGGTTTAACACTTATTGAATAAGAACTTTGTACTAGAGCTTTATTAATCCCCGTCTATGTCCTGGGTTCATGTAGAACGCTGAGTCTCCTTCATCATGATTGGTGTTCTGGTTGTTCCTGCCTCGTCCCCCTACAGTTTCCTCTTGCTCTCTCATTGGCTGTTACTCATGGAGGTTCTTACAGCGTCGTACATGTACATGTACTACAAGATTTAGAGCCAATCATTTTAAAGATGCTTGAAACACTGGGGTGTGTCCACTGTTTACTGTTTCCCTTCTGTGAACGGCTTACCCATGTGATGTGATCACACTCTCACTTCCTCCTCTAGCAGCTTCTTTGGTGGTGTGTCACTAAAATATACTGTAATGTAAGTGTTTCAGCTTTTCAGAGTGCTTCAGAGAAACACAAGATGAAAACAGTCTGGCCATATAGGTTTTAGTTTTTAGTCCTAAATGAAAGTAAATTAATTGTTAATTGTTAGTAAGTCAAATTGCTTCTGAACTTTTTTGCATATTTCCCCGGATAAAAGTGCTTGTGATCATTGTTTGTTTGTTTTTGTGTGTGTGTGTGTGTGTGTGTGTGTGTGTGTGTGTGTGTGTGTGTGTTGATGAATGCAAATTTTGGCTGGAGTTTGTGTGTGCATGCAAATTTTGTTTTTCTGATATTGTTTTTTGATTGTGATCTGATATGCAAGTTAAATAGTTTTATTGCGACTGGCAGGAATGATTTCCTGTGTCTCTCAGTTGTGCAGCGTGGAAGTTTTAGCCTGTTGCTATATGACCTCTTGTGGCTGCTTATCATCATATAATGTAGTGGGTGTGAAGGAGTGTCAAGTATTGACCTTATTTTGGACAATGTTCTCCTCTCCAACACCTTGTTGGAAGAGTCCAATTCCATTCCCACAACTTGACTGGCCTTCTAAAGATCTTGACGAGTCTGTTAATGTCCATGGCCCTCAGGCTGCTGCCCCAGCAGACAACAGCATACATGATGGCACTGACCACCACAGACTCGTAGAACATTCGCAGCATCGCCCGGCAGATGTTGAAGGACCTTAGTCGTCTCAGAAAATAGAGACGGCTCTGACCCTTCCTGTAAAGGATGTCCACATGTTTAGTCCAGTCCAGTTTTTTGTCCAAGTACACTCCCAGGTATTTGTACTCCTCCACCCTGTACACACCAACACCCAGAATGTTGACCGGGGTCGCTGGCACTTTGGTCCTCCTCAGGTCCACTACCAACTCCTTTGTTTTTGTCACATTGAGCTGAAGATGGTTCTCCTTGCTCCAAGTGACAAAATTGTCCACCACAGTTCTGTATTCACTCTCGTCACCATCAGTGATGCATCCAACTACTGCTGAGTCATCAGGAAACTTCTGAAGGTGGCAGGTCTCTGTGCAGTAGCTGAAGTCTGTGGTGTAGAGAGTGAAAAGAAAAGGAGAGAGAACAGTTCCTTGCGGTGCCCCGGTGTTGCTGATCACTCTGTCTGACACACAGCACTTTAAGTGCACATACTGTGGTCTGCCAGTCAGATAATCCACAATCCAGGATACCAGTGGGGCATCCACCTGCATCGTTGTTAATTTATCACCCAGCAGATCCGGACGGATGGTGTTAAACGCACTGGAGAAATCAAAGAACATGATCCTCACAGTCCTTGCTGGCTTATCAAGGTGGGTGTAAACTCGGTTGAGCAGGTAGATGATGGCGTCATTCACTCCTAGGCGGGGCTGGTAGGCGAACTGAAGCGGATCCATAAGTGGTTGGACCATAGGCCAGAGCTGCTCCAGGATGAGTCTCTCCAGGGTTTTCATGATATGTGATGTTAATGCCACTGGTCTGTAATCCTTAGGGTCACTGGGCCACGACGTCTTCGGTACAGGGACTACGCATGACGTTTTCCACAGCACAGGGACTCTTCGAAGGCTGAGGCTCATGTTAAATATACTGGAGTACTCCACTAAGCTGTAGGACACAGGTGTTCAGGATCCTGGGGCTTACACCATCAGGGCCTGCAGACTTGCCAGCATGAAGTCTCTTCAGCTGCCTTTCAACCTGTGCAGCAGTGATGTTTATTAGAGAGGTGTCATGTGGTGGAGGTGTGAGAGTGTTACTCTGGAGAGTGCAGTCAGACAGGGTGTCTGGGGCTAAGGTGTTAGCAGGGCATTCAAGTGGTGTCGAGGGGGGGTGAGAAGCAAAAAGTTGTAGAGGGGCGAATGGAGGGGGTGCGAACTGCAGTGATGCTGTTGTGGTGAGAGCAATTGGGGTCAGCGTTTGGGTGTGCACTGGTGTGACTATGTCAAATCTGTTAAAAAACAGATTCAGCTCATTATCCCATTCCTCATTGCCCTTTACTCCATCAACACTGTAAGGTTTGTAACCTGTGATGGTCCTCATGACACTCCACACCTCTCTGATGTTATTGTGTTGAAGTTTCCTCTCCAACTTTCTTCTCTAAGCCTCCTTGGCCTCCCTGATCTTTGATTTCAGGCTGGCTCTGGGAAGAGCCAGCCTTCGGTATCCAGCCACTGAAGATGGAAAAAAGCCACTGTGTATCTATGTTAAGGCCCTGATTCCCAGCTGGGAAAACTACACAACTATCGGACGTTAGAAGGACTCCCGTCTAAGACCACACCCAGTGGAGAGCTGGAAGAGATCAGTGGTCAGCAGAAGAGAAGCCTTTTGCTGCAGATTTGTTGCTGCTCATTAACAGATCAGTAACTGGTGTGTTCCTACAGGCTGCAGACTGGAAGGAGCTGGAGAGACAAAACCCATCACTGCATACACAGGAGACTCAGTACTGCTGCCCTGCTCCTGCACTGACCTCCACACCACACCTGGGACATTCACATGGGAGAAATACATAACAAATAACTGGGTAGAGATATCTCCTGAGAGTGATCAGTACAAAGACAGATTTCAGCTGGTTAATGATCACTCTTCAGGAAATCTCTCTCTGCTCATATCACACCTGACTGTAGAGGATGGAGGAGATTACAGGTGTAATCTTACAAAAAGTGATTACAGACATTTCAGACTCACTGTTGAAGGTAAATGATTCATTTTTATACACAATGCTACTTCAGTGATAATCTCATGACAAATTAATCTGATGTAACAGTAATGCAATATGTTGATGTTTGTTGATTCTCCAGGTTGCACATTAAATCAGCAGACAGTGAGTGTGACTGGATACGTGGGACAGTCTGTCCTTCTGCCCTGCTCTTGCTTTCAACTACAAGCCAAACCACACACTCTCAGATGGATCTCTTTTAAAGGATCTGATCAGAAAGAAATCTTCCCAAAGGACCAGACAAATCTCTACACAGACAGAGTTCAGCTCATTAATGATCATCATCCAGGAAATCTCTCTCTACTCATATCACACCTGACTGTAGAGGATGGAGGACATTACAGTTGTAGCATCAATGCTACAGATGCAAGTGTCAAACTTACAACAAGAGGTAAAATTACTTTCTGAATATGAAGCAGATGTGAAGCTCACTACAATACTCTATGTACATTAATAATTAGAAATGAAAACATTACTGTGGAATATAATGATGTGATAAACATTTAGTGAATCTGACCATCGAAATATGTATCATAAACTAAAATGTAATAATCAGATGTAAATGTACTTTGTGTTCTTACCTTGTTTGTGTTTTTGATTATGAACTCTGTGTTTTGACCTTCATACCAGCTTCACCTAATCCCAAACCAGGGACCTCACACACCACTGATACACACCAGAATGAAAAGTCTTTGTCAGTACATTAGAATATCAGCTCACAGCGTGAATACTAACTCTGTCTGGTCTTTCACTTCTTGTAGGCGTCACAACACAAACCCCAATGATCAACGACAAAACAACTGCACACACTGAAACATCTTCTGAAAAAGGTAATGACCAGTACAGCATATTAACTTCTGTTCATTTCTTTATTTGTTCCTTTGAACCAAAGCAGAATAGTCTCCTAAAACTATTTTTCTTAAACAGAGACCTCTTTGTATAATCCAAAATAATAATCCAGTTGGTTAGTCAATAAAACAGTAAAGTTTAAAGTTAGTCTTAGACTAAATGGATCATCTACGAGACTCCTCCCTGTGAATTAGAAACTGTTTCTATAAAAATGATAACGTATCGTAACACATACAATAATGAGAATGAGTGCATTAATATAAACCTGTGATGTGCAGCTGCACTGCTGTCAGTAATGATTCAGCACTGGTGATTAATCTGACCAATCAGAATGGAGAATTCAACCCTCACGTGTCCTTTTTTCCTTTCTCTTCTGTTCCACACAGAGACTCCCACAAACCCGAATCCTCACTACACCACAATCATCATCTGTACTGCTGCTGGGGTTCTGCTGCTGCTGATACTTGCAGGAATCATGTGCTGGAAACTCAGAGGTGCACACACACACACACACACACACACACACACACACACACACACACACACACAGACTTACTTCTACAGTCTAAAACTTCTGCTTTCATTCTATAGAACAGAGACGAGGACAGACTGAGACTGATGTTGGACAAACAGGACAAAGAAGACAGCAGGATGGGAAGGTATATACGTATGTGTGCGTGTGTGTGTGTTTGTGTGTGTGTGCGCGCGTGTGTGTGTAGAGGGTATGTTTGCATTTGTTCTTATGCAACATGCTTCTTCTTTTTTTACAGAATGATTCTGATGTTCTGTATACAGTTATAAATCCACAAACACCATCCAACAAAGAAGAAAAGGTGTGTATTAATCTAACAGTCTGTATCTTATATTTTCTCTGTTTGGTGACGTGTTGTTTATGTTCTATTCCTGCAGGATGATGTGATGTACTCGACTGTAGTCCACAGTAACACCATTACATCAGTACACACTCCAGTGATATCAGAGGAAACCACACTGTATGCCAGTATCCAAACTAACTAACACACATACTGTATAAAAAAAAGTAAAAGTAAATGGATTTTATTATTTCTTTTGACACATTCATGTTTTTTTTTCTGTGTCTCATTTTGATTATTTTTAGATCTTTAGATCAACAGTTTAATACAGAAATGTATAATTTATAATTTCAATATACTATCTAAAGTATACCAATCCACATGACTAAATCTGTCCCCTTTCCCCACACTCCCATCATGTGGCCAAAAACTGTAACTGCTCCTAAGGTAATGAATCAACCATGCAGCAGTATTCATATAAAAATGAGTAATGGAAAATGTAAAGTAAAAATAAAACTAAATAACCTGCACTTTACCTTTAAAAAGAATCGGTCTGTGTGTGACGGAGAGAGAGGAGGAGGAGGAGGAGAGGGGTTATTGTGTAACGACTTTTACACAAACACACGCTTACTCCGATGCACGGATGCTGACTTTAGGAGTGAGACTCATGTACTGAGACCAAGCATGGGAGATGATTTCCCACAGTCCCGCAGCACAAGAGAGAGAAAGAGAGAGAGAAAAAACCACCATTGGTTCAGATCATTGGCTTGGGAGGAAAGTGTATCGGACTCCTCGTAGTGCAAAAACCTAGCTTATTTATCAAGTTAAAACTTATTTTATTTTCTATTGTTGTGCTACCGGACTGATTAACTGAAACCCGTGTGGCCGACTCATTTCTCCAGCACCCTCACATGCACACAGAAACAATATACCTGTCAGGAGATACCTCTAGAGGGCGTCGTGCACGCAGAGATTCCTTTTTGTGTCTTTTGTATTTTTGTTAATGTGGAACTACATTTCCCAGAGTGCACCTCAACTGTGGCATCTATTTTTATACAATACACGTGAGCTACTACCATGATTTATTTGCCTCTTCGAATGTTTATATGTGTGTTTGTATCTGTGCAAATTTGTAACTTGAATGTCTCTAAGTGTGGGATTACTGTACCTGTATTGTACCCTGATAGATTAGAAAATGTTGTAGTTACGTTCTTATTATTCTTTTCTTTGGTCTTATTTGGCAGACTCTGTATAATAAAGGAGTCAACCCAACAATTCAACTTTTTCCTTTTACTTTCCTTCAAAAGAACAATTATCTTGTTAAAGGACTGTAAGAATCTTCAAACAAAGTTTCCATATTTCACTATTTCTGTCAAAAGCTAATACAGGTCTCAGAGCTATAACAAAGTTACATAAGGGAGAAAGTCTAATTGACTGTCCCACACATTATTAACTCTTAAAAGGACAATGCTGAAGAATCAACTTTACAGAAGAAATGTGGCTGCTAAACAGTCATGAATGAGATCACGTAGCTCTTACAGCTCGGAGCATATATAAGCTATTATTTGTTTTGCTGTACTTTTAAAAAAATAAACATACATAGAGGATACTGTACATAGAGTGCAGAATAAAGTGACGTATAATTTTTATTTTTATAATAAAATAGACAACATAATAAACTGAATTTTAGTTTATTTTAACTGACTTCCCCAAACACGACTGAGCAAAAAAATTAGAAAGGCACAAATACAGAGAAATAGCGCAAATACACATGGACACGTTATTATAATAATAATAATAAATAAATAAAAATAATAAAATATAATAGTCTCCTAAAACTATTTTCCATAAGCCGAGATCTCTTTGTATAATCCAGAATAATAATCCAGATGGTTAGTCAGTAAGGCTTAAAGTTAGTCTTAGACTAAATGGAGCATCTACCAGACTCCTCCCTGTGAATTTTAGAAACTGTTTCTATAGAAATGCTAACATATCTATCTATCTATCTATCTATCTATCTATCTATCTATCTATCTATCTATCTATCAATCAATCAATCAATCATGACCCCTATATGGTTTATACTGTTCCTAAAAGACTGTGTTTGGTTCCGGGGTTAAGCTCTAGTGATTGTGGTGAGAAGGAGCTTCGTACTTCCTTCCAGGTTTCAAGCTATGCACCTGAGATTAATTATTGGGTGTAGTTTAGGAGAGTACAAAAGGGTGCGGCAAGATCAACCAGGTGTGGCGCTAATTCACCCCCAGGTGGCGCTTCCGGAAGTGTGTCGTCTAGTTCCGGTGTACGGGAGGTATGTTTGGCATGCTGGAATTTCGGCTATTTGTCAATGTTATCATCTAGCTAATAGTGATTTCTTTTGGAAAGCCGGCGATTTTTCGGATATTTATTGTGTCCGAGGCAGCGGAGAAGCAGCGTATTGCCGTCTATGTATATTAACCCTTTCTAAAAGAGCGGCGCAATTTGTGTGCGTGTACTGCAGGAGACGAATGATACCGTATTGTTGGTATGCCGATTAATTTTCGCTTTATATAGTAGGCTTAAGATCCTTAGGCATATGATGTGACCTGTATATCTGTCCTATGTTTTCGATCTGTTGAAGGAGTGGCCGCCAGATGGATGTGGTCTGCATCGCGTGGTAGGTAGGATTTATTTTCGTTGGCGCCCGCGACACAGGTATGTGCTGTATCTTCACTTTAATGTTCCTTTTACATTTTAGGTAAATTGATCAGCTTGCGAGCGTGCTTTTCTCGTCCTGTCGCTTACAACTTGGCTTGCAGCTTCAGCACTGCTGTTTTGCTTCAGTGGATTGTTTTGGTTTATTTTGTTTTTGTCCTTGTGACAGCTATTTTTGTTTTCGTTTTCTGTTTTGCTTCTTTAACAGCTCTTTGCTTTGCTTGTGCTGCTGCCTTGGGCTGGCTTATTTCTATATTTTGTTTTGTGCTGCTTTGCTTGGTGTTGTCTGCCATTGCATGTAATTCACTGACTAACGCTTTAGTTTTATTTGTCCTCCAAGTTTGGAGGTTGCTTTGCAGCTGTATTTGTCTTTTTATTTTGTTTTTTTTTCTGTTTTGTAATTAAATTTGTTTTTTTTCTTTTAGGAGCTGGGAATGGAGAGAAGGCAGGCTAGCTGCTTATAGAGTGGTGTGCTTGTTTACCAAGTGTGGAGTGGTACTACATTTTCACTAGTGTGAGGTTGGTGCACGTGTGGTTATTTATTGTCGTGAAGGAGTGTAGCCCTGTACCTAGCCTGCCTCTCTACGGTTAATCTCCCAGCACCAATTTCTTTTCTTTGCTGGGGATGTTTTAAACTGTTTTAACGGTCATTTTGATATTGCGTGATCTGGAAATTTCCTGTATAAATAAAAATTTGTATTTTTGTATCCATGTCCCTGTGTTCTCACTGAGAGATTCAAACCTGCGTGTCTTAAACTTTTCCCAGGTAACCAATCCTGGGTGGCGTAATCGGTAATTTAGTCTTTTAATGTTGGTCTAAAGGAATTTTCTGTTTAAATTTCCCGACATAGAGAAAAGACACCCACCACACCGCCACATTCGCATGCTAGAGATGGCGCAAGAGAGCCCCGATGACATCACGCGGGCCGACATAAAAGCGGAACCGGCAAAGAACTTAAGGTGGAGAGATGAAGATACACAGCGCTACAGCGCAGAGGGGTATAGGTGACACCAAGTACACCCCTCTTGATCCGTTTTCTTATGTTCCCAGATTAACATCTTATGAGACTGAGCCATCTCTCCCCGCCACCATCACTCACACAAACTATAACACGGACTTTGGACTTTTATACATGCACACATACTTACACTTTCTTTATTTTTGTACATATTTTGTAAATATTGATTTGTGGTGCACCTGGTTTGTTTGTTTATTTTTGTCATTTAAAACACTTTGGGTTTGTTTTGAAATTGTTGTGCCGCGTCTTTACTTGTTCCGCGAATCTCATACTACACCGGGAGGAGGTTTTATTAGCCCCTATTTAGATTCTTGACCCCGTAGCTTTGTAACTAGCTTTGTTTTCATAGCCAAGCATTACAACGTGCTTTGATTAGGTGTACCTGGAGGTTATAAATAGGCATGAACTGGAAACCTCCTCAGAAAAGAAGCAGAAAGCTAAAGTAAAAATGGCGCTAGTAAAAAGACGTTTACCTCCATGCAAACGACTCCTTGATGATGATGATCGCCATGCTTTCTGTGTTGAGTGTTTGGGGGAAGAGCACGCTATCCTCGGACTCAAGGGAGAATGCAAGCACTGTGATCTCCTCTCAATCAGAGTGCTTCCTGCCCGGCTTGCATTTTTTAAAGGCAAATCACTAGCCGTGGGTTTTCAGGCAGCAGGTCAGGCTGGTGCTGCTCTGCACACCATGGCGGTTCTGCAGGCATGTCAGGCTGACTGTCAAGGATTTGAGCACTGGCAGGTCCATCGATGAAGAGACGTTTTCAGAGCTATGCCGAGCCATGGATTTTTCTCTCTGCACCACCAAGCAGACGGCCTGTGCCATCGGCCGTTCTATGGCTGCTATGGTTGCCATGGAGAGATATTTATGGCTCCACTTCATGGGCATTCCTCCTTGATGCCCCATCTGGCCTTCCGGCCTATTCCGCGATGCCTCAACACTGTCGCCACTAGGTTTCAGGAGGTGAAGCGATACGAGGAAGCGTTTGTGAGGTTTCTTCCCCGCCGTGCTCAATAGTTGGGGGCGTCAGCCACCCAGGACCGTGGGGGTGTCTCCCCCCGGGGAAGGGCGCGTAGAATTCCAACAGAGAATAAGAACTCCTTCCTGGCACCCTCAGGAGGCCATTGTCCAATCTCCGCCACCACTGGTGTTTCGGGAAGCAGTGGTCTCCAGAGAAATGTTAAGTGTTCGTTTGCCTTCTTCCACATTTCAGAACGCCGAACATCTAACACCCCCCCCCCCCAACTAGCCAAAGTGTCAAAACTTGTGCCCCTTTTAGAGAAACTGGCAGCGTGGAAGCTACTGCCAAGTATATCTCCTTCGGTTCTAAGGACTGTAGAGAGAGACTACAGAATTCAATTGGCACATCGCCCTCTGCATTTCAATGGCGTGGTCTCACCTTCCGTAAACCGGAACGAGCGCATTTGTTGACACAAAAATCACAAACTTTGCTGGAAAAAAGGGGCCATAGAACATGTTGCCCTGCCAGACAAACAGTCAGGCTACTATAGCCGGTATTTCTTCGTTCCCAAGAAGGCCAAGGGGGTTGCATCCAATTCTGCATCTTCATGGGCTGAACCGTTATCTCAGAAAATACAAGTTCAAAATGTTGACAGTCGAGATGATTGTTTCTCAAATCCTGCCAGAAGATTGGTTTGTGACAATCGATCTGAAGAATGCATATTTTCATATAGAAATATTGCCACAACACAGAAGGTTCCTGAGGTTCGCTTTCGGGGGTGAAGCTTACCAGTATCGGGTCCTTCCATTTGGCCTAGCCCTGTCACCCCGCACATATACAAAATGCATGAATGCAGCTCTGGCTCCTATACAACTCCAGGGCATCCGTATTTTGAATTACATAGACAACTGGCTGATTTTTAGCTCAGTCTCAGGAGCTAGCGCTTCGACATCAGGATGTCGTCCTAGCTCATCTCAAATATCTAAGGTTGAGACTCAACGCCAAAAAAGCATTCTCTCTCCTCCTCAGAGAACAACGTATTTGGGGGTCCTATGGGATTTGATCGTAATGCAGGCACAACTGTCTCTTCCACGTATCGAATCCATTCTAGGTACCATAAAGAAGATCAAGCTAGGCCAGAAAGTGACTGTTCATTACTTTCAGAGAATCCTCATGGCAGCTGCATCCACGGTGATACCATTGGGCCTTCTGCACATGAGACCCTTTTAGTTGTGGCTGAGAGCCAGGGTATTTTATCCAAGGGCCAATCCCTGTGAGGCAAATAAGGATTACGCGCCAGGGGCTTCGTACCCTTACTATGTGGTTAAGACCCTGTTTTCTGACTTTGGGACCCACTCTAGGTTCATGTTGTCATCGCAAGATGCTAACGACAGACTCTTCCCTCATGGGTTAAGCGCGGTCTTAGATGGTCGTCCAGCCCAATGGATTTGGAGAGGTCATCTTCTCGCATGGCACATCAATCGCCTCGAAATAATGGTGTTATTTCAGGCCCTGAAATACTTCCTCCAGCAGTTGAAAGGTTACCATGTCCTAGTGCGGGTGGACAACACTATGGTAGTCTCTTACATAAGTCGCCAGGGCGGGTTGCGTTCACGCCGCTTGAACAAGCTAGTGCAGCAGATTCTGCTTTGGGCCCAGGACAAGTTCTTGTCCCTATGGGCAATTTACATTCTGGGGCAAATGATTGTGGGAGCAGACTTGCTGTCTAGACAAGCTCTGACACACGGGGAATGGAAACTTCACCCCGAAGTGGTCAGTCAAATTCGAAAGAGATTTGATGTAGAAGGGGTGGACCTTTTTGCCTTGCAGGACACAGCACAATGTCCCCTTTACCACTCCCTGACACCTTCAGCTCCCCTGGGTCTGGACGCTATGGCCCACACGTGGCTCAGACTGCGTCTTTACGCACTTCCTCCGATAGCTGTGCTCGGTTCACCGCATGGAAGGACACGGGACTCGGGGAAGTCAAGGGGAGGCGGCGTGTTTAATGGTGAACAGCAGCTGGTGCAACAGCACGAGCGTTGTTCCTCTCACATGCTCCTGCACACCAAATCTGGAACTACTGTCCATCATGTGTCGTCCTTTTTATCTACCTCGGGAGTTCACATCGGTCATAATCAGTGCCGTTTATATTCCACCACAAGCGGACACGGACACTGCCTTATGCGAGCTGCATGAGACACTCACACAGCACCAAACACAACACCGGGACGCTGCGCTTATTGTAGCGGTGGACTTCAACAGTGCCAACCTCAAACGCGCAGCGCCGAACTTTTATCAGCATATCACCTGCCCCACCAGGGGCGAAAGGACACTGCACCACTGCTATACAACGGTCAAGGACGGCTACAAAGCACAATCTTGTCCACCGTTTGGTAAATCTGACCACGCCGCCATCTTCCTCATGCCAAAATACAAACAAAGGCTGAAACGGGAAGCTCCGGTTCCGAGGGAGGTCGCGCGCTGGACGGACCAATCAGTGGCCGCGTTACAGGACGCACTCGATGACGCAGACTGGGACATGTTCAGAAACAGCTCCGATGATGAAGTCAGCGTGTTTACGGAAGCGGTTGTGGGATTTATCGGGAAACTAGCGGATGATACTGTGGAAAAAAAGACATCGCAAGATGCTAACGACAGACTCTTCCCTCATGGGTTAAGCGCGGTCTTAGATGGTCGTCCAGCCCAATGGATTTGGAGAGGTCATCTTCTCGCATGGCACATCAATCGCCTCGAAATAATGGTGTTATTTCAGGCCCTGAAATACTTCCTCCAGCAGTTGAAAGGTTACCATGTCCTAGTGCGGGTGGACAACACTATGGTAGTCTCTTACATAAGTCGCCAGGGCGGGTTGCGTTCACGCCGCTTGAACAAGCTAGTGCAGCAGATTCTGCTTTGGGCCCAGGACAAGTTCTTGTCCCTATGGGCAATTTACATTCTGGGGCAAATGATTGTGGGAGCAGACTTGCTGTCTAGACAAGCTCTGACACACGGGGAATGGAAACTTCACCCCGAAGTGGTCAGTCAAATTCGAAAGAGATTTGATGTAGAAGGGGTGGACCTTTTTGCCTTGCAGGACACAGCACAATGTCCCCTTTACCACTCCCTGACACCTTCAGCTCCCCTGGGTCTGGACGCTATGGCCCACACGTGGCTCAGACTGCGTCTTTACGCACTTCCTCCGATAGCTGTGCTCGGTTCACCGCATGGACAGGACACGGGACTCGGGGAAGTCAAGGGGAGGCGGCGTGTTTAATGGTGAACAGCAGCTGGTGCAACAGCACGAGCGTTGTTCCTCTCACATGCTCCTGCACACCAAATCTGGAACTACTGTCCATCATGTGTCGTCCTTTTTATCTACCTCGGGAGTTCACATCGGTCATAATCAGTGCCGTTTATATTCCACCACAAGCCGACACGGACACTGCCTTATGCGAGCTGCATGAGACACTCACACAGCACCAAACACAACACCAGGACGCTGCGCTTATTGTAGCGGTGGACTTCAACAGTGCCAACCTCAAACGCGCAGCGCCGAACTTTTATCAGCATATCACCTGCCCCACCAGGGGCGAAAGGACACTGCACCACTGCTATACAACGGTCAAGGACGGCTACAAAGCACAATCTTGTCCACCGTTTGGTAAATCTGACCACGCCGCCATCTTCCTCATGCCAAAATACAAACAAAGGCTGAAACGGGAAGCTCCGGTTCCGAGGGAGGTCGCGCGCTGGACGGACCAATCAGTGGCCGCGTTACAGGACGCACTCGATGACGCAGACTGGGACATGTTCAGAAACAGCTCCGATGATGAAGTCAGCGTGTTTACGGAAGCGGTTGTGGGATTTATCGGGAAACTAGCGGATGATACTGTGGAAAATAAGACAATTAAAACGTTTCCCAACCAGAAGCCGTGGGTGGATAAAACCATCCGCGACGCTCTGAGATCTCGCAACGCTGCCTACAACACGGGACTCGCTTCGGGGGACATGGAACCGTACAAGGCTGCGTCATACAGCATCCGGAAGGCGGTAAAAGAGGCGAAGCAGCGCTACGGGAGGAAACTAGAGTCACAACTCCAACAGAGTGACTCTAGGAGCCTGTGGCAGGGATTAAGGACAATAACGGACTATAAAGCACCAACATCCAGTATGACGAACGCAGACGTGACTCTGGCAGACGAGCTGAACAATTTCTATGCTCGCTTCGAGGCTGCAGCTAAAGACGCTAGCAATGCTAATGCTAGCGGCACTAACGGCTACAGACAGGAAGTCACTGCCAGCACCGGAGGTGCGTTCATCATCACCGAGCATGACATGAGGATAGCCTTTAAGAGAGTGAACACCAGGAAAGCAGCAGGACCAGACGGCATCTCAGGCCGTATCCTCAGAGCCTGCGCAGACCAGCTAGCACCTGTGTTCACTGAGATATTCAACATCTCTTTATCTCAGTCGGTTATCCCCACATGCTTCAAAGAGTCCATCATTGTTCCTGTCCCAAAGAAACCACATCCTGCTTCTCTCAATGACTATCGCCCTGTAGCCCTCACCTCAGTAGTGATGAAGTGCTTTGAACGCCTGGTCAGAGACTTCATTATTTCTTTACTACCAGACACACTGGACCCACTACAGTTTGTATACCGTCCAAACCGTTCCACGGACGATGCAATCTCACATCTCCTCCATACATCTCTCACTCACCTGGACACTCGGAGGGGGAATTATGTGAAAATGCTCTTCATCGATTACAGCTCTGCATTCAATACCATAATTTCCTCCACACTCACCACCAAGCTGGAGCACCTGGGACTCAGCTCATCCATGTGTCAGTGGATCTCCAATTTTCTGACTGGTAGACCACAGGCAG
Organism: Clarias gariepinus; assembly: GCF_024256425.1. Taxonomy (NCBI): domain Eukaryota; kingdom Metazoa; phylum Chordata; class Actinopteri; order Siluriformes; family Clariidae; genus Clarias; species Clarias gariepinus. The sequence goes on along the minus strand of NC_071101.1, from coordinate 44,369,408 downwards.
TAAGGATGGGCGGACATGTCTCAGCCTCCATCACTCTCAGTACTGGAGCCCCCCAGGGTTGTGTTCTGAGCCCCCTGCTGTACTCTCTGTACACCTATGACTGCGTGGCCACTACCAACTCCACCACCATCATCAAGTTTGCTGACGACACTGTCGTGGTGGGCCTGATCACCAACAACGATGAGACGGCCTACCTGAAGGAGGTTGGAAATCTGGAGAACTGGTGCCAGAGAAACAATCTTCTCCTGAACGTCAGCAAGACAAAGGAGCTGATAGTGGACTTCAGTACAAAGCAGGTGAGGAACTACCAGACCCCCATCATCAACAGGAGCCCAGTGGAGAGAGTGGACAGCCTCAGATACCTCGGTGTTCACATCACGCAGGACCTGGCATGGTCCTGTCACATCAACACCATGGTAAAAAAGGCCCGGCAGCGTCTGTACCACCTCAGACTCTTGAGAGACTTTAGACTGCCCTCCAAGGTGCTCAGGAATTTCTACTCCTGCACCATAGAGAGCATCCTGACGGGAAACATCACGACCTGGTTCGGGAACAGCACCATGCAGGACAGACGAGCTCTACAGAGGGTGGTGCGATCAGCTGAGCGCATCATCCGCACCGAGCTCCCTGACCTGCACTCAATCTACACCAAGCGGTGCTGGACCAAGGCCAGGAAGGTCCTGAAGGACCTCAGCCACCCCAACAATGGACTGTTCACTCTGTTGCGGTCTGGGAAGCGATTCCGCTCCCTGAGGGCCAACACAGAGAGACTGAGGAGGAGCTTCTTCCCGCAGGCGATAAGGTCTCTCAACCACACCACTATGCAGAACTAACACAATATTTTCACAATTTTTACAATCAATCAATCAATCTTTATAAATCCATGGACACTATGGACAATTCCACGCACATCACATCTACACTACATGTTTACGTTTACATTCTGGACCATTGCACAAAGACACTTTAATAACCTTTGCACAAAGTCACTTTTTCTATGCATATTTGCACACTATTATATTTCTATTTGTACAGTATATTTCTATTTTCAGTTTCTATTTTTAGTTCTATTTTTCCTAGTTAAATTTAATTTTTTTATTTAAATTTCTTTTATTCATATTTATTACTTATTATAAGCTTAAATTCTCTTTTTAAGGTCACTGGCGGTCGTGTAAGCATTTCACTACAGGGGGCGCCCGCTCATAACACTTTCTCTCTGTGCCTAACGCCTCGCGAGAGTCAGACCCGGTCGGGACTGGGTGGCCAACAATCCCGACTCTTGAGCACGGCGGGGAAGGAATTTCCCGAAGGCTTGTTCATATAATTTCGCCTCCACAACCTAGTGGCGACATTAACAGCGTCGCCAAACAAGCTGGAGGGCGAGATGGGGGGATTAAGGAGGAACGCCCGATCCTTATCCTTGATTCCAGTGGGATTTAGCCACGGGTAACTTTCCGCCAAGAATGACGTTGAAGAGCCCCGCCAGTGCTTAAGTCTTTCAGCAGGTGATCAGCTGCCTGAAAGCTTTTCAGGGAGGATGATTTCCCAGGAGAGAGATAGCCACCAGCATCTCTTCTATCTGGGACATCATCATATAACCGTGCCTTCATATCAACAATATTAGAATAAATCCAAGTTGATGGCACGAAAAACACAGGATGAATAAGGCTATTCCAAGAAAGAGTTAACTCGTCATGAAGGTTGCCAAAAAAGGGGGGAGAAATAGAGAAAGAGAGCGGCGCTGAGGCTCCTCCCACTGGCCACCCAACAGAAACTACGATATGCGTTTGATTAATCGCATGCATTACTTACCTGCAGTAACTCTTCCATACCCACGGAAGCAAGATTATGTCTTTCCTATCCATTCAGAAGAAAGGCCGATGTCGCTTGAGAAGTGGATGGAAAACTTCCTGATCTGGCGAGAGCGAGAGAGAAAGGGGGAATTCCAGATTACACTGTTTAACCCCAGGTATGCACCGCAACTCGTGATTCTCTTTAAGAATGCGAGCCGCACGCGAAGCACTCGAAACAAAGGTGTGGAGATCGCGTTCCGAAGTGACCTATCACGCGGAGGTACGGATCTAACAACTCCACCATATCGGTGAGTTAATACTTTTGAATTTACTTGCACACATCACACGCAATCACAATACGATTCTGAAGACAAAAAGATCTGGGGAATGTTCTGGTTCACTCCTACTGTATTTATAACCTGCAGGTGCGGTCACCTGACCGAGGTTATATATGCCAAGATTTGGCATGTTTGATACACACATGCTTTACAACTGGCAACACAAAAAGATGTTCCCATAGCGTTTTCACGCAGCATCGAGTGTAGCTTTTGAAAGGGAACTTTTCTCTCTTTTTAATGCATTAATCAATCAGTCTGATCTTCAATGTAATTAGCTTTTTTAAACACCACTGTAGGTAAAAAAAAGGGATTTAAAAGTAAACCTGCACAGATTTCACCCACAGTTCACTTTTGCTGCTCATTTATTGTTGATGTACAAACATAAAATAAATGAAATAATAATATTTTTGCTCCTTTAATTTAGTTTCTTTTATGGGTATAAGAAATGTTTCTCATCAGAAAAAAAGAGTTCAGGTTTTATTTGGCCAGGGAGCATAAAGATTGGATTTTGGAGTAATTGAAAAAGTCACAGACTGGCACCATTCCAGAGTGATGTGCCTGGCAGGGTAAGAAGAGAAGCTCATGAAGCGATGCACCCATCATGCATAGTGGCCACTGTACAAAAACCCCCAAAGAAATTCATATAATGAATTTATTTTATCATGGACTATTTAAATTCCACAATTCAGCCCTTACAGTACTTTAGCTATATTTTTAGACAGCAATGCAGCGGCACTTTAGTCCCTCTCATCTGTACACTCTGAACCTGGTTATTCATCCTTCAAGACATATTTCAGACTTGGGTTTTGTTGTTCAAGGCTACTATCATGCGCTCATCACACCATCATGCAAGAGCGTAAGATGCTGAAGTGTATCATGAGGTCCTTGTGTTGGTTCATTTCAGGCATAATAACAGCACAGAGCTTTAAATGAAAATGATAAAATTTGTTCAATTCTGTTCAATTCAATTTTTATAGCAATAATAGTATTTTTTTTATTATTAGTCATGAAGTTTCCACCAAGAACATATCTGCTCCAGGTTGTTCATTATTTACAGTCTAACAAACTAATATTTATATGACCTCTATAATAAATATAAGAACTTTAAATGTGTTTGTGTGATTTTTATTAAAAATGACATATTCCTGCATTAGATCATGATTAGGTGATCAGGAAAGTATAAACATCACCCACCTTGATAAAAGTTTCTCTACTCTCAAAATCTCATTCTCCTCATGTCTGCGCAGAACCTAAACTGACTTCCCCCAAGACATGATGTACACTGAACAGTCCGCCTCTAAATATTTGTATGTGTTCAGATTGGTGCGCTTGTGTTATCCTGATTGAAGGATGATCAAAAGCACCACAGCAGACGCCACAGGAGGGCAAACTGGTGAATGTTTTAAAGAGAATTAGAAATTGGCATTACACATGGAAAATACTTATGCAGATTTATTCTATGGTAGTTATATTTTTCAAAAAAAAAAAAAAAAACATGTTAACCCTGTAATGTTGAAAGCTGTTTAGGTTCACAAGCAAAACAGTGCTATTACTTTTGTACTAAGTTAAAGTTAAATTAGCTTTGATTTAAGCTTCTGATTTCAGTTAAACTGCATCATGTTTCTCACTAAAATGCCCTAAAGATGAATCTATGCTGCTTGTTGTCATGTTCTGAGTATGGAGTTAGAGGACGCAAACGCAGGAATGGTGAATATCGAGTTTATTTTTTCAGACAGTCTCTTTCTTTTCCTTCTTTTAACAATATCAAACAAAAAAAACACTCAAAACATATAACAAAATCAGCCCAACGGGCTTCTTCCGAGCTTCCTCAGGCGGGGTCTGCAGGCGGATGAATGTTTATACTTAGAAGATTAATTCCCAACAAAAGAGAGACATACGCTAGGGCTTACCAGCCCGCTGTCTGGTGTTTTCAAACTTGAACTTGACGATAAAGCGTGTCTGTCTATGACAGACCTTACCCCGATATAGCAGACTGTGACTCAGCCCTGAGGAGGAAATATGCAGAAAGGAAGGGTTAGAGACAGACGACAAACAAACATGACGATAACAGTGCATGGCCATGATTTTCTGGGTTCGACTGGCTTAAGTAGACACACCAGGGAGAGACACAGGTGAACATGATTAGTGATGGGGAGACATACCAACATAGACACACTAGGGGGGGACAAAGCTGCGTCTCAGTAGTCCGGAGACCCAGATCTTAATCCCCCGGACTGTGGAGGTGCAGATGTGACACTTGTAAGTTAAAGTTCAATAAAAGTAATTTGTTTATCACTAGTGGTTCCAGGCCTTTGACCTTAAATATAAATTTGATTTAAATTTTTGATTTTAATCTTTAATTATTATATTTGAGAACTCATGAAATAGACAATATAAATGAATTACCAGGACATGCCAAAAGTAATTAAAAGAATGAATGCTCGAATAAAAAATAGAAAAAAGCAAATTAGTAAGATGTTTACAGAATACTAAAGTGAAAGATTTACTAAAATATAGAGAATAAATCATGTACAGTATATACTGTACCATAAAATGGATTTAAGTTCATTGAATACTGAACTGTGTGCAATGCAGAGTTATGTGTAAAATATTTAAGCAATAGGAAAATGTAAAAAATAGCTCTTTAAATGTATTTTATACTGACATTTCTGAAATAGGAATATACTAATTTACACACATACTTTTTCAAAGTTCAAATTTACACTTAGAATCCTTTGTAATTTTGTAATTAGTTTTAAGCTAAATTTAAATTATTTCTTAATACAAAATGTAAAGTAAAAAAATCAAACAAATTAACCTGCACTTTACCTTTAAAAACACTCTAAAAAATGATTCTGTGGCCTTGTAAATTTCACAGTTATAAAAAGGTTATGTTACCTTAATAAAATCTCTAAAAGTCACATACATGATTGTTTGAGTTAGACAAATCAAAATAAATGCCTAAAAAACAACTAGTAGTTATTAGTTTTGTCTTAAATTTACACTATAATTTAAGGTTACTTCACTAGTAAAAAATCAGTATTTGACTAACTGAATTATATTTTTAACATGCACTTGTTTTTTGATACATTTCAATCAAAATATCTGTTAATGGAGTAATTGTACTGATTAGTTTCAAGAACTACAATTATAAATTATTCGAACTCAATATTCTTTATGTATAACAACAAAAACTTAAATAATTGAGTAAATTGCCCTGTGCAAGTGCTCATGGGAAGTCTGGTGTAACATCAGAGACAAGAAGGCTGTGAGGATGTAAGAATGGACATGAAGCATCTGGGACATTCTGGAACATTCCTTACAAATCCTGGTGAGTAAACAGCTAACACAAGTTACTGTAATAATGACTCTGTGTGCCTGCACACACAACTTTATAGGGTGTGAGTTACTGTTCTGAATCCTGTCACAGCCGAGCTACAGAGCTAACGATAGCTAGCAACAGGCCAGTCCTGGGGTTCATTGTGATTTAGCTTGTTTGTTCCAACCACCAAACTGCTCAGCTAAAGCGCGTTTAATACAGACACTTAAACTCCGGTGTAAAAGGAGAGATTTAACACCGAGCAGCGCGTGCATGTCCGGGTTTCCTCCGGGTTTCTCGCTGTAACCGGCCGCGGTTGTGCCGCAATATTTGAATTTCTCCCGCCAAATGCGGTGATTTTGCGCAGCCAACTGTCACTGTGGAGAGGATATAAAACTAACGTTCAAATAATTACCGCATGTGTAACGGTCCACCTCACACACTGAACCGCGAGTCTCCTCGGTCACTCCGACACTTTAAGGAGGAAACGCGGACCAAAGCAGGTTTAAACAGCAGAAATGAGGTGCAGTGTCCGGGTTCTGGCAGTGTTTTATCACTGTATCATTTAATCAACTTTATAACAGTGAGCACGCAGCGGCAGATGTTATAAAATAAATGTGCTAAGTACTGTACTAGTAACTAAAGCTATGAAATATAAAGATTTAGTGAAAATACAACATTTCTCTCAGACTTATAATTGGGAGATAGTAATATGAAATTAAAATACTGAAGTGAAACATTATGTATGTTCTGATATGTAAGTAAAAGAAACTAAAACTGATTGATTTTGTGTGTGTTTGTGTGAAACATGTTATATATTTTCTATATCTCTTTCACAGCACCAACACCACTAATGAAGAGAAGTTGAATAGAGATAAAACAGGAGGTAAATGTCAACTTTTTAAATGTTACAGAAGTATTAAATGTGTAACCATTGAATCAAAGATAGAAATGACAACAAGACTATTAGTCCAAAAAGTATGTTGTTCTGCCCCAAGTCGAATGTTTTAAAAAAAGGGAAAAGTTTGTAATAAGTTAATGATAAAATAGCATATTTCATCTGTAATAATTAGGTTAAAAGAATAGTCATTCGGTTAAAAAAAAACGAATATTTTCTGTACATTCTTTATCTGCATTTTATTTTGAAGGGGGTAATTTGTGGTTGCAAGGCATTGTGGGAAGCAGAAGCTATAATAAGTTTGAGAAAGAGAGAATCATCGAGTCGAAAGCCTGTCTATTCATGTCTGAACATTCCCCTCTTGTGACCTAAATCTTTATTTACACCATCGAGAGCAATGGCTGTAAGTTTATTTTATGTTTGGTTCATTGTGTACTTTAGAAGTAGCTGGTTTAGAGATCGTTTTGTGAACGTTTTGTGAATGTGTTTGTTCCAGGAATTAGCTTTGTCCCATAGGCTGGTTTTGCTTAGAGATGTTTATTAGCATAGACATTAAGCGAATCTAATTTGCATATGAAAAGATCGCTAAAGTGGCTGTTTAGCTTTTGAAACAGCTAAAACATCTTTCTTACATGTTTTTTACTATTAGTCATTTGTTTTGGTACATTTATTTCACATGTTAAGTAGCTAAAGGTATGTTTATTTTTCTGCTTGTTTTTAGTTTCACTCAACTTTTTCATTGAGCTATTTAAGCTACAATTACAAAGAATTGTAAGCTGTCAAGAAGACTGTAATAAAGGAGTAAGACACTCAGTTCCTGGCTTACGAAAATTGAGTTTGGCTTGCTGTTGACCTACGTTAACATACACAGTGTATCCAACACGTAGTGATAACAGTACAGTGAAAAGCCATTTCAGCAGTTGGTGGAAAATAACACTTATGCCACAGCGATGGACAACGTTCATGACGAGAAGGCAGGAGAAATGGCTTACTCAGAAACCAAGAAAGCATCATCCATAGCTAGCTCCAGGTCCAAACACTCATCTTCCAAATTATCTTCAAAGTCCAGCGTTTTGGAAGCAGCCATCTTTGCACGTGCTTCAGCCGAAGCCACAAACGCTGAAGCCTCTTACAGCAAGAGACAGTTGCAAATAAAAAAGCAGCAAGCAACTTTGGAGATGGATTTAGAGATGTTGGAAATAGAAAAAAAGGCTGCAGCTGCTATGGCAAAAGCAGAAGTTCTAGAAGCTGCTGTGGCTGTTGAACAAGAAAAAGGGGAAAGCGTTAAAAGTTCAATCCCACCACGAGTTGTCAGACAGAGAACCATGGAGTATGTGCAACACCAAACTCAGCTTAAGTCACTTCCAGCTGAAGAAGGAACACATCAAGTTGAGTTGATGGCAAAGGCATCCTCGTTCGCTCCAAAGAAATCTGAACAAACAACTTCTACACCTGTACTCCAGAAAATTTATGTAAAGGAGGAAACATTTAACTCACCAAGAGACTATGTCAAGCCAAACAGTTACCACGCTCCCCACACAAATGACCCACCTATGGCTGACTTTGCTAGGTTCCTTGCACGCAGAGAGTTAATTACGACAGGGCTCTTTAAGTTTGATGACACCCCTGAAAATTTCAGAGCATGGCAGTCCTCATTCTTTAATGCAACGGAAGGAATCGACCTTACGTGTAGCCAGGAGTTGGATCTCCTAGTCAAGTGGCTCGGTAAAGAGTCCTCGGAGCATGTTAAAAGAATCAGAGCCGTTTATACAACCAACCCCAAAGCTGCGCTCCAGTTGTCGTGGAATAGGTTGGAAGAATGTTTTGCTACACCAGAAGTAGTAGAAAATGCTTTGTTTAAAAGATTAGACAGTTTTCCTCATCTTACAAATAGAGACAACGTAAAACTTAGAGAACTAGGAGATCTTCTCCTAGAGCTGCAGGTTGCTAAAGATGAAGCTTTTCTCCCAGGCCTCGCTTATCTTGACACACCCCGTGGTGTTAAGCCCATAGTGGGAAAGCTGCCTTCAAGCTTACAAGAAAAATGGCTTCACGCAGGTTCAAAATACAAACAAAAATATAATGTGACATTCCCTCCTTTCGCCTATTTTGTAAAGTTTGTCCAAGAGGAAGCAAAAGCGAGGAATGATCCGAGTTTTGCAACATGCAGCAGTCAAACCTCTAACAAAGGTGAGAGGCTACCATTCAAGCAAACTAGCTACAAAACACCTCTAACCGTAAACAGAACAGAGGTCAATACAACTCATCCGGAGGATGATCTAACACGTTATTGTCCAGTTCATAAGAAAACACATCCTCTTGCCAAATGTAGAGCTTTCCGGATCAAACCAATACAAGAAAGACGGAATATTCTCAAAGAACACAAACGGTGTTTTCGCTGTTGTTCACCCACACACATAATAAAGAACTGTGACATGAAGATCAAGTGTGAGGAGTGCCAAAGTGAAAAACATTGCTCTGCCATGCACCCTGATACGAGTCAACAACTCCAGCTGGAAAACACACCTGAAACAAAGCCTCAGCCCCTAGACAACACTCCACCTGAGGTAACGTCACGGTGCACAGAGATCTGTGGTGAAGGCTGTCCTCCACGTTCTTGCTCTAAAGTATGTCTAGTTCGAGTTTTCCCTAAAGGCCAACCAGAACAGTCTGTCAAGATGTATGCCATCCTGGATGATCAGAGCAATTGCTCACTGGCCCGCCCTGAATTCTTTGAGCTGTTTGGAATCAAGGGTACTCCCCTGACATATCATATGAGAACTTGTGCTGGGCTAACTCAAATGGTTGGCAGGAAGGCAGTGGGGTTCCAAATTGAGCCAGTAGGTGGAGGTCCACGTCTAGGCCTCCCTCCTCTCATTGAATGTGATGAGATAGTTTTCAACAGAAATGAAATACCTACACCGGAAGTCGCTCTTGCCCACGCTCACTTGAAACACCTTGCTCCTCTTATACCCAAGCCTGATCCAGATGCTCAGATAGCAGTTCTACTGGGCAGAGACATTATACAAGTCCACAAGGCACGAGAACAAGTTAACGGTCCCCATAACGCTCCCTTTGCTCAGCGCCTGGACCTGGGCTGGGTAATCGTGGGGGAAGTATGCCTTAATGCCCATAAGCCTACGGTTAACGTCTATAAAACTCACATGCTCTCCAACGGACGACCATCCTTCCTCGTTCCTTGCCCTAACAACATCAACATCAAAGAAAAACCATACCATGGCGGGGAGCACAAGAGTACCTTCTTAAAACGCAGCTCAAAATCCAGTACAGCAGGAGAAAGACTTGGAGAAAAAGTTTTTGAGCGCACAGAATATGATAACCAGCATGCCTTGTCCTTTGAGGATGAGACGTTCCTAAGGATAATGGAAAAGGAAGTTCACCAGGACAAAAACAATAACTGGGTTGCTCCTCTACCATTTAAGTCACCTCGTTTACCTCTTCCAAATAACAGAGACCAAGCGCTGTCCAGACTCAACTCATTGAGACGCAACTTAACCAAAAACCAACAAATGAGAGAACAGTTCTTAGAGTTCATGGATAAGCTGTTTGAAAACAATCACGCAGAGATCGCTCCAACCATTGATGACAACACAGAGCGCTGGTACCTGCCCATCTTCGGGGTATATCATCCCCAGAAGCCCGATCAAATACGGGTAGTGTTTGACTCTAGTGCAGAGCAATCTGGTGTATCACTCAACTCAGTACTGCTAACAGGCCCGGATCTCAATAACACCCTTCTTGGTGTGCTGATTCGGTTTAGGAAAGAGCTCATTGCTACCACGGCTGACATCCAGCAAATGTTTTATGGATTTCTAGTTAGACCAGACCACAGAGATTATTTGAGGTTCCTGTGGTACAAGGATAATGACCTGACAAAGGAGGTACAGGAATATCGCATGCGGGTGCATGTTTTTGGGAATAGCCCATCGCCAGCGGTAGCTATCTATTGTCTGCGAAGAGCTATCCGAGAAGGCGAGGCAAAGTTCGGAGCAGACACAAGGCAATTTGTTGAGAGACACTTCTATGTGGATGACGGTCTGATCGCAGTCCCTACTGAGTCTGTAGCCATCGATCTGATCAAGCGCACATGTGCATCCTTAGCCATGTCCAACCTCAGACTCCACAAAATCGCCTCAAATAGTGTCTCAGTTATGCAAGCCTTCAAGCCAGAAGACTTGGCATCTGGCATAAAAGACTTGAGCCTCGGCGACGAAGCCTTACCTGCTCAGAGAAGTCTAGGAATGTGCTGGGACATAAACACTGACTCATTTACATTCAAGGTAGCTGTTAATAACAAACCCTACACCCGCCGAGGGGTTCTCTCAGTAATTAACAGTATCTTTGACCCGTTGGGACTAGCATCGCCAGTGACCATCAAAGGCAGACTCTTGTTACGCGAATTGTCCAATGGAGTACAAGATTGGGATGCTTCTCTCCCTCAAAACAAAATGGATACATGGGAAACGTGGAAAATATCTCTCCAAGATCTGAGCAGCCTCAGAGTACCACGCTGCTATGTGCCAGCCTCCCTTTACAAGTCCACTTACACTGAACTGTGCGTCTTTTGTGATGCTTCAAGTTGGGCTATTGCAGCAGTAGCATACTTGAAGACAGTAGATGCAAAGGGACAATCTGAAGTAGGGTTTGTGCTTGGAAAAGCAAAACTTTCACCACAACCTGAACCCACAGTACCCCGCCTTGAACTCTGTGGAGCAGTTCTAGCGGTGGAGATGGCGGAGCTCATTCTGGATGAACTTGATCACAAGCCAAATGCTGTCAAATTCTATTGTGACAGCAAAGTGGTTCTTGGGTACATCGGCAATGATTCAAAGCGTTTTTATGTCTATGTACATAATCGAGTTCATCGTATACGCCAGTCTACATCCCCTGAACAATGGCATTATGTCACATCAGAGCAGAACCCAGCTGACCTAGCGACCAGGTCAGTACCTGCGTCACAGCTCATGGACACTATGTGGTTTAAGGGACCAGAGTTCCTTTATAAACTACCTGAACCTGAGACACAAAAATCGTTCGAGCTCATCACACCTGAAGTGGATGCTGAAATCCGACAAGTTAATACCTTCATAACACAGGTTCAGGGAAATCGACTCACACCAGAACGCTTCCAACGCTTCTCGAACTGGATCTCACTGGTACGTGGCATTTCCTTCTTGATTCACCAAGCACGTTCTCAATCATCAAGCCACTTGTCAGAGCCCTTATGCAAAGGTTGGCATAAATGCAACAAGCCACGCACTCCAGAGGAGCTGGAGGCGGCCAGTAAGCTTATCTTTCGGTCTGTTCAAAAAGATACCTTCGCTGACGAGTATGCTGCCCTCCATGCCAATCAAACCATTCAGAGCTCTAGCCCCATCGTAGCTCTTGACCCCTATATGGAAGAAGACCTCATCAAAGTTGGAGGCCGCCTTAAGCATGCTTCATTGGACAAAAAGGTGAAAAATCCTATAATTCTCCCAAGTAAGCACCATGTGTCAAAGTTGCTTGTCCTGCACCATCATGTTAAGGTCGTGCATCAAGGAAGACAGTTTACAGAAAGTGCGGTTAGGCAAGCTGGACTGTGGATTGTAGGGTGCAAAAGATTGGTCTCGTCTGTTATCCACCGCTGTGTAATATGCAAGAAACTCAGAGGAAAAGTAGAGACCCAAAAAATGGCAGACCTCCCTCCTGAACGACTCGAAGCATGCCCTCCATTTTCATATGTCGGGTTGGACGTGTTCGGCCCATGGGCAGTGGTCACTCGACGCACACGAGGTGGTGCAGCACAAAGCAAGAGGTGGGCGATACTTTTTACATGTATGACCACAAGAGGCGTACATATCGAAGTAATTGAATCTATGGACGCTTGCAGCTGTATAAACGCAATACGTAGATTCTTTGCTATAAGGGGGCCGGCAAAACAAATGCGATCAGACAGGGGGACTAATTTCATTGCAGCAAGTGTGGAACTTGGCATGGCGGAACCAAACAAGAACCCTCCCAACATTTGCAACTATCTTCGTGACAGCGGTTGCACATGGAAGTTCAACCCCCCACACGCCTCCCATATGGGAGGTGTTTGGGAAAGGATGATTGGGGTAACTCGCAGACTATTGGACTCAATGCTCTTGCAAAACAGATACACTCATCTGACACATGAAGTGCTTTGCACCCTAATGGCTGAGGTATCATCTATAATTAATGCAAGGCCCTTGGTTCCTATTTCATCAGACCCTGCCTCACCATTCCTTCTATGTCCTGCAATGATATTAACACAAAAGCTGCACGTTCCCTCTCCACCGGGAGACTTTTGTGGAAAAGACTTGCTCAGAAACCAGTGGAGACAAGTGCAGGCACTAGCCGATGAATTCTGGAGCCGATGGAGAAATGAATATCTCAACACCCTTCAATCAAGGCGCAAGTGGCGTGGTACATGCCGCAATCTGCAAGCAGGCGACATTGTGTTGTTGAAACAAAACCAGGCACCAAGAAATGAATGGACAATGGCCATCATCACAACTACCTTTCCAAGCGGCGATGGAAAGGTCAGAAAGGTCGAAGTGAGGACATCATCCCAAGGAGTCTCAAAGACTTACTTACGTCCCATTTCTGATGTTGTTCTGCTCTTAGAAAGTGAAGAGACTGATAAGAAGTAGTAGTGGCATCAGTGATGCCAGACGGGGAGTGTTCTGCCCCAAGTCGAATGTTTTAAAAAAAGGGAAAAGTTTGTAATAAGTTAATGATAAAATAACATATTTCATCTGTAATAATTAGGTTAAAAGAATAGTCATTCGGTTAAAAAAAAACGAATATTTTCTGTACATTCTTTATCTGCATTTTATTTTGAAGGGGGTAATTTGTGGTTGCAAGGCATTGTGGGAAGCAGAAGCTATAATAAGTTTGAGAAAGAGAGAATCATCGAGTCGAAAGCCTGTCTATTCATGTCTGAACATTCCCCTCTTGTGACCTAAATCTTTATTTACACCATCGAGAGCAATGGCTGTAAGTTTATTTTATGTTTGGTTCATTGTGTACTTTAGAAGTAGCTGGTTTAGAGATCGTTTTGTGAACGTTTTGTGAATGTGTTTGTTCCAGGAATTAGCTTTGTCCCATAGGCTGGTTTTGCTTAGAGATGTTTATTAGCATAGACATTAAGCGAATCTAATTTGCATATGAAAAGATCGCTAAAGTGGCTGTTTAGCTTTTGAAACAGCTAAAACATCTTTCTTACATGTTTTTTACTATTAGTCATTTGTTTTGGTACATTTATTTCACATGTTAAGTAGCTAAAGGTATGTTTATTTTTCTGCTTGTTTTTAGTTTCACTCAACTTTTTCATTGAGCTATTTAAGCTACAATTACAAAGAATTGTAAGCTGTCAAGAAGACTGTAATAAAGGAGTAAGACACTCAGTTCCTGGCTCACGAAAATTGAGTTTGGCTTGCTGTTGACCTACGTTAACATACACAGTGTATCCAACACGTAGTGATAACAGTACATATGTATTTGAACGGAAGTACTATTTTACCAGTCTGGTAGACTTTATATTAACAGTCACACTTGTACTTGTATACTATTGTTCCTTTTTTAGGTGCCAGCATTATGGGATGGCGGTGTAAGCTCTGCACATTTGTTGCATCATCAAAAGGAATTTCGATCATTATGGAGTGAAGCATGGTACTGTTGGTCATGGATATTTAGTGTCCTGTGGTCATTTAGACTGTCATTGCTTCTGTAAGATTTGAGAAGGTCTGCACACACATTTCTATGGATCCCACAGTTTGCAGGAAACTGAAGTGTGAAGGTATGCAATCTTTCAGATGTAAAATGTGACTTATTAGATTCTAATACAAAAGTCTACTTTCCATGTGTTAACTGTATAATACTTGTGGCAGAAGTATTGTTTCTGAGACTGTTTACTAATAACATAAATTCAGCTCTTTGTTTATGATCTTGTTACATGTCATTTGCAAAGTAAACCAGATTGAGTTTAGACTTCATGTCTTGTCAAATTTGGCAAATAAATGTTTAATTAAAACGAAAATGTGTGTATTGTTTCTTTCATTCAGTTAAAATACTTAGTAAATGTAGCAAATTTGTTTATTAAATAATAGTATAATTTTCAGTATCTTCTACCTTCCATTTCAATTATATCTACTCAATTATTTTACTAATTTTCACTTTGCATTACCTTTTCATTTACATTTACTTAATTTTGTACATCATTGTACTAAATATAGTTATTCAGGTCTACTTAATTTTTTTTACTGACTTGTACTCAATTCATGAAGTATATTTTATATGATTTTTAATTTTTTTTATATTTACTCAATATTTTTAAGTGTAAAAATGTTTCACCAAAAAAAATTGAGTACAGCACAGTTTTATTTTTTAGAGTGAAGAATCCTGACAGATCAATGTTTCCGTTAGTGCGCGCGTGCAAGTGTGTGTGTATTTGTGCGTACACAGGCAGGAGCGCGTGGAAAGGATGAGGGAAAGGGCTACTGGAATAACTGCTCTCTTAAAACTGGATCTTTAACAAGGAAAGTATTTAATGACACTAAATAGTCTATTGCAATATTTAATCACCATTCGATGATTTATGTGATTTAGAACATAGACTCAGTTCCTCTGTGCAATAGAGATAAGAAACTTTTTCACACCTATTTGATCAGTGGTATGCTGCTAAGTTTGCACTTCCTGTCTAAGCACTTTCTGTCAGTGTGTGTGATCCGTAGAGTGTGTTCATTATGAGACTCGGTGCAGCAGTTGGTCAGTGTGTGTTTAGCTCTAATTCTCTCTCCGGATTAATGTGTGTGTTTGGGTCCTCAGTAAGAATGCAGGTGTGTTTTCTTCTCCTCCTCATACAGCTTCATGTCACTGAAGGTGAGTCTCTCTCTCTCTCTCTCTCCCTCTCTCTATGTAATAAAGTATTAGAACTTATCCTCTAATACCTTTGAAGCATAAAGTGATACAGAAATCTTATGAAATGTAACGTGCACACTAAGCAACAGAAAATATTTGCAAGATTGTAGAGTCTTTCTGTTTGCCATCAAAACCAGATGCAAAACACTAACTTACACTGTTTGTGTGTGTGTTGTGTACATTATATGTCAGCTCTTTAACAGCCAGACAAACCTCTAAAGTCATCTTACACAAAAATTGCATCCGTGTACAGTATACAACTTGCATGTATACAACTTCCCTCCCAAATGTGTAAGCAGGTGCCTAATGTGCAGCAAAAATTCAGTAATAAATAAAAGGACACATTTAATTTACATGAATGTAAATTCACGTCTTAGTGCGTATCTTTCACTGGTATAATCAACATCTGGGCTCGCGTGTGTGACAGGTAGAGGAAATGATTCTACAACAAGGTTAAAAAGAAAAAAGATTGTTAGAATTCTTATGAGTAAATGAACTGGTTCATGTATTACAGTACCACTCCACACATGCAGAGGGCAGTGTGATGCCTTAGTGAGTTACCTAGGACACAGGCAGCTCGAATTCCGGGTAGTGATGGAACGTTCGAATCATTTTAGTGATTCGGTTCTTTGAATCTCGTTCATCAAAATGAATGAATTTTTTTTTATTTGTTCTTTAGTTTATTTTGTTTTTTTGATCAGAAATAAAATTTAATGTTACATTTTCAATAAACAGACCCCCAATATATCTACAGTACATACACAAATCTTGGCTAAAGTTTGAGTAATGAAAATGTTACAATGCATCTAAGATGTCATAATAAACAGAATAAGTGACTCACCATCATATCTTCTAATCTGAGTCGTTAATCTTTTAAATTTATTGCACAAAATAGCGTCTATGGGAGTCAGGTGACAAAAGAACGGATGGTTCGGACTAGAAAAGTCATTGAGAGAGAATCGTTTAATTCTGTTTTATGTGTATTGCACTGCATAGCGTCTATGGGAGTCACGTGGCAAAAGAATGAACGATTTTGAGTAGAAGAGTCATTGAGACAGAATTGGTCAATTCTGTTTCCTGTACATAACCTACGGTGGATTTGTGATGCTTTGCGCATGTGAAACTGAACGAATAACTCTCCCACACTTTCGATTTCTGTTGAAGTATATGGGAAACGCTATATCCACTCATGGTTGCCAAAACTAGCCAAATGCTAAAGATTAGCTTATGATTAACTGAAGTGGTGTAAAGGGAGCGTGTATTGATGGATGCATTCAGAAATCTGCATTAGATTCTATTCTGAACACATTCATGTGTATTAATTGTAAGGATTTACATTTGTTATGAATGTCAGTCAGATTAACTTAATATGATCTTTATTTTTGCAGTAATACTATTCTGAAATGCGTAACACTGTCCCACAGAATATTCAATGTGAATAGTGATACGTGATGGGGAATGTTTACTGTATTACTGCTGAGTTTATAGTTCCAAACTGAAATAATTTACATGTTAATAAGCTTTAGATTTTTATGTGAGTTTAAGGGAAATATATTTAATTCTATATTATTTGTATTCCACAAAAAAAGTATAGGTGTTAATGAACTATAATATGGGAATAGGGTGAAGGAGACTTTTGAAAAAAAGTTATGATTGATTGGCATCATTCTTGCATTAATACAAATTGTTAAACATATAGTTAAGAAATGTATTCTTTTAATATTTACAATATTACTTTAATATATAAAAGTATGAGCAGTACTGCATAATACCCAAGTCTATTCAATCGTATTGGGTTCTTTTGGTTCATGCACTAATGCCTTTTTTTTTACATGGAAAATCTAGTTAGATTGCATTGAGTGTAGTGATATGAGTACTGATTGAAGTGACACATTTGAATACCATCTTATTGAGATAAGTTTGGTTTTATTCTAGACCACCATGTACGATGTGTCCTCATTGAAACAGGAATTATCTTTGTCGTATTAAACTGCACTCGAGCAATGCAAAAGCATGTCTGTCTGCTTTTCATACAAAAGATAAAAAGTCTTATTAGAGAGATTAAAGTTCCATTTTCAGCCTGCACTGAAACAGTGTGTGCGCATGCATCATTAGACATTGTGCCCTCCCTCCTTCTCTCGCCTTCACAGACACACACACACACACACACACACACACACACACACACACACAGTAATGAAAACACTGCTCTGTCGCTATACTTTTAAGAAAGGTAAAGTGCAGGTTAGTTTGTTTTATTTTTACTATACAGCAGTGATTTCTTGGTGTCTCGCTCACTCGCGTGTCATTAGAGATGTTCCTTGGCCTCCCCCCCCCAAAAAAAAAAAACAGTGTGTGTGTGTGTGTGAGAGAAATTCAAATAAGAGAGGAGGAAGGGTTACCGTGTAAGACGAAAGGGGATGGTGTCAATCCTCCTCTCTTCTTACTTTAGCTTCACACACACACACACACACACAGTGCCTGCGCGCACACAAACACTAATGGAGACACTTATCTGTCAGGATTTATTTTTACTTTTTGTATTTAAGGGAAAGTACAGGTTAATTTGTTTTATTTTTACTTTATGTTGTTGGTCTTTCGGCTGCTCCCGGCAAGGGGTTGCCACAGCGGAATACCCAGTCCGCACTACAACTTGGCACAGGTTTTACAATGGATGCCCTTCCTGACGCAACCCTCCCATTTTATCCAGGTTTGGGACCGGCACTGCATCCAGTGGCTGGGGTTTGGGCCCTGGCTGGGAATCAAACCTGGGCCTTCCGCATGGCAGGTGAAACACCTACCACTGAGCCACCAGTGCCCTATTTTATTTTTACTTTATATTTTATGATGTATTAATTTTTTTGGGGGAATAATTTGAGTTTTCATTATTTCTTACAGATGTGCATTTACGTGTAGTGTTTTAAAATACGAGCCCACTTTCGGAACGAATTATGTTCTCAATCCAAGGTTCCACATTTAAAAAGGTTTTTAAAGTTTTTTTTTTTTTAACTAAAAACTTAAAAGTTTATTACAAATTACAGTTTAACAGTGCTGTGGAGCACTGATTGGTAAAGCTATATTTTTTTTTAAACCTGGCCTGACTTTCCTTTGGACATGATTGTAGAAGTAAAATATGAAGTGTCACCACACAACATTGGGAAGCTGTTTCACACACTGTTATATTCATTGTTTTATTGTCTATAAAAAGACCTGTACAGGGACACGTAACCAGGAGACTTTGGGCACAAGATAACACACACACACACACACACACACACACACACACACACACACACACACACTTCATGCACACAGACCTGAGGCAGAAATAAAACCCTTAACCCTGAGGGTGTGAGTCCACAGTGCTCCCCACTATGCCACCTTACTGCCTGCACTTTATTTTACTCAGTGAAAACCAGGGGTTGTAGTCAGAAAAAGCACAGAGGAGTTTATTACAGAAACAAAACTGTTAAAGAAGTGTTTTCTTTGTAACTAAATTGAATTGTACTGGGTAAGCCTGGCTTTCAGGAGAACACACCACTATCTAATTGTAGATATCAGGGGGTTATCATAATTTGTAACAAATAGACAAAAGTAACTTGTACACATTAGTAAATGTACATATTAGTGAGATGATCATTTGTGTATTTCTGAGTTACAGGTTGGGGTAGATGAGTAGAGTTGTTGCAGATGGTGAACTGATAATTGTTAAAGTTCAGAGCTGTTTTTTTTTGCACTGCTATGTTTTAATGATTATATCAAGTGTTAGAGATTGTGCCATGTGGACTATCTTACTGTACATCTCTTTTTTCAGCACAAGCTAAAAAATATGGTGAAATAAAGTTTACTTTATTTTAACTGACTGTACAAACATGACCGAGCAAAAACTGTTAAAAAAATTAAACCGATAAACTTTTTTTTCTTTTTGCTTAAATGAACTGTTGTCCAAAACACACACAGATTAAACCTTATTTACTGAATAAAATAATTTCTTAAACTAATACAATTAAGAATTTTAATATTTTAAATAACAAAACAAAATTACCTAGGCAGATATTTAAATTATGCTAAGACTTTAAAAATAAATTACAGTGGACCTTGAATTACAATCATAATTCGTTCCGGAACACTTGTAAATCAAAGTGAATTTCTCGATAAGGAATAATAAAAACTTAAATTATTCTTTCCACAGCCCAAAACATAAATACATAAAAATAATTAATTCAAATTATTAAGTAAAAATAAAATGAATTAACCAGCACTTTACCTTTAAAAAAAAGTTAAAATAAATCCAGACAGATAAGTGTTTGTTTGTGTTTGTGCACGCTGTGTGTGTGTAAGATAATCTAAAGTTGGAGGATAGGAGGCATTAAACCCTCCCCCTTCTCATCTTACTAACCCTTTCCTTATCTCTTATTTGAGTTTCACACACACACACACACACACACACACACACACACACTAACGGAAACGTCTCGGGTTACTTTGCTGTAACCCTGTTCCCTGAAAAAGTGGGAACGAGATGCTGCATGAAAACGCTATGGGAAACATCTTGTTATGTTGCCGGTTGTGAAGCATGTGTGTATCAAACACACCAAATTTTTGGCTTTTATAACCTCGGTGGGTGACGTCATCTGATAAGACGCACCTGCAGGTTATAAATAGGAGTAAACCGGAAACATTCCTCAGATTAATTTGTCTAAACAGACGTCCGGTCACGTAGGCAGTGCGGCATTGGGACGCAGCATCTCGTTCCCGCCTTTTCAGGGAACAGGGTTACAGCAAAGTAACCCGAGACGTTTCCTTTCAAAGGCTACACTTGATGCTGCGTAAAAACGGTATGGGAACGAGAGTGCCAACGCCGCCGCACTGCATGTGTCTGGACTCCAAGTTTGTGTAGCGTGTGCGCACAAGGCCGAGAAAGTCTCAGAACTATGTCTGGGTAGCTGACTCGAGGACCCGTGAGCCCGGAGCAGCATGAACATCCAGACTATAAATATAATAAATGTGTGTGGAGAGAACAACCCTCCATGTCACACACTTGCTGCAGGGGAATACCTCTTGCTAGTGCAATAGATGAGGTGATCCCCCTGGTTGAATGAGCCCTGATTCCTAGAGGCGAAGTGAGCCCACGCGCCTCATAGGAGGGGGCAATAGCCCAGTGTAGTGGGGGCCACCCCCCGTTGCGGCCCCAGACCATGTAAAGGCTGCTTTGACTTACGCCACTGGCTGATGCGGTGGACGTTAATATGAAGAGCACGTACTGGACACAGTAAGTGAAGTCTTTCCTGCTCCGAAGCTGTAAATGCAGAGGACAGAAGGCTTCAAAAACAATAGGGTGCATGTTGGCAAATGTGTGCAGAGAGGACCAACCCTCCGCGTCACACACTTGCTGCAGGGGAATACCTCTTGCTACTGCAATAGATGAGGCGATCCCCCTGGTTGAATGAGCCCTGATTCCTAGAGGGGAAGTGAGCCCACGCGCTTATAGAAGAGGGCAATAGCATCTCTCATGCAGCTTGTGGCCCCAAAACAAGTAAAAGCTGCTCTGACTTACTAGCCCAGGGGCAAAGTTTAGGCAGGATGGGGAGACTGACAGATCTCCAATCCTCTTAGAGAGGTTACACCATTTAGAAAAAACATCTTGAGGGTCAGAAACCCGAGGCGCTGTCTCTAGTGGTTCAACAAGGGGGCACAAGCCCGAGGACAAATTTTTCCTGCAGAAACTCCAGCACTAAAACAATTCGGCAGTGGACTGGGTCTATCTGCTTCGTCATGCACCAACTTTCAAATACATTCCTTTTGAGGGCATAAGCTCTTCTAGGGAGGCAGCCCTAGCACTTAGAATAGTCTTAATTACGCTGGCTGGAAGACCAGCTTGACTAAGTTGGTCCTGTTCAGGGACCGCCAAGGCGTCCAGACACAGGGGCTGGAAGTCAGAGAGTAGTAAAGGGGACATTTGCTGATCTTGCGAGGCAAAGAGGTCCACCTCCGCTACATTAAATTTTCCCAGAATGTAAATCGCTCCCTGAGGGACAGGAACCTGGTGCGCTAGCTATTTAGCGGCGCGAGCACAGTCCGCCCTGGCGATTAATATATGAGACTGCCATAGTGTTGTCCACCTGCACTAGGACATGGTAGTCTCAACAGCTGGAGGAAGTGCTTTAGGGCCCAAAATAGAGCCATAATTTTGAGGCAACTGATGTGCCGCGCAACATCAGCTCCCTTGGGCTGGACGATCATCTAAGACCGCACCTCAGCCCATGAGGGAAGCATCTGTCGTTAGGATCTGCGACGACAAGACGGACTTAGAGTGGGATCCAGAGCCAGAAACCGTGGTCTGAACCACATAGGAAGGGTACGAAACACCTGGCACGTAGCCCTTATTGGGGATTGCCATGAGAGCTGTATACACGGTATGGATTCGACACAAGCGGAGACAGCTGTGCCCGCTTACGCTCAAATTCCATGTGACACCCAAAAATGTTGTCCTCTAAACAGGAAAGAGCATGCTTTCATGGCATTTGATCTCAATCCTAAGAAACAAAGATTAGCTAGGCACATACGACATGCTGATGTCGAAGCGCTAGCTACTGAGACTGGGCCAGCCAGTCATGTAATTCAAATACGGATGCTCTGGAGTCGTAAGAGCCAAAACTACATCCATGTATTTTTGTGTATGTGCGGGTGAGAGAGCTAGACCAAATGGAAGGACCTGATACTGGTAAGCTTCGCCCCCGAAAGCAAACCTCAGAAACCTCCAGTGTTTTGGCAATATTTCTATTGATTTATTTTTAGATAGCGGTAAAGCCCGCAAAATCTAAAAAGTTGGACGCAGCCCCCCGTTCCTCTTGGGAACCAAAAAACACCGAATGTAGTAGCCTGACTCTCTGTCTGGTAGGGGAACATGTTACATGGCCCCATTTTCCAGCAACTTCTGTCAGCAGATGCGCACTTTTCGGTTTCATGGAAGTGGAGACCACGCCATTGAAACGCGGAGGGTGATGTGAGAACTGAATCCTGTAGTTTCTCTGTACAGTGCTTAGTACCCAAGGAGATATACTTGGCAGTAGCTTCCACGCTGCCAGTTTCTCAGAAAGGGGCAAAGTCTCGACAGCTTGATTAAACGGGGGGAATGTTAGATGTTTGGCATCCTGAAACATGGCAGGAAAAAAAACGAAGAACTAACATTTTATTGGAGACTGGAGTTGCCCGAAACACCAGTGGTGGCAGAGCAAGGACACCAACCTCCTGGGGGTGCCAGGGAGAACACTTCATTCTTTGAAAGGAATTCTGCGTGCTTCTCTCCATTGGGGGGCCACCCCCCACGGTCCTGGGCGCATGAACCTCAGGGCTTCTTTGTGAAGACAATATGCCAGTCTGACCTCTTTGGAGGCAGATTGTGTGACGCACCCCAATCTTGCGAGGGGGTGCCCAGCTCAAAAACACTCTCCTTGTGTGTTTCACGCCTCGCAACAGTCAGACCCGGTCGAGACTGGGTGGCCGACAGTCCCGACTCTTGAGCACGGCGGCGAAGGAATTTCCCGAAGGCTTGTTATATAACTTCGCCTCATGAACCTAGTGGCGACCGAGTTAACGACATTGCAAAGTAGGCCGGGAGGCGAGATGGGGCATCGAGGAGGAATACACGATCCTTCTTCTTGATGCCCCTGAGATTCAACCACAAGTGCCTCTCCGCGGAAACCATCGCAGTCATAAAAGGCCGATAACACGAGCCATCTGCTTTGTTGCACAAAGAGACAATTCTGTCCAATAATTCCAATACGCCCTACCTTGAACAGCCCCTCCAGTACATTCACCTCCACTGAATTTTATCAAATTTTAGCTACATCTACATAGTACATATCAGACACAACTTCAACAATTACATTCACAATAAAAGGGTCATTGAACAAGTCCAACACCTACGGTATTCCCAAAAGGAATGAAGTGGTATGAGAGCAGCGCTATCTCCCAATCCAACTACTGGAAACAGGGTGCCCATGAAAGAGATCAAAACATGTTATTTAATTACATAAAGCAGTCATGCACCACTTCCAAAACAAAAATCTGACAACCATTAAAGCCGGGGAAAGTTATTCAACAAGAGAATGAAAAATAGACTTGCAAACAGATTTAACTCTGAAATTATCCTGAACAACATCCTGTCTGGACATGGATTGTATCAACCTATTAACAGGTCTGACTAGTCGACCAAATCTAGATCTGACCTGTGTTTGTGCATCGGGAAAATTACTGCGCTGAAGTGAGGACTGGTCAGCATTGCACAGAGTGTGAGGTGCATTGTGCGTTTGTGTTGTATTCTTAGGTGCAACTTCTGATTGTCTTATGTCAACAGCAATGTCAGCTAAAGGTACAGAGTCACAAGTCACAGACTGTTCCGTCATGATGTTGCCAGGCGAAGCAAAAGCTTCATGCTGTCTAGAGGTCACACTCGCCACATCGGTAACACCCACTTGTGACAAACTTGGTGTAGAGAACTGCCTTAACCAGTCCATTGTTCTCCTTTCGGAATCCACAGGCTCTGCATCAGGCAAGAGACTCACATCATTTCTCAAGCATGCAGGTGAGTCGTTTAGACTGTCAACATCATAGTCTTTACCAGATCTACAACCATTCTCACTTGCTCTCTCAAACAGAGTCTCAGATGCGTCACCTGCATCAGCAGTACCTGGAGGTGAAGATTCAGCGGCAGACATGGATGAAGGTAAGTCGGACATATCAATTTCATTTTCCACAGGAAGGAAGCTAACAAGCAGAAGTAAGTTCCTATGAACCGCCTTCTCCCGGCCAGTGACCGTGTGACAAATCCTGTACGTGTGTGTTTCAGCATTCATGTCCACAACTGTGTAAATGGTCGATTCCCACTTATCGGCGAGTTTCTTTTTACCTCTCTCCGTTTTGTTGGCTAAAAGCACTCTATCCCCAACTTCGATACTGGATCCCTTTACTTTCCTATTGTACAGATGAGCATGTCTTTTCTGCTCCTTCACAGCATGTTTCTGAGCGATTAACAATCATCGATCATTGGTGAGAGAAGCCACATACTTGTCATAACTTGTCACATCAGAATCGTGCAGGACAGTATGAAACAAAACGTCAACAGGTAGACGGGGGACACGGACAAACATGAGGTAAAAGGGCGGGTAGCCCGTTGTTTCATGAGCTGTGCAGTTGTACATAAATGTCAATGTTTGTAAGCGTCGTGGCCAGTCAGCCTTAGCTGCAGGGGACAGCACGCGGATCATACAGCCTAAGGTTCTATTGAATCTTTCCACACTACCATTTCCCATTGGATGATAGGGGTAGTGTGTGATTTTCTGACGCCCGAGACCATGAGAAGCTCACTTATAAGTCGACTTTCAAAATTAGTCCCTTGATCACTGTGGATCCTTTCAGGGAATCCAAAAACACAGAAGTATTTGTCCCAAAGAACTTTTGCTACCTGCTTGGCTGTCTGGTCTTTACAGGGAAACGCCTGAGCCAATCTTGTAAAATGGTCAGTTATTACTAAGACATCTATGGACTTGTTACAGGAGTTTTCAGCCGGCCAAAAATCAATACAGACGAGCTCCAGTGGTCTAGTTGTTGTTATACTCTCCAGGAAGCTCTTCCTTCAGGTTCAGCTGTCTTACTAACAACGCATCGCTGGCAATGGCGAACATAGTCTCTCACGTCTCTGTCGATGTTTGTCCAAAAGAACCTCTCCCTTACTAAACTAAGAGTCCTTGACTGGGCCTGATGACTGGCCTCGTCGTGAACTCCTTTCAGGACTTTATCTTTGAGAGAGTCAGGAACAACATATCGGGACCGTTTTGCTCTAGTCTTAGGGTCCTTTGAAACTCTGTACAGGACACCATTGCTCACGGTAAGTTTGTCCCAGTGTTTCAAGTATCTTACGACAGAGACAGACTCTTTAGCTTTTGCCCTCCTAAAAGGCCTCCATCGCCTCTCAACATAATACAGGACACGAGAAAGAGTTCTATCATCCAACTGCTTGTCACAAAGGCCTTTTTCGGAGTATGCGGGTAAGGTGTTAATTCCAGGTGGTATCAACTAAGGAAGGAACTGCAATGTTTGCACTTCACGGGACCTGGGACCAGCTTCCCAAACCATATGTGATTGTAGTACCGCAGACACATCGTCCATTCCAATAGACTGAGCCCATACATGAGGTGAGTCACATGCTGATTGGACAATATTACTCACTGTAACGGGCTTCACTTGACCACTGGATGACCTGAAGACATTTTTAACTGAATCACATGACACATCTTTAACATCACTCAGAAGGTTTGCATAGGGTTCAGTAAGAAGTCTTTGGCCAATGCTCTCCTTGACAAAAGGCACACGGCTCAAAGCGTCAGCTACGATGTTCTGCCGTCCTGGGACATACTTAATGTCAAAGTCATAACTTGCGAACTTGGCTACCCAGCGTTGCTCACAACAGTCTAGCTTCGGCTTTGTAAGTATATAAGTCAACGGGTTGTTGTCAGTCCAGACTGTGAATTTGTGACCTTTGAGCCAGTGACTGAAATTGTCACAAATTGACCATTTCAACGCCAAAAACTCCAAGTGGTGAGCTGGATAGTTCTTCTGGGCATGAGTTAGGGACTTGCTGACAACATAAAGGGACGGGTGAAGTCAGGATGGGCTAGAATCATAGAGTTGACTAGCGAAGCCTTAAGGTGGTCAAAGGCCTGTTCCTGTTGCGGTGTCCAGTCTGCTGCACACAACTTTCTGCCTGTTGTCCTGTCTTTCTGACCTGTCCTTTTTCTCTTCTCACCCTTCAGCAGGTCAAAGAAAGCTTGGCTATGGCGGAGTTTTCAGGCACAAAATGCTAATAATTTATCATCCCTAGAAACGACCTAATCCTCTTCTGTTATGGGGTCACACCATCAGGGTCCATGAGATCAGTACTAGTCATATTTGTGATGCTCTCGACTTTGCTCTGGTCTGTTGAAACACCATTTTCACCAACTATGTGGCCAAGAAACCTCACAGACCTCCTGAGGAAGAAACATTTTTTTGGAGCCAACTTTAGATTATGGCTACGCAGTCTCTTAAACACCATCTTCAGGCGTAACAAGGCACTCTCCTCATCTGAAGCAAACACCAACAGGTCATCTAAATAGCACAGCAAACTCAGATATTTTTGATCTCCAAAAATGCTCATCATTATTTGCATGAAACTTCCTGGACTATTACATAGGTCCTGAGGCAGACGATTGTACTCATAAAGGCCCATGGGAGTTGTAAAAGCTGAGTACTTCCTGTCTTCCTCATGAAGTGGCATATTGTAGAACCCAGACGTTAAATCCGTGGTGCTGAATAGGCTGTTGCGTCCTAACGCAGCTAGGCAATCTGCCTGATGGGGAAGAGGGTGAGCATCCTTCAGAGTCCTTTTATTTAGCCACCGAAAATCCGTACATATACGAAGATCCCCAGTCTTCTTCCACACAAGAACGAGTGGTGATGCATATTCGCTGGTTAATTTCCTGATGATTTCTTTGCCCTCCATCTCACTTAACACCTGACGCAATTTTTGATATTGTCCAGGGGGCACTCTCCTATGAGGTAGCCTGAACGGTCTTTTGTCTGAAAGATGTAGCGGTGTACAAAACCTTTTGCCTCTCCACAGTCGAGATGATGGCGTGAAAATATATCTCCATACTGCAAAATAAGGTCAGTCATCTTCCCCTTATATACCTCAGACACCTAACAGGACTCAATGTCAATGTTACTGAGACCAGCTGACCTAAGCTTTTCTTCGGTGGACTTCATACTAGTGACAGGTTGAGGCATCAGCGAATGTGAAAAGCTAGCCCAAGGACCCTCTGGAAACTCAATTATGTCCATATCCTCAATCGCCATGCAGGAAAAAACATCTGCCAACTTTGCATTGCGTCTTAACAACACAGGCCTGTCAGAACCATTGATGAGTTTTAGTGGGACCCACTTATCTCCCCACAATGGAGTCACGACTCTAGACACCAGAACACCTCTGGGAGCTGAGCGGGATGATGTTGGCTCTGTCATCACAGTGCTGCCTGGTGAAATAGCAGTATTTCTAGGTAGTTTTCCCCAAATAAGATATTCACAGCTGGACTGAAGGCAGACAGCAGAGATGCACCTGACAGTACCAACCTTCTGAGGAGCTTCATCACCCTTCCAGGGCTTGATACCTGAGAGCATAGACAAGAACTGTTCCATCTCATGATCTTTTTTTGGGCAAGGACTTGACACTGTTTTCCAGTGAGACTCGCTTGGCTTAGACTGCTGCAGGATATGTTTTATAACATTGGTTCCCAATATTAGTGCATCCTGCTGGCCTTGAACAACAAGCGTGGGCACTACAATCTTGCAGCCATACACCTCCATCTCTACATCAAAAGCACACTTGGGTTTAACGTGAAGCCCACCACATCCAACGAGGACCACATTCACATTAACCTTGTGCAGGTCATTTATCACTCCGGCTTCTTTCATTTTCATCTCTGCCTCTTTACTCATACTACAAGCCATAGAGCCGGTGTCCAACATGCCACCAATTTTCATTGTCCCACCCAGTAACACAGGTGTGTAGAAAAGGCTCTCACTACTGCTGACTCTGTGAATATTTTGATAAACAACAGTCTCAGAATCATGGGATGAGTCTCTTGCAGATATGTAAACTGATTCAGCATCAGAAGTGTCATCTGTGTGGGAGTGGTTGCTGAGACCTGTACTGCCTCCCTCAAAATACAGGTCAACTAGTTTCCCCCAGACTGAGAGAAGCTACTGACTGGACAATTTGGTCTGGTGTGACCAGCTTCAAAACAGGCAAAACACAATCTTTCAGACATGCAGTGTGAAATAGTGTTGTGGCTCGAGTCATCACAGACCTTACAGTCTGATTGGGGCGTCTGTCACGAAGGGTGCGTCGAAATCTGCCACCCCTGGATACATGGTGGGTGTTATGCTGCTGCATTTTATCCATCATATCCTGAAATATATCAACCATACGGGTTGGAAGACTCTCATCCGATTGTGACTGTAGATTTTGTGCCACGGCTGGCGCAGAAGAGTGGCTCAGACTGTGAATGGATTCGCCCTGAGCAGGGACACGGGTAGGAAGAGGGCAAGTGGAAGGGCACACTGAGTGCTGGGCTTGGAGGGAGAGATTTGGAGTGTGACATTGGGAAGGTATTGCCACATTTGCTGGAGGAACACTGGGCTGCTCAGGGGTCATTGCGATGACATGGTTTTTAAGCCGTGCAGTCTCAATGGCTCTGCCACTAGCTCTTAACTCTCTTTGATAACCATCAATCCTCAGTTGGACATCACGTGAAGTCCATTCATGAATTGGTTTACACTTTAGGCTGTAAGAGAGCTCAGGGTCAGGGCAATGTTTGACAAACATGAGTGCGACTTCATTATTTAAGTTCTCTGTTTTCTTTCCCTGTCTGCGTAGGCCCTCAAGAGCTAAGTCAGCTGCCTTATTCAGCCTTATCCAGTAATCAACTGGATTTTCTTTGTGTTTGGGCAGTGTAGCATAAAAGTCAGCAAGAGGGAGACACGAAGAAGCTTCACTAAAATAATGGAGGAAAACATCATAGATTTTATCAGGTGTTTGTTTAAGATCAATCGCTGGATCACTACGCAAGGAAATCTTGACAACATCTCTGGCTTTGCCCATTAAATGGCTCATAATTTCCTCTGCCTGGTCATTCACAGGAATCACATGTTTTCTGAGGTAAGTCTTAGTCAAATCAATCCAGTCCTGGACTGAATGCTTGTCAGTGATATCACCTTTAAATGTTGAGAATTCACCGCCTGATTTAACATGAACTGTCACATGAGGTGAGTCATATCTGGTAGGTACACTGTGAGTAGTTGGGGCAGTGGGAGTAGACTGACGGTCACCGACTGTGTTCACTACACCAGCAGACATCAGGTCTTTAACAATAGATTCACCAATTTGAGTCCCTAACTGTCCTACCATGTCTGTAAGATGGTGAATAGCGTCAACATCAGTGGCTGGTGTGGAGGTGCGAAGATACTCCCTCTTAAACCCACTAACAGGTGTACAACCCAAGGTATGACCCAAACCTGTATCCGTGTAATCATCGGCTATGGGCTTAGAATGTCTCACATCCCTACTGTCAGCAATGCAATCTAACCAAATTCCCCTCCCTTTTGGTAATGGATGATTTAAATGGGTATCCATTGCCCTTTTTACAAATGTTTTTTTTTTTTTTTTTGCCTGAAACTGTACTTGCGTTGTGTATATTAATTATAAGATCTTAATAAAAGAAAACAATAGATCACTTTGAAAAACAAGAATATTACCAACTGAAATTAAAAGCGGCCAACTAAATGTCATAAAATTTATAACAATATACACCAAATAACTTTTGAATTTTTTTTTCTTTTGTTTCTCTGACCCCACTTTGATCTTGAAGTGTAGACTAGAACAGCAGCACAGTATCCACGGCAACCGGCATCAAGCTGATCTGAAGATCCAAGGAGTCACGGCACCAGTGTAACGGATCTGCCTTTTACTTTCAAAAACACCAAGACGACACCAAGAGCTGCTTTCCATTATTTTATTCGGCCCTGTAGAAGACAATTAAACATATATATTGTCTTCGGCCTGCAATGCACATCTGACCCCCTCATCAATACACGGCAGCATTGTGTGGTCAGATTAATTATATTCTCAAACATGCACTTCAGGGGGAAGGCGAACTACGGGAACACAGGAGGTACAAAAAGGAGCAATGTGCAGGTTTATAATTGCCACGGAAAATGAAGAAAAGTGACTGCAAAATGTGTTTTCAAAATGATAAAATTCACAAATATTAAATAAAATCTTTAAATAAATAAAACTCACAATACAATTTGAAAATATTATAATTTCAACAAAGTGCAATTTTAACTCCGTTACACATGCATACAAAGTGCAGTGCAGGCTGAGAGAGAACTTGTATCTTTAACATCTCTAATGAGACTTGCTTCTGATTCACACGAGCACACGTCTGTTATAAAAAACAGTACAAACTTTCATGCACACACGCATACAGTGCGTGTAAAACTAAATAAAATGTGTTTTATATGCACACATGTGGTGTTATAGTAAACAGTACACACATGCACAGATTTTGATTATACAAGTAAGAGACGAGCATTAAGACCCAGCAGGGAAGACGATTACCCACAATTCCGCAGCGCAAGAGAAAGAAAAAACATTGGCTCAGTTGTGATTACGTGACACTCGGCGTCAAAACAAGAGGTTCATGCGTGCTACTGTACATGTGTTACAAAATTTTTGATTGTCTTGCGGAATGCTCGCAAACTTCATTACTCGCAATCCAAGGTTCCACTTTATTGTAAAAACATACACACTCAAACACAAAACCTAAACTTAACCTTGTTTACAACTCTTAAACATTTATTCTGTGTAGTGGTTAGCACTGTCGCCTTGCAACTCCAGGCCCTGGGTTCGATTCCTCTCTCTGTGTGCATGGAGTTGGCATTTTCTCCCCGTGCTTGGTGGGTTTCCTCCTGCAGTCCAAAGATATGCAGGTTAAGCTAATTGGTGTTCCCAAATTGCCTGTAGTATGTGTGTGCCCTGCGATGGATTGGCACCTTGTCCAGGGTGTACCCCGCCTCGTGTTCTAAGCCTCCTGGGTTAGGTTCCAGGTCCCCGCTACCCTGAATCCAGGATAAAGTGGTGTAGAAGATGAGTGAGTGAAACACTCTTCTTAAACAAATTTGAGATGTTTATATATATATATATATATATATATATATATATATATATATATATATATACCTAATTAGAGATTAAGATTAAGTCTTATAGTGACTGTACCTTATACCGAAATAAAAAAGTAAAATCTAATACTAAAATGTTTCTCAGTATTCGCCATGCTTTGTGGACGTGCAATGGAGTTTACATGTTCTTCTTCTGCTTGAAGGTTTTTCTTTGGATATTTTGGATTAAGAGTTAAACTAATTGGCATTTTTTAAATAGCCAGACTATGTAAATGAGTGTGTGAGTGTGTGTATGTGTGCCCAGTGATAGATTGGCAACCCATTCAGAATGTACCCAGCCTTGTGCCTTAAGTCTCCTGGGCTTGGTTCCAGGCCCCGCATGACCCTGTATAAAGCTATATAGATGATGAGTGAGTGAGTGAGTGAGTTCTACATGGCATTATCTGGAAACCCAACCAGTGTTTGACGCCTTATGCTTCCCTCCGTTGAAATAAACTGGCATTACACTCATATAAGGATGTTTTTATTTAATTAGTTATTACCTAGTGTTGCCTTTTGGGCACAGATCCATGCTGTACAAGTTTTAGGGGTTTTAACAGATTAGTAACTGGTGTGTTCCTACAGGCTGCAGGCTGGAAGGAGACAGAGATCCAAGACCCATCACTGCGTACACAGGAGGCTCAGTACTGCTGCCCTGCTCCTGCACTGACCTCCACATCACACCTGTGAAATTTAAATGGGAGAAATACACAAATAAAAATGTATGGGTAGCAATATTTCCTATGAGTAATCAGTACAAAGACAGAGTTCAGCTCTTTAAAGATCACTCTTCAGGAAATTTCTCTCTGCTCATATCACACCTGACTGTAGAGGATGGAGGAGATTACATGTGTATTGTTAAAGGTGGTGAATACAGACATTTCAGACTCACTGTTGAAGGTAAATGACATATTTTTATACACAAGGCTACTTCAGCAATAATCTTATGACAGATTAATCTGATGTTGTATTATTAAGTTATTATACAGATTTTTGCTAAATTTATACGATTAAAGACCTTCAATGAAGCAACAGCACTATTTAGCAGTGAAACACAAGTTAGCAGTGTAAAAGTTTACCAATTTCAGCAGTGAAAAACAATTATTTTACAGATTTTTTCCCAAATTTATATGATTTAACAAATTCATCAAAACAGCACTAGATGTGTAGCATCTTTTTTTTCCAAACTTATTACAATCAAACACCTTCAAGCCAAGGGTAAGGAGGAACGCCAGTTGGTGTGTCAGCAGAGGGTGCAAGGTGAGGAGAAGCAATGGTGGAGGCTAGTGTTTCAACAGCTAGCTATTGAGCTCATACAGCAGATCAATGCGCGTGACAAATGATCATTACTGCATGCAAACCCTGCTGGAGATGGGTGCACTGCTCCAGGACCAGCTCTCCCAATTCAACAGCGGAAGCCCAGAATCTCCAGAGAACCCAGTGGAGGGCTCAGCCAAGCCAAAGAGCCCAGTGGAGGGCTCAGTCAAGCCAGAGAGCACAGTGGAGGGCTCAGCCAAGCCAGAGAGCCCCGCTGCGGGTCAAGACCTTCCAGAGAGCCCCGCTGCGGGCCCAGACCTTACAGAGAGCCCCGCTGCGGGCCCAGACCTTCCAGAGAGCTTCGCCGCGGGTCAAGACCTTCTAGAGAGCCCCGAAAGGCATGAGCCAGCACCGTTTACTAGCTACAGACCACCTCTGTGCGCTAAACATTTGAAGGACGCCTGTTTCTAGTTTCTATTGGCTAGTTCATATCATTTTACGTCTGTGTCTGATACCCTAGCAATAAACGTAGGCGTATTTTGAGTCATGTCCCGCCCTCACTCGCGCGTTTATTTAAATGCACCAATAATAAAGTGGTTATTAGAATATCTCCACTTCCATCTGCTAATCAGCAAATCAGGAACAAGATTAGAATGTTCCCGCCTCCAGCTTCTGATTGGAGTTTTCGCTAATGTTTTGGTATAAAAATAACACCATAGTTCCCCTCATACAAGCAAAATATCAAAATGTAACTTAAAGCACTGCTTTAAAACAGCTACACAGCAAATACATTATTCTTGTGTCAGAATATTCAGGCCTGCATTAAAAAAGCTGATGGCTAGATTGCAATGGTGATATTTCAAAATGAATGTCATCAAAAAAAAAAGTATATGCATATTTTTGCCATTTACAATGTTTGCATTGGTGCTGCACTGAGTATCAGTCTACAACATTCTCTTGACATTCTTTTAAGGCATGAAGCAGATTCTATAGCCTACATGTAAGTGTGGGGCTTCTGCTGCCTTACCTGTTACACTTCCTGTGGATAATCTTTTAAAAAGTCATGAAATAAATGCTAAACTTGCATCTAGGACTTGAATGTCAAAGTATTATAAAACTAATATGATTAATAATAAAATTACATTACAAATTACAAAAAAAAGGATAATAAAATTACAAAGAAAAACAATTAATTTTTAATATGCACATGAACCTTTATCTACTGAGTTTCATATTTAATTACAATTTATTATTGTAATTTTACATAAAGTTGTACATAATTTACAAAAACAGAAAAAAACACAGTTAAACTCATAGTTAGAGGTAAAAATTACTTTCTATATTTAAAGCACATGTGGAGCTCACTACAATATGTAGGAAAGTAAATAGACATGGAAAACTACTGTCATAAAATTATGTATATATTTATACCACATGGTTAACAAAATGTGTATTATAAAAAAAATAAATGTAAGAATCTAAGTTTGTGTTCTGACCCGATTTTACTTCTCATCATGATTCCTGGATTGCCTTTAATAAAGGACAAACTGAGTTTATTTGCACTTTATTGCACATCACATTCTTTATTTATAACTAATTTCACCTTTCTCTCCTTGCAGACGCACCAACAAGACCTTCAACATTTATTCCAGTAATTATAATAACTTCACCTAATTCTAAAACGGGTACTTCACACTTTCTTTTACTTCCTGTAGGTGTCACAACACAAACCCCAATGATCAACGACAAAACAACTGCACACACTGAAACATATTCTGGAAAAGGTAATGATCAGTACAGCACATTAACTTCTGTTCATTTCTTAATTTTTTTTTTGTTCCTTTGATATTTACTGAAGCAGAATAGTCTCCTAAAATTATTTCCATAAACAGAGACCTCTTTGTATAATCCAGAACAATAATCCAGATGGTTAGTCAGTAAAACAGTAAGGCTTAAAGTTAGTCTTATACTGAATGGATCATCTACCAGACTCCTCCCTGTGAATTTTAGAAACTGTTTCTATAGAAACAATAACCTGTGATGTGCAGCTGCACTACTGTCAGTAATGATTAAGCACTGATAATTAATCTAACCAATCAGAATGGAGAATTCAATCCCTATGTGTCCCTTTTACTTTTCTCTTCTGTTCCACACAGAGACTCCCACAAACCCGAATCCTCACTACACCACCATCATCATCATCTGTACTGCTGCTGGGATTCTGCTGATACTCGGAGGAGTCATGTGCTGGAAACACAGAGGTACACACACACACACACACACACACACACACACACAGATATCTGCAATCTCACCCGTCTGCTTTCATTCTGTAGGACAGAGACGAGGACAGCCTGAGACTGATGATGGACTAACAGGAGAGAAGACACAGTGGGAGGCCCAGGTAAATAGACATGTGGTGTGTGTTTGTGCGTGTGTGTCCATGTGTGTGTAATAACATGTTGTTTATGTTCTTCACCTGCAGGAGGATTTGATCTACACAACTGTAATTTACACTTTCACTACATAGAGATACTACAGTTTATACCTGCATCAACTCTCTCCGTTTCTCTCTCTCTCTCTCTCTCTCTCTCTCTCTCTCTCACACACACACACACACACGCACACACACACACACACACACACCCACACACACACACACAGCAGCAGCAGTTTAATTCACATCTCCAGCTAAAAGCGCTCTGCTGAAACTGTGTGTGTATCATATAACTCTTATAGGTCTATAAACATCTGTAAAAAAAATATATAAAAGTTTATGGCTTTGGCAAGAGTACACTGCATTGTTATTAGTAGCTGTAAGTTTTTGTGATTTTTTTTTTTATTTCATATATAAATAATAAAATCTGAAATGCTCATTATGTTTTGTCGTCTTATTCTACATTTTAATACAGAACACAGAGTCCTACAGAAACACATGATCACTGTTAGTGAGATTTACACTAGCTGAATCAGAGTCTGTGAAATCTGCAGTAAAATATTTATTATTGTGAAATATTCTTTAACACTGATGATAACTTTTCCTCTTTACATTATTGAATCTTTCATTATTAAGATTTGGACTAAACCCATTTCATTCACATGATGAGTTAAAGCAGGAGATTCCTGCACTGTATCTCTCTCCACACTGATGTACACTGTACAGTCCGCCTCTAAATATGAAAAAATGAAGTAATACGCTCTGGTCCCATCCCAATGAGAAGTGGCGACATAGCTTAGAGCAGGTTATGGTAGCTGAACTGCTGGATGTTCAGGTGGTGCTCCGAAAACAACGTGGGCTTCATTGATAATTGGAAACCCTTTGTGGGCAAAACTGGACTGTTAGGGCGGGACGGTGTCCATCCCACTCGGGAAGGTGCTGCTCTCATTTCTTGCTGTATAGCTCATAGTCTCAGAAAAGGCCTAGTTAATCGGTGACAATCCAGAGCCCAGGCCAGGGAGCAGACAGACAGGCTAAACCAACCGTCTGCTAGCTGCATAGAGTCGTCACTCAGGGTTTACTATTTCGAGACTGTTTTTGTTTCCCGAGCTAAACATGAATTTAGAAAGACTCAGAAAGTCTGTTTTAATAATTTAATTAACATAAAGACCACAAACTTAGATCACACTGAATGCACAGCCGGCACCTCTGATCTGAAGCTAGAACTGTTAAATATTAGATCTCTCGCATCTAAAGCAGTTATTGTTAATAAAATAATCACAGATCAGGAGTTTGATATACTCTGTTTAACTGAAACCTGGATTAAACAGGACGAGTATGTAGCTTTAAATAAAGCTAGTCCTCCCGGATACAGGTACATACACCAGCCTCGGCTAACTGGTAGAGGAGGAGGCGTCGCAGTTATTTACAATGATAATTTGACTATTATACAAAAACACAAACACAAATTTAATTCATTTGAAGTTCTCTATAGTAAATTAGGAAGTGTACTGTACCTCAGATGTGTGAGAGACTTTAGACTGGACTCCAAGGTGCTTAGGAACTTTAAATCCTGCACCATAGAGAGCATAAAGAAGGTAGACATCACAACCTTGTTTGGGAACAGCATCATGTAGGTCGGACGAGCTCTGCAGAGGGTGGTGTGATAAGCTGAGCGTATCATCAGCACCAAGCTTCCTTATCCGCACTTAATCTATAGCAAGCGGTGCTGGAACAAGGCCAGCAAGATAGTGAAGGACGTCAGCCATCCAACAATGGACTGTTTTCTCTGTTACAGTCAGGAAAGTGCTTCTGCTCCCTGAAGGCCAATATTACAATCTGAAAGACGACTGAGGAGAAGCTTCTTCCCAAAGGCTATACGAGCTCTCAACCAGAACATCTCACAGAACTAAATGATCTAATCTGTTTTCTTCATTAGTCTCAATAAAAAACCCTCACCCAACATTTACACACATTTGCACATGGCTTACATGTTGCATAAATATTATTTTTTATAAAATCAAAATGTATTTGTTTTGACCCCTACATTGCATATTTTATAGGCTGCAAATTAATAATTCATGAGATTAGTTGCAGGTGCACTACATTAAATCCATGTAGTGATGATTAAGGACATTTGTCCTCCATGCCAGCAGAGGTCACACTGATCTAGTGTAGAGTGTAACCTCTGCTCATTACTACACTTGCAATAAGAACTTTATTCTGGTCAGGGTTGTGATGGATACATAGTCCATAGTAAAAAGAGAGGGAATAAGGCAGGAATACGGCCTGACTGGGAGGCCAGACAATAACAAGGCACCATGCTCACACACTCATTCACACCTAAAGATGATTTAGAGCCACCAGTCCATCCACCTGCATGTTTTTGACTGTAAGAAGAACCTGAAGAACCCAGACGAAGCCCACACAGAGATGGGAGATCAGGGGAAACTTTACACAGGCAGTAACATGAGCTCAGCGTCAAACAAGTGAGCCTGAAATTGTTAGGACTGGGGTACTGAGCTTCAATATATTAAAGCGGAAATGTTTAAACTGGGAATGCAGGAGGAATATATGCTAAGGAAAAAGAGCTTTATACTGTAGAAAGAGAGCAAATCAGAAATAATGAACTAAACATCCAGCTCTATCAGGTGACATAAGGACAGGATTGCGGCCGAGGGAGGTGGAGGAAGGTTTTGGGAGATGGACTGGACATCTGGCTTTGGAAGAGGAAGAGGGACTCAACAGATGAAGATAATTAATGATTGGAATATTGTTTTATTGCCTTAGTTTAAAGCCACAGGTGGATGATGTAATACACTCATGTGATATAAACTCATGGAACTATCTGATCTGTTAATCAGGTGTGTTGAGGGTCGCTGCTGTTAAACATGTGTCTCTTCTGCTGATGATGTTCTCTTCTGCAGATTCACTTTTCCATCTCCATCAGCTCTGCTGTAATGAACTCTATCAGGACTATATGGAGAGTCTATATGGAGAGTAAAATAGACAAGAAACATTCAGTCAGTTCAGCAGATAAACTGGAGTCGTGGATGTTGAATTTCTATGAAATAGTAAAGCAAGTGCTTGAGATGCTCCTGAGATCCAGACGGGTCACTGGGTTTTGTTATTAACTATGCAGTCCTGTCCTAGTCATATAAACATCCTCAATATATGAACTTGAACAATATATGAGGCCAGGGGTAGCTCAGTGGTTAAGGCATTGGACTACGGTTCGGAAGATCCCAGGTTCAAACCCCACAACCACCAAGTTGCCACTGTTGGGCCCTTGAGCGCGGCCCTTAACCCTCAACTGCTCAGATGTATAATGAGATAAAAATGTAAGTCGCTCTGGATAAGAGCGTCTGCCAAATGCCTAAATGTAAATGTAAACTTAATAACTAAAATAAATTTATACAACAATTTAAACGAAATGTGTACCTTTCTTTATGGTGCTGCAATAGACCACAGCTACGATGATGTGCAGAAAGATCACAGTCACCACAGCGAAGGGGACGAAGGGGAGAGACTCTGGAGAGATGTTTTTAATAATATCAACATTAGACATGAACATTTTTATAGATGCTATAAGAGAATATTACATATGCACTGACGTATGAGCATTTTCAGGTAAACCACAGACGTGTTTATGTAGAATGAATTAACACTATATTTGAAATAAATGTAATTAAATATTTCACGCTGAATGCACTTTTATACATAAGGTTTTTAATACAAAACATCTGGATCTGTTGTGGTTTGAATACATAAATTAAATGTAGATTTTTTTTCTTTCTAGAAAAGGTTCATTAATTCATTCTCTAAACTGCTTATCCTTGTGTGGTTTGAGTCTGGAGCCTAGAGCGCGTACACACACACACTAATTGAAACGTCAATAAGCCTACTCTGCATGAGGGAGAAAATCGGAGCATAAAAATTTTCTTATTTTAAATTTTTAAAGCATTTCATTAATATTTATTGTCAGTTTTCAGTAACGTGTAGTGAAAACTCACTCACTCACTCACTCACTCATCTTCTATATATTTTCTTCCTTAGTTATTAGTCCTTACTTATTTGAAACAAATTTAATGAAAAATATTTAATAATGCTGTTTATACTTAGTAATTTTATATAGCTGGTTTTACTTTCTTAAAATCTGGATGATTGTAAACAGTTTAAAAAGTGTTGTTTTGTCATTTCTGAATTTCCTTTTTTGCATTGGAAATGTTAACAACAAATATGAATTACTAAAAGTGTTAATGAAGTTAATGCGGTGAATTAATCGTTACCTTTTCCACATGTTTCAGGGTGTGTGTTCATTTTGTTCTTGACCACCAGGGTTGGTTTTGTAGGTGTGACGTCTACAAGAACTAGAAGAAACAGATAAATGTAGTGTGGATCAAAACACACTCAGATAATCAATAATCATGAACACACACATGGAAACATGAAACAGAAGCATTTTTCTCTTTTTTGGGAGTAAAATTAGACAATATATTTAGTGTGATTGTTGCCTCACACATCTGTAAATGTGTGTTCATTTTATTCGGATTACGTAAATATTATTTCTCTTCACGGATAGAAAAAAGGGGCGGGGCCTCAGACGATGATTGACATTAAAATAAAAGCTGTGTATCGCTGACTCAGCAAAAAGAGACTACAGCTCAGGGATTTTACTGCGTCATCCACAGACGTGCTACTGGTTTGTTTCTCCGCCCACTCTGTCTGTACACAGTAAACTACAGAACAACTAAAGAACTTCATCACGTGTCTTAGTTTTTCTTATTATTATTATTATCATCATTCATCAACACATTATTGTTGTCAGAGCGTTTATTATATATCTTAACACACTTCGAGTAATCTCTTCTTTAGCTTTCTCTCAGTTCTCAGAGTCTCTGTGTACCAACTCGAATCAACACGGCAGCTTTAATTATCTAATACTTTAAGTTATAGCACAATTAGAACCGCACGTGTCTGTCTCTGATCAGACAGTAGTGTGTATTTTAGTTTTTGAGACACATTTACCGTACACTGATAAAAATAACAGAGATACATAATCAACTTATACCATGTATAAACGTAACAACTGAAGATAATCTAACACCCCTATCTCACCTATGCGGTTTCGCGCGGTGGCCGTAAATACGATTCATCACAATTCCCCGCATGTTTTGGTGTCGTGATTATGTTTTCAATATTTCAGTGCAAACATTTTAATGTTTCATTTTTTGGCGGTATTTGGGAAAGCACACAGGCAGTCACTCGAGGTGCCTAATGCAGCATCTCACCGCAAGTCACACCTGTATACATTGATCGGACGTAAAGCATTAAAAGGAGTCAATCAGAAACAGGCCGTCAGAATGTAGAAAAAGAAAAAAACAGCTTATGTGTCACGCTCTCAGCGCTCCGTGCTGATCAAAGACCGCGTCATTCATTTGACATTTCCGTTCCCACGCTGTCAGGCTCTCATCACGTGGTCATGCTTTCCCACGCTGTCATCGCTCCTCCCCGACCGCCCCGCCGGCACACCGGTTTCCCATCTGGCGCTGATTTCACCCAGCTTATAAGGAAGCGCAGCGCGCTGCCTCGCCGCTGGATTATTGTGTGTTGTTTCGCCGCAGTTTTCTCGCGTTTTGTTCATGTAGTTTCACGTTGCCAACCTCGCCTGTTTTCTCGATTCCGCCTTTCGTCTCACGATTCTGATTTTGTTACTTCTCTTGGATTTAACAGCTTCGAACTTTCGCTTTTGTTACTCGACTACGGCTTAGTTTCACGTCTCGGCATTGACGCTACGCTGACGGATTTTATGGCTCAGACCCAAGCTCACGCTCTTCCTACTACGGCACACCGCCACGCCTCTGCATTCACTCCGCGCATACGGATTTCACGGCCCCGAGCGCGCGCACCTGCTGACTCAGTCACGCCCCTACAGTGTTCGACCAGAGCTACTTGCGTGCTGCTTCTGCACCTGCTCCTGGATCCATCCACCAAGCCCAAGAGTCTCCGTTTTCGTGACAGAATAATCCAGCCATCATGGATCCAGCAGGACTGAACAGAATGAGACAAGCACTGGAGAGTCAAGGCGCGCTCCTTGGAAAACACCAGGAGGAGCTCGCCACCACCAGGCAGACGCTAGCTGATGTCACAGCCCGCGTGCAGCATCTCCAGACGCCCACAGCTCGGGTCTTAACCTCAGAGCCCCCGCGAGAGCCACGCCTACCAGCCCCTCCCACCTACGGAGGGGAACCGGGAACCTGCAGATCGTTCTTATCTCAATGTTCACTGATCTTTGAACTACAAGCCTCCACCTTCTCTTCAGAAAGGTCCCGGCCTACGTGATCACGCTCCTCACCGGAAGAGCCCGGGAGTGGAGTACGGCCCTCTGGGACGCTCGCGATCCATGCTGTGAGAGCTTTGAGAGTTTTTCGGGAGAGATGAAGAGGGTCTTTGACCGCTCTCACGTCGGCAGGGAGGCCGGGACCAGACTACTGCGCCTTCGCCAAGGGTCACGCTCTGCGTATGACTACGCCATTGAGTTTAGGACACTAGCCGCCTCGAGTGGATGGAACAACAGAGCCCTAGCGGACATTTTCCTGGAAGGGTTGTCAGAGGCACTCAAGGATGAACTAGTCGCCCGTGAACTTCCCTCAGACCTTCACGAACTTATGGATCTTGCGGGGAGGATTGACTCACGTCTTCATTCCAGACGCCCTACCCGGAGGTCTCCCCCTGCTAGGAGATCACCTCCTCCCAGAGCACCTCGCCCATCCTCTCCCCCATCTTAGAGCAACCAGGAGGAGCCCATGCAGCTGGACAGAACCCGCATCTCCGAACAGGAGAGACGCCGCCGCCGCCTGGAAGGAGCCTGTTTTTACTGCGGTAGTTCCGATCACGTTCTCAGAAACTGCCCGGTAAAAGGAAACGCCCTCTAGTCAGACTGGGAGCCCTAGAGGGCGCTCCTTCCGACAGACTCCCAGAACATCGCCCCCTGCTGTCCGTAACGCTAATTGTGAACGGCCAAGCTCACTCTATTCAGGCTCTCGTGAACTCCGGCTCCAACCGGAACCTGATCAGCGCCGCTGCTGTCAAGGCTTTCAGGATTCCCTGCACACCCCTAAGCACTTCTCTGGCAGTCCAGGCCCTAGATGGGAGCTCCCTCCCTTCCATCACGGAGAGAATGCTTCCGCTCACTCTGAGGTCATCCATGGCCCCCAGATAGACTGGACCAGGCTGGTCATTACAGGTTGGAGCCCCTCCTGTGCCACTTCATGCCTTCGTTCCGCGCATCACGCACTCCCCACCCCAGCCAAACCTGAGGAGACTCCGGATATCTCCAAAGTCCCCTCTGATTATCATGATCTCAAGCAGGTCTTCAGCAAGACCCGGGCCATGTCGCTTCCACCACATCGACCGTATGACTGCCCCATCGACCTTTTTCCAGGATCATCACCTCCGAAGGGTCGCTTATACTCCCTAACCCACCAAGAGAGAGGAGTCATGGACACATACATCACTGAAGC
The DNA here is from genome assembly GCF_024256425.1 of Clarias gariepinus. Lineage (NCBI taxonomy): Eukaryota > Metazoa > Chordata > Actinopteri > Siluriformes > Clariidae > Clarias > Clarias gariepinus. The sequence goes on along the minus strand of NC_071101.1, from coordinate 44,327,078 downwards.
CCTCACCGCTGGAATCATCCGCCCGTCCTCCTCTCCAGCAGGGGCAGGATTTTTCTTTGTGAAAAGAAAAGATGGGTCCCTACGCCCCTGTATCGATTATAGGGGTCTCAACGAGATCACCGTTAAGAACCGTTACCCACTTCCTCTCATGACCACCGCCTTTGAACTTCTCCAGGGGGCTGGCATCTTCACCAAGCTTGATCTACGGAACGCTTATCACCTGGTCCGTATCAGGGAGGGGGACGAATGGAAGACACACCCACAGGACATTACGAGTATTTGGTCGTTCCCTTCGGCCTGACCAACGCCCCCGCCGTCTTCCAATCCCTCGTTAACGACGTCCTGCGCGACTTCCTTAATGTCTTCGTGTTTGTCTACTTAGACGACATTTTAATTTTTTTCCCACGACCTGTAGGAACATCGACGTCATGTCCGTCAAGTTCTACAAAGACTCTTGGAGAACCACCTCTACGTCAAAGCAGAGAAGTGCGAGTTCCACACATCCTCCACCACCTTCTTGGGCTTTGTCATTTCTCCTTCCAGGTTCGAGATGGAACCAGCCAAGGTCCAGGCAGTCCTTAATTGGCCCACTCCGACCTCACGACAAGACCTACAACGGTTCCTGGGCTTCGCCAACTTTTACCGCCGCTTCATCCGGGGTTACAGCTCTGTCGTCGCCCCACTCACCTCCCTGACCTCCACGAAGACCCGTTTCGATTGGAACACGAAGGCGGAGAAGGCTTTCGCCGAGCTAAAGAGGAGATTTACCTCTGCTCCCATCCTCATTATCCCTGACCCTTCTCGCCAGTTCGTGGTGGAGGTCGACGCCTCCAACACCGGGGTTGGTGGCATTCTCTCCCAGAGGTCCGCCCAGGATAATAAAATGCACCCTTGCGCATACTACTCCCGTCGCCTATCCTCAGCTGAGAGGAATTACGACGTGGGAGACAGGGAACTCTTGGCCATCAAGCTGGCTCTGGAGGAATGGAGACATTGGCTAGAGGGAACTGAGCTCCCATTTTTGGTATGGACAGACCATAGGAATCTCGAGTACCTTCGTTCCGCCAAGAGACTCAACGCATGTCAAGCTCGATGGTCGTTATTTTTTTCACGTTTTAACTTTGTTCTTTCCTATTGGCCAGGCTCAAAAAACGTTAAGCCAGATGCCCTATCACGCCAGTTTCCCTCTTCTAAGGACCCCATTCCATGTGACACCATTTTACCTCCCTCCTGTCTCATCGCAGCCTTGAGATTTGACATCAAGACCAAGGTCCAGCAGGCCCTGACCCAGGAGCCCGGCCCAAGCAATGTTCCCCCGAATCGCCTCTTCGTCCCCGTCCGTCTACATTCTCAGGTGTTGAAATGGGCCCATGGGTCCCGTCTGTCTTGCCACCCAGGGGCTGCCTGGACCCGTGTCCTTACCCAACAGCGATTCTGGTGGCCCATGCTAGGAAGGGACGTCTCCAGGTTCGTGGCAGCCTGCGACATCTGCGCCCGAGCTAAGGTTCACAACCAACCAACTGCCGGTCTTCTCAGACCCCTACCGATTCCCCGCCGTCCTTGGTCCCACATCTCCGTCGACTTTGTCACTGGCCTGCCTCTGTCGGATGGCAACACCTGCATCATGACCGTAGTCGATCGCTTCTCGAAGTCAGTGCACCTCGTCCCACTCCCTAAGCTGCCCTCCGCCAAGGAGACTGCGGAGCAGTTAGTCCTCCATGTGTTTTGCCTCCATGGTCTGCCAACAGACATCGTCTCGGATCGGGGCCCTCAGTACCACCTGGAGCAGATTCCTCCCTTGGGTTGAGTATGCCCACAACTTTCTGCCCTCCTCGTCGACAGGCTTGTCCCCATTCCAGTGCTGCTTAGGCTACCAACCTCCACTCTTCCCAGCCCAGGAACTAGAGGTGGAGACCCCGTCAGCCCAACACTTCGTCCGCCGCTGCAAGCAAACATGGCTACGCGCTAGACGCACCCTGCTACGAACCCGCTCCTCTTATAAGAAACAGGCAGACCGCCACCGCACCAAGGCCCCCAGATACCGGGTAGGAGACCGAGTCATGCTCGCCACGAAGGACATTCCCTTGAGGACCCTTTCACGCAAGCTCTCCCCCCGTTTCATCGGACCCTTCACCATCACCAGGATAATTAACCCATGTGCAGTTCGACTTCTACTCCCCTCGTCCATGCGACGGATCCACTCCACGTTCCACTTTTCCCAGCTACGACGCGTCATCAATTGTCCACTAAGTCCTCGCATACGGATTTCACGGCCCCGAGCGCGCGCACCTGCTGACTCAGTCACGCCCTTACAGTGTTCGACCAGAGCTACTCGTGTCCATCCACCAAGCCCAAGAGTCTCCGTCTTCGTGACATTATGATTGGATGGAATTCAGTGAACAGAGTGTTGTGATATTAAAAACGCATAGGAAATACAGTTTGAGCACAATGCAAGTTTTAGTTAAATTAAGTAAGTGAGAGTTTAAGCATGAAAATGTTTAAGAATAAAAATGTTTAAGAATAAAAATGTTTCTGGCATGAAAATAACAGATGAGCTCGTTTAGCTCCACCTCCTTGTTACTCGTCATGTAAGTGACAGCAGAACGCCGTAAATCAGAAAGCGAGACGAGAAGTGATTGAGCTGTATACTGTAACTGAATCATTTACTAATCTCTGGCCTGATTGGTAATTAAATAGTGTTTTGTGTGGCGCTGTTTGAGTGAAACCAGTGACCTTTACTGATACAGAAATCCGGGATTGTTGTCAAGTAAATAAGTGAACTCGTGAATGCTGCGTGATCTGAATGCAGGAGAATATACGCAAGTGAATCGCTGTCATTCAGAAATGAGATCGCATTCAGATTAATCATGCAGCTCTACAAGGGGGTGAAATAGAGCAATAAAGTGATAATTAAATGTGTAGGTGACGATCTGGTCGGTTAATCAGGTGTGAGTTGTTATTTGGTCGATCTACAACATCAGATTAATCTGTCATGAGATTATCACTGAAGTAGCATTGTGTATAAAAATGAGTCATTTACCTTTAACAGTGAGTATGACGTCTCTGTTTTCACCACCTCCGACACTACACCTGTAATCTCCTCCATCCTTTACAGTCAGGTGTGATATGAGCAGAGAGAGATTTCCTGAAGAGTGATCATTAACCAGCTGAAATCTGTCTTTGTACTGCTCAGGAGATATATCTACCCAATAATTTATTAGTTTTTTCCAAGTGAATGTCCCAGGTGTGGTGTGGAGGTCAGTGCAGGAGCAGGGCAGCAGTACTGAGTCTCCTGTGTCTGCAGTGATGTATTTTGTCTCTCTGGATCGTTCCAGTGTGCAGCCTGTAGGAACACACACATTAACAGACATCAGCATCTGCAACATCTGTACAGAACTAAACCCAACCTGTACTGTTCAAAACTCACTAACGTTCACAAGGGGAATGGAATTAAAATATGAAAATGTGAAAAGATAACATGCTCTAAATAGATATATTGTAAATACAGTTACAAGTGCAGTGTTTGTTTGTTTGTTTTTTTGTTTGTTTGTTTTTATAAAATTTGCCTTAAAGGTCCACAGATAGTTCACACACATATACTGTAGATGTATCCATTTTAAATGACTGGCCAGGACATGACAGGACCCAAGCCAATTGGTGATGTGTCTCTGCCTGACCCATGCTACCTGTGATGATGCAGTGAATTTAGCCCCGCCCTGTTAACTTCCATATACATTGTGATAAATCATGACTTTGGTCTATGAAAAAATCTGCGCTTGTCTCCTCAGGTATTTTTCCTGTAAATATTCTGGTGAAAGCTTACACAGGATTAATATGAAATGTTGTTCTTGTAAATAATTCTTGTTTATTCTTTTTCAATACTCGATTCGTATTGACCTGAAGCACAGGAAAAGCTACACTGATGGTGTTATAGATGGAAAATTGGTGTTTCCGCAATGAACTCCACAAGTATTACTACAGGAAAATAACACCCAATCCTGCCTGACACAAGCTGAGCTTTCGCAATTCTTTATGATGTCAAATTATTTTACAGCAGGGATTCAGTTCATGTAAACCTAATGCTGATACAGACTTCCTCTCTGGAAAGCCTCCAGCAATTACAGCCTAAGGAACTGTAGACAGACTTTTTTATTATACAGGGCTCATAAACTAAACATGAAAATAAAATGACGCTTTACTTGAGAAATGTAAGCATTATCATGTATTATTATGCAGAAAAAACACAGCTCATGCATTTTCAACAGGGGTAAAATTCTATGGCAAAAAAGTCAAGTGAAGTTCATGATGGAATGGAAAAATAAAAGATTAATAAATCTGAACAGTCAGATAGTATCGACAGGGACAGAGATGTTTTGCTTCTATTCCAGGACTCAACTGTATAATGACATTGTCTCTGGTTTGTCTGCAGACTGTTGGTAGGCTGTGCATTCTGATGCAAAGCACGATGATGCCAAAAACATTTATGATGAATTCTTGTTGCACAACAACTTCTTTTGACACAATAAACACTTTACCTTAATTACATGAATATGCCATATGAATAAACATGTAAATAATGTGAATGCATGTGAATGATCCAGCAGATTTGTGTCTGGGGCTTCAATGGATATTTATCTGTCTTTGGGATGGGGTATGGGGTTGTAGACTGGTCTCTATGGCTGACGTTACAGTGTAGGTGCTGGTGCCAGATGTATCAGTTCTGGTGTTTCCGGAGCTGCAGCCTGATGTGGTCTTCCACTGTTGTGAACCACAACAACACAATCTGACTGTACACACAATTTCCTTTGTCTGTAGGACTTTCTATTCATAAAACACTTTTTAATTCCGTGGTCTTTCCTGACTGTTATTTCTTTCTACATTGTAGAATGTATCTGCTACTTATGCTCTGTAACACCTTCATAATGACTCTTATGTGAGATATTGTAAATTGTTGAGTCTGGTAATTCTAAATGAACTTCTCCTCTTCAGCAGAGGTAAGTTTTGGTCTTGCTTTTCTGGGATGGTCTTTATGAGAGCCAATTTAATCATGGTGCTTGATGGATTTTGCAAATGTGTTTGATAATACTGTAGCGAATAACAGGGCTCCCATAGAGAGAACAGTCAATGGATCACATTCCTGAACACCCTCTTCCAGCATGCATGGCACCATCCTGATAACCTTATCTGGTTTGCTATCTTAAGGGGGACGTCTGTAAAACTAAGAAACTTCACAAGGCCAGATGCTTTGAAGTAGACCCCGAAACTGAGGGTGTAAATCGGCGATCCGGTAAACAAAGAAGACAGTTTTACAGCTCCACCCCAAGCTGGGGAGGAAGAGGCCTCATCACACCTGGACAGTCTCTTGACCTCTGGAAGACATGCCTTTCCATGAACAAAGGCATACGGCATGGACACTATTTTAAACATCTTTAAAGTGTGCCAGTAGGGCAAAACGTATTTACATATATTTACTCAGGTCCTTTTATTCCTGTGTACATGTTTGATTAATCTGCATAACGTTCAAGGTGTAATCAGCATTTACAAACCTTTTTATTAGATAAAGGAAGGAATGAGTGGGTAAGATATGTAATGTTTGGTGTCAATCTCAAGCTGGCTTTATTTCAAGAATGTTGGTGAACATGGGTAATTGGTAGCATGAACAGAGCTCATGCAAAATTACTTTTTATAAAGTATTAAAAACTCCAACTGGATGGGTCACACGTGACAGCCGAAACACCTGGCTAATTTATGCATGGAAGGAGGAACCACGTGAGGTGTGGCTAAGCCCTGCAATCACATCCGATTGGATGAATCACCTGTGGGACGGACTGACCCCCAAGGGACAAAAACCCTCAGAAAGTCCACAGGAAAAGGAGAAGAAGAGAAGTTATCATCACAACTACAACCTACAACATCTTCCAAGCAGCTCGGGCTTCCGCCCTTGCGGGCGCTGCGCCGCCGCTGCTGGCGTCATCCGCTCTTCAAGAACTCTCAACGAGACTTCGTGCCAGAACTCCAAAGTCCAGCTACGAAGGAAACCTCAGGAGAAGTTCCAGAGCGCAGCCATCGGTAACCAGGCAACCAACGCCTCACCGAAGGGCTTTCCCGACTGACGTCATCTCTACAACAGCGCACCAACCAACCAGCAACGACGTGATTCCCTTCGCTGGAGGTGAACCAAAGGATGAGAACGAAACATAACGCAAGTAAACAAACAAAGCTGCATACCTTGCTGAAGTTGGTGCTCGTTTCATAACTAAACCGTAAGATTAAACCCAAGACTCTGCTCTTGTGACTTTCGTTGATCTAGTAACCAGTACTAGAATAACTTCATTCATTTTCGCTTGCCAAATTGTTTGTGTGTATGTGTGTGTGTGTGCACGTGCGTTCAAGTAGTGTAGTTTCATGTATCGTAGATTAGTCAAATAAATTCTCGTTTCTTTATAAAGTACTGTTGTCTTGGTCATGTATTTTAAAGTCTAAACATTTGCCCAGATCGTGTTACCTTGCTCATAAATTGCTAAATACTAGATTTTGTGTTATAGCTGTTGGCCATGTGATAACCAGAACTAGTAAGATACACTAAATTGTGCTAAACGCTGGACGGATAGTCAATATAGTGTACGTTATAAATTTTGATTCAATTAATCAAATTAAACCGAATCGTTAAAGATTCGATACAACTCTGACCCAGAGCTAAAAATTACTTGTTAATGATGACGGATGCGTTGGCATTGTGTTCACATTAAAATGTCTATATTTATTGGTGGACAATGCAACCGTCATTCGTTGTCTTGATTATGTAAACCCTACATATATAATGGTGGAGAATACGGGCAGCTTTTCATTGTCATTATAACGTTAAAACGCTACATATATAATGGTGGAGAATAAAAGCGGGCATTGTTTGGCTTAAAAATTCATAAAACCAAGACCGTTCACTGTATCTCTTCTATTGTCCAGAAATAGATTAGAGGCGGAGAAACAGATTTTTGCGATACTGTATACGTCCTTGTCTCGCGGCACACCACTGAGTGAATGAATGAAATGCAACACGAACTTACTTTCGTGATTGGATGGTTCAAAACCACCTTTAGTATTGTACTTTAACAGCCACTATTTGTCCGACATTTAGTCATGGTTAAAGTAAACTTGTAAAGACGAAGAAATCTCTTTACATTTTAAAACTATAAAGATCGCCTGTTGGAACGAAGAAATCTTCCTTCACCGCGATAAAGATTGATTGGAGCGATGTTCCTCCTATCATCTTTTAAAAGGCCTTCATAGCGAGCGCGAGATGCTTGTCCCATTTTTAAGCTTAGCTATATGTTAAATTAAACTGCAGCTTATAATATTAAACTTGTACTGTAAAGACGAAGAAATCTCTTTACGTTTTTAATATTATCAAAATCGCCTGTTGGAACGAAGAAATCTTCCTTCACCGCGATAAAGATTGATTTGAGCGATGTTCCTCTTATCATCTTTTAAAGGCCTTATATTATCATAAAAACAGCGAAGAAACCCTGTTTTTAATTGTAAGTGTGTAGGCAGCGAAGAAACCCTGCCACGCATCTTTGTGCAGCTAATTTGCGCAAACCCTAAAGTCAAATTAGTGTGTAACAAACAGCGAAGAAACCCTGTTTGTAATTCTTAGTGTGTATGCAGCGAAGAAACCCTGCCACACACACCTTTGTGCAGCTAATTTGTCTCAATGGTGAATCTGCCTGTGCGATGTTCCACTTGCAAATTCACTCAAGTAAAATGTGCGGTTAAAAGCCATGTTTGTTTTTGTGTTTAATGTCGGTATGTTTGTCTGACAAAGGGCTGAGATACGCCGAGATCTCAGCAACATTGTTGTCTTAAATGTAGTAACAACTAAGTTGTGTGCCCCACTCTAACGAGTGGAGTCGAGGTCGTGCAGCTATAAAGAGCTAACTAGTGTTGTTCGGGTTGTTCATTGTTAACTGCGCTGCCATTGTCACTGATCACCCATAACTGTTGAACTAGCACGCTCGTTTAAGTGTACGTAACCATAGCGACGTAACGCATTCCGCCCGCGCTATCTAATACCAGTTGTAAACAAAGTCTAGCATGAGCTACGTCAGTTAGCAAACCTAGCGCGTTTACCATGTAGCCTGTGTGCATGTAGCATCTGTGCTAGTAGAATTTAAGGCTAGCGGTTAGCACATAGCATCTTTTAGTTGTGAATGCACTGTTCGAAAGTTGTTAGTGACCTAACCTCGTTACACTCAACTTTAATTCACACCAGTGGGTCTTTTTCCTTTTTCTCTTCTGACCCCCTCTTTATTACTTTACCTATACGTAATGGATTAAGCAAAATTACTTTCATTGATTTTGATGACATCATGAAATGTTGATCATTGTCTAATTGTTTTAATCTAAAACTTAAATTCAATTTCATAAATTATTACAGATTCGGTGTTCATCGTACACTGTAACTGTAACTACTTATATGATTTTGATGATAAACATCTTTTAAAATTGATCATCGACTATCATTATTAGTTTGAAATTTTTTAAAATTAAGTAATAAATTAGAAGTCGTGTCTCTAATTTAATGATAGATGATCAATGGAGTTAATAACAAATTGCTCCTACCAATTCTAGTGCTAATTAATGCTCAATAATTAGCTATAATTCATAATTTGAAATTCAAATTTGAAAGTTCTCGCATTATCCACCAGGGCTTTTGTCACCCAGTTTTAACTAACTTGGTCAACCCTGTTAAGTGTCCTCACATTAGTAGGAAACCCCACACTTTCTTTTTCTCTTTAACTCAGTTTTTCTCCTGGTTTGACTACTGCTGCTATTCTAGGATTGTACCTGTGAAAGTCACAAAAGCAGAGAACGGTAGAAACGTTACATATTGTTGAAGCGTGAATTCTTAAGTTTAAAAGCTCCCGACTCTCACCGTACCGTCCCTTTTCGTGCTGGGATCCTACCTAGCCAAGGTTAAAGCAGGTCAACTAGGAAACCGTCCATAAAATTTTGAAGACGTGTTTAAAAGTGTTTCAATCTGTGTATGGTTGTCAACCCTAATGCTGAGTTAACCAATACTGTCATTGTTATTGTTTCTTTCGCCTAGAGAAAATCTTAAATAACAATCACATACTGAGAAATCCCCACCTTGAAACCCCTTTTACTTAGGAGCACCCTTCCAAATCAAACTTAATAAAAACAAAAGGGGGAGGGAAAAACAAAATTTGGCATTAAACCTATTCTGCCACAGAAAGGCGCTTTGTTTTTCCTCAGCTTAACATTAGCTCTAACCTTTCCATACAAAAAAAAAGGAACCTCCTCTTATAGCAAAGTAGAAAATTACCATTACTACTCTATCCCTTGCTCTGTGTTGTTCTTTTCTGCATCGGTTCTCTAGCCATGCTAACTGTGTGTTCACTAGCTCTTCCCACAGAAACTCCCAGTTAGTAGCACGCCCACCAGAGGACCACAGTCACAGAGAACCACACTCGGCAGTAGCCCAAACTTACACATCTGTTTGCTGTGTTTGTTGTTTTTTCTATTTTGTTTCTTTCTCTCACATCTGTGTCAGTCGTGGTTCTAGAACCCCATCAAAACATGTCTCGCACCACAGACCTGTCAGTCACTAAAAAGATCTGAAGACATGGCTAAGTGTTGCAACCGACAGCTTCCTACATAAGACTGCCGAAACACTAAAGTACCAGCTAGACGACAACCTAACGAGCCGTATGAGACAAGACCCAAGTCAGTGCTACAGTCCCAATGAACTGTCCAACATCACCGGCTCCTTACGTCACACACTCATTGTCGCCCTCCAGCTGAGCAACAGGCACGCCGTCTATCTACAGCAGGAGCTGGCGTGAGCAACAACGCATCAAGCAACTGAACCTGGAAGCTCAGAAGCAACGGAAAGGGGGTGACGAGGTAGAGCAGGACAAAGTGGAAATCACTGTGCTGCAAGAAATTCTGGCAACTACTACACGTGAAAGTGAGCAAGGCAAGGCAAACTACGCTGATCTCCCCGACAGGCTGCAGTATGCAGAAGAACTACTAGGAAAGGCCACGTCTGAACCCAGGGAAAAAAAATGGCAGAATTAAAGCCCTCAAAACTCACCTGGACAAGCAAGGAACGAGATCAGCTACCTCATGCGACAGCTGGACCATAGCAAAGAAGAGTCCTACAGCGTCACTGAGGAACTCAAGCCCGCCTGTGAATGGTGCCACGATCCGTCAAGGTAACGACGTGCACGCATCTTACCCCTGTTGAGCAGGACCAGGTCCCCTGTTCTTGGACCGATACGTAGTGGAAGAAGTGACGGGCGGGGCGACGCATCCCCCAGCTCCCTCCAAAGAACCCTACCTTATGGCAGAACACCGGGAACCTGCTCCCTCCAGCCACAGAGCATCGCACAGCGTAGACCTTGACCAACTCGCCAGGCACCTTGATAAATTTATGCCACATCTGCCAGGCAGCCAAGATTTCCAGACTTATGTATGAAAAGTGATCTCCATCTAAAAAGAGACTCCACATCACTGACCAAGGTAAACTCTGGCTTTGAACAACATACAGCCCTAAAGTGTGCAGCTACCCAAAGTGTGCAGCTTGCCCAAAGACTGACTACCATCTGCTCCGGGAAGCTCTCATCAAAGAATTAGCTGACCTCAATTCAGAACAATGATTCGACAAAGAAACTTGTCAAAAGTCTAAGCTAATCCAGCCCAAGCCCAAGCCACAAATGAGCTGAAGACATCACCAATGTCAAGACTTTTAAGAACTGATGAGAAGGATGATTAAAGAGTTGTTCCAAACTGAAAAGGGGGGGAAAAACAGACCACTGACACAGATCAACTGTCTTATACCTTTCACCACAGTAACATACTTTGGTCCTTCTAGGAAGGTACATACAGATATTTTATTCACTTTTGTAAACAAACACCTAATCACCCTCCTCTGTCTGCACTGCTAGGCCCAACCTCTGGTAGAGAGGAGTTGCTCCACACATGCGACACTAGTTTAGTTTCCTCAACCTATTTGTGTCCTTGTGGCCCTTTCTCTTTGTGTTTGTCTATTTTTTTATTTTTTTATTTCCCTGTGTTTTCGCTTTCTTTGATCAGGGAATTATCCTAACCAAGCTTGAGTACAGCTGCCAAAAATTAGATTGACTCTTTCTTCCCAAAGTGAAAGTAAAATCATTGTCAGTCAATTTAAACAACCCGATTCGGGATAAAGCCTAGCCAAAAGCACCCCATGTCGTTTTAAGTGTTCGTAACCAGACCATACGAGGTAACTAGGTTATGCACCATGATTCAGTTGGTTATGGAGGCGTTGTTTGTGTCTTGTGTGTGCCTGTTCTCTCTCTCTATGTTTCTACTTCCAGTGCCCGCTGATGTTCGCGAATGGAACTTCACCGAGCAAAAAGGGGGATATGTAGCGAATAACAGGGCTCCCATAGAGAGAACAGTCAATGGATCACATTCCTGAACACCCTCTTCCAGCATGCATGGCACCATCCTGATAACCTTATCTGGTTTGCTATCTTAAGGGGGACGTCTGTAAAACTAAGAAACTTCACAAGGCCAGATGCTTTGAAGTAGACCCCGAAACTGAGGGTGTAAATCGGCGATCCGGTAAACAAAGAAGACAGTTTTACAGCTCCACCCCAAGCTGGGGAGGAAGAGGCCTCATCACACCTGGACAGTCTCTTGACCTCTGGAAGACATGCCTTTCCATGAACAAAGGCATACGGCATGGACACTATTTTAAACATCTTTAAAGTGTGCCAGTAGGGCAAAACGTATTTACATATATTTACTCAGGTCCTTTTATTCCTGTGTACATGTTTGATTAATCTGCATAACGTTCAAGGTGTAATCAGCATTTACAAACCTTTTTATTAGATAAAGGAAGGAATGAGTGGGTAAGATATGTAATGTTTGGTGTCAATCTCAAGCTGGCTTTATTTCAAGAATGTTGGTGAACATGGGTAATTGGTAGCATGAACAGAGCTCATGCAAAATTACTTTTTATAAAGTATTAAAAACTCCAACTGGATGGGTCACACGTGACAGCCGAAACACCTGGCTAATTTATGCATGGAAGGAGGAACCACGTGAGGTGTGGCTAAGCCCTGCAATCACATCCGATTGGATGAATCACCTGTGGGACGGACTGACCCCCAAGGGACAAAAACCCTCAGAAAGTCCACAGGAAAAGGAAGAGAAGTTATCATCACAACTACAACCTACAACATCTTCCAAGCAGCTCGGGCTTCCGCCCTTGCGGGCGCTGCGCCGCCGCTGCTGGCGTCATCCGCTCTTCAAGAACTCTCAACGAGACTTCGTGCCAGAACTCCAAAGTCCAGCTACGAAGGAAACCTCAGGAGAAGTTCCAGAGCGCAGCCATCGGTAACCAGGCAACCAACGCCTCACCGAAGGGCTTTCCCGACTGACGTCATCTCTACAACAGCGCACCAACCAACCAGCAACGACGTGATTCCCTTCGCTGGAGGTGAACCAAAGGATGAGAACGAAACATAACGCAAGTAAACAAACAAAGCTGCATACCTTGCTGAAGTTGGTGCTCGTTTCATAACTAAACCGTAAGATTAAACCCAAGACTCTGCTCTTGTGACTTTCGTTGATCTAGTAACCAGTACTAGAATAACTTCATTCATTTTCGCTTGCCAAATTGTTTGTGTGTATGTGTGTGTGTGTGCACGTGCGTTCAAGTAGTGTAGTTTCATGTATCGTAGATTAGTCAAATAAATTCTCGTTTCTTTATAAAGTACTGTTGTCTTGGTCATGTATTTTAAAGTCTAAACATTTGCCCAGATCGTGTTACCTTGCTCATAAATTGCTAAATACTAGATTTTGTGTTATAGCTGTTGGCCATGTGATAACCAGAACTAGTAAGATACACTAAATTGTGCTAAACGCTGGACGGATAGTCAATATAGTGTACGTTATAAATTTTGATTCAATTAATCAAATTAAACCGAATCGTTAAAGATTCGATACAACTCTGACCCAGAGCTAAAAATTACTTGTTAATGATGACGGATGCGTTGGCATTGTGTTCACATTAAAATGTCTATATTTATTGGTGGACAATGCAACCGTCATTCGTTGTCTTGATTATGTAAACCCTACGTATTAATGATGAAGAATGCCGTAAACTATTCATGGTCATTATTATGTTAAAACTCTACCTATACACAGTATTATGGTGGAGAATGCCGGCAGCTATTTCATTGTCATTATAACGTTAAAACGCTACAATACTGTTCTTGCAAGAACTGTTCCAGAACATCTGACCTTTGTGTCTTTTAAAACTCAAAAAAAGGGTCGACTATTTTCAGTGTTTAGGAGACCTAGTTGTATGTTTTGTTAAATGTTTTGTGGGTTGCATAAAAAATGTATGCTGATATGGGCATATAGGCCTAAATAAACACTAATTTAAACACTTCCAACAGTGCAACACACTGCATTATGGACAAATACTGTCAAACAATTTTGCACTGTGGTGGTGAGAGCACAGCAATGCAACCACGGGGGGGGGGGCACTCCAGTGTCTTCTTGTGCCAGTCCCAAGTCTGGATAAATGCAGAGGGTTGTGTCAGGAAGGGCATCCGACGTAAAACATTTGCCAAATCAATGATGCAAATCAAGAATATAATTCCCATACCGGATCGGTCGTGGCCTGGGTTAACAACGACCGCCACTGGTGCTGTTGACCTACAGGGTGCTGGTGGAAATTGGGCTACTGTTGGTCGAAGAAGGAGAGGAGGAAGGCGTGTTCGTAAGCAGAGAGAGAAGAGGAAAGGCAAGAGTTTAGGAGTGATAGTAGGGACTTTGAATGTTGGGACCATGACAGGGAAGGGAAGAGAGTTAGTTGATATGATGCAGAGAAGAAAGGTGGATATACTGTGTGTACAGGAGACCAGGTGGAAAGGTAGCAAGGCTAGAAGCTTAGGATCAGGGTTCAAATTGTTTTACCATGGTGTGGATAGGAAAAGAAATGGAGTAGGAGTTATCCTAAAAGAGGAGTTTGTAAGGAATGTTCTAGAGGTGAAGAGAGTACCAGATAGGGTGATGAGTCTGAAGCTGGAAATTGAAGGGATAATGTTCAATGTTGTTAGTGGTTATGCCCCACAGATAGGATGTGAGTTAAAAGAGAAGGAGAAATTCTGGAGTGAGTTAGATGAAGTCATGCAGAGCATCCCCAGAGGTGAAAGAGTGGTGATTGGTGCAGACTTCAATGGACATGTTGGGGAAGGGAACAGAGGTGATGAAAATGTGATGGGCAGGTTTGGTCTTCAGGACAGGAATGTAGAAGGACAGATGGTGGTGGACTTTGCAAAGAGGATGGAAATGGCAGTAGTAAATACTTTCTTCCAGAAGAGGCAGGAACATAGGGTGACATATAAGAGTGGAGGCAGAAGCACTCAGGTCGACTACATCTTGTTTCGACGTTGTAACCTGAAAGAGATCAGTGACTGCAAAGTGTTGGTAGGGGAGAGTGTAGCCAGACAACACAGAATGGTGGTGTGTAAAATAACCCTGGTGGTGAGGAAGGCAAAGAGGACAAAGGCAGAGCAGAGGACAAAGTGGTGGAAGCTGAGAAAGGAAGAATGTTGTGAAGTCTTTAGGGAGGAGTTGAGACAGGCTATGGGTGGTCAGGAGGTGCTTTCAGTTGACTGGACAACTACATATAGATGCCAGGAGGGTGATGGGAAGATGGAAGGAGTACTTTAAGGAGTTGATGAATGAGGAAAACGAAAGAGAACAAAGAGTAGAAGAGGTGACTGTTGTGGAACAGGAAGTAGCAAATATTGATAGAAGTGAGGTGAGAAGGGCGTTGAAGAGGATGAAGAGTGGAAAGGCTGTTGGTCCTGATGACATACCTGTGGAGGTATGGAAGTGCTTAGGAGAGGTGGCAGTAGAGTTTTTGACAAGTTTGTTTAACAAGAACTTGGAGAGTGAGAGGATTCCAGAGGAATGGAGGAGAAGTGTATTGGTGCCAATTTTTAAGAACAAGGGAGATGTGCAAAGCTGGGGCAATTATAGAGGTATAAAGCTAATGAGCCAGACAATGAAGCTGTGGGAAAGAGTAGTGGAAGCTAGGTTAAGGGCAGAGGTGAGCATTTGTGAGCAGCAATATGGTTTTATGCCTAGAAAGAGTACATCAGATGCAGTATTTGCTTTGAGGATGCTGGCGGAGAAGTACAGAGAAGGTAACAGGGAGTTGCATTGTGTCTTTTTAGATTTAGAGAAAGCGTATGACAGGGTGCCAAGAGAGGAGCTGTGGTATTGTATGAGGAAGTCTGGAGTGGCAGAGAAGTATGTTAGAGTGGTGCAGGACATGTATAAGGGCTGTAAGACAGTGGTAAGATGTGCTGTAGGTGTGACAGAAGAGTTTAAGGTGGAGGTGGGTCTGCATCAAGGATCGGCTCTAAGCCCCTTTTTGTTTGCTCTGGTGATGGACAGGATGACAGATGAGGTAACACAGGAGTCCCCATGGACTATGATGTTTGCAGATGACATTGTGCTCTGTAGCGAGAGCAGGGAACAGGTGGAGGAAAATTTGGAGAGGTGGAGGTATGCTCTGGAAAGCAGAGGAATGAAGGTTATTCATGTGTGTAAATGAGAGGGACCCAGGAGGATTGGTGAGGCTACAGGAAGCAGAGGTAAAGAAGGTGCAGGATTTTAAGTACTTGGGGTCAACGGCCCAGAGCAACGGAGAGTGTGGAAAGGAGGTGAAGAGGCGAGTACAGGCAGGTTGGAATGGGTGGAGAAAAGTGTCAGGTGTGTTGTGCGATAAAAGAGTATCAGCGAGAATGAAAGGAAAGGTGTACAGGACAGTAGTGAGACCAGCGATGCTCTACGGCTTAGAGACAGTGGCGCTGAAAAAAAGACAGGAGGCAGGGTTGGAGGTAGCAGAGCTGAAGATGTTGAGGTTCTCTTTGGGAGTGACAAGGATGGATAGGATTAAGAAAGAGTTTATCAGAGGGACAACCCACGTTAGATGTTTTGGAGATAAAGTCAGAGAGGCCAGATTGAGGTGGTTTGGGCATGTTCAGAGGAGAGATTGTGAATATATCGGTAGAAGGATGCTGAGGTTGGAACTGCCAGGCAGGAGGTCTAGAGGAAGACCAAAGAGGAGATTTATGGATGCAATGAGAGAGGACATGAAGTTAGTTGGTGTGAGAGAAGAGGATGCAGAGGATAGGGTTAGATGGAGGCAGATGATTCGCTGTGCCGACCCCTGAAAGGGAACAGCCGAAAGACAAAGAAGAAGAAGAAGAAGGTGGTGAGAGCACAGCACACAGTTATAGCTCTGTGGTTTCCTTAATGGAGGTTTCAACTGAGACAAGCACAGATATTTAAAGGCTTGTGACACAGACGTTAACAACAGACAAATCTAGCATTTTATTTAATTTACATGAGTGAAAGAGATTATTGAGTGTCATTTGGAATGTAAATGTCTCTCATCATTTGTAACTTTCATGGTCAAGTGTTAATCCACAGAACACAAACTACACAATGCTCACATGTTCTTTTAAATGAAAACAAATCTTATGAAAGTTTTGCAGGAATTTTACTACAATATAACAGGAGATAGAACATGTCTAGTCTGTTTTTAATCTTGTTTTCCTCTGCAGGACTGAAACTCTGCATGTATTTCACTCTGAACAGATAAACACACTTTTAGTTTAGTGACATGCAACCAAAGAGGCCAACTGCTGCTGGAGGAAGTGACAGTGTGAACACACCAAATGGGTAAGCAGTTTAGTAACATCATCCTCACATTCTGTGAACAGTGTACACACCCCAGTGTTTCAAGCATCTTTAAAATAATTGGCTCTAAATCTTGTAGTATAAGCACATGTACGATGCTGTAAGAACCTCCATGAGTATTTTACTGTAGACCAAAGTTAATACAACAAATATTTAGCTGTAAAATAAATTACCTAAATTTAAATCTGAATACTAAGATGGACATTTAGAGCAAAAAAGAGAGAGAGCAAGAGAGAGTGAGAGAGATGAAGGAAAATTGGAAAAATGAAACACAGCAGCATTTTTAAACTCATTATCTTTTATCTTTTGAGCTCTTTTGTCACTACGCTTTTCTGGCCCAGAGCCTCAGGAGAGCTTAACACGGCCCTGTTCATGAAGACATTTCTCTGCTCTGCCAGCAGAGGTCACTCTCTTACATAAGCCAAAAAATAAACATGTTAAAACTAAGTACAGTGGAACCTTGGATTGTGAGCAAAATTCATTGCGGAATTCGTTTCTGGAAGTGTTCTCGTATATCAAAGCAAATTTTTCCCATAAGGCAAAAACTCAAATTACGTGTTCTACAACCCAAAGTATAATTTATACAAAATATAACGTAGAAATAAAACAAATTAACCATAATTTTACCTTTGAAAAAAGTCAAAATAAATCCAGACAGATAAATGTTTCCTTTAGTGTTTGTGTGCGCACGTGATGTCTATGTGTATGTGTGTATGTGTGTGTGTGTTTGTGAGACGGAATGTCTCCCTCCTCTCTTATTTGAGAGGGGGGAGGACTACTGTGCAGGACAACTTTCACACAAAACACACACACATACTAACAGAAGCACTGTTTTATCAGCAAAATAATTATACTTCAGCATGCATTAACTAATGGAATCAGTGGTGGAAAGTAAAAATAAAAGAAATAACCAGCAATTTAACTTGGAAAATTATCGCGAAAGAGCATAGTGAGTAGGGATGTAACGGTATTGTAAATACCATCGTACCGCAATAACCCAATTTTTTTCGATAATACCATGGTTGCATGACTCGATAAAACAATAGGTCTTCTGAGAAAAGTTTGCTCAGGCGAATGGAGCGAACGGGAAGTAGCGGGAACTACAATTCCCATCTGCCCAGGCGTGGCCATCATCCTTTGCGGACAGTTGTTGCTACAGATCCAGTAATGCGCACATCCGATTTAAAACCCGCTTACTTCGTAATGATTAATTACTCTTTCCATCTCTTTTCCTTCACCGCTAAGAGCTGCACCCGCTATTTCCGCATTACTGGATCTTGTAGTTCCCGCTAACTTCGGTTCGCTCCATTCGCCTGAGCAAACTTTTCTCAGAAGACCTATCGTTTTATTGAGTCATTTCAGTTTCTCTCTGTAAAGAAACGAGAAAGAAAAATAATTCTGTGAGTGAGTGAATGAGGTGAGTGTTCTCAAATACTCATTCAGCACATGGGCCAGCTGCAATAAGTAGGCTCCTATTTTTATTTTTTCTGAGTTTTCAAGAATACTAAATTTAAACTTTATTTTTTTACATGGTTTAGTAATTTTTATTTTATTTTTTTGTCATTAAAATTGAAAAATTTAAGTTCCTGTTTCAAAGTTTACGGATAGATAGCTAATTTGTATGCCATTGATATGTTCAGTGTTCATGTATACTGTTTAATAAACACTTCTGGCACTTTGTTCGAGTCTCTTCATTGGTTTTGTTTTTCCTGTAAATGATTCAATAAGTAATGTACCGTGCCGTTCATGCCGAGGTATTACTGTACCGTGAAGTTTTGATACCGTTACATCCCTAATAGTGAGCATTCCGATAGTGTGTGTGTGTGCGTGTGTGTGTGTGTGTAACGCACGTCATTGGACAGCGTGCCTCTTCCCTCTTTCACTTGCTTTCTCACACACACACTTTGTGAGAAAGCAAGTGAAAGAGGGAGGAGGCACGCTGTCTAATGACGTGCGTTACACACACACTCACATACACATACACACACACACACACACACTAACAAAATCAGTGCAGACTGAGAGAGAGAGAGAGAGAAAATGGATCATTAACCTCTCTAATGAGACTTGCTTTTGCTTTAAGCGCGTATACACATGTGTTATAATAAACATGTGTGCGAAAGGACGACACACACACACACACACATACTAAATAAAAGATGTTTTACAGGCACACACGTGGTCACAGTGTTATAGTAAACAGTACACGCGCGCACGGATGTTGACTATATGAGTGAGAGACACGCACTAAGACCGAGCAGGGGAGACGATTACCCACAAATCTGCAGCGCAAAATGGAGTGTGTAAATCTGCAGTGGTGATCATGTGACACTTGGTGTCAAAACAAGAAGCACATGCGTAAAACATGATACTCCATGGTGCTTGGTACTCGTAAGTCAAGGCACTCTCGTTTTTTAAGTCAAACTAAATAAAAGAATTTTGCTAGCCTTGAGGAACACTCGCAATCCGAGGTTCCACTGTATATATAAAGTTAATACAGAAGATATTTTATATAACATTTATGGAAGGAGTTTACAGAAAAGTCTTTAGGACAGAAGAGTTTGTGAAATAACCTGCTTTTGTGTCACTTTAATTTCAAGATGAAGAAAAAAGTAAATCTGGTTAGGGAATGACTCTTACTGGCTACAATCCACACACACCACATACAATACAACACACACAGGCCTCCACACACTACACACACTGAGACTGGTACAGATTAAGTGTAAATTATGTTCAATCAAATGAATTTATAATCAGTGTTTAAATCATATTAAGGACTATAACTGAGTGGAAAGATCAGAAAAAAAAACTATGTTTATTACACTAGGGGGTGAAATAGTGTGAAATTAAAAGTGATAATTAAATGTGTAGGTGACGATCTGGGGTGCGTTTCCCGTACAACGATGTAGCTCTTTACTTAACCACCGTTGTACAATGCAACGTTGAAGAAAATAACTAACTAGTCACGACTGTTTCCCAACACCATAGTACCTGTGTCGCACTTCCATCGTTAGAACCATGTTGGTTTAATCTGTCGTTCTTCTTCTTCTTCGATACAATGGCGGAGTAGTGCCATAGGCATATATCGCCCCCTACTGTTAAGTGTTTTTTTTTCTCTCTTCGGCTCCCATTCAATGCGCTTTAGCAGTGACGTTACGTAGAAGTGGTGTAATAATGTCACGAACGCAACATTCATTATTTGTACAATAAAACATATATAGGCATACACAGTTTAAATGTGCTCTTTTCGAATAACAAAGTCTATAACTTTTAGTTATATTTCATTAGAACTCATTTTTATTTGGTATTGATACATAAGTACAATTAAAATAAAAAGAAATTATGTGTTTTGAAAATGCTGGGATTGTGTTGTGAACACCTGTTACCTATTTTGCTCAAGATCATTTCCGATATAAGTCCCTTTACATAAAGGCATGTTTTAATGAGAGTTGATGTAAAAAAAAAATGACACGGAAACCAAAATTTACTAAAAAAGAGCTTGCAGTTCTTTTGGAGGAGGTGGGAAACAATCAAATCTTGCTTTTCTCCAAATAAAAAAACACAGTTACAAATTCTAAAAAAAAAAAAAAAAACATGGAATGAAATCACACAAAAAATTAATGCTTCTGGAAATGGGTATGAGAGAAGCCCAGAGGAAGTCAGAAACAAGTGGAGGGACTTTGCAAGTGTGACCAAATAAACAAGTCCAGTGGTGGCCTGAAACCGAACCCCTCCAAAAGCTGCTATGTAATTGTAGTTACTGCAATTCTCTACAACATTGCAGTCAAGGAAAATTTCCCGCTTTTTGATGAGGAAGAGGGGGTCTTTCTGGTGCTGCTGATGAGGATGAGGAAGATGACACTTCTGATATATATATATATATATATATATATATATATATATATATATATATATAATTTGTATTTTTTTAACCTATGAATAGTCCATATTCTACTTCTGAGAGCACAACAAAAAACTCACTTAAAAACTCACCTTTTCTTCGCACAAACGAAACGAAGGCTGTGTTCCAACCGGAACATAAATAATGCTTTCGTAGGGCACTTCGAAGGGAGAATAATTGTAATGGTATCGCTGTTATATCGTTTCAAAGTGAATTTGTAATTAAAATAACCGAAAAATGAATAGCCTAATATCTAAGCACCAAAACATTAAGTTTTCCAAATCGCTCAAAGTGGTTGGGAAAATATTTAGAAACTTATAGTGCGTAGGGTCATGAACTGTGAATGGAACACACCCAGCCGCGGCAGGGAACTATGCTTCTAACCACAGGTCGAAGGCTGTAGTTCCAACCACGTAAGTTTGAGACGCTGTTTGCGAATGTTCGTTTGAACTATGGTTTCGAGAAACACCGAATTGTTGAACTATGTTGGTAACGACGGAACTTGCGACCATAGTTGGCTAACGATGCTTTTGGGAAACGCACCCCTGGTCTGTTATTCTACATTCTCCAGTCGATCTACAACATCAGATTAATCTATCATGAGATTATCACTGAAGTAGCATTGTGTATAAAATGAGTCATTTACCTTTAACAGTGAGTCTGAAGACTCTGTATTCACCACCTCCGACACTACACCTGTAAAATCCATCATCCTCTACAGTCAGGTGTGATATGAGCAGAGAGAGATTTCCTGAAGAGTGATCATTAACCAGCTGAAATCTGTCTTTGTACTGCTCAGGAGATATCTTTACCCATTTATTTGTGTATTTCTCCCATGTGAATGTCCCAGGTGTGGTGAGGTCAGTGCAGGAGCAGGGCAGCAGTACTGTGTCTCCTGTGTATGCAGTGATGGATTTTGTCTCTACGGATTGTTCCAGTGTGCAGCCTGTAGTAAAATGTAAAAAGATAACATGCTATATTAAAAAGATATATTGTAAACACAGTTACAAGTGCAGTGTTTGTTTGTTTGTTTTTTTAAACTGTGCCTTAAAGGTCCACAGATAGTTTACACACATATACTGTAGATGTATCCATTTTAAATGACTGGCCAGGACATGACAGGATCCAAGCCAATTGGTGATGTGTCTCTGCCTGACCCATGCTACCTGTGATGATGCAGTGAATTCAGCCCCGCCCTGTTAACTTCCATATACATTGTGATAAATCATGACTTTGGTCTATGAAAAAATCTGCGCTTGGCTCCTCAGGTTTTTTCCTGTAAATATTGGGGTGAAAGCTTACACAGGATTAACCCTCTGAGGTCCGCGCACGCATATATGCGTTTTAAGGCATCTTCCCCTGATGACGCCAATAAGAACTTAAATTACACTTTCAGTTTTGATTGTACAGACAAGATCTATATATTAATAAAATCTGTAAAGTGTCTACTTTTTTTGTATGCACACGTTAAAAATAAAACTTTAAGCATTAATAAAATAAAGAAAATAAACAGGATGCGCTGTCTGTCGCTTTGGTCTGTGTGAACTGGAGGGAGGAACACGTCATTAAAATTAACTGAAACTCAGCAAATACTCCACAGAAAGACACAAAATACATATCTATAGAAAGCTTGAACTGTCTTCTTTTACATTTACCAATTCAACTCGGAAACAAATAATCAGTTTTTATGTAATCCGTATGAAAGTAAGGAGTGGTACAGATTCTCCTGTATCGGCTCATTACAGCTAATGTGATCCCGCCTCCCTGTGCGCGCGCTGTTCATATGAAAATGAACCTTTCATCAACAGACACACACGAATCCCGGACACTTTGCATTTAATAAACAACACAAAGAGAGTGAGAGAAAACTGATTGGACATTTAAAGCTAAATCAGGAACGAAAGAGACCAAAACATCTATATCTCTTTATGTATAAACTGTGGATTTTATAGGCTGGAGCAGTTTCATATACAGTGGAACCTTGTATTGTGAGTAATGCGGTTTGCGAGTGTTCCGCAAGATGAGCAAAAATTTGTAATAAATTTTGACTTGGAAAACAAACAAGTCTTGGTTTACGAGTACTGATTATCATTTAGGACCCAGGCTCTTCTTGTTTTACCGCCGAGTGTCACATGATCACAAAGTTTTTTCTCTCTTTTGTACTGTGGAATTTTGGGTAATCGTCTCCCGTGCTCGGTCTTAGTGCGTGTCTCTTACTGGTATAATCAACATCCGTGCACGTGTGTACTGTTTACTATAACACTGTGACCACATGTGTGTGTGCATGTAAAACATGTTTTATTTTGTGTTTGTATGCGTGTGTGTACAGCGCGCATGTACTGTCTATTATAACACGCACAAAACGCATTTTGCTCGCAATCCAAGGTTCCACTGTTTTAGCTTTATTACAAGCTGCAAGGTGGACAAGGTATTAAATTCATGTGATGACCAGCAGAGGTAACTTTCATTGAAGTGGACACAGAAATGTTGAGACTTTTGTTTTTCTTATGCTATTCTCTTTTTCTTTTTCCTTACTTCCCCTTAATTAAATTTCCTTTTCCTTGCTAATTAAGCTTCACTTGTGCATTTGTGTGGTGGTTGGTTGGTTGGTCGCGGGCTGGTGGCGCGTTGTGAAGGATCTAGCAGATGTGGTTCTGGGGAATTAATGTTCGTTATCTGGCTTTGGGATGGGGTGTGGGGTTGTGGACTGGTCTCTATGGCTGACGTTACAGTGTGGATGCTGGTGCCAGATGTATCAGTGTTTCAGGAGCTGCAGCCTGATGTGGTCTTCCACTGTTGTGAACCAGCCACCTCAATTTGGGTGTGTTGTGCATTATACACCCCTTAGCAGTCTGGTCATTCTGATGTAAGCCGTCAAATGGTATTGTTGGCTGCAGACTCAACACTTACAGGGAATGTCTAGGATCCAGGCAGAATAGGGTTTTCTGGGATATCTGTCTGACCTGTCTGTTGCTGGAGATTGCGCCATGGGTGGGTTCACGTTTGTTGCCATTGCACTTCTCGTTCTAAAGTTTAAAAGAGACAATATCTGAGCTCTATCCCGTGTCCATATAGTGCTGCCTTGTGATTGTCTGCCTGAATGGCTATGTAGGTACACCCCATTTCCTCTGTCTGTATGACTTTCTATTCATGTATACAACACCTTTTTATTGCGTGTTCTTTCCTGACCTGTATTTCCTTTTAGCTTGAGGTGCTGTAAATTGTTGAGTCTGATAATTCTAAATGAACTTCTCCTCTTCAGCAGAGGTAAGTTTTGGTCATGCCTTTCTATGATGGTCTTCATGAGAGCCAGTTTCATCATGATGCTTGATGAGTTTTGAAAAATGCACTTGACACAATGATGTTCTTGCAAGAACTGTTCCAGAACAGCTGACCTTTGTGTTTTTAAAACTCAAAAATGGGGTGATTTCTGCTGAGGTTGAAACTATTCCACAGTGTTCAGGAGACGTAGGTGCATGTTTTGCTAAATGTTTTGTGGGGTGCATGCAAAATTGGCTGGGATATGGACATATAGGACTAAATCTGAAAAAAAATGAAGTTCTGTCTTCACTGGACAATCCAATGTTTGACTTAAAAGTGTTTTAGCTAAAATAAGTGCAATAATCAAAATTATAGTAAGGGAAACTTGAGGATAAATAAACACTAATTTAAACACTTCCAACAGTGCAACACACTGCATTATGGACAAAAACTGTCAAACAATTTTGCACTGTGGTGGTGAGAGCACAGCACAC
Organism: Clarias gariepinus; assembly: GCF_024256425.1. NCBI lineage: Eukaryota > Metazoa > Chordata > Actinopteri > Siluriformes > Clariidae > Clarias > Clarias gariepinus. The sequence continues at coordinate 44,302,622 of NC_071101.1, read as the reverse complement.
AGTTTTAGCTCTGTGGTTTCCTCAAAGGACGTTTCAACTGAGACAAGCAAAAATATTTAGAGGCTTGTGACACAGGCGATAACAGGAAAAATAATCTAAAATTATATTTAATTTACCCAAACGAAAGAGATTATTGAATGTTGTCTGTAAATGTAAAGAGATCTCAACATTTGTCACACTCATGGTCAAGTGTTAAATCATGGAAAACAAACTACACAATGCTCACATGTGCCTTTAACTGAGAACAAACTTTTTTTGCATGTCAACTGATATTTATAAGAAGATGAATTTAACATTCATGATGAATTTAACTGTAAAAAAAAGTCTAATCCAAAGATCTTAAATCTACAACATGTTTAGTCTGTTTTTATCTTGTGTTCCTCTGCAGCACTGAAACTCTGCATGTATTTCACTCTGAACAGATAAACACACTTCTGCTTTAGTGACACGCAACCAAAGGGACCAACTGCTGCTGGAGGAAGTGACAGTGTGAACACAGCACATGGGTAAGCAGTTTAGTGACATCATCCCCACATTCTGTGAACAGTGTACACACCGCAGTGTTTCAAGCATCTTTAAAATGATTGGCTCTAAATCTTGTAGTATAAGCACATGTATGACGCTATAAGAACCTCAATGAGTAACAGCCAATGAGAGAGCAAGAGGAAACTGTAGGGGAACGAGGCAGGAACAACCAGAACACCAATCATGATGAAGGAGACTCAGCGTTCTACATGAACCCAGGACATAGACGGGAATTAATAAAGCTCTGGTAAAAAGTTCATATTTAATGAATGTTAAACAGATTTTTTAAAAGTAGTAAAAAACCAAATTTACTAGATTTTTAAAAAGTAGTAATAATAACTGCCTTATGTTTACATTTACAGTGGTGTGAAAAACTATTTGCCCCCTTCCTGATTTCTTATTCTTTTGCATGTTTGTCACACTTAAATGTTTCTGCTCAGCAAAAACCGTTAACTATTAGTCAAAGATAACATAATTGAACACAAAATGCAGTTTTTAAATGAAGGTTTACGTTATTAAGGGAGAAAAAAAACTCCAAATCTACATGGCCCTGTGTGAAAAAGTGATTGCCCCCCTTGTTAAAAGATAACTTAACTGTGGTTTATCACACCTGAGTTCAATTTCTGTGGTCAACCCCAGGCCTGATTACTGCCACACCTGTTTCAATCAAGAAATCACTTAAATAGGAGCTACCTGACACAGAGAAGTAGACCAAAAGCACCTCAAAAGCTAGACATCATGCCAAGACCCAAAGAAATTCAGGAACAAATGAGAAAAAAAGTAATTGAGATCTATCAGTCTGGTAAAGGTTATAAAGCCATTTCTAAAGCTTTGGGACTCCAGCGAACCACAGTGAGAGCCATTGTCCACAAATGGCAAAAACATGGAACAGTGGTGAACCTTCCCAGGAGTGGCCGGCCGATCAAAATTACCCCATGAGCGCAGAGACAACTCATCCGAGAGGCCACAAAAGACCACAGGACAACATCTAAAGAACTGCAGGCCTCACTTGCCTCAATTAAGGTCGGTGTTCACGACTCCACCATAAGAAAGAGACTGGGCAAAAATGGCCTGCATGGCAGATTTCCAAGGCGCAAACCACTTTTAAGCAAAAAGAACATTAAGGCTCGTCTCAATTTTGCTAAAAAACATCTCAATGATTACCAAGACATTTGGGAAAATACCTTGTGGACCGACGAGACAAAATTTAAACTTTTTGGAAGGTGCGTGTCCCGTTACATCTGGCGTAAAAGTAACACAGCATTTCAGAAAAAGAACATCATACCAACAGTAAAATTTGGTGGTGGTAGTGTGATGGTCTGGGGTTGTTTTGCTGCTTCAGGACCTGGAAGGCTTGCTGCGATAGATGGAACCATGAATTCTACTGTCTACCAAAAAATCCTGAAGGAGAATGTCCGGCCATCTGTTCGTCAACTCAAGCTGAAGCAATCTTGGGTGCTGCAGCAGGACAATGACCCAAAACACACCAGCAAATCCACCTCTGAATGGCTGAAGAAAAACAAAATGAAGACTTTGGAGTTGCCTAGTCAAGTCCAAGTCCTGACCTGAATACTATTGAGATGTTGTGGCATGACCTTAAAAAGGCGGTTCATGCTAGAAAACCCTCAAATAAAGCTGAATTACAACAATTCTCCAAAAGCGCTGTAAAAGACTCGTTGCAAGTTATCGCAAACGCTTGATTGCAGTTATTGCTGCTAAGGGTGGCCCAACCAGTTATTAGGTTTGGGGGGCAATTACTTTTTCACACAGGGCCATGTAGGTTTGGATTTTTTTTCTCCCTAAATAATAAAAACCATCATTTAAAAACTGCATTTTGTGTTTACTTGTGTTATCTTTGACTAATAGTTAAATGTTTGATGATCAGAAACATTTTGTGTGACAAACATGCAAAAGAATAAGAAATCAGGAAGGGGGCAAATAGTTTTTCACACCACTGTATATTTAGTTTGATGATAAAAAGTAAAAACAACTCAGTTTAATGTGCACGTTACTTTTCCCCAATATGACGTATATAACTGCAAAATCTTTAAAGTGTAAATAAGAAATTATTACCCAAAGTGTTTCCATACATACTGTTTGAAATAGAAAGAGAGAGAGAGAGAGAGAGAGAGAGAGACTCACCTTTAGTAGCATGAAGCTGTATGAGGAGGAGAAGAAAACACACCTGCATTCTTACTAAGGACCCAAACACACACATTAATCCGAAGAGAGAATTAGAGCTAAACACACACTGACCAACTGCTGCACCAAGTCTCATCATAATGAACACACTCTACAGATCACACACTGCACGTTAAGCACTTTACGCTATTCATGCCTTCACAGGAAGTGCAGCCACGGGAAGTACAAAATTAGCAGAACATCACTAACCAGACAGAAGTGAGAAAGACTCTGTCTGTTCTAAAACTTTACCAAGTTTATAGTCCAAAGAATAATAAATTATAAAATCCTATATTGCAAAAAAAAACTTTCAACTATTACTCATTTTAAATTCCACCATAGTACACACAGGTAGTGCAAAGTTAGGAGCACTATTCAAAGCCCCTGCAGAGCCTGGAAGAGGAATGACATCATCAACAGATGCTACAGTATTTGTGCCCTCAGCACTGGAGCCCCCTGCTGTACTCATTGTACACATATGACTGCGTGGCCACTGGCAACACCAGCACCACCATCAAGTTTGCTGACGACACCGTCGTAGTGAGCCTGATCACTGACAACAATAAGACAGCTTACCTCAAGTTTAAGTTCAAGTTTAAGTAGGCTTTACTACTTTATTGTCACTTCAACCATGTACAGTTAGTACACATTGAACAAAACAACGTTCCTCCAGGACCAAGATGCTACATGCAAACATAATTTTACAACATAAATTAACAGTAAAACTAAACTAGCTAACTAAGAGGCCTAGTTAGCTGGCTAGCAGAGACAAGACAGATTGACCTAACACAAATTACAAAATAAATTAACAAAAACTAACTCTCTAGGGAAGACTATCTACAGGGATTTTTTTTTTACAGACAACAGACAAACAAGTGCACGTGCAAATGTGCAAACAAAAGCAACAACAAAGTGACAGTGCGACAAAATACAACATAACATAATATGGTGTTGAGGTGTTAAGGTGAAATGTAGTGAAGAAACTGTAAACATTTCTTAATGTAGCAGCAAAAATTAAGAGTAAAGAAGTTAGTGCAAAAAGTAGTCCAGTAATGAATATTGTGCAAAAGAGCATTTACAGGTTGGTGTATACGATAGTTTGGTGGTGTAGGTCAGTGTGTTTGCGCTTGTGTTGATTAGTCAGTCCAGGCTCAATGTTTTGAGGTAGTTGAGTTAAGCTGAGTAATAATGTTTGTGTGTGTGTGCGTGTGTGTGTGTGTGTATGTGTTTATCAGTCCAGTCCCTTATTGTTAAGAAGACGGATAGCTTGTGGAAAAAAGCTGTTGCACAGTCTGGATGTGTGTGCCCGAATGCTTCGGTACCTTTTTTCAGATGGCAGGAGTGTGAAGTGTGTGTAAGAGGGGTGGTGGCTTTGCGGATGCAGCGTGTGGTGTAGATGTCTTCAATAGAGGGGAGAGAGACCCCGATGGTCTTCTCTGCTGTCCTCACTATCCGCTGTAGGGTCTTGCGGTCCGGAATGGCACAATTCCCAAACCAGATAGTGGTGCAGCTGCTCAGGATGCTCTCGATAGTTCCTCTATAGAAGGTGGTCAGAATCGGTGGTGGAAGCTGGGCATTCCTCAGTCTTCTCAGAAAGAAGAGACGCTGTTGGGCTTTCTTGTGTAGGGAGCAGGTGTTGAGGGATCAGCTGAGGTCCTTCTCCAGGTGGACCCCTAGGAATTTGGTGCTGTCAACGATCTTCACAGAGGAGCCGTTGATGCTTAGCAGAGAATGGTTGCCTCGTGTCTCTCTAAAGTTAACAACCATCTCCTTTGTCTTGTCAACATTGAGACAGGTTGTTGTCTTTACACCAGGCCTCTGCACTTTCTCTCTGTACGCTGACTCGTTGTTCTTGCTAATGAGACCGACCACGGTCGTGTCATCAGCGAACTTAATGATGTGATTTGAACCGTGTGCTGCTACACAGTCGTGAGTCAGCAGTGTGAACAGCAGGGGACTGAGCACACAGCCTTGTGGGGCCCCAGTGCTCAGTGTGGTGGTGCTGGAGGTGCAGTTCCCGATCCGTACTGACTGAGGCCTTCTGGTCAGAAAGTCCAGGATCCAGTTGCAGAGGTAGGTGTTCAGGCCCAACAAGCTCAGCTTCCCGATCAGTTGTTGGGGGATGATAGTGTTGAATGCTGAGCTGAAATCTATGTACAGCATTCAAACGTATGTGTTCTTTTTGTCCAAGTGTGTGAGGGCAAGATGGAGTGTAGTGGAGATGGCGTCATCCGTTGAGCGGTTAGGACGGTACGCAAATTGCAGTGGGTCCAGTGAGGGGGGCAGCAGGGTCTTGATGTGTCTTATGACGAGCTGCTCAAAGCACTTCATGATGGTGGGAGTAAGTGCAACGGGACGGTAGTCATTGAGACAGGACACAGTAGACTTCTTGGGCACGGGGACGATGGTGGTGGCCTTGAAGCACGTGGGAATGACGGCGCTGCTCAGAGAGATGTTGAAGATGTCAGTAAGAACATCTGCCAGCTGTTCCGCACATTCTCTGAGCACTCTGTGAGATGATGTTCTTGGAGACAATGACGTCATCGGTACACTTGTTGATGTAGCTGGTCACTTATGACGTGTACTCCTCCAAGTCAGTGAAGTCGCCGTAAGTTGCAGCCTCCCTAAACATGTTCCAGTCAGTGTTCTCGAAACAGTCCTGAAGAGCAGAGATGGCTCCTGCTGGCCAGGTTTTCACCTGCTTCAGAATCGGTTTTAAACGCCTGACGAGTGGTCTGTATGCTGGAATTAGCATAACAGAGATGTGGTCTGAGTAGCCGAGGTGGGGGCGGGCCTCTGCCCAATATGCGCCAGGGATGTTTGTGTAAACAAGATCCAGCGTGTTTTCCCCTCTCGTTGCAAAGTCAATTCAATTCAATTTAATTAAATTTTATTTATATAGCGCTTTTAACAATGGTGATTGTCTCAAAGCAGCTTCACAAAAATGAAAGAAATTTATTAAAAAATAATAATTAATAAAAGAAAATAATAAAAATAAATATATATATAAAATGCAGCTGAAAGTACAGTACAATATAACAAAAATTCTTTAAATTAACATAAAGTCCAGTTCAACATAGGGATGAGTCAGTAGGTGCAGAGGGCAGATGGGATCTGGACCACTGGGAGCACAGGAGCAGGATGTGTAGCTCCAACCATAATAAGGCAGAATCCAGCGGGAGCTGGTCCTTCTCTGGATGCCTCAGGATCTTCGCAGGGGTGGCTTTTGTCTACTGAAGATGCCTCGGATGGGTAAAAAAGGAACAGATGGAGAAAATTAGCGTAGTTGCCATTCAGGTTAGATGTACTGAAGTATGAAGTTATGGGATGAGTTACGCGTATGCCAGATTAAAGAGATGCATCTTGAGTCTACTTTCAAACTGGGAAACTGTGTCTGAGCCCCGAACACTGTCTGAAAAGCTATTCCAAAGTTTTGGAGCTAAATATGAAAAAGCCCTACCCCCTTTTGTAGATTTTGAAATTCTGGGAATTACAAGAAGTCCAAAGTTTTGTAATCTTAAGGAGCATGGTGGATTATAGCATATCAGAAGACTGGTTAGGTATGTGGGAGCTAAACCATTTAAAGCCTTGTATGTAAGTAGTAATATTTTGTACTTAATTCTAAACTGAACAGGTAGCCAGTGCAGGTATGATAATATTGGGCTTATATGATCATATTTTCTGGATCTAGTGAGAACCCTGGCGGCTGCATTTTGGACTAACTGAAGCTTGTTAATTGAGGATGCAGGACAACCACCTAGTAATGCATTACAATAGTCCAGTCTGGAGGTCATGAATGCATGAACTAGCTTTTCTGCATCAGATATGGATAAGATGCTCCTAAGTTTGGCAATATTTCTAAAATGGAAAAAGGCTGTTTTTGTTATATTGGAAATATGATTTTCAAAGGACAAGTTACTGTCTAATATTACGCCCAGGTCTTTTACTGTTGAGCTAGTAACAGTACATCCTTCTAAACGCAGGCTGAATTGTAAAAGCTGTTGTGCTGGTTTTTGTGCCGATGTGTAATATCTCTGTCTTGTCCGAGTTTAGTAAAAGCAAGTTATTGGTCATCCAATCTTTTATGTCCTGGACACACTCGGTTAATCTAGACAACTTAGGTATTTCGTCTGGTTTTGTTGAGATATATGATTGGGTATCATCAGCATAACAATGGAAACTAATCCCATGTCTTCTAATGATGTTACCCAAGGGAAGCATGTATATTGAGAACTGCAGAGGTCCTAAAACTGACCCTTGTGGGACCCCATATTTCACTGGCATTACACCAGACAGTTCTCCATTTAGATCTACAAAATAGTATTGATTAGACAGGTATGATCTAAACCATTTTAATGCCTGTCCCTGAATACCCATGTGATTGTGTAAGCGATCTATGAGAATATTATGATCTATAGCAGAGGTGGGACAAAGTCATTGTTTGGCAAGTCACAAGTAAGTCTCAATTCATTGCCCTCAAGTCCCGAGTCAAGTTCCGAGTCAAGACAGGCAAGTCCCGAGTCAAGTCCCAAGTCAAAGGCAACAAGTCTCAAGTCAAGTCCAAAGTCCTACAGTTTGACTTTCGAGTCTTTTCAAGTCTTTTTAGCAGAAAAATAAAATGTATACAGATTATGTATGGTTGTAAGATCTGTATTTATTAAAAAAACCTTTTTTTTATGAAAGAACATTGCCCAGATACATAAAAATACAAATGTTAGTAAATGCTAGTAGCAATGTAAAATGGTAGCACATATTCTCAATGAAGTAGGCTACTTCATACAAACAATAACGTGGTTTTCTTCACATAACATAAAAGAACTTTGCTCCCTACCTTGTGTGATACACTCACGTAGGCTACCTCATGCTGTGTCGAAGTTGGTTCCCCCATCAGGATGCGTTTTTTTAGCCCCACCCCCGTGAAAAGGGCACAGGGAACGCGCATTTAGGAGAAGGCTTGCCCGCGAAGGGTTATGCGCGGACCACTGAGATTCTACGGAGCGCGGTAAAGAATAAAAAGGACAGTTAGTGTTTTTTAATCCCTGACGAACTCTAGCCAACAAGATGTGTTTCCCTTGTTATCTTGGACATATTTAGAATGATGAACCTCGGCTGAGTCACTTGTAGGCTGTAAACATGTCAGTATTTTGTCTGATATTTTATATCAAATATGCCTTTTCAGCAAAACCATAATGCCAAAATAGAGACCCGTCAGATACAGTCTTAAGAGATTATTAATAATAATAGTAATAATAATTATTATTATATATTTACGAGTAATAATAATAATAATAATAATAAATTAATAATAATAATTATTATTATATTATATTATAATTACATATTATATATTATAATACTAATAATAATATTTATTATTATTATTATTATTATACGAGATAATTAGCGCATATAGCCAATTTTTTATAGCCAAACGAAACTACCTTCGGTATCATTTCGCGAACTGGCGCGTGCACGTTGTTGTCACGTTGGACGCTGTCGAATCAAAATAATCTACGGTACTTTAATTGGATGTCGTGCCGAATGCGCGCATGCGCTCTGTCACACACACGCGCACAGACACATAAACAGAGATAGAGCGGTCCGGGTCAACATACTTTTTATCTTTGGGCTTTTTATGGGAAGTAGCAAGTCTTTACAAGTCAATAGGCGCAAGTCCAAGTGAAAGTCTGAGTTATTTATGTTAAAGTCCAAGTCGAGTTGCAAGTCTTTTTATATTTTGTCAAGTCGAGTCTAAAGTCATCAAATTCATGACTCGAGTCTGACTCGAGTCCAAGTCACATGACTCGAGTCCACACCTCTGATCTATAGTGTCGAATGCAGCACTAAGATCAAGCAAGACTAGTATTGAGATGCAGCCTTGGTCCAAAGCTAAAAACAAGTCGTTTGCAATCTTAACTAGTGCAGTTATTGTACTATGATGGGGCCTGAAACCTGACTGAAATTCTTTAAGGATGTTGTTTTCCTGCAAAAATGTGCATATTTGAGCTGATACTACTTTTTCTAATATTTTTGATATAAAGGGGAGGTTTGAAATCAGTCTATAATTTGATAAGATATAAGATTTTTCAAGAAGCGGCTTAATAACTGCCAACTTGAAAGGGTTAGGAACGTGGCCTAGATATAATGAAGAATTAATATTGTTTAAAAGTGGCATTTTGTTTAAATTTTGCAGTTCACTGATCTTTGTATACAGTTCCCATAGCGCTTCCTTAGCATTAGCGCTAGGTGGAATGTACACTTCGATAATGAAAACTGTGCTGAATTCCCGTGGTAAATAAAAAGGTCTGCATCTAACAGTCACAAACTCCACCAGCGATGAGCAATAACTAGAGACTAGCACAGAGTTCTTGCACCATTTCGTGTTGATGTAAACACACAAGCAGCCACCGTGAGTCTTACCCCACAGAGCTGCATTTCTGTCGTTGGAAACAAGCTAGCCCGTCTAGCTGAATAGCGGCGTCCGGTACTCTGTCGCTGAGCCATGTCTCCTTGAAAACAAAGACACAGCAGTCTCTAACTTCACGCTGTGTAGCCTGCTGAAGTCGGATGTAGTCCAGTTTATTGTCCAGGGAGCAGACATTGAATAGGATGATGGACGGGAGCGCCGGCCAGCTAAGGTTTGTATTTAGCCTAGCACAGACTCCCGCCTGTTTGCCGCGCTTCCGCTTCCTTGCGCACCGCTTCCGATGTCCCTTCCTCCGGCCGCCGGCATCAGGCAACGCTGAGGCCTATAAGGCCTGGTTCACGCAGCAAGCCGAGGTCTCATACTGTAGCTTTTCCCGCAGCTCATCGTGAATGTCGTTAACCGGGTTATTTAGGTAGAAAAGTGTCTGGCGGTTGTATGTGCGGACACCAGTCGCGACGATATCCATACACAGGGTAAAATAACCGCGCTACACACAAAACGTAGACAACGTAGCACCATTTTGGCTCCAGAGCGGCCGCTGTGTGCTACTGCCGCGCCGCCATCTCAATGTACTGAATACCTGGAGGAGATTAAAAATCTGGAGATCTGGTGTCAGAGGAACAACCTCCTCCTGAACATGAGCAAGACAAATGAGTTGATAGTGGACTTCAGTAGAAAACAGAAGAGGAACTACCACACCCCCATCATCAACGAGAGCCCAGTGGATAGAGTAGACAGCTTCCGATACCTTGGTGTTTACATCATGCAGGATCTGTCATGTCACATCAACACTGTGGTGAAGAAGGCCATCAGTGGCTCTACTACAGTACCTCAGATGTGTGTGAGACTTTAGACTCGACTCCAAGGTGCTTAGGAACTTTAAATCCGGCACCATAGAGAGCATACAGAAGGTAGACATCACAACCTTGTTTGGGAACAACATCATGTAGGTCAGACGAGCTCGGCAGAGGGTTATGTGATAAGCTGAGCATGTCATTAGCACCGAGCTTCCTTATCTGCACCTAATCTATAGGAAGCGGTACTGGAACAAAGCCAGGAATATAGTGAAGGACCTCAGCCACCCAACAATGGACTGTTCTCTCTGTTGTAGTCAGGAAAGTGCTTCTGCTCCCTGAAGGCCAATATCACAACCTGAATAACGACGGAGGAGAAGCTTTTTCCCAAAGGCTATTCGAGCTCTCAACCAGAACATCTCACAGAACTAAATGTTCTCAGCCAACATTTACACACATTTGCACATGGCTTCCATGTTGCACACATTTTTTAAATAAAATCAAAATGTATTTGTTTTGACCCCTACATTGCATATTTTATAAGCTGCAAATGTTTAATTCATGCGATTAGTTGCAGGTGCACTACATTAAATCCATGAAGTGATGATTAAGGACATTTGTCCTCCATGCCAGCAGAGATCACACTAATCTAGTGTAGAGTGTAACCTCTGCTCGTTACTTCACTTGCATTAAGAACTTTATTCTGGTCAGGGTTGTGATGGATACATAGTCCATAGTAAAAAGACAGGGAATAAGGCAGGAATACAGCCTGACTGGGAGGCCAGACAATAACAAGGCACCATGCTCACACACTCATTTACACCTAAAGATGATTTAGAGCCACCAGTCCATCCACCTGCATCTTTTAGACTGTAAAAAGAACCTAAAGAACCCAGATGAAGCCCACACAGAGACGGGAGATCAGGGGAAACTTTACACAGGCAGTAACATGAGATCAGCGTCAAACCAGAGAGCCTGAAGTTGTTAGGACTGGAGTACTGAGCTTCAATATATTAAAGGGGAAATGTTTAAACTGAGAATGCAGGAGGAATATATGCTGAGAAAAAAGTGCTTCATACTGTAGAAAAAGAGCAAATTAGAGATAATAAACTAATCATCCAGCTCTATCAGGTGACATAAGGACAGGATTGTGGCTGAGGGAGGTGGAGGAAGGTTTTGGGAGATGGACTGGACATCTGGCTTTGGAAGAGGAAGAGGGACTCAACAGATAAAGATAATTAATGATAGGAAAATTGTTTACAATCATTAATGTGACATGGATTTATTTATTATGTTGAATTTGATACATAAAAATTAAATAATAATATTTTTATAAATATTTAAACTTTAAACAAAATCCATCAGTTCTGAAAGCATTTACAATACAGGACTAGTACATGTACAAAATTATGTAAGAGAATGTATACAATGTGCAGAGATTTAAATGATGTATATGTTGTGAAAGTGAACCAAAAGCATGTATCAGCAATAAAACTTTAAATGATTTACTCACATATTGTATAAGTTTGATACAATATTATTAGGCAGAAAATTGGGAGCTGAAGGTCTAAAAAAAGATTAAAATGAAAAATATGAACACAAATGACACTACAATAATTTCCTGATTTCATGTGAAATACAAGAGTCTTTTATGCATAACTAAATTTTATATTTTGGATCTATTTCAGTTATAAGCCTTAGTTTTCAAAGCCACAGGTGGATGATGTAATACAGTACACTCATGTGATATAAACTCATGGAACTATCTGATCTGTTAATCAGGTGTGTTGAGGGTTGCTGCTGTTAAACATGTGTCTCTTCTGCTGATGATGTTCTCTACTGCAGATTCACTTTTCCATCTCCATCAGCTCTGCTGTAATGAACTCTATCAGGACTATATGGAGAGTCTATATGGAGAGTAAAATAGACAAGAAACATTCAGTCAGTTCAGCAGATAAACTGGAGTCATGGATGTTGAATTTCTATAAAATAGTAAAGCAAGTGCTTGAGATGCTCCTGAGATGAAACGGGTCACTGGGTTTTGTTATTAACTATGCAGTCCTGTCCTGTTCATGTAAATATCCTCAATATATGAACTTAATAACTAAAATAAATTATACAACAATTTAAACTAAATGTGTACCTTTCTTTCTGGTGCTGCAATAGACCACAGCTACAATGATGTTCAGAAAGATCACAGTCACCACAGCGAAGGGGACGAAGGGGAGAGACTCTGGAGAGATGTTATTAATAATATCAACATTAGACATAAACATTTTTATAGATGCTATAAGAGAATATTACATATGCCCTGACGTATGACCATTTTCAGGTAAACCACAGATGTGTTTATGTAGAATAAATTAACACAATATATTTGAAATAAATGTAATGAAATGATGAAGCTGTATTAAGAGGAGAACAAAACACACACTGCCTTGTCATAAATTTACAAAATTTCAGAATGGACAATTTGTTGTCCTGAATCAAGCAAAACATATTATAAAATTGTTGCAATTGGTTTAAGAATCATCCAGCATATTAATATAAACTGGACGAATAGTTCTGAACTGTCAACTTCACTGAAGATAAGACTTAGATTTATTTATTTGTTTATTTATTTATTTAGTGTGATTAGGGTTACATTAAATTTGCAAAAATGAGAATCAGAGCCATGTTTATTAGGTAAAGTAAGAGCATTTACACACACACACACACACACACACACACACACACACACACACACACACATGCACACTTAAAGCAGTCCTAGACAGAAGGAGGACAGACTGAAGGTACACAGGATCTACAATTTTCACACTTTTATTAGCCCCAGATCCAGTGGACCTGAACATCCTCTATGTAACATTAATGTGTAGGGGGCTGTACAGGGGGTGGTCATTGAAAATGTTTACTGATATATGATATTCACAAAAAATGAGGCAAGGCCAATAAGACTGAGTTCGAAAAAATTATCAATTGAGTCATTCTTCAGTGTGTTAAGGCTCCGTGTTATGGATCGGAAGATCGGTGGTTCGAGCCTCAGCTCCGCCAGGTTGCTACTGTTGGGCCCTTGAGCAAGGCCCTTAACCCTGTCTGCTCTATGAGCACCGTGAAATGGCTGACCCTGCACTCTGACCCCTGCATAGTAACAAGAAGCTGGGATATGCGAGGAATAAAGTATTTCAGTGTCCACTAACATATGTGTGATGAATAATGGCTGAACTTCGAACTTCAAACTTTGTGCTATAACAGGTGCTTTGTGGAAAGGCTTTCCACAAGGTTGAGGAGTTTTGACCATTCTTCCAGAAGCACAATCCATCGCAGGTCTAAACTGCAGGTCTTTGGACTGTGGGAGGAAATTTAGAGTACCCTGAGGAAACCCACCAAGCACGGGGGGGAGATGCAAACTCCACGCACACAGAGATGGGAATCGAGCCTGGCCGGGAATCTTACCCGGACCCCGGAGGTGCATGGCGACAATACTAACCACTACACCACTGTGCCACCTTCTGCACATTACATAAACATTAAAATGTACAGTATATGACATATAGGGAAATATAGAGACGTCTCCACAATGTACCCCACAAAAATAAAGCGAAATCCATGCCTAACAAAACAGAAGGTTTTGTAATTCTTTATAACAACAAATTATTTTGCACCAGGGATTTAGTGTATGTGAGCCTAAAGCTGATACACACTTCCTCTCTTGAGCGGAAAGCAGCAATTTTATCCCAGTTATCAGAAATTCATAGAAAACTGCAGACAAAACCTATTTTTGAATACACGTAGCTCATAAATGGAACATGAATTTTCAAAATGGTTTATTGAAGTCGCTCGAGAAATGTAAGCATTATCAGGTCTTTTATCCAGAAAAAAACACAGCTCCAGCATTGTCTCATGTCTAGTTACATGACAGGTTTGCCTTTATTAATATAACAAATGTGTTAATGTATTCTTGAGTCCCACTAAAACACTGAGCTATCCATGGCAGGCCTAGAAGGTTAAAATTGTATGGTAATAAAGTCAAGTGAACGTGGAGCGCATGGTGTTCATACTGCACAGGATACTGTGGATAATTGTAGTCGAGTGGAAGGTACCAAATACACAGAAGGCCTTAGTTTAAGAGGCTTTGATCCTCGCAGTACTTGTTCAAAGAGGCACCTGCACGACAAATTGAGGAAGTGAAAAAGAAGGCAAGGGTTAGGTAATAGAGCAATAAGATAAGAAAACTAACATCAGGAAAAATAATAACCTGTAATCTGTAATAATAATGCTAATAATATTCACTACGATTACTCTTAAGATGGTTAATGATGGTTGGGTAACGTAAATTAAGAAAATATGCAAAGTGTGACTCAAGAACAACCCATACAGACAGGGTGCAAGAAATTAAGGAACTTTATTGGAATGGAAAATACAGAAAATGCAGGCAGTGATCCAAAATATTAAAAAAAAACTTTCGTTTCTGCTTTAATTGGGACAAAGTGCAAAGAACCAGACTTCTGCTTTGAAAAACAGATAAACAACATAAATCAGACTTATCAGATTGGGAAAAAAAATATAAGAAGTAAATCAGTTAAATTAAATCACTGATCTTCAGCAGTATCATCATCCACAGAAGAATGAGGATAATGAACTGGAGAGGTGGGATTGAGGCTGACGCTGGGTGAAGATGGAGGAGAAGCAGGAGTGATATCACCGGGTGGTGGAACACCGGTGGACTTGTAGTAAGGTCGTTGAATTCAAAAGGGGACAATTTTCCATGGTGTGGATGACAGATGATGCTGTTACTAACAAATGAATAAATACATTTTCATTTTTGGGAATCATAGTTGAACAACCCCGTCTACTCGAAAAAGATATCAGGAAATATATATAAAAAATTGGCATGATAAAACAAAAGGATATTCAGACCAATGGCCTACTGATGGGTCATTTAACGTAGAAACATGTACCCAATTGAGACAGAAAATCATAAGCTGGGGAGCAGAAAAGAAGAAAAAAAATGGAAGGAAAACTCAAACTTAAGGTAATAATAATAGACAATTTTTTTTTAAAAAAAAGGACAACATAGACAGAAAAGGCAACAGGAGAAAACTGAACAACAAATGATGAACATGATATTAAGTGAAATGAAATCAAGGAAAATAAACAAAAGAACAAAGGCAAACAAGAAAGAAGAAATTACAGAAAGGCAAGATGGACAGGAAGAAACGTTTCCGCCACCACCAGAGATGTGCATGAGGCCACCACCCTATACAGTAACACTGAACAGCCCCTAGAGAATAAAGTGTATCCTACTATCCCTATGATGGGAGTAACAATAATTGAAGATGAATGGACAGACGTAGAATTACAAGTTCATGGTACACTGAAAGGATTAGCAAGATCAGGGGAGCAGGAACTAAATCTAAATTCTGCTGGTAGAGGAGCTGGAAGAAGAGCTCAATTTTCAACCCCAGATTCAAAGAGCATTGCAGAAGGACATGCAACCAAAGGGTTACCAGGTGAAGAAATCCCAATTTTCCCTGAAGAGCAGTCATGGAAAAACATGATGAATAAAAACGCTCAGACATACTGGAATGAATATCCTAGCACCAATTCACCACGAGGGCGAGGAACTGGAGCCACCGCTGGGATGAAACCTCGATGGGTCTCATGTCCTGGTGATAACTCAAGCCTGAAGAAAGAAGTACCTATCCCTCAGCAAAGTGAAGCAAGTGCAAGACCAAAAAGTTTTGCCCATACTCGTTCAGAGTTGGAAGAAAAAAAGAATATGAAAGAAAACAATCAGGGGAAATTAGTCAAGCTAGAAGGTGAAGTGAAGATAACTCCACTAGAAGAGGAAGATAGGTCACTTCATAGGATCTTTGAAGATTTTAATGGAAAAAACGTGACTGAATTAACAAAACAAATAGGACTGACAGAAGAACACAAAGAAGCCCTAAAAGAAAGTCAAAGCCTATTAAAAGCTTTAAATGAAATGGCAGACAGTATTAAAAATATAACTCAACTAAATGCAACGCAGGAACATAGCTTGACTGCAGATAAGGAAGTATCAGAACCTAATAAAAGAGAAGGTGCAACTGAAGACCTAAAAGGAAGAGAAAAACTACTACGTGGCTTAAGGTCACAAAATCATGACTCAAATGTAACAAGCCTCCTAGAAATAGATATGGAGGTGGAAGGAGAAAAAGCCATTCAAACTACTAGAGGACACGAGGCGACCATTCTTCGCTGAGCATCAACGGCTCCTCTGTGGGAATCGTCGAAAGCACCAAATTCCTGGGTGTCCACCTAGAGAAGGACCTCAGCTGGTCCCTCAACACCAGCTACCTACACAAGAAAGCCCAACAGCATCTCTTCTTTCTGAGAAGACTGAGAAAGGCCCAGCTTCCACCACCGATCCTGACCACCTTCTATAGGAGAACTATCGAGAGCATTCTGAGCGGCTGCATCACTGTCTGGTTTGGAAATTGTGCCATATCGGACCGCAAAACCCTACAGCGGATAGTGAGGACAGCGGAGAAGATCATCGGGGTCTCTCTCCCCTCTATTAAAGACATCTACACCACACGCTGCATCCGCAAAGCCACCAGCATTGTGGCTGATCGGACACACCCCTCTCACACACACTTCACACTCCTGCCATCTGGAAAAAGGTACCGAAGCATTCGGGCACACATATCCAGACTGTGCAACAGTTTTTTTCACAAGCCATCCGTCTTCTCAACAAAAAGGGACTGGACTGATAAACACAAACAAACACACACACACACACACACACACACACACACACACACACACAAACATTATCACTCAGCTTAACTCAACTACCTCAAAATATTGGGACTGGACTGACTAATCAACACAAGTGCAGACACACTGAACTACACCACCCAATTATCGTACACACCAACCTGTAAATGCTTCACTGTTTGTCTTTTGCACAATGATCATTACTGGACAAATTTTTGCACTAATTCCTCAATTCTTGCTGCTGTTTTTTGATAATGTTTATGTTTACCCACTACCTCAACACCATATTTTATGTTCTGTTTATGTTGTGGTTGCGCACTGTCACTTTGTTGTTGCTCTTGTTTGCACATTTGCACGTGCACTTTATGTTGTCTGTAAAATAGTTATACTTAGCTAGTTAGTTTTTGTTAATTTATGTTGTAATTTATGTTAGGTCTGTCTGTCCTGTCTCTGCTAGCCAGCTAACTAGGCCTCTTGGTTAGCTAGTTTAGTGTCTATGTTAATTTATGTTGTAAATTTATGTTGCATGTGGCACCTTGGTTCTGGAGGAACGTTGTTTCGTTTCACTGTGTACTAACTGTATATGGTTGTAATGACAATCGATACAGCAGCAAGACACTCGCTTGCTTTCAACACGAAAGGTGCCAAAGGGAAGAAGAAAGGAAAAGACAAGTGGATGAAGATGTACCTACAACCTCTTCATCCCAGTGTCCACTAATAGTAAAAGGAACGCCACTACACTATGTGCCATGGAGTTTTATGGATGTGACTGGTCTCATAGGCAGGCTTCCTATGCGAGGGAGCACAAAGATGGATCACCCAATTTGAAGAAAAAACAATGGGCCACCAACTGGCCCTTGGAGACATCAAGGCCATATTAGGGTCAAACTATCGGAAAAATAAAACACTGAAGTTCTGCAAGAAGCTGGAATTCCACCTGAGGCCGAAGATGCTAGATATTATCATTACCCACTGGGACCCAACAGAAAAGCAATCTGGAGAGCCCTAAGAACAATTTACCCAACAAAGATGGATCCAGGACGGTTGGAAACTATTAAACTGGCTGAAGAAGAAAATGTAGTTAAGTTCATACAAAACTTCCAAGATGCTTGGAGAGATGAAACTGGTAGTCATTGGGATGAAAATGATACAAGTAGAGGCCTGTTTAGAATGATGTTGAAGAAAACTTTGCCACTCTCAGTGCAGGAGAAATTGGATGGAATGATCGGCCTCAACACCCTGGCCTAAAAAACCTTCCAAACCCACATAACCCATTTTGTCAATCAGTATCGAAAGGCAAAACTCCAAGCAAAAGAAATTTCAAATAATTTAATGACACAATTTTGTAAGTCACAACTGGGAGAAATTGTTAGAAACAGACAAGAAGAAAAAGAAAAGAAGAAAGAAAAAGAAGCTGCTACCAAACAGGCTGCACTTATGGTAAATCCTCAACCAACTTCCCAACCTGTAACTCAGCCTTATCTTCAAAACAACCCCCCAGTGCAAACGATGACTCCATATACGCCAAGATATCGAATGACGAGACCACCCCAATATGGCAGGTCGAGGAAGAGGATGTTGGGCTTGTGGTGATTTACGCCACCTTAGAAGAGACTGTCCCCATGTTCAATTCCTGTGGGGAGACAGAGTGGAAAGAGCTGAACAACAAGCTCAAACATTGGGACCCCGAGGACCTCGAGGACCACAGACAGCCCAAATGCCCCCGCCCTTGGAAGGGACAAAACCAACCAAACCAAAAACATGATCAACTACTTCCACCGATTCAAAGTGGACAATGGGAAGGCCCCTCTGAAGGCCAGAACCCCAATGGTGCCCAGAGGAGCCTAATAAGGGGGAGCTTATGCAGTTTGTCACCACATTATATCCGGGCCAAGAACCAACGGTGACAGTGAAAATAGGACAATGTCTAGAGGCACCATTTATAATTGACACCGGAGCTACGTACTTAACCATTGGACAAGCAGGCTCCCCTTACCCGTAAAGCAATACAAACAGTGGGCTTCTCTGAAAAAACACAGACTTTACGGTTTACTGAGTCTCAAGAACTAACAATAGATGGAGTAACTATCAATTCTCCACTGCTGTATTTCCCTATGAATCTCTTGGGGAGAGACGCATTATGTAAATTAGAATACAACCAACCATCTGGTCTCTGATATACTTACCAAGAAGGGAAACCATGGATTACGCACTTACGTCCAGATTGTCAAGAAATAGACTTACCACTACATTGCACCATAAAGTATGACTCAAAACATGATGAAGACGTCCCTACGTTGTGGGAAGACTTGATAGAAGGCCCGTGAGATTGACATGAAAACCATGGAGATTATAATCGGCCCACAAGGAGTGGCAGCTGTTGCACTACTGCCCAAAAAAATTCAAGAATGGTACCAAGTTGAACATGCAGCGCCACACCCAGATCGTGACAGAATGCTTGACCGACCAAGGCATAGCAGAGGGGGCTGGGACTTCAGCCTCACGGGGAGGTCCCGGCTGCAGCGTCGTCGTGCGCCTCACGCGGAGGTCCCGGCTGCAGCGTCGTCGTGCGCCTCACGGGGAGGTCCCGGCTGCAGCGTCGTCGTGCGCCTCACGGGGAGGTCCCGGCTGCAGCGTCGTCGAGCGCCTCACGGGGAGGTCCCGGCTGCAGCGTCGTCGAGCGCCTCACGGGGAGGTCCCGGCAGCAGCAGCCGCTGAGCGCCTCACGAGGAGGTCCCAGCAACACCAGCAGGCCTCATGTGGAGGCCCCCACCTTCGTCCAGTAGCCCTTATTCAAGGCTCACCGCCTTCGGAGCGACACCCCAGCACAGCGTCCAGCACCCGGCTTCGATGTCGGGCACCCACCGCTGCACGGCGTAGGAAAAGCCCGTACTGCATCGGCCGCCCGGATTGGGGGACAACACAGCACTGTCTTCAGGGGCTCTACTTCTTAGAGCAATACAGTGCTGCCCCCTCCGCCCGGCCTACAACAGCGATCCGGTCCTGCCTTCGCCACACAGTTGACTACGGGAGCTAGCCCGTCGGGGTCGGGTGAAGGGACACCAGGGAAGTGCCTTGGGACCACCAATAGCGCTCCGGAGGAGCGGTTTAAGGGGGGGGGGGGGGTACTGTAAGGGTCCTCCACTAGAGGTCACTGCTTTTATTTTGTAGTTTTTGTTGGCCGACTCAGTTTCCCAGCAGGCACCTCGGTCAGGTGATGCAGTGCACACCTGAACCGAGGTAGCCATCAATCAATCTATAAATAGCTGTTTAGACTGGGAAACTGGGTCGAGCATTTTTTGGTATTACCACTGTCACATGTGTGGGCTTTTGTTCTGTTTAGTTATATGTTTAGTTTGTACTTTGATTTTAGTTGTGTTGACTTGGGCTCTCTTATTGGCAATGTCTCTGTGTATGTTTTGTGTGTCTGTGTTAGTGGAGCTGATTCAGTCCTGTCCTCCTGTGTTCTTGTGGTTAGCTAGAGCAGGTAAGTAGTTAGGTGTGTGTGTGGCTAGGAGCGTGCTTAGCTAAGATCTATATTGTGTTACAGTAACTAGCATGCTTCTAGCCATAACCCCTTTGTGTCTCTAGCTGTCCTGTGTTTCCTCTCCCCCTAGTGTTCCAGTGTGCCTAGGTTTAGAGTGCTGTCCCTCCTGGCTTGGGAGTAACGACTAGCTTGTGAGTGCCGCCTCCCTTAGTCTTGGAGGGCTGCCTCGCCTAGCCACTGGGTATCCTTGTCTGTGTTTCTGTGCCCCTATTCCCTAGTGTGTTTAAGCTATTAGGTAAGTATAGCTTGGTGCATGTTGGGGCTAAAGACATGCTTAGCTAGGTGTATGTGTAGCTGACTGCCATGGTTAAGCATAGCTTAACCATGTTTAGCTAAAAGCCATGCCTAGCTGATTGCCATGTCTTTAGCCCTCGTCCCATCCCTCTCTTGGTCTCTTGTCTCTAGTCTTTACGTGTCTCCCGTTCCTCTCTAGTGTCTCCCGTTCCTCTCTAGTGTCTCCCGTTCCTCTCTAGTGTCTCCCGTTCCTCTCTAGTGTCTCCTGTTCCTCTCTAGTGTCCAGTTTCAGCTCCACACCTCGTTTGTGTCTTATGTGTTTGTCCCCCTGTTATGTGTCTCGCCGCAGGGCGTGTTTTGTGTCTCCCCCTGTCTGTGTCTTGCCAGAGAGCCCCTGTTAGCACAAAGTTAAGTATCGTTTAAGTTTGTTTGTTCCTTTGTTTGTATCTTTATTTATACTTTGTTTAACTATTATTAAAAAGACTCTTTTTTGGTTACACCACCCCTCTGCCTCTATGCCTGCTCCTTCCGCCCACGGCGTTCAACACCTGCCAATACACCCAGATCGTGACACTATGCATCACACACAAATTAAGATGTGAACAAGGAATGGTAGAACGTGCTAATGGAGTATTAAAAACCAAAATTGCCAAGATTTGTGCAAGTTCTAAATTATCTTGGATTGATGCGCTACCCCTAGCACTAATGAAGATGCGGTCTCAAACCAATCGCATGACACACTTAACTCCACATGAAATGCTTACTGGAAGACCAATGTCTGTCTCCCACATTCGCACACCATATGATGGACCTGCTCTTGAACAACTTGAAAATGAAATGGAGAGTTACGTCAAACACTTAACGGATATTCATAAAGTTCTATTTTCACAGACGAACGAATCAACTCATAGAGGAACAATTAACAAGAAAGGACTTCAATCAGCAGAAATAGGGGACTGAGTGTATATCAAAGTATTTAAAAGAAAACCCTGGGCACAAGGTCGCAGAGAAGGACCATACAAGGTGGTGCTTGCCACCCCAACAGCCATCAAGGTAGAAGGTAAAGAGCACTGGTATTACTTCAATCATTGTTGCAAGGCAAAAGGTCTTAGAGATATTCAAGCTCTACCAAAGTACATAGAAATCACGTCGAGAGAACACAATAATCCCTTCAACGATGATGATAGTGAAAATGAAGAACATGGTCCAGCACACCGCAGCCGAGCACGAGTAAAAGCCACACAATCAACAGCTTTATAAAGAAAGTGGAAAATTTCCACAACTAGTATCACTCTGTCTAATTAGGATCTAATCAGTTACTAGAAAAATTTTTTGGACATTGGTAACCATACACAGCATACACAGCCATATACAGTAAAACCATGCAACAGGAAAACAGACTAAATCATGCTAACATACATGCATTACCATTAGCAATGGGTTTTATGTTTGGAACTGTTATCATGATAAGACCCGACTCCCCTAGACCCGACTCGCAATGATTACCTACCAAACATGAGTTATCGATATAAGAGAGCCACTAATATGACTCGCAATCGCATTACCATTCCATATACCATCAAAAAGAGCATAAATACCCGCAACAACATAGTTATTAATTTTAATTCTAGAAAATTGATCCACCTAAAAGAAACACTCCATCAACATGTAGAATGTGGAATGGCTATGCTAGTCCTAGGAAATGGAAAAACCATGGTGTCGCCATACAAAACACTAGTTGCCACATACCAAGCCCAAAGGTACAATCGCTATATAACATTGTCATTAGAAATTGTCACTAGGGAGTATGTGAACACTCTGTAAACATATAACAGTTTAACCATGTAAATATATATATATATATATATATATATATATATCTGTATATATATATATATATATCTGTATATATATATATATATATATATATATATATATATATATATGTAAAAGAATTTTCATACATATAGGCCCTAAATACTGATATGGTGTCAGAAGTAGGATACGATGTAAACTTTTGATTTACTGTTTTAACTATTTTATTATGTAATTGTTTAGTATGTATGTAGTTTAGTATGTGCAGGACCAGAACTTTATCATGGCGACAGGAGGCAGAGACTGCCATCTCACTGTTGACATGTTCCAACAGTACATGAGTTGATCCACAAAGAATGTCAAAATGTGGGAGGAGGCACCATATGCTACGTCTGCCAACAAGCAAGACTACATTGCTCTGACACAAGCTTTGCACCTTGGATAGGACAATACATACCGGATCGTAGCCTTACAGATCTAAAACAATGGACTACGGTACATGAGCTCGTCCTACCGAACTCCAATTTGACCTTGTAAATATAGTATTGAATCGAGACACGTGGGTAAAACGTAAGACTGTAACAAAATACTTCATAAAGACCACTCCTGAACTATGCCTTACCACAACTCAATGGTACTGCTTACGAACAGTATCTGTCTCTGAATATTATGAGACAGAAAATTATCAAGTATACGCAGCCAGGTGGGAATAGTACATGTAATTTCTATGTACTGCCATTTGGGGGGCACACTTGGGGATACGGAGCAGTACCGGTGAAAAAGAGAAAACACAGGAAGACAGACCGTCGGCTGCAGCAATTGAAGCACGTTATGTTTCAGGTGCATCTGATTGTTTTATCAGGTGAATATGCTGGAAAGTGTACCTGTTGAATCAAAATCTTTCGTTGACAATGTTAAAGAGTGTGTTATACAGAAATAATGTTGGATGTTAGTGGCTACTATTGTTGTTTATGTTGGATGCCAACAGATATGTCCGGAAATGTTTACAGTATGACTCGTGAGAAGTCTGCCAACAGATAATCTGTGCTTAAGTGGATGCACTGAACAGTCAGTATTTTGGGAACATTTATGCATTCATTGGTATAAAGTAAATTTTATACAAACACTATGATATGTAAGATTGTTGACAGTGGAATGTGTCATTTCTGTTGTGTTATCAGGACGAGCCACCACAGCTATTTTTGTATATTTTAAATGAACAGCATTTGGTTTTCTTTTCTTTTAATGGTTGCTGTTTGGTACTAGAAATTTTGGTTAGTTCCCAATTCGGAATGTATTTGTACTAGGAGCTGAGGCTCAGTTGCTACGCCTCTCAGGTTGTGATTCTGCGTATAGGGGAGGATTCCCAGAGACTATCATTACATTTTTATGAAACCCCAATTTTTATTTTCAGAATAAAAAAACCCAAAAGACATTTCTGTGCCCTATGCTGGTTCATTTTCGCCGGGCTACATATACTTAATCTCGGAAGACAAAGCGGACACAAAGCAAGCTATGGATGCATAAGAAACATTTGATCAACGCATGTAAGCAACTTGCCAACCTGGATGCATAGACGCTATCGTCAATACCAACAACTTCAGAAACCATAAAACTCCTGGTTCATAAAAAATAAAGAAGATGTAAATTCACAATAAGTTCTACTGTACTATTTTAATCAAGTTTGGTATTAATGATTTCACTTTATATATGTTATATATAATTTTTTAAAATTTTTGGCTTAATGTTTTATTTTTTGATATCTGATATTTTGTTTTGCGACTGTTTATGTTCTATAGATCATTACTGTTGAGTCCTCTGACCAGATGCCAATGCATTGTCGAGTGTTAAAACACTGGCAGGGTAGGAATTTTTCCTCAAATTTAGTCCATGAGGTTTTTTCGCCTACACCTGAGCAGAGAACCTAAGATTAGCTATAATTTCTCCTGATTACAAGGTAGAGACCACAAGGTCTATCCGAGAAAGGGAAGAAAAAGTAGCAATCGTTAAAGGTATCATTTATTAATAATCACAAATGTGTGCATAATCTAGAAATTGTTAATAGAGCTCCTACTTGATCATAAAACAGGTGGGAATGTGGAAAAATTAAGTAAAGCCATATTCATGGCTTTCAGGGGGGAATGTGGAAATTTTTTTTTAGCTATAATTGTAGTCGAGTGGAAGGTACCAAATACCCAGAAGGCCTTGGTTCAAGAGGCTTTGATCCTCGCAGTACTTGTTCAAAGAGGCGCCTGCACGACAAATTGAGGAAGTGAGAAAAACATGCAGGCAGAAGGCAAGGGTTAGTTAATAGAGTAATAAGATGAGAAAACTAACATTAGGAAAAATAATAACCTGTAATCTGTAATAATAATGCTAATAATATTCACTACGATTACTCTTAAAATTGTTAATGATGGTTGGGTAATGTAAATTAAGAAAATATGCAACGTGTGACCCAAGAACAACCCATACAGACAGGGTGCAAGAAATTGAGGAACTTTATTGGAATGGAAAATACAGAAAATGCAGGCAGTCATCAAAAATATATATATATATAAAAACTTTCGGTTCTGCTTTAATTGGGACAAAGTGCAAAGAACCAGACTTCTGCTTTGAAAAACAGATAAACAACATAAATCAGACTTATCAGATTGGGAAGAAAAATATAAGAAGTAAATCAGTTAAATCAAATCACTGATCTTCAGCAGTATCATCATCCTCAGAAGAATGAGAATAATGAACTGGAGAGGTGGGATTGAGGCTGACGCTGGGTGAAGATGGAGGAGAAGCAGGAGTGATATCACCGGGTGGTGGAACACCGGTGGACCTGTAGTAAGGTCGCACTGGGGCACGTCTTGGTGGAGAGAGGGCCTTAATCTCGGCAATTACAATTTGCGAACTAGAACAAGAAAGAGAATTTTAGTAAACATGGGCCCAATAGAAAAATCTGCACAAATGCACTTTGCACATACTAAAACAAATATAACAAAACAAAGCATACTACAACTCATGCACACCTAAAATTAACCGTTACCAAATTGAACTAAGATACACCATAATAATCTACTATATATGTATACATGTAATCATGTAATCCTGATTTTAGTAGTGTAGATTCAAAACTAGCAATACAAATAATCATGCAATGATCAGATTAATGTGATTGTCTTAAACTAACCTTATATTCCCGCATAATATGGGAATAGTAGTAGGTAAACAAAAAATAAATCTTAACAAACATGATCAATTGATTGATTTAATCTGATTAAAGTTATCTCAAAACTGTAATCAGATTTAATTTATCTCAATACTTATCTTAGTTAAACTATAAGGGCAAAATCATTAAAATAATCTGTTAAATTAATTAATTATAAGTATAATCTAAATGAATAACCAGAACATATGTTAAAGTACTTATAGACAAATAATCTCTATAAATTGGAAAAATATATGTAACGGACAGTTAAAGACAAATAAGACAAAATATACTCTGATGGGAATAATAAAAATGATTAAATATAATTATTTAAATCGAACACTTACACATCTTGATGAGGAAAATTCAGAAAAATTGATTGCAGCTTCAACAAAACCCGAATCACCAGCGGTGGTCAATGGTCTGGTCAAGAAAAAGGAACAAACCAAATTTTCTCCAAAAAAGGAAACCATAAGACTTCTTAGGCCCAGACTTAAATAAATATGAGATGGAAATGTCACACACACCCGTTCCACGACCGTACTACTTCTGGGTCCTAGTGCCGGTCGCGGAACGGGTGTGTGTGACATTTCCATGTAACAGGAAGCATAAAACAAGACAAGATGGCGCTTCACACTCGCTCAGTCATTGAGTTTCGCCCATGTTGGTCCAGATTGTCTGTCTGCCAAATCGTGGGTACTCATTTTCTTGGGTTTGCTTTCTGATCCGAGTGTGTGTTTATAGGACGCGGGTTAAATTTGTGTTTTTCCTTGCTCCCCTTGTGTGAGAGTCCTTAGATAAAATCGCGTGGTTATCCTGCCTACTCGCGTTTGGGTTCACCATCCACGCTACAAAGGGCTAACCGCTAGTGCTAAAGTCTTCCGATCATCCAGGTTAGTTTGTGACAGAATAACGGAGCCTCAAGCGGTAAACCCAGCGGATTGTGCGCGCCTCTGCGACGTGATGGATCAGCACGCCACGCTAATCAATCAGCTGAACAGAGCGCTCGCTACTCTGTGCCGGAGCGTCCAAGACGTCCGAGGTGGCGGAGCTTCGGCAGGAGAACGCGGCCCTTCGCGGCCCCAGCGCGGCTAACCGCCCTGGAGACCGGGGAACCCATGCAAGTAGGATGCGCCTCCCTAACCGTGGCCGAGCGTGAACGCCGTTTCTGGGAGGGGCTGTGCGCCTATTGTGGGTCGGCGGCGCACCACCGAGCAATCTGTCCCCTTCGTCCGGGAAACGCGCAGGCCCGGTGAGGAGGGAGAAAGACTCCAACTCTCCTCCACGACCACCGACACCATCCCTCGTCTTATGGTTCAGGTAACCCTCCAATTTGGCCACAGACGGGTCAGAAGTACCACGTTCATCGATTCTGGTGCCGCAGGTAACTTCATTGACTCTACCTATGCCAAAGAAATGGGGGTAAAGACCAAGGCATTATCCCAGCCCGTTTGGATTACCTCTGTAGACAGTCGCCCCCTCTCATCCAGTCCCATCACCACTCACACTCAACCCATCACCCTAATCATCGACCTGCACCAAGAGCAAGTCCAGTTTCACTTTATCTCCATCTCATCACCTCCCCTCATTCTCGGGCACCCTTGGCTACTACAACATGACCTCCTCATCTCCTGCCACACACCTACCTCCTCACCGCTCCTACGACCCTGCCATAGACCTTCAGCCGGGCGCCGTTCCCTCCCGCGGACATCTTTACTCCCTATCCCCCACAGAGACAAAGGCGATGGAGGAGTATGTAGCCAATGCACTGCGCCAGGGTACCATCCGTCCATCTTCCTCGCCTGCTGCCCCGTTGTTCTTCTTCGTGAAGAAAAAAGGCGGGGAACTTCGCCCCTGTGAAGACTATCGGGGGCTCAACATCATCACCATAAAGAATCGTTATTCATTGCCTCTTAACAACTCAGCCCTGGACGCCCTCTCTGGTGCCACCATTTTCACTAAGTTGGACCTTCGGAGCGCCTACAACTTGGTGCGCATCAGAGAGGGTGATGAGTGGAAGACGGCCTTTATCACCCTCAACGGACACTACGAGAGCCTGGTGATCCATTTTGGCCTCTGCAACGCCCCCGCCGCCTTCCAGCATTTCATCAATGTTGTCCTCCGGGACATGTTGGGGCGGTGGATGTTCGTCTATCTGGATGACATACTAATCTACTCACGCACAGTTGACGAGCACATCCAACACGTCATGGCAGTTCTTAAGAGATTGCTCGCTCACCAGCTGTACTGCAAGTTGGAGAAGTGTGCTTTTTACGAGCGCTCCACCACGTTCCTGGGTTTCGTCATCTTGCCCCAGGGTGTGGCCATGGACCCGCAGAAACTTGATGCTGTGCATCATTGGCCCCTACCCAAGACCCTCAAACAGCTTCAATGGTTTCTCGGGTTTGCGAACTTCTACCATTGCTTTATCTGGGACTACAGTACAGTTGCAGCACCCCTAACTGCCCTGACCCGTCCATCTTCTCATCACTTCACCCTGAACTCCACCGCCATCTCTGCTTTCCAGGAACTCTGCCACTGATTCACCACCGCACCAATTCTCCTCCATCCAGATGCTAGCCAACCCTTCGTTGTAGAGGTGGATGTGGGTCTCGGATGTGGGCGCCGGGGCCATTCTCTCGCAGTGAGGTCCAGACCAGAAACTACACCCATGTAGTTGCTTCTCCAAAAAGTTTGACCCCGCAGCTCAGACTCAGCAGCGATACGGGGTAGGGGACCGCGAGCTGCTGGCCATAAAGTGGGCTTTGGAGGAATGGCGTCACTGGCTCCAGGGCGCCAGGGAGCCGTTCATCGTCTGAACCGATCACCAGAACCTTATCATCATCCGAAACATGAAGCAACTCAACCCCAGACAGGCGCGGTGGGCCTTATTTTTTGAACAATTTAATTTCCACCTTTCCTACCGCCCGGGGTCCAAGAACACCAAGGCCCTCTCCCGACAACACGAGGAAGACGTCCCCCCCACTCCACTGGGATTTGGAATCGAGAGTCAGCCAGGCACCAGCCTGGCATCAGCCAAAACAACAGCCAAGCTGATACTAGAACATGTAGTCCATCTGCATGGGTTCCCGAAGGACATTGTCTCGGACAGGGGGCCCCAGTTCACTGCCCGGTTCTGGAAGGCCTTCTGCCGTCTGATCGATTCAACCTGCAGTCTATCTTCTGGATACCATCCTCAGACTAACGGTCAGACGGAGCGGACCAACCAACAACTGGAGCGCTACCTGAGATGTTTCATCGCCGATCGCCAGCGCTCCTGGGCCCGCTATCTCATTTGGGCAGAGCTGTCTCACAACCTCCATGTCTCGTCAGCTACCAACCTAAGTCCATTTGAGGTATGTCACGGTTTCCAACCTTCCATATTCGAACACCAGGAACCGGAGGTTGATGTACCGTCGGCCCAACAGTTGGTCCGCCGGTGTCGACAGCTGTGGTGCCAAGCCAACCACGCCATCCAACAGGCCAACGCTCGCTACACCATTCAACATCGCCGTCGACACCCTCCAGGACGATTGTACAATGTAGGTGACAAGGTATGGTTATCAACAAAAAATCTTCATCTCCATACAGAGGCACGGAAACTTTCACCCCGATTCATCGGCCCATATCGCATCACCCTCCGGATTAATCCTGTCACCTACCGGCTCACCTATGATTCCACCCTCCCCCCTGCTCCTCCCCCCCGAATCATTGACGGTGGTCCTGCCTACACCGTGCGCCGGATCCTCGATTCGCGACCTAGGGGCCGGGGCACCCAGTACCTGGTCGACTGGGAGGGCTACGGTCCAGAGGAGCGATCGTGGATTCCGGCCCGGTTCATCCTCGACCCCGAGCTCATTAGATATTACCGTCGTCGGGTATCCTCCACCCCAGGACCGTCGGGAGTCGGTCCTGGACAGGGGGGTACTGTCACACACACGCACTAGGACCCGGAAGTAGTACGGTCGCGAAACAGGAAGCATAAAAGGAGACAAGATGGCGCTTCACACTCGCTCAGTCATTGAGTTTCGCCCATGTTGGTCCAGATTGTCCGTCTGCCAAATCGTGAGTACTCATTTTCTTGGGTTTGCTTTCTGATCCGAGTGTGTGTTTATAGGACGCGGGTTAAATTTGTGTTTTTCCTTTGCTCCCCTTGTGTGAGAGTCCTTAAATAAAATCGCATGGTTATCCTGCCTACTCGCTTACTTCTGCATTTGGGTTTACCATCCACGCTACAAAGGGCTAACCGCTAGTGCTAAAGTCTTCCGATCATCCAGGTTAGTTCGTGACAGGAAAAAAGGAAAAGAAGAGATTATGCAATTGGGAGGACATCAATCTAACCTAGGCAAAATTGGCTTACATCTCATAAATATTAAGTGATTTCTTGACTTAAGGAGGAGCAAACAATGATGTAATTGTTAAATTAAGGTATATAAACCATGTAAAATTAGGGAAGTTAGAGGAGATGAGGGAGAGACAACTTTGCAGTTTGTAGGTTTGTCTTTTGTCTGGCTGATCCAATGCTGTTTTTTTACTTTTGGCTGCAATAAACTCTTTTGCTATTTCAGTGCTTGAGTGGTTATTGTTTTTGTTTGGAAAATTGGCATAGTTCGCAGCACATTTGCCACGACAATGCGCAAACCACAACCTGGACTCGAGATGGTCTCAGTTCGGTTTGTTTTAGAGGGTCTGAGTGTGTTTGGAGGACAGCATATAAACTTACATCTAAGAGAGTTGTATTAAATAGTGTATTAAATAATCAATAAAATAAAGGGGCCACAAAAAGATCCCATTTATTTTTCATTCAATCTGTTGATTCAACATACAAAATCTCACTTTGGCAGCATCAGATCCAAGTGAAACGGCATGACAGCTGCGCACTGCTCATGCCGTTTCCTGCCTTTTTCAACCTGCGATTCTCATTTCTCTCAGCAGATGGTGCAAGGGATTGTGCATACTAGCTATGCGTCATTCAGTGTGTATATGTAACTATCTCAGGTTTCATTCTATATGCAGATTGGTCATTTTTCAGAATGTAAAAAATATATACTTACAGAAAGCAAAATGTCTGCTTTTATATAAACTAATGGAAAAAAAAATCAGTTTATGTAATTCGTATGAAACGTGTATTAGTACAGCGCATCCACTCACAGCCGAAACGAAAAGACATCAACTTATCAATGAATTAATAAAATGGCCAGTCGGTTTCCTTGCTGTTTTCCCCGACGCATTCATAATCATTAGTCTAGTTTTGCCGGTCCGGTGTTTCTTATCCCCACCCCTGTTAAAATGGTGTATTTGGAGGCTCGCCCGCGAGAGGTTGTGCGCGCGCGGTTTACTACACAGCTAAAACATATTTGTATATTATGACTGGGATAGGAAGACAGCTCACATCGGTGTGCGCTTCGCACAGCGCCGCAAAGACAGTGCCCAGCTCCTTGATTACTTTATGGAAATAATACAGCTTAATATTTTCTACTTCATGACAACAATTTTAAACTCAAGTGTTATTTAATCCATTTTTTACTTTTTTCTTTTTATCCTTTTTCGCACTGGAATCACAAATTTAGATGAAATGCACGCTGTCTGCCATTACTTCTCTCACCAAGTGAAGCAGACCGCATTGTGCAATGACGCAATCGGCACTGGGCAGAGCTACACGCGGCAATTCAAAACTACACATACTTATATATACAGTGGTGTGAAAAACTATTTGCCCCCTGTAAGGGTCCGCCACTAGAGGCCACTGTTTTTATTTTGTAGTTTTGTTGGCCGACTCAGTTTCCCAGCAGGCACCTCGGTCAGGTGATGCGGGTGCACACCTGAACCGAGGTAGCCATCAATCTATAAATAGCGGCTTAGACTGGGAAACTGGGTCGAGCATTTTTGGTAACACCTCTGTCATTTGTGTGGGCTTTTTGTTCTGTTTTGTTATATGTTTAGTTTGTACTTTGATTTTAGTTGTGTTGACTTGGGCTCTCTTATTGGCAATGTCTCTGTGTATGTTTTGTGTGTCTGTGTCTGTGGAGCTGATTCAGTCCTGTCCTCCTGTGTTCTTGTGGTTAGCTAGAGCAGGTAAGTAGTTAGGTGTGTGTGTGGCTAGGAGCATGATTAGCTAAATTCTATGTTGAGTTATAGTACAGTTACAGTACTAGCATGCTTCTAGCCATAGCCCCTCTGTGTCTCTAGCTGTCCTGTGTTTCCTCTCCCCCTAGTGTCCCAGTGTGCCTAGGTTTAGAGGGCTGTCCCTCCGGGCTTTGGAGTAACGACTAGCTTGTGAGTGCCGCCTCGCTTATTCTTGGAGGGCTGCCTCGCCTAGCCACTGGGTATCCTTTGTCTGTGTTTCTGTGCCCCTATTCCCCAGTGTGTTTAAGCTATTAGGTAAGTATAGCTTAGTGCATGTTGGGGCTAAAGACATGCTTAGCTAGGTGTGTGTGTAGCTGACTGCCATGGTTAAGCTTAGCTTAACCATGTTTAGCTAAAAGCCATGCCTAGCTGATTGCCATGTCTTTAGCCCTCGTCCCGTCCCTCTCTTGGTCTCTTGTCTCCCGTTCTTCTCTAGTGTCTCCCGTTCTTCTCTAGTGTCTCCCGTTCTTCTCTAGTGTCTCCCGTTCTTCTCTAGTGTCTCCCGTTCTTCTCTAGTGTCTCCCGTTCTTCTCTAGTGTCTCCCGTTCTTCTCTAGTGTCCAGTTTCAGCTCCAAGCCTCGTTTGTGTCCAGTTATGTGTTTGTCCCCCTGCCTGTGTCTCGCCACAGGACGTGTTTTGTGTCTCCTCCTGCCTGTGTCTCGCCACAGGACGTGTTTAGTGTCTCCCCCTGCCTGTGTCCTGTTAGCACAAAGTTAAGTATGGTTTAAGTTTGTTTGTTCCTTTGTTTGTATCTTTGTTTATACTTTGTGTTTACTCCTTATTAAAAGACTCTTTTTGGGTACACCACCCCTCTGCCTCTATGCCTGCTCCTTCCGCCCACGGCGTTCAACACCTGCCACAACACCCCGTTCATGACACCCCCTTCCTGATTTCTTATTCTTTTGCATGTTTGTCTCACTTAAATGTTTCTGCTCATCAAAAACCGTTAACTATTAGTCAAAGATAACATAATTGAACACAAAATGCAGTTTTTAAATGAAGGTTTACGTTATTAAGGGAAAAAAAATTCCAAATCTACATGGCCCTGTGTGAAAAAGTAATTGCCCCCCTTGTTAAAAAATAACTTAACTGTGGTTTATCACACCTGAGTTCAATTTCTGTAGTCACCCCCAGGCCTGATTACTGCCACACCGGTTTCAATCAAGAAATCACTTAAATAGGAGCTACCTGACACAGTGAAGTAGACCAAAAGCACCTCAAAAGCTAGACATCATGCCAAGATCCAAAGAGAGCCATTATCCACAAATGGCAAAAACATGGAACAGTGGTGAACCTTCCCAGGAGTGGCCGGCCGACCAAAATTACCCCAAGAGCGCAGAGACAACTCATCCGAGAGGCCACAAAAGACCCCAGGACAACATCTAAAGAACTGCAGGCCTTACTTGCCTCAATTAAGGTCAGTGTTCACGACTCCATCATAAGAAAGAGACTGGGCAAAAACGGCCTGCATGGCAGATTTCCAAGGCGCAAACCACTTTTAAGCAAAAAGAACATTAAGGCTCGTCTCAATTTTGCTAAAAAACATCTCAATGATTGCCAAGACTTTTGGCAAAATACCTTGTGGACCGGCGAGACAAAAGTTGAACTTTTTGGAAGGTGCGTTACGCCGTTACATCTGGCGTAAAAGTAACACAGCATTTCAGAAAAAGAACATCATACCAACAGTAAAATATGGTGGTGGTAGTGTGATGGTCTGGGGTTGTTTTGCTGCTTCAGGACCTGGAAGGCTTGCTGTGATAGATGGAACCATGAATTCTACTGTCTACCAAAAAATCCTGAAGGAGAATGTCCGGCCATCTGTTCGTCAACTCAAGCTGAAGCGATCTTGGGTGCTGCAGCAGGACAATGACCCAAAACACACCAGCAAATTCACCTCTGGATGGCTAAAGAAAAACAAAATGAAGACTTTGGAGTGGCCTAGTCAAAGTCCTGACCTGAATCCTATTGAGATGTTGTGGCATGACCTTAAAAAGGCGGTTCATGCTAGAAAACTCTCAAATAAAGCTGAATTACAGCAATTCTGCAAAGATCAGTGGGCCAAAATTCCTCCAGAGCGCTGTAAAAGACTTGTTGTAAGTTATCGCAAACGCTTGATTGCAGTTATTGCTGCTAAGGGTGGCCCAACCAGTTATTAGGTTCAGGGGGCAATTACTTTTTCACACAGGGCCATGTAGGTTTGGAATTTTTTTCTCCCTAAATAATAAAAACAATCATTTAAAAACTGCATTTTGTGTTTACTTGTGTTATCTTTGACTAATAGTTAAATGTGTTTGATGATCAGAAACATTTTGTGTGAAAAACATGCAAAAGAATAAGAAATCAGGAAGGGGGCAAATAGTTTTTCACACCACTGTACATGTTTAAACTGTGATGTTTTCTAATATCTAATGATGTCTAATGTGATATCTAATTCCTCAATTCAAAATGAGTGTGTGTACACATACATACACACACAAATTAATCTTAATAAGCCTCTCCAGGCTGGATAGTAACTTGGGTTACACCAGCATGACACAGCCCCGGATCTGCACGTGCACTTCATCCTTTCCCCTTTCTTTCCGTCCTTCCTCCTTTAACCCTTTCCTTCCCTATTTTACCTAAATAAATTATCCCTTTTCCCGTAAGACCTCGCCTCGTGTCCGTGCCTTATGATGCCGCCCGTGCAAATAGGCTCGAACCCATTACAGATACCAAATCAAAATCCCGAGCCCAAACCTCATTTAAATTAAATTAACAAATATTTTAAGTAAACAACTAGGCCCACATTTAAAAAAACGTTTAGAAAGTCTTTCCGAGGCTGCATTAGGCCTGTGTTATATGCAGAGCGCTGGGTGATTTCCTGAAGCTTACTGTAAATCTCAGAAAACTACACCTGTGACAAAATAACAGTAATATTTCAAACATTTTGCAGGCTGCTATTTGTAGAAACCAGAGAATAATGAATAAACCAGTTGTTTGGTCAAAATTACCCAACCAGGTGTTCATTTGTAACTCACTACATCTCATTTGACCCAACATGAGCAACACAACAATGTATTTAAAGTACTCGAAATAACCCAGAATTTTGTCCCGGCATAAACCACCCAACGATGTGTTTACAGAAACAACACAACATTTTTAGTGCGTCTTTTTTGAGTTATTGTAATGTTTTATTCTGAAAGTTTTTTTACCAGTTATTTCTATATTAAAAGGTTTGATGTATTTTTGAATGTATTTTTTAAAATAACAATAAACAGATACAAACAGAGATAGGCTATATAACAGTTTATTCTTTGTACAAATAAAATTATCAGCTAGTGAACTTGATCGTCTGTCCAAACAACATTTAACCAATGTTTGTTTTTTTGACTCATTATTATAAAATAAATATCAATATATCTGGTTCAGATTTTTTTTATTTTTGTTGTATAAAGTTCCCAGATGTGGAAATTACCATCACTGTAGTATTTCTTCGATACATTATATTACATTATATTGTTAAGACTTTTTTATGACTTAATTATATTTAAAACTGCATAGAGTGAAAAATGTCACTTTGCACCACCTGGCGGTCATTTCATGAATAATAAAATGCAACTGATTTACTTTGGCTGCTGTTGTTTTCCCACGGCGGTGAGCGCGACGGTAATAACCATTCTGGTTGTCCACCTACTGTATATGTAATTTTAATACTGTGATTGTAAATTTGTTTAATGTTTAACTTGTATTTCATAAGGTTTTGCCAGCAGTGGTACAGTGCAATGGGGGTCATTATTTACTATTTAAGAAAACTATGATGATATGTGATGGCGTGCGCCTGTGATGGGAGTGCGCCCAAATCTACTATGGCTACTTGCTTACTCCGTAGGCTCCCTAGATATTCGTGCCGCTGCTATAATTAATGCTCCGCATTATAAAAGCAAGGCGCAGAGTTTAGTCCAAGATCTGGGAAGTACGTGATGTAGTGGAGAATAGGAGAGCGGCATGCGAGTGGGGCAATGTGATGCACCCCAGGGACTTTAAACAAGGACACTGGAATTCCGCCCTTTGATCCCCGCGCTGAGGACAGCGCGAGAAAGAGCTGTGCGAGCTTGTGTGGTACCTTCACTTCCGCACCGAGCCTGCCTTCCGCTGCCGAAGAGGAAAAGGCCGCGAGGACGTTTGCGTTAAGTTATTGCGTTTGCGTCAGCGAGGACTCCCTAATCCTAATGAGATTTAATTTAATTTGAATTCTACATTTGTACTGTAATTTTAGTACTGTGATTATGAATTTGTTTAATTAAAATGTTTTACTTGTTTTTTATCCGCTACTACATGCAGCTCTAAAGGAGCTGAATGAATGAACTGATGCCTGAGGCGTCCGTCTGTAGTTATATATGCTTCTACTTTGACTAATAAACATGGCTCAGATTTTCATGTAGCTGCAAATTTAATGTAACCCTAATCACACTAATTAAATAAATAAATGAATCTGAGCCTTATCTTCAGTGAAGTTGACGGTTCAGAACTATTTGACCAGTTTATAATAATGTGCTGGATGATTCTTAAACTAACTGCAATAATTTTATAATATTCTTTGCTTGATGCAGGACAACAAATTGACCATTGTGAAATTTTGCAAATTTGTGACGAGGCAGTGTGTCTTTTGTTCCTTCTTTTTAATACAGCTTCATGCTACTGAAAGTGAGTTATAGTCACTTAGATTAGAATCTGCTATAAATAGATATTTTAAATAGAGAGCTCTAACTCAGTGTGGTGTGAGTTTAAAAATGTTGGTGTGTGTATGTGTGTGTGTGTGTGTGTGTGTGTTTCCCTTTTCTCCATATCACTGAAGCTCAGTCTAATCTAATGTTTTAACCAAGAGTTAGAATTGTAAAGTTTCTCTTTGTGGATATTTTAAAACTAGTGGATTGTTTTTGTGCTTTATTTTAGTGAACATTTAAGATGAACACAAACTTACCTAGAAGTCAAAGTTTAGATGTTGTTAATCCACCACAGGCTGGATGTTGTAACAGAAATGCAATATGTTGTTTGTTCACCCTCCAGGTTGCCTGAGGAATTAGCAGAGAGTGAGTGTGACTGGATACGTGGGACAGTCTGTCCTTCTGCCCTACTCCTGCTCTCAACTACAAGTCAAACCACACACTCTCAGATGGATCTTTATTAAAGGATCTGATCAGAAAGAAATCTTTCCAGAGGACCAGACAAATCTCTACACACACAGAGTTCAGCTCTTTAATGATCATCATCCAGGAAATCTCTCTCTACTCATATCACACCTGACTGTAGAGGATGGAGGATATTACAGGTGTGAGATCAGCAACAACGACATTAAAGACGTCTTAGTGAAAGTTAAAGGTAAAATGATCTCCACTCAGAGTGAAGAGAAATATTTGCGTAATCCGAATGAAATGAAGACATATGTACATGCATGTTATTCACAAGTTCTGACGCATGTCTTTTGACATGTCTATTTTCGACATCAAAGTACAACGGTTGTTACAGTTTTTTGCATAAATCCACTGTGGTAATGATAAGTCACTTGCTGTGTTCTGTAGCTTCGATAGATTACAGTTACAACAACTCATTTTACTGTATTCCTTTTAGCTTACTGTCTCACGGTCAAAAGCTTGTGTGCTCTACACCTTTCTGTATCCTTCCGTGTCTTAACAACAACTAACAACTAACGTGCGTGATAGACATGCAGCTATATAACTGTGAGATGATGTCACAGAACAACTCATGAAATGATGTCACAATACAAATTATGAGTATGATACTTAGTGCTCAATGCTTAACTAATAGACTGAAATGAAATAAACACAACAACAAATTGAAAGGAATTTGAAAGAATGAAATATGGCCCTTACAACACATTTATAGCCGCGTGAGGCAGCAATCACACTAAATATATTGTTTAATTTTACTCCCAAAAAAGAGAAAAATGCTTCTGTTTCATGTTTTGCCCATTTTCCATGCGCGTGTTCATGATTATGGATTATCTGAGTGTGTGTTCTGATCCACACTACATTTCCTGGATTTATTTATAACAGATTAAATGTTTTTCTCTGTGCAGAGGCCACAAGAAGACCTTCAACCTCCAGACCAAAGACCAAACCCACTTCCACAGCAGGTACTACACACCACTGTAACACACAGTCAGGATAGTTAGTGCAGGTTAATGCATCAGCTTGGAGCCAAACTCAAACACAACACTCACACACTACATTTATCTGTTCCCTTTCAAAGGCTACACTCGATGCTGCGTGAAAACGCTATGGGAACATCTTGTCATGTTGCCGGTTGTGAAGCATGTGTGTACCAAACACGCCAAATTTTTGGCTTTTATAACCTCGGTCAGGTGACGTCATCTGATAGGAGGCACCTGCAGGTTATAAATAGGAGTAAACCGAAAACATTCCTCAGATTCTTGTCTTCACCTAGTTGTGAGCGTGTGTGTCTTACCAGCAAAATAAGTGTTTAACTCACCCATAATGAGTTTAAACGAGATGTCCCTCCGTGTGTATAATCCATATCGGAGGGCGATCTCTACACTTTACTGCTTCGATTAAGTGCTACGCGTGCGCCTCGCATTCCGAGCCGCTGCGCATTTTTGGGGCTTAAACTCGTGCATCCGGCAGAGCAGTGAGAGACGGACTTAAAAACTCCTTTCTTTCGCGTTCTCATCGGATCGGGAAATCCCTCTGTCCGCTTGCAAGCGCGCGCTGCGCTTCTTGTCAATGGGCAAGGATAAACATCCTCTCTTGCTTCCACGGAGATGGTAATAGGCTCTAAGCACTTAAAAATAAATAAATAAAAACATAGACGGCAGGTTCTGTCGGGTGGCTGGGGGCGGAGCCTCAACGACGCTCTCTCCCCTTTTCTTAGCAATCTCCATATGAGTTAACCCTTTCATGGAGTAAGCTGTATTCATCCCGTGTTTTCCTGCCATCAACTTATTTATTTATTTAAATATAGTTGAGGTAGAAACGCGGAGTTATATGATGACACCCAGATAGAAGAGACGCTTCCAGGCTATCTCTCTCCTGGGACATCATCCTTCCTGAAAAGCTATTACTTCCTTTCAAGCTGTGTAGACTTTTTATCTTCCCTGGAGGGAAAAGCTTTTCAGGCAGCAGGTCAGGTTGGCGTATTGCACACCATGGCGGTTTTGGACGCCTACCAGGCTGACCTGCTGAGAGACTTGAGTACTGGCGGGGCTCTGCAAGGTAAGGCGTATTGGACTTACGCCGGGCCACTGCTTTGTTGCACGAAGAGACAAGTCTGACGGCTCGTGCTATCGGCCGTTTTATGGCTGCTATGGTCTCCGCGGAAAGGCACTTGTGGTTGAATCTCAGGGGCATTAAGGAGAAGGATCGTGTATTCCTCCTCAATGCCCCATCTAACCTCCCGGCCTACTTGGTGATGTCGTTAACTCGGTCGCCACTAGGTTCATGACACCACTGGTGTTTCGGGCAACTCCAGTCTCCAATAAAATGTTAGTTCTTCGGGTTTTTCCTGCCGTGTTTCAGGATGCCGAACATCTAACATCCCCCCCGTTTAACCAAGCCGCTGAGCTTTGCCCCTTTCAGAGAAACTGGCAGCGTGGAAGCTACTGCCAAGTATATCTCCTTGGGTACTAAGCACTGTACAGAGAAACTACAGGATTCAGTTCTCACATCACCCTCCGCGTTTCAATGGCGTGGTCTCCACTTCCATGAAACCGGAAAGTGCGCAAGAGGAACGGGGGGGCTGCGTCCAATTTTTTAGATTTTGCGGGCTTTACCGCTATCTAAAAATGAATCAATAGAAATATTGCCACAACACAGGAGGTTCCTAAGGTTCGCTTTCGGGGGCGAAGCTTACCAGTATCGGGTCCTTCCATTTGGTCTAGCTTTTTCACCCGCACATACACAAAATACATGGATGTAGTTCTGGCTCTTACGACTTCAGAGCATCCGTATTGAATTACATGACTGGCTGGCCCAGTCTCAGTAGCTAGCGCTTCGACATCAGCATGTCGGTCTAGCTAATCTTTGTTTCCTAGGATTGAGATCCAATGCCATGAAAGCATGCTCTTTCCTGTTTAGAGGACAACATTTTTGGGTGTCACATGGAATTTGAGTGTAAGCGGGTCACAGCTGTTTCTGACTCTGGGTCCCACTCTAAGTTCGTCTTGTCGTCGCAGATGCTAACGACAGACATTTCCCTCATGGGCTAGGGTGCGGTCTTAGATAACCGTCCAGCCCAAGGGAGCTGGAGAGGCCATCTTTTTGCGCGGCACATCAATTGCCTCAAAATCATGGCTATATTTTAGGCCCTAAAGCACTTCCTCCAGCAGTTGAGACTACCATGTCCTAGTGCGGGTGGACAACACTATGGCAGTCTCATATATTAATCGCCAGGGCGGACTGTGCTCGCGCCGCTAAATAGCTAGCGCACCAGGTTCCTCTCCCTCAGAGCGATTTACATTCTGGGAAAATTTCATGTAGCGGAGGTGGACCTCTTTGCCTCGCAAGATCAGCAAATGTCCCCTTTACTACTCTCTGACTTCCAGCCCCTGCGTCTGGATGCCTTGGCGGTCCCTGAACAGGACCAACTAAGTCAAGCTGGTCTTCCAGCCAGCGTAATTAAGACTATTCTAAGTGCTAGGGCTGCCTCCCCTCAAATAGAATGTATTTGAAAGTTGGTGCATGACGAAGCAGGTAGACCCAGTCCACTGCCGAATTGTTTCAGTACTGGAGTTTCTGCAGGAAAAATTTGTCCTCTGGCTTGTGCCCCTTGTTGAACCACTAGAGTCAGCGCCTCAGGTTTCTGACCCTTAAGATGGTTTTTCTAAATAATGTTACCTTTCTAAGAGGATCGGAGATCCCTATTGTTTTTGAAGCCTTCTATCCTCCGCCTTTACAGCTTCGGAGCAGGAAAGACTTCACTCACTGTGTCCAGTACGTGCTCTTTAGATTTACGTCCACCGCATCAGCCAGTGGCGTAAGTCAGAGCAGCTTTTACATGTTTTGAAGCACCAAGCTGCGTGAGAGATGCTATTGCCCTCTCCTATGAGCCGCGTGGGTTCACTTCGCCTCTAGGAATCAGGGTTCATTCAACCAGGGGAATCGCCTCATCAATTGCACTAGCAAGGGGTTTTCCCTTGCAGCAAGTCTGTGATGCAGAGGGTTGGTTCTCTCCGCACACATTTTCCAATATGCATCCTATTGTTTTGAAGCCTTCTGTCCTCGCCTTTACAGCTTCGGAGCAGGAAAGACTTCACTTACTTTGTCCAGTACGTGCTCTTCAGATTTACGTCCACCGCATTAGCTAGTGGCGTAAGTCAGAGCAGCTTTTACATGGTCTGGGGCTGCAACGGGGGGTGGCCCCCACTACACTGGGCTATTGCCCCCTCCTATGAGGTGCGTGGGCTCACTTCGCCTCTAGGAATCAGGGCTCATTCAACCAGGGGGATCGCCTCATCCATTGCACTAGCAAGAGGTATTCCCCTGCAGCAAGTGTGTGACACGGAGGGTTGTCCTCTCCGCACACATTTATTACATTTATAGTCTGGATGTTCATGCTACTCCGGGCCCACGGGTCCTCGAGTCAGCTACCCAGACATAGTTCTGAGACCTTCTCGGCCTTGTGCGCACACGCTACACAACCTTGGAGTCCAGACACATGCAGTGCGGCGGCGTTGGTACTCTCGTTCCCATAGCGTTTTCACGCAGCATCGAGTGTAGCCTTTGAAAGGGAACGTCTCGGGTTACTTTGCTGTAACCCTGTTCCCTGAAAAGGCGGGAACGAGATGCTGCATCCCAATGCCGCACTGCCTATGTGACCAGACGTCCGTTCAGACAAATTAATCTGAGGAATGTTTCCGGTTAGTGAATTAATGTATATCTATTAATATAAATCACCAAAAGTGTTAATGACGTTAATGCAGTTAATTAATTGTTACCATTTCCAGATGTTTCAGGGTGTGTGTATATTTTGTCCTCGACCATCAGGGTTGGTTTTGTAGGCGTGACATCTACAAGAACTAGAAGAAACGTCTCGGGTTACTTTGCTGTAACCCTGTTTCCTGAAAAGGCGGGAACGAGATGCTGCGTGAAAACGCTATGGGAATATCTTTTCGTGTTGCCGGTTGTGAAGCATGTGTGTACCAAACACGCCAAATTTTGGCTTATATAACCTCGGTCAGGTGACGTCATCTGATTAGATGCACCTGCAGGTTATAAATAGGAGTGAGCCGGCAACATTCCTCAGATTGATTGTCTGAACGGACGTCTGGTCACGTGGGCAGTGCAGCATTGGGACGCAGCATCTCGTTCCCGCCTTTTCAGGGAACAGGGTTACAACAAAGTAACCCGAGACGTTCCCTTTCAAAGGCTACACTCGATGCTGCGTGAAAACGCTATGGGAACGAGAGTACCAACGTCGCCGCACTGCGAGTGTCTGGACCCCGCATTGTGTAGCGTGTGCGCACAAGGCTGAGAGGTCTCAGAACTATGTCTGGGAAGCTGACTCGAGGACTGGTGAGCCCGGAGTGACAGGAACATCCAGACTATAAAATCTAATAAATGTGTGCGGAAAGGACCAGCCCGCCGCGTCACACACTTGTTGCAGGGGAATACCTCTTGCTAGTGCAAAAGATGAAGCAATCCCCCTGGTTGAATGAGCCCTGATTCCTAGAGGCGAAGTGAGCCCACGCGCCTCATAGGAGAGAGCAATAGCATCTCTCACCCAATGTGACATGGTCTGCGTAGTAGCGGCCGCCCCCCGGTTGCGGCCTCCATAGCAAATAAAGAGCTGCTCTGATCTACGCCACTGGCAGGTGTGGTGGACGTAAATCCGAAGAGCACGTACTGGACATAATAGGTGAAGTTTCTCCTGCTCCGAAGCTGTAAAAGGCGGAGGACAGAAGGCTTCAAGAACAACAGGGTGCATGTTTGAAAATGGAACTTTCGGAAGATAGTTCGGGTGAGGATGCAGAATGGCCTTGACTAGCCCAGGGGCAAAGTCCAGGCAGGATGGGGAGACTGACAAGGCGCGCAGATCCCCAATCCTCTTGAGAGAGGAATGGCCATAAGAAAAACCATCTTAAGAGTCAGAAGCCTGTCAGGCGCTGACTCTAGCGGTTCGAAAGGAGTGTCAATTAGACCTTCGAGCACGATAGATAAATCCCATGAAGGGGTCGTGGCTCTAGTGGGTGGCCTCAACCGTTTAGCTCCACGAATAAAACGGGCAACTAAAGGGTGTTTTCCCACAGTAATCCCCTCGATTGGAACGTGGCAGGCTGAGATAGCGGCCACGTAAGTCCTAAGGGTACTAGGGCACAAGCCCGAGGACAACTTATCTTGCAGGAACTTCAGCACTGAAACAATTTGGCAGTGGACTGGGTCTACCTGCTTCGTCATGCACCAACTTTCAAAAACATTCCATTTGAGGGCATAAGCTTTTCTAGTGGAGGGAGCTCTAGCGGCTAGAATAGTGTCAATAACGCTGGCTGGGAGACCAGCTTGACTTAGTTGGTCCCGTTCAGGGGCCAAACGTGAAGGTTCCAAAGCTCGGGTCGGGGATAAAATATTGTCCCCTGCGCCTGAGACAGAAGATCCCTCCTCACTGGAATTATCCAAGGTGAGCCATCGAAGAGAGATATTAGATCCGAGAACCATACTCTGGCCGGCCAACGGGGCGCTATCAGTAAGAGGCGCAAACCGTGTTGACGGACCCTCGCCAGGACTCCCGGGAGCAGAGATATTGGCGGAAACGCATAAAGGCGTAAATTGGGCCACATATGGGCCATCGCGTCCAGACCCAGGGGAGCTGGATGAGTCAGAGAGTAGTAGAGAGGACATTGTGCTGTCTCTTGGGAGGCAAAGAGGTCCACCTCTGCTGTAAAAAATCTTTCCCAGATTTGGCTGACTATGTCGGAGTGGAGTTTCCATTCCCCGTTTGTCACAGCTTGTCTGGACAGTAAATCTGCTCCCACATTCATGTGCCCTGGAATGTAAATCGCCCTGAGGGACAGGAACTTGTCCTGTGCCCAGAGCAGAACCTGATGCGCTAGCTCGTTCAAGCGGCGCGAGTGCAGTCCACCCTGGCGATTTATGTAGGAGACTACCGATGTATTGTTCACCCGCACTAGAACATGGTAGCCTCTCAGCTGCTGGAGGAAGTGCTGTAGGGCCAAAAATAGAGCCATCATTTCGAGGCAATTGATGTACCATGCGAGAAGATGACCTCTCCAGCGCCCTTGAGCTGGACAGCCATCCAAGACCGCACCCCAGCCGGTAAGGGAAGCGTCTGTCGTTAGCATTTTGCGACGACAAGACGGACCTAGAGTGGGACCCAAGGTGAGAATCTGGGGTCTGAACCACATAGAAAGGGTACGACGTCCTTCGAGCGTAACCCTTATTCGCCTTCGGGGATTGGCCCTTGTATGAAATCCCCTGGCTCTTAGCCACAACTGAAAAGCTCTCATGTGCAGAAGGCCCAAAGGTATCACCGTGGATGCAGCTGCCATGAGGCCTAAACATTTTTGAAAGTGATAGTCACTTCCTGGTCTAGTCTGATTTCCTTGAGGGCGCTGAGGATGGATTCGACACGAGCGGGAGACAATTGTGCCCGCATAGTGATCGAATCCCATCTGACACCCAAGTATGTTGTCCTCTGAGCCGGAACGAGAACGCTTTTGGTAGCGTTGAGTCTCAATCCCAGCGAATGGAGATGAGCTAGGACGACATCGCGATGTCGGAGCGCCAGCTGCTGAGACTGGGCCAGGATTAGCCAGTCGTCTATGTAATTGAGAATACGGATGCCCTGGAGTCGCAAGGGAGCCAGGACAGCATCCATACATTTTGT
This sequence comes from Clarias gariepinus, assembly GCF_024256425.1. NCBI lineage: Eukaryota > Metazoa > Chordata > Actinopteri > Siluriformes > Clariidae > Clarias > Clarias gariepinus. Next base: position 44,258,154 of record NC_071101.1, on the reverse strand, counting down.
ATATGTGCGGGGTGACAGAGCTAGACCGAATGGAAGGACCTGATACTGGTAAGCTTCTCCCCCGAAAGCGAACCTCAGGAACTTCCTGTGTTGTGGCAAAACTTTTATGTGGAAGTATGCGTCCTTTAAATCTATCGTCAAGAACCAATCTTCTGGTTGGATTTGCGAGACAATCATATTGATGGTTAACATCTTGAATCTGTACTTTTTGAGATAGCGGTTCAACCCGCGAAGATCCAAAATCGGACGCAGCCCCCCGCCTTTCTTGGGAACCAGAAAGTAGCGACTGTAGTAGCCTGACTCCCTGTCTGAAGGAGGAACCTGTTCTATGGCTTCCTTCTCCAGCAACGCCTGGAGTTCGGAGTTTAGCAGATGCGCTCTCTCCGGTATCACGGAAGTGTAGACCACGCCGTTGAAACGCGGAGGGCGATGAGCAAACTGAATCCTGTAGCCTTTCTCTACAGTCTTTAGCACCCAGGGAGATATGCCTGGCAGTAGCTTCCACGCTGCCAGTTTCTCCGAAAGGGGTAGAAGTTTTAGTGCGCGGGGGGGTGTTAGTGGTTCGGCATCCTGGAATATAGCAGGATAAAACCGAGGCACTAACATATCTCTGGAGGTCGGTGAGGTCCGAAACACCAGAGGCGGCGGAAACTGAACACCGACCCCCTGGGGGTGTCCGGGGGGGCATGCTCTTATAAGAAAAGAGCGTTGAGTGCCGTTCCCCGGGGGGGGGATCACCCCCACAGTCCTGGGCACGTAGGCTTCAGGACTTAGTCTTTGAAAAGAAGACAGTGCGGCGATCTGATCTTTTGGAGGCAGCCTGTTGGGGGCAACGAGCCGTACCCCAGTCCTCACGGGAGGGTGCCCGGCTGCTGACGCTCAATTTCTGTGCCTCTCGCCTGGTGAGATTCAGATCTGGCCGAGGCTGGGTGGCCTTGTCCTTGATGCCTGTCAGGTTTAACGACAGGTGCCTTTCAGCGGTCACCAAGGAGGCCATGGAACGGCAGTTTCATGGGGAGAAGATCACAGTGCTCACACTCTCCATTAAGCCCTTCGAGAGCGTGCTTCTCACCCAAACATTCGAAGCAGAATGTGTGCATATCGCCCTCCGAAAGGAAATTTTCACAAGGAGGGGGACATCTAGTTCTAAACTCCGCCATACTAACTGGTGAGTTTTATGAGATTTAATTCTGCATAATTTTGTATTTTTGTTATGCTTGCTGACACACACACGCGCACAATGCGGTGAAGAAAAAGATCTGAGGAATGTTGCCGGCTCACTCCTATTTATAACCTGCAGGTGCATCTAATCAGATGACGTCACCTGACCGAGGTTATATAAGCCAAAATTTGGCGTGTTTGATACACACATGCTTCACAACCGGCAACACGAAAAGATATTCCCATAGCGTTTTCACGCAGCATCGAGTGTAGCCTTTGAAAGGGAACAACATGTGCAACAGCACTAAAAAAAAAACGTGAGATTGCGAGGAAGATGGCTGCCTCCAGTTCAGGTGCACCCAGAGTCTGGCAGGATGCGAGGAAAAAATAGCACGATTTTTCGAGCCATGCCAAGGTGAGAGCTGCTGCAGTCTGAAGAGACTGGGGGATTGATGTGAGAAGAGGCAATGCTAAGCATGCCTCATGCCCACAGGCCAGACCATTACCACCTCCCAGTACACCATGCTCCCTGGTTACACCCTCCTGTCCTGGTAGCAGCAAGCCTGAAGAATGCACTACTCCACCCCCTCAGAACGCATGTACTTGCTAGGACCTCGTAAATCTAGAACGCGAAAGGTTGGTGATGTTTCATAACATTGAGCATCAGCTGACCGAAGGAAATGACCTCACACGCCATTCACTGGAGCTAAAGAGGGCCAAGCTGGATCTGGCCAAACAACAGCATGCCCTGATAGAGGCGCAGTTTAATAGGCCTTTAAACTCCGTACCAATCTTGCTGCCATCTGAACGTTTATTTTTAAAGACTCGTTTGTAGTAGCAAAGTACCGACATTAGTCTGAGATGGAGATGATGAGTGTTTGAAAAAGGTTTGAAGCTGTCTTCCAATCTTGCGACCTGAGTTCACTAGCCATTAGATAAATCAGCATTATGATATTTTAGCTTGGACATTTAGTTAACTTTTTACAGAAATATTCTAATATTTAGGCCTTTACAACTTTAGGAGAAGCATGTCGGTCGTTGGGGTTGTATAGCGCACTTATGTAATAAAGATAATGAGATGACAGTATAGGTTCTTAGCATTACAATCACACCAAAAAATGAATGGATGCGTGGTTTGAAAAGTTAATTTTTTTTTTTAACTAAATCAAATTTTATCATAAAATATGTCAAAAAAGTCCATCCAGTCATGGATGATGGCTAATAAGAAAAAAAACATGATTTAAACAAAAACATTTTCAATCAACTGCTGCCTTGCCTCAACCCCCCAGCAGCATGCGGTGCAGCCTTCTGTGGAGAATTGAAGACCTCAATGTCTACCTCTGCATCTTCCTTCTCATTTGCCTCCTTCTCCTCCTTTCCCACACAAAGCCATGTTATGGGCAGAATTGGCCCAGCCAAAACTGTCATGGGTGCTGCCAGGCCACTTCGCCACCAGGTCATTGATTAGACCCCTGTGGTCCACCACTACTGTACCTGGACGTTTATTGCCGCATATCCCTTCGCCGACATATATTCCTGATCAAGAACTGATGGAGTGGAGACGCACCTCCACACAGAAGCAAGCGCCAATCTGAGCAGGCCAAAAAGTTCCAGAATCTGCTGCCTTGGAAGCAAAACTTTTTTTAAAATAGCCACCTCAGGCAAAATATGAAAAGGCCTGAAAGTTTGCCTAAAGAAAAACTTAGCATGCACCACAGAACACACTGTATCGCTGCCATATCTGTTGCATTCTGGATGCCACCATGATTACCCATTTATACGATCTTAGCCACTTAGAGCCAAATTATTTGCCACCTGTTCATATTAAAAGTGATTGCCAATTTTAGTGCATTAGTCACATCATGAAATAGGCTTATTAAAAGTCTCTCTATTAGTACTGATATAAAATAAAATAAAATACTTAAACATGCTTACAGTATATTCCATAATTAATACGACTTTGTTAATGTGCCACAATGTGCTTGCATACACCGCTGATTTATAAAGACTGCTGCACAGTGGCGGCGACTAGCGTTTTAAGCTGAAACTATGCTAAGAGTGAGTCAAGGTTGATCCAGACCAACCTTACGAATGTGTGACTTACCTAAGAGATACTTAGAGTACGAACATTTTCGGGAATTGCACCATAACGTTAAGAGAGAGGTTAAGGTACAACTTAAGAACTTCTTAGCGATAAGAAGCTTTCGAGAAACCGGGCTCAGGTCTGTATCGGAAGCTGTCTATTCTATCCACTGGGCTCTTGTTGATGATGGGGATGTGGTAATTCCTCTTCTGTTTTTTACTGAACTCCACTATTATCTAGTTAACAAAGATGGCTCCGGTGAGGTCGGCTGCCGTCACGACTGCTCCGACCACCTTTTCTTTGTTTTTGTTCTTTAAGTTAGTTTTTAGCGTTTTAAAACCAGTCAAATTACGACCATGGAGTACATTAGTTATAATAGAGACACCCTTGTTTCTATTGGTATACAATGTACTCACAATTCGACGTTTTTAACTCCGGAAACGAGCCGGCATCAGGAACAGGCTGAGAGCCCATGCACGCCGCACACCTCTGCCTAGCATCCTGCTCGCCAATGTCCAGTCACTGGAGAACAAGCTCGATCACCTCAGGGCCAGAATGAAGTTCCAGAGAGACATTCGGGACTGCAATCTTCTCTGCTTCACCGAGACATGGCTGAACCCAGCGGTGCCGGACCACGCCATCCAGCCGGCCGAGTTCTTCTCGGTTCACCGCATGGACAGGACACAGGACTCTGGGAAGTCACGGGGAGGCGGCATGTGTTTAATGGTGAACAGCAGCTGGTGCAACAGCACGAGCGTTGTTCCTCTTACACACTCCTGCACACCCAACCTGGAACTACTGTCCATCTACTGTAATCAGTGCCGTTTATATTCCACCACAAGCGGACACGGACACTGCCTTATGCGAGCTGCATGAGGCACTCACACAGCACCAGACACAACATCGGGGCGCTGCGCTTATTGTGGCGGGGGACTTTAACAGTGCCATAAGGCTGCGTCATACAGCGTCCAGAAGGCGGTGAAAGAGGCAAAGCAGCGCTACGGAAGGAAACTAGAGTCACAACTCCAACAGAGTTACTCTAGGAGCCTGTGGCAGGAACTGAGGACAATTACGGATTATAAAGCAACAACATCCGGTATGACGAACGCGGACGCGACTCTGGCAGACGAGCTAAACACCTTCTATGCTTGCTTCGAGGCTGCAGCTAAAGACGTTAGCAATGCTAATGCTAGCGACGCTAATGGCTGCAGACAGGAAGACACTGCCAGCACTGGAAGCACGTTCATCATCACCAAGCACGACGTGAGGAGAGCCTTCAAAAGAGTGAACACCAGGAAAGCAGCAGGACCAGACGGCATCTCAGGCCGTATCCTCAGAGCCTGCGCAGACCAGCTAGCACCTGTGTTCACTGAGATATTCAACATCTTTTTATCTCAGTCGGTGATCCCTACGTGCTTTAAAAGTCCATCATTGTTCCTGTCCCAAAGAAACCTCACCCTGCTTCCCTCAATGATTATCGCCCTGTAGGCCTCACCTCAGTAGTGATGAAGTGCTTTGAACGCCTGGTTAGAGACTTCATCATTTCTTCACTACCAGACACACTGGACCCACTACAATTCGCTTACCGTCCAAACCGCTCTACGGATGACGCTATCTCTCATCTCCTTCATACATCTCTCACTCACCTGGACACTCGGAGGGGGAATTATGTGAAAATGCTTTTCATCGACTACAGCTCTGCATTTAATACCCTAATTCCCTCCACACTCACCACCAAGCTGGAGCACCTGGGACTCAGCTCATCAATGTGTCAGTGGATCTCTAATTTTCTGACTGGCAGACCACAGGCAGTAAGGATGGGCGGACATGTCTCAGCCTCCGTCACTCTCAGCACTGGAGCCCCCCAGGGTTGTGTTCTGAGCCCCCTGCTGTACTCTCTGTACACCTATGACTGCGTGGCCACTACCAACTCCACCACATCATCAAGTTTGCTGACGACACTGTCGTGGTGGGCCTGATCACGAACAATGATAAGACGGCCTACCTGGAGGAGGTTGGAAATCTGGAGAACTGGTGCCCGAGAAACAATCTCCTCCTGAACGGCAAGACAAAGGAGCTGATAGTGGACTTCAGTACAAAGCAGGTGAGGAACTACCAGACCCCCGTGGAGCCCAGTGCCCAGTGGAGAGAGTGGACAGCTTCAGATACCTCGGTGTTCACATCACGCAGGACCTGGCATGGTCCTGTCACATCAACACTGTGGTAAAAAAGGCCCGGCAGCGTCTGTACCACCTCAGACGCTTGAGAAACTTTAGACTGCACTCCAAGGTGCTCTGGAAATTCTACTCCTGCACCATAGAGAGCATCCTGACGGAAAAAATCTCAACCTGGTTCGGGAACAGCACCATGCAGGACAGACGAGCTCTACAGTGGGTGGTGCGATCAGCTGAGCGCATCATCCGCACCGAGCTCCCTGACCTGCACTCAATCTACACTAAGCGGTGCTGGACCAAGGCCAGGAAGATCGTGAAGGACCTCAGCCACCCCAACAATGGACTGTTCACTCTGTTGTGGTCTGGGAAGCGATTCCGCTCCTTGAGGGCCAACACAGAGAGACTGAGGAGAAGCTTCTTCCCGCAGGCGATAAGGTCTCTCAACCACACCACTATGCAGAACTAACACAATCTTTTCACAATCAATCAATCAATCAATCTTTTTACATCCATGGACACTATGGACAATTCCACGCACATCTACCTTTACATCTACACTACATGTTTACATTTACATCTGGACCATTGCACAAAGACACTTTTTTCTATGCATACTTTTTTCTACGCACACACATAACAGCTACAGATAGACACTCTACCTTCCCCATATCCAACGTCTTCGTGTGCTTATTCCCTTCAGTGTGGGTAGGCGGAATCGGGACCAGCGCTCTCTAGCTGCAGGGACTGGAGCTGTTTGCCTACATTGGACATTTCCTATCCCCTGTACCCTCATCGTTGCAATGTTTATGTCTTGTGATTGCATGTTTTTATGTGCTCGTTGCTGAGGTATTTTTTACCCCTGATCGCACACTGCCCTTTTCGAAGGACAGACTGGGAGGGGATTTTTTTACCCTCGTTATCCTAATGTATCTTATTCCTTTTTTCTATGATGGCTCCGGTTAGGTGGCTGCCGTCGCGACTCTGTGGTCACACAAAATCATTTCACTGCATATTGTACTCTGTATGATTGTGTATGTGACAAATAAAATTTGAATTTGAATTTGAATTTGATATTTGCACACCATCTTTCTCCCAAAAATATCAAAATTTCACAATTTCTTAAATGTTCTTGTACAGTATATTTCTATTTGTACAGTATATTTTTATTTTCGTACAGCATATTTCTTTTTTTAGTTCTATTTTTCCTAGTTCAATTTTATTTTTATTTTTTATTGAATTTTTCGATCGTATTTCTTTTATTCATATTTATTTCTTATTATAAGCTTTAATTCTCTTTTTAAGGTCACTGGCGGTCGTATAAGCATTTTACTACATTTCGTACTGTGTATGACTGTGTATGTGACAAATAAAATTTGAATTTGAATTTAATCTCATTTGTCTTGCTGATGTTCAGGAGGAGGTTGTTCCTCTGACAGCAGATCTACAGATTCCTAATCTCCTTCAGGTAAGCTGCTTTATTGTTGTCAGTGATCAGGCCCACCATGACGGTGTCGTCAGCAAACTCGATGATGGTGCTGGTGTTGGCAGTGGCCACGCAGTCATATATGTACAATGAGGACAGCAGTGGGCTGAGGGCGCATATACCGCAGCATCTGTTCATGATGTCACTCCTCTTTCAGGCTCTGCATAGTGAATAGTGCTCCTAACTTCCTGTGGACTTCCTGTGTCAACTATTGTATAATTTGAAATAAGTAATAGTTGATTTTTGTTTATTGTTGATTAAGTTTATTGGCAATAAAATATTTTATAATTTATTATTCTTTAGAGCATAAACTTAGTTAAGTTGTAGAACATACATCAGAGTCTTTCTCACTTCTGTTTGGTCAGTAATATTCTGCTAATTTTGTACTTCCTGTGTTTGCACTTCCTGTGAAGGTGTGAATGGCGTAAAGTGCTCAATGTGCACTGTGTAATCTGTAGAGTGTGTTCATTATAATGAGACACAGTGCAGCAGGCCAGTGTATGTTTAGCTCTAATTCTCTCTTTGGATTAATGTGTGTGTTTGGGTCCTCAGTAAAAATGCAAGTGTGTTTTCTTCTCTGTATTCTCCTTATACAGCTTCATGTCACTGAAGGTGAGTTTCTCTCTCTCTCTCTATTTCTCTTCCTTACATTCTATTTTATGTAAGGAAACACTGTGTAATAATTTCCTATTTACTGTACAGTTTGAAAATTTTGGGAAAATAGTAACTTACTTTAAGTAAAAGTAAGTTTTTATCAAATCTTTTTGAACAACTTCGTACGAGAGGTTTATTAATCTCCGTCATTGGGCTCATGTAGAACGCTGAGTCTCCTTCATCATCATTGGTATTCTGGTTGTTCCTGCATCGTCCCCCTACAGTTTCCTCTTGCTCTCTCATTGGCTGTTACTCATCGAGGTTCCTACAGCATCGTACATGTGCTTATATTACAAGATGTGATACAAGATGTGAGGATGATGTCACTAACTTACCTACGTGGTGTGATCACACTGTCACTTCCTTCTGCAGCAATTGGCCCCTTTGGTTGCGTGTCACTAAAATAGATGTGTTTAGCTGTTCAGAGTGAAATACATGCAGAGTTTCAGTGCTACAGAGGAACGCAAGATAAAAACAAACTAGATATGTTGTAGCTTTTAGATCTTTGGATTAGAATTTTTTTCAGATAAATTCATCATAAATGTTAAATTAATTTCCTTATGAATTCCAGTAGAAACCATGCAAAAAAAAAAAAAACATTTGTTTTTCAGTTAAAGGCCCATGTAAGCATTGTGTAGTTTGTTTTCCATGGATTAACACTTGACCATGAGTGTGACAAATGTTGAGATCTTTCATTTACACTGACAACATTCAATAATCTCTTTAATTTAAGTAAATTAAATATAATTTTAGACTTTTTTTCCCGTTATCGCCTATGTCACAAGCCTCAAAATATTTTTGCTTGTTTAAGTTAAAACGTCCCTCAAGGAAACCACAGAGCTATAACTGTGTGCTGTGCTCTCTCCACCACAGTGCAAAATTGTTTTACAGTATTTGTGCATAATGCAGTGTGTTGCACTGTTGGAAGTGTTTAAAATAGTGCTTATTCATTCTCTGGTTGTTCCTAGTATTATTTTTATCATTGCACTTATTTTAGCCAAATGACTTGAACGTTTAATGTAGGTCATACATTGGATGGACTGTCCTTTGAAGACCGATGTTTTTTTTCAATCTTTATATAGTTTTTTTATATATATATATATATGTAGGCCTATATGTCATACATGGTGACATATCTTAGCCAATTTTGCATGCACCCCACAAAACATTTAGCAAAACATGCACCTATGTCTCCCGAACACTCTGGAATACAATAGATTCAACCTCAGCTGAAATCACCCCTATTTTTGAGTTTTAAAAGCCACAAAGGTCAGCTGTTCTGGAACAGTTCTTAAAAGAAAAGTAATGTCAAGTGCATTAAAAAAACCCATCAAGCATGATGAAACTGGCTCTCATGAAGACCATCCCAGAAAAGCAAGACCAAAACTTACCTCTGCTGAAGAGAAGTTGTTCATTTAGAATTACCAGCCTTAACAATTTACAGAACCATGACCATGCAATTAAAAGGTATTTTGTATCTGGCTGTTCAGTTTTTTTTTTTTTTTTTTTAGTACAACTGCATCTCAAAGTTCACTTGACTTTTTTGCCCTGTTGGTCTGCTGTAGACGACTCATGTGTTGTTAAACAGATTCAAAATACATCAACGAGTCTGCTATGTTGATGAAGGCAAACATGGCCTGTAAATAAATGTGTGAAAATGCATGAGCTGTGTTTTTTCTAAATAAAAATGATAATGCTTACATTTCTTAAGCAAATAGCCATTTTATATTCATGTTGATTGTATGATCCATGTATAATACAAAAGAGTTTTGTATTGTCCATCTACATCCCCATCAGTGTAGCTTTGCCTGTGCTTTAGGTCAATATGGTGTGCTTTCACTTGGAATAAAAAATACATAATAAAAAAACAAAATAATGCATCTTAATGTAGTAATTAATGATCACTGAAAACAAATTACATGATTTTTCTTTTACTTATTTTTCCTTCCTACAGTGTTGTGCTGATGTGTGTGTTTGTGCTTTAATACATAGGAGTGCGCTTCCAAATTCAGTCTGCCTGAATCTAAATTAATGCCTAGAAAGAAAAATCGTGCTAGAAAAAACGCCACATTCTGTATCTGTATCTTTGAAGAAATACTCTGGTGTAATGTTTGAGATTCTAAGCAATAACTGGGGAAAGTAGGGATGCTAAGAGTGTTACAGCACCCTGGCATCAAGGGGCCGCACCTCTCACTTTTCCTAACGGCGCAAATCTAGTCTGCCCGGGCGATATTTACAAGGCTACCATGATGTTGTCCATCCGTGCTAGCCTCCTGATTGCTGGAGGGAGTTTTTTAGGGCCAAGAATAAAGTCATTAATTAGAGTCGGTTGATATGCCACGTGAGAAGATGACCTCTCCAGATCCCTTAGGCTGGACGGCCATCTAAGGCCGCGCTCCTGCCCGTAAGGGAAAAAAAACATCTGCGGTTAGCAACTTGCGATGACAGCACAGACCTAGAGTGGGACCCAGAGTCAAAGACTAGGGTTTGAACCACATAGAAAGGGTACAAAGCTTTCGGCGCGTAACCCTTATTGCCTCTGGGGATTAGCCCTTGGATGAAATCCCCAGGCACTTAGCCACCACTGAAACCACTCTAGGAGCGGTGAAGTTACCTCCTGGCTTTGCTTGGACTCCTTTAGGGTGCTATAATGGATCCAGCATGCGCAGGATACAGCTGTGCCCGCATTGCAGTCGGATTCCACATGACACTCAACGTCATCCCTCGTGGAGGTAGAAGGATGCTTTCTGTGGCGGTAAGACTTCACCCTAAGAAAATGTGCTATGGCCCCTTTTCCCAGCAAGCCTGATTTGAATTAACAGGGGTGCTCACTGTGGTTTCATGGAAGTGGAAAACCCACGCCGTTGAAACACAATGATTGAATCCTGTAGCCAAGGAGACATGCTTGGCAGTAGCTTACACGCTGCTTTGTTGTTTAGCTAGGCAGACGAGTGGTGGTGATGGTGGTGGCTGTTAGGTGTCCTGAAACATGACAAAAGAGAACTGAGCACCTAACACTTTGTCGGAAACCGCTGTCTCCCGAAACACCAGTGGTGGTGGGAATTAAACACCGTCTGTGAGGGTGCTGGTCTTCCACAGTGCTTTGTACCTAAAGAGACATACCTGGAAGTAGGTTCCATGCTGCTGGCCTTTCTAAAGGTTGCGAAAATTTTGACACTTTGGCTAGGTGGGTGTGTTAGATGTTCGGCATCCTAAACATGGGAGGAAGGGACCGAACACCTAACATTTCGCTGGAGACCGCTGCTCCCCGAAACACCAGTGGTGGCGGAGATTAAACCATGGCCTCCTGCCAGTGCTCAGCTCTCAGTAGGTCAGTCTGGTATGCCTACAAAGCCCTTGTGTGCAGGACAGCACCAGGCTGACCCGCTGCCTGAGAAATCTCCTCCCACCAACAAAGATGTTAGTCCACACGCTTGGTGGGGAGTGTGGATTTTTCCTGGAAGGATGAGCTCTCAGGAGAGAGATAGCCCGCGAGCGTCTCTCTGATCTGGGACATCATCATAAAGGACCGCGCTTTTATCAGTGTCATTGGAACAAATTGATTTTAATAGCACAAAACACGGAATAAATACAGCTTATTTCATGAAAGAGTTAACTCATGCAGGTCGCCAGGATGGGGAGAGGCCATCATTGAGGCCCCTCCTCTGGCCACGCGACAGGCACCTGTCCTTTGACCTTGAGCGTTTGGGGGATTTATTTTATTTATTTATTTTCATGGCAAATCTAGGTGCACACGTTAGACCGCACATTACCACCTCTAACAACAACTAACACACTGGCTCATCACTAGAGGAGCGCTCTGAAGTGATAGTTTCCAGCGAGAGAGAAAGTTCTTCCCCCCTTTACAAGAAGCACTAAAACGCGCTTGAGGAGTGGAAGATAAAAGGCTCATGATCCGGCGAGAGAAAAAGAAAATCCTGTCTCGTGCGTTTCCGCCAGATATGCACGCAAAAAAACAGTGCTGCGGGTCGCGGTTTCGTTTTAAGAAACAGCAAACCCGAGCATGAGGGACTTTAAAAGAGAGAAATCGCAATACTTACCTTCTCCCTCAAGCCCGAGATAGCGTGCTTTTCCCCCAAACACTAAAAACAGAAAGCGAGGAGATCGCCCTCAGGGAGATATTCTTCTACACGGAGGGACGGTCTCGTGTCTAACTTTGCCATCTTTCTGGTAAGTAATAAGACACTTCCTATTTTTGCTTTCTTAAAAAAGTGCTTGCACACATGCACACTCACAAAGCGGATTCTGAAGACAAAAAGATCTGAGGATGTTTCCGGTTCATGCCTATTTATAACCTCCAGGTGTACCTATTCGAATGAGGTCACCTGACCGAGGTTATATATGGCAAAAATTTTGCCGTATTTGATAAACACATGCTTCAAATTTAAATTCAAATTCAAATTTTATTCGTCACATACACAGTCATACACAGTACGATATGCAGTGAAATGCTTAGACAACTGCTTGGGACCTAAAAATAGAAGACTATGAATAGTAATAGAAAATAAATAATAAAAATTTAAATAAAGGGTGAATAAAACTAGGAAAGAATGAAATAAAATATAAAAATTAAAGTTAAAAAAATAAATAACTGTACAACAAAAATACACAATATAGAAAATATTTGAAGAATGTATGAAGAAATATAGAACAATAGAGCAGCTGAACGGGTAGGTATATATTTATGTAATTTTTGTGTGGAATGGAGTTATAATAAATGGTAACGAAAGAATGGTAATGTCCAGCGTTTGTGCAATCCACATATTTAAAGTGTCTTGTGCAGTGCAAAATTTGCTTATAAGTGATTTATTTAAAGTGACTTGATGACTGACAAATGATGACTACAAAGTGTAGTTGTGCATTGGCCACTAGTGTAAACGAATGTCCAGAATGTCCAGTGTGTGTGTAAAAACCATATGCATGTGTCAGTACTGTGTGGTGGTGTGATTGAGAGACCGTATCGCCTGTGGGAAGAAGCTCCTCCTCAGTCTCTCTGTGTTGGCCTTCAGGGAGCGGAATCGCTTTCCTGACCTCAACAGAGAGAAGAGTACATTGTTGGGATGGCTGAGGTCCTTTACAATCTTCCTGGCCTTGGTCCAGCACCGCCTGCTGTAGATTGAGTGCATCTCTATGGCGCAGGAGTAGAAATTCCTGAGCACCTTGGAGGGCAGTCTAAAGTCTCTCAAGCGAGGTGGTACAGACGCTGCCGGGCCTTGTGACAGGACCATGCCAGGCCCTGCGTGATGTGAACACCGAGGTATCTGAAGCTGTCCACTCTCTCCACTGGGCTCCTGTTGATAATGGGGGTCTGGTAGTTCCTCACCTGTTTTGTACTGAAGTCCACTATCAGCTCCTTTGTCTTACTGACGTTCAGGAGGAGATTGTTCCTCTGGCACCAGTTCTCCAGATTTCCAACCTCCTCCAGGTAGGCCGTCTCATCGTTGTTCGTGATCAGGCCCACCACAACAGTGTCGTCAGCAAACTTGATGATGGTGGTGGAGTTGGTAGTGGCCACGCAGTCGTGGGTGTACAGAGAGTACAGCTTGTACTGTTGGAAGTGTTAAATGCAGATAATGAAGGTCATATATTGGATGAATTTGCCCTGCGAAGACAGTTGTCTTTCTGTTTTCTAATTTAGGCCTAGAGGACCATATATCTTTACATTTTATATGCATCCCCCAAAAACTTTTATCAAAACATGTGTCTATAGATGGTATACAAAGCGGTATTCTACTTTTACCACCGCGCCTCACAGCGATTTGGGTTTGTGCATTTGCTTGCTTTAACCGCTGAGTGGCGCTATATAACTATAGACTGAGACCTCAGGCCTAAGTTCATTCTCTGAACAATTAATGAGCCGCAGTTTGTATAGAGCTGCACGTAGTTGCAAATAAAAGCAAGTAAAACATTGAAATTAAACAAATTTATAATCAAAGTAGTAAAATTACAGTACAAATTTAGAATTTACATTAAATATTTTTAGAATCAAATTTAAGCAACAGAAATTTTATCATAGTGAGCCTTTAGATTTTGTTATGTGTAATTTAAAAAGCTAGGCGTGTAGGGTCTTGTCACTTCATATTTTATGTTCTTAAAATTTATAGCAGATTTATTAACTGAAATAAATGAAACTAAATGACCATAATATGCAAACACTGTCAGGACATGCTACTGTGTCAGCAAAAATTTTTTATCATTAATATAGACATTAATATTATTCTGCAGCACCTATGTTTTTTGCGCTATTATAAAAATAAATTGCCGTAGTCGGTTATGATCATCATAATTTAATTAAATAAATAATTAAAACATTTTAACAAATTACATTTTTTTTATTCTTTTTCCCCGAATTTCTTCCGCAATCTAGTCATATCCAATTCCCTTCCTGTCACTAGGGGGGGCTCCCACATTAAGGCTACTTACCTCCATCCAGCCAGAAGGGCCGGTGGCTGTCACGCATTTCCTTTGAACCATGTGACACCAGTCGACCTTTGTTTTTCAAACTGCTCGCTCACACACTGTTGGGGGTTGCGACACAAGCTCTTGCAGAGCTTGCAGGCGCCCCGAATGGCGTAGAGCCGTGCAATTAATGTGGGAGCACTAAATACATCTTATCCCTCCCTGCTGAGAGAGCTCGGCCAATTTAGCTCTCTCGAGGCCTCCGGCTGTGAAGGGTTACAGCATCACCCAGGAACTGAACCAGCGATCTCCGGATGATAGGGCGAGCACTTTACCCATGCGCCATTCGGAGGCTCAAAAAATTACATTTTTACATCCCAGTAGCACCCCCATTGCGCTGTATCCCTGCCGGCAAAACCTTCTGAAGACGATCAATATATTTACTGCACGCAGTTTTGATCAAGTAGTCTCCCCAGAAAGTCACAATGGCCTAAAGAAGCTCATCTTTGTTTTGTTGAACTCCTTTAGTGCATGCCAAACCTTATCTATTGGGTTGAGATCAGGAGACCTGCATGTAGGGAAAACAAGTTAAAGGAAATTGTCATGTGAACATTTCATAAAAAAGTTAATCTAAAATAACAGAACACAGGGCATAAGAAACATACTCGGTTGGTGTTTTTTTACCCAGTTGAACCCCGCCTCAGCAATACACTGTCTCACTGCTGTATGCTTTGGGTCATTGTTTATAGTGTAAATAAAAATAAACATTAAAATACTTTGATAACTTATAAACACTATAACACACATATATTCCGCTAACAAAAATTACAAAAAATCACAAGCTCGTTATTATTTACTTTGAAAGAAGTCATAAGGTCCTTTAAAGTGTTGGTGAATGTATGGCGCCAGTGCAAATTTTATTATGCTTTCTTCGTAATAATGCCGGTCCATAATTCCTGTAAATTTATACTAAGTCGAAATTCAGACATATTAATCAACTATTCCGCTATTGTACTCTTTAAGTAAAATGTGCTGTATTTTATATTAAACTAAACTTCAAAGACAACTAATGGTCACTGACGGGATATGATCCCCCAAACATAAAGTTATACAGGTTGTTTGGCCTTAGGTTTCACCTTGTGCCAACCCCTTTTTTTGTAGCACATCAACACAAAGCGCTCTAAAGCCACAGTTGTTCGATCAGCAAAGATTGCATTGTCAAAATTCTCTTTGACCACATAGCATTCAAACTGAAAAAAATTATTTGTCTTCATAAAGAATTGTGACAACCTATCTTATGTCAGGCAGGATTTGGTTTTATTTTCCTATAGTAATACTTGTGGAGTTCTTTTCATTGCGGAAATACAGAAATCAGAAATCCCGATCAGTGTAGTTCCCTTTCAAAAGCTAGACTCAAATGCTGTGTGAAAACGCTATGGGAACGTCTCTTCATTCCACCGGTTGTGAAACACTGTGTGTCAAACACGCCTAAACTTTGGCTAATATAACCTCGGTCACATGACGTCATCTGATAAGGTGCACCTGCGGGTGACTAGGGCTGATCTGGCGAAAGGGCATAAGACGGAACTCTCCCTCTCTCTTGCACTTTCGCCGGATCACGAGCCTTTTACCATCCACTTATCAAGCGCGCTCCGGCGCTATTTGTAAAGGGGCGGGAGAAACTTCCCCTCTCGCTTCCGCGGAGACGGAAACTTTCACTTCAGAGCGCTTCTCTAGAGTTGAGCGAGCGTATCTGTAGTTATTAAAGGTGGCGATACGGTTACACCCTACACCTTGATTAGACCGCAGAAGTCCCCCAAGCGCTCAAAATTAGACGACAGGTTCTGTTGGGTTGCCGGGGGAGGGGCCTCAACAACGGTCCCTCACCTCCTTTGGCGACCTCCATGACGAGTTAACTTATTCATGGAATAAGCCCTTTTCATCCCGTATTCTTGTGCCATTGACATTGATTTATTCGAGTGTCCTTGATGTGAAAGCGTGGGGTTATCTTTCTCCTGGGAGCTTATCCTTTCTGAAAAGCCTACACTCTCCCACCAAGGCGTGTAGACTAACAACTTTGTTGGTGGGGAAAGCTTTTCAGGCAGTAGGTCAGGCTGGTGCTGCCCTGCACACCATAGCTGTTTTTTGCAGGCATACCAGCTGACCTACTGAGAGATCTGAGCACTGGTGGGTCTATCGACGACACAGATTTATTTCTCCATGCCACCAAGCAGATGGCGAATGCTATCGGACATTCTATGGCTGCCATGGTCGCCATGGAGAGACATCTGTGGCTTAACCTCACGATTATCAAGGACAGGGATCGCGCTTTCCTCCTTGATGCCCCAATCTCACCTTCCAGCCTCTTTGCCGATGCCGTAAATACTGCTGTCACAGGCCTTTGCGAGGCTTCTCCCCTGCTGTCCTCAGGAGTCGGGACCTAGTCCCAAACAGGTCAGGATCTTCTTAGGCGTGTAATGCGAAAGGAGAGTGTGGCGAGCCAAGCACCCCCTTGTAGAAATTGGGGCAGGACCTCAAAGAGGCCAGACCTGAGGAGCATCATCTCCTCTAAAAAGAAATACCGGTGTCAGAAGCAGAAATATAAGTGATATCCCCCCTTGAAGTACTAGATCAAGGGTATGATCACGTGTATGGGTAGGAACACGAACATGCTGTGTCAAATTAAAACATTCGAAAACAGACAGTAATTTGGTAGTGTTGGGGCAAATTGTATCAACATGAATATTGAAGTCACCAAGCAGAAGAATAGGAAATGACAATGAGCAGGCAAGGGTTAACAGTTCACTGAGTTCAGAAATAAAGCTGGACAGGGCTTTAGGAGGACAGTAGAGTAGGATAATTGTGAGACAGTCAGCTTTCAAAACCATGTATTAAAATGTATTTGTATTGTGAAAATCAAGTTGTTTCAGATGAAGATTGTCCCGGTAGATGACAGCAAGACCGCCCTCTTTGCCATGCAGTCGAGTTCAGGTATGATACTTATATCCATCAGATGCAAGAAGATTTAACTGAATAAAAACATCTGAAGCTTGCCAGGTTTCAGTGAGAAGAAAAATGTCAAGCTTATTGTCAGTGACAATGTACAGAATTCAGATTTGCAGTACGATGCTGAGTACCAGTAAGATAAATTAGAGAGCGATGAGCAGTAAGACTACGCACGCAATCTATAATTAGTCCAGATGCACGGAAGGGCTTTAGGCTTAGAGCAAAAGGTACTGCTGAACACACGCTGTGAGCGGTGAATGTACCATGGGTGCCAGGGAATCCCTAAACTCCGGCAGTGCTCATAAGTCAAGACGCGCATGGCAGTTCAAGGCCATTAGCTGCGATGGTGAATATCCAATATTCATTATGGAGGTGAGATGCAAAATAAGGCAAAAAAGAGAAAAGAAAATAAAGAGGCAAGAAAAACCTTTGCCCAAGACATTATAGTACTGAGCAAGTGAGAGCCAGACACAGGCAGAAACTGCCTGACACAGGCAAAAACAACGCTAGCCCGACCTTAAAACGCCACTTCAGCAAATAAAGCAGACTAAATAAGAGACAGCACCCCCAAGTAGCAGTGAACAAACAGTGCAACCGACTGAGAGAGCGATAACTCACCCATCAGAAGAGCCGAGTGTGGTGGAGACGCTAACAGGGCAGAGGGCTGACAGCGGCCCGGTGGCAAACTCACAGACAGCAAAAAGTTGATAGTTATAGTCCAGTTTATTTTAAGCGACAGCAGTATAAAATGGCATAATCCAACCAGCCATTATGGGTGTCACATGGGATTTGAACGCAATGTGTGCACAGCTGTCTCCTGCGCGTGTCGAATCCATTCTCAATACCCTAAAGGAGATTAAGCTAAGCCAGAAAGTAACTTACTACTTTCAGAGAGTGTTATGTCTCACAGCAGCTGTATCCTCAGTGATACACTTAAACCTTCTGCACATGAGGATGGCCAATCCCCAGAGGCAATAAGGGTTACGCGATGAAGACTTCATACCCTTCCTTTGTGGTTCAGACCCAGTTTTTGACTCTGGGTCCTACTCTAGGTCCTTGTTGTCGTTGCAACCTGCTAACAACAGATGCTTCCCTCACAGGCTGGGGTGCGGTTTTAGATGGCCGTCCAGCCCAAGGGATCAAAAGATGGTCATCTTCTCGCGTGGCACATCAATTGCCTCAAAATGATGACTCTATTTTTGGCCCCAAAATACTCCCTCCAGCAGCTGAGAGGCTACCATGTCCTAGTGCGGGTGGACAACACTATGGTAGTCTCCTAAAAAAATAAATCGTCTGGGCAGACGATTTATAGCGTTTTCACGCAGCATCAAGTGTAGCTTTTGAAAGGAAATGTCTCGGGTTACTTTGCTGTAACCCTCTTTCCTGAAAAAAGCGGGAACAAGATGCTGTGCTCCAATGCCGCACTGCTGGCGTGACTGGACGTCCTTTTAGACAAAAATTGACCTGAGGACATTTCCGGTTCAGTACTATTCATAACCTGCAGGTGCAAGTCATCAAATGAAGTCGCCTGACTGAGGTTATATAAGCCAAAGTTTTGCCATGTTTGACACACACAGGCTTCACAACCGATGGAATGAAGAGACGTTCCCATAGCGTTTTTACGCAGCAACTCATTCCCTTACATTACAGTAAAGTAACCCGAGATGCTTTTCCTGTGCTTCAGGTCAATTTGCTGTGCTTTCTCTTTAAATAAAAAAATAAAAAAATAATGCATTTTAAAGTATTAATTAAAGATAATAGAGAGAACACATTATCAGTGCCTTTATTACATGCTTTTTCTTTTGTTTTACTCATTTTTCCTTCCCACAGTGTTGTGCTGATTTGTGAGTTTGTGCTTTAGTACATAGGGGTGCTTTCCTAAATTCAGTCTGTATGAATCTGAATTAATGCCTAGACAGAGAAATTATGCTAGAGAAAATGACAAATTCCGTATCTGTATTCTCTGGTTTAATGTTAGAGATTCTAAGCAATAACTGGGGAAAGTAGGGATGCTGAGAGTGTTACAGCACCCTGGCATCAAGGGGCCACACCTCTTACTCTGACTAATGCTCTGGCAGCAATGTAAGGGTGAAATCCCCTGTCAGACATAAGGGAGGGTAGTGTGGAGAGCTATATATATAGTATAGTATTACAGTGCAGGGATTATTTAAGTCAAACATCTTAAATCTAAATATATCAAGGCTTTATTTTAAGAGAAAATGTACTAATGAACTATGGAAACAGGAATGTATATTTATGAATGTACTGTATGAAAAAAAGGAATTACAAATGTTATTGGTCGTAAATGCCCACACACACACGTATTCTCACACACACACACACACACAATAGTGTTTAAAATAAAAATTTTCAAAAACACCAAAACTATGTCATGAGTGTTAAAATCGTAATCAGTGCATATACACTTACAAAGAGAGGGCAAAAAGTAAACACAATAATCAGCGTACAAATGCAAAGTGTATTGAAAAAGAATGAACAAGAATTATATATAAGAACAACCTAATGAGACAAGCACAGTTTTTTTTTTTTTTTTTAGACCACAGTCATGAATTAGCACAATGTATTTCGAAGTTAACAGGGCGGGGCTAAATTCACTGCATCATCACAGGTAACATGGGTGTACATGCATGTTATTCACAAGTTCTGACACGTGTCTTTTGTTACACAGTGTCACTGACGACATCAGACGTTTCGTTGATTTCTTTGTCTCTTGTTTATTTTCAACATCAAAAACAACGGTTGTTACAGTTTTTTGCATAAATCCACTGTAGTCACGACAAGTCGCTTGCTGTGTTCTGTAGCTTCGATAGATTACAGTTACAACAACTTATTTTACTGTATTCCTTTTAGCTTACTGTCTCACGGTCAAAAGCTTGTGTGCTCCACACCTTTCTGTATCCTTCCGTGTCTTAACAACAACTAACAACTAACGTGATAGACATGAAACTGCATAACTGTGAAATGATGTCACAGAACAACCCATGAAATGATGTCACAATACAAATTATAAGTATGATACCTAATGCTTAATGCTTAACTAATAAACTGAAATAAGATAAACATAACAACAAATCACAAGAATGAAATATGGCCCTTACAGGTCAGGCAGAGACACATCACCAATTGGCTTGGGTCCTGTCATGTCCTGGCCAGTCATTTAAAATAGATACATCTACAGTATATATGTGCGAACTATCTGTGGACCTTTAAGGCAAAGTTTATAAAAACAAACAAACAAACAAACAAACACTGCACTTGTAACTGTATTTACAATATATCTATTTAGAGCATGTTATCTTTTCACATTTTCATATTTTAATTCCATTCCATTTTCTGAAAGTTAGTGAGTTTTAAACAGTACAGGTTCGGTTTAGTTTTGTATAAATGTTGTAGATGCTGATGTCTGTTAATGTGTGTGTTCCTACAGGCTGCACACTGGAACGATCCGGAGAGACAAAACCCATCACTGCATACACAGGAGACTCAGTACTGCTGCCCTGCTCCTGCACTGACCTCCACACCACACCTGGGACATTCACATGGAAGAAAAACAAAAATGACAATAACTGGGTAGAGATATCTCCTGGGAGTGATCAGTACAAAGACAGATTTCATCTGGTTAATGATCACTCTTCAGGAAATCTTTCTCTGCTCATAACACACCTGACTGTAAAGGATGAAGGAGTTTATAGGTGTAGTGTTACGGAGAGTGAATACAGATATTTCAGACTCACTGTTGAAGGTAAGTGACTCATTTTTATACACAATGCAACTTCAGTGATAATCTCATGACAGATTAATTTGGTGTTTTATATCGACTAGTGACACAAAAGCAGGTTATTTCACAAATTAATTTCTTCTGTCCCAAAGACTTTTCTGTAAACTGCTTCCATAAAATGTTACATAAAATATTTTCTATATCAACTTTTATATGTACTGTGGAACCTTGGATTGCGAGAGTTCCGCAAGACAAGCAAATTATTTTTATTAATTTTGTCTTGAAAAATGAGTGTGCTTTAAATTTACGAGCACTAAGCATCATCGAGTATCATGTAGCAGGCATTGGCTCCTTGTTTTGACGCTGAGCGTCACATGATTACAACTGAGCCAATGTTTTTTCTCTCTCTTGCGCTGCAGATTTGTGGATAATTGTCTCCCCTGCTCCTTCTTAGTGCAAATATCTTACTTATATAGTCAACATCTATGCGCGTGTGTACTGTTTACTATAATACTTTGACCACATGTATTTGTGTAAAGCATCTTTTATTTATATGTGTGTGTCGTTCTTTTAAATGCGCGTTTATTATAACACACATGTGCACGTACTTAAAGCAAAAGCAAGTCTCATTATTTCTTTGGTTTCGGCTGTGCTGATGCTGATCATGTCATCTCGTCATCTCCACAACAGTGGACGTGCCTACAATTCACTTTTCATATAAATTACATAACCAAATAATTTTTTTTCATTATTTTATATAAAAGCAGATATTTTGTTTGCTATAAATATATATTTTTCACGTCTGTGAGGCGAGTATACACAGCTTTAGTTCATTTTCTGATGTGCTCAAGTTCACTGAAAACAATACAGAACAGTGCACCCTGTAGGTGCATGTTATTCACAAGTTCTGACGCGTGTCTTTTGTTACACAGTTTCACTGACGACTTCAGACTTTTGTTGATTTCTTTGTCTCTTGTTTATTTTCAACATCAAAAACAACGGTTGTTACAGTTTCTTGCATAAATCCACTGTAGTCACGACAAGTCGCTTGCTGTGTTCTGTAGCTTCGATAGATTACAGTTACAACAACTTATTTTACTGTATTCCTTTAAGCTTACTGTCTCACGGTCAAAAGCTTGTGTGCTCCACACCTTTCTGTATCCTTCCGTGTCTTAACAACAACTAACAACTAACGTGCGTGATAGACATGAAACTGCGTAACTGTGGGATGATGTCACAGAACAACTCATGAAATGATGTCACAATACAAGTTATGAGTATGATACTTAATGCTTAATGCTTAACTAATAAACTGAAATAAGATAAACATAACAACAAATCACAAGAATTAAATATGGCCCTTACATTTCCAGCCCCTAATTGACAGGCAGGAAGACTGACAATTACACACATTTTTTGTTTTGTTGGTTTTTTTTTTTTTTTTTTACAATTGGGCCACAACATTTACTATTGGATTAAAATTTGAATCAGCTTTCTTAACACTTTAAACATTTGTTAACGGTTTAACTTATTCATATCACTGCATACCAAATGAAAGGAACATGGCTACTTTTTAAGGTAATTAACAGTCCATTTCACATATGAGGCTGGTTTTAGTTTTGACCAGTACACGTCTCACAAGTCCTTTTTTATCAGGGAACACTTTCGTGATCCGTCCGACGACCCATGAATTTCTTGGAGAAGACTCATCAATTATTAGAACTACGTCTCCAATCGAAAGGTTTTTTCTCACCTGAGACCATTTTTGGCGCTCCTGAAGCAAGGGCAAGTATTCACGCACCCATCGCTTCCAGAATAGGTCGGCAAGGTACTGAATTTGCTTCCACTTGCGACGTGCGTAAATGTCCTCTTTTTTGAAAAGTCCAGGAGGCAAGTTTGGCTGTTTTTTCATCAGCAGCAGGTGGTTAGGTGTCAGGGGCTCCAGGTCTGTGGGATCGTCTGTAGCGGTGGTAAGGGGACGGTCATTCATTATAGCTTCCACCTCACACAGGAATGTGTGCAAGCTCTCATCATTTAATGTTTGTTCTTTTAGTACAGACCTCAAGATTTTTTTAACTGACCTTATCTGCCTTTCCCATATTCCACCGAAGTGAGACCCAGCAGGAGGATTAAATATCCATTGTATCCCCTTTTGCATGAGGACGCCTTCAATTTTTGACTGATTCCACTATTGGATAGCTTTACGCAATTCAGTCTCAGCGCCTATGAAGTTTGTTTCATTATCACTTCTCATAACTGACACCTGGCCTCTTCTGCACATGAAGCGAATAGCGTTTAAGCAGGAGTCTGTATCTAATGACTGCGCGACTTCAATGTGCACGGCTCTTGTTGTCAGACAAGTAAACAATACGCCATATCTTTTAACATTACTTCTACCCCGTTTGACCTCGAAGGGTCCAAAATAGTCTACCCCTACGTTAGTGAACGGTGGGTGATCTGGTGTTATTCTATCGCGTGGCAGTTCTGACATTTTGTGTTCACTATTCTTCGCTCTGATCTTTTTGCATGTCACACAACTGGACAGAAACTTTCTCACAAGGGAATTTGCTGTCGGGATCCAGTATTTCTGCCGCAATTTTGAAAGCATATAATTCCTTCCACAATGTCCGACCTGTTCGTGAGTGTTTCTTAAGATTAGAGTTGTAATGTATGAGTCTTTGGGTATAATGACAGGGTGTTTTGCATGCTCAGGCATTGCAGACCTACCAAGACGTCCTCCAACTCTTAGCACTCCGTCCTGCAGTATTGGATCTAGTTTGAAAAGACAACTGTTTCTTTTTACGGATGCATTACCCTTTTGTAACATGGAGATTTCGTCTTTGAATTTTTGGTTTTGAACGAACTTAATGACTTCGTTTTCTGCCATTGTTAAGTCCTTAATTGTTAGAGACTTATGGTTTTCTGTTATTGAGTTGTTTGCCTGTCCCTTAATTTTTTTTTGTTCTCTGTTTAAGCATGTCTTTAACGCAAAGAATCCAGGCAACGGATCTTTTTAGCTTATACCAGTCAGAGTGATAGTTAATCAGTTTACTCACGGCATCTGTGCTCTCTGTAGTTTTTACGAGATTCACTGAGGCTGAGTGTTTAATCTCAATGTCATCCTCTTTCGTCGACAGATCGTGAATGTTCTCAGGCCATTTACTCTCTGGTGTTTTAAGAAAGCGGGGACCATGAATCCAATTGTTGTTTTTCATGAATTTTTCACAGGAAACTCCTCTGGAAGCAGCGTCAGCTGGGTTTTTTGAAGTGTTGACATACCTCCACTGCTGTGGCTTGGTTGACTCTCGTATGATGGAGATTCTGTTAGCGACAAAGGTTTTAAAGCGAAGTTCTTCATTAACAATGTATCTCAAGACAGTTGTGCTGTCGGTCCAAAACACAGAGTCCAGCAGTTCTATTTCCAGTTGACCTTTCAACATTTTATCGTTGCTTACAGCAACCACTGCCGCTGTCAATTCCATTCGGGGGATAGTAGTTTGTTTCAAGGGCGCTACGCGAGAATTCCCCATCATGAATGCACAGTGTGTGAGTCCATCAGCATTTACTAACCTAATATACGAGACAACTCCATATCCCATTTCACTTGCATCTGAGAAGTGGTGAAGTTGTGCTGTATTTGTAACTCCAAAGTCAACTGGTTTTACGCATCTTGCTACACTAAACTCAGACAATTGATGCAACTCGTGTAGCCAGGCCCTCCATCTTTTTATAAATTGTTCGGGAATGTCATCGTCCCAAGCGAGTCTCTCTTTACATAACTGCTGCATTAAGATTTTAGCTGGCAGTATGACTGGTGCAAGGAAGACTAAGGGGTCATAAATTGAACTAGTGACTGACAAGATTCCTCTTCTAGTCACAGGCCGCTCTTTTAAACTAATCTTGAACTTGAGCGTGTCTGAATTAATACACCACAGCACCCCTAGAGCTCTTTCAACAGGGAGTGCGTCTTTACTCAAATCTAAGTCCCTCATGTCTTTAATTCTCTCACCCTCAGGGATGGAAGCTAGCAATGTACGACTATTACTTGCCCACTTGGTGAGGTGAAACCCTCCACTTGCGCACAGTTTGGTGAGATTACTACATAGCGCAACTGCTTGACTATGACTAGAGACAGACTTCAAGCAGTCGTCTACATAAAAGTTTTTAAGTACTGTGTTGACTGCCTCGGCAGATGCATTGCTGCGGTTTTCTTCTGCTGTTTTCCTAAGGGCGAAGTTAGCTATGCTTGGAGATGATTTTGCACCAAACAAATGAACAACCATTTTATACTCAACCAAGTCCTGACTCACGTCTCCATTCGGCCACCACAGGAAACGCATCAAGTCTGTTTCCTTTTCCGGAACTCTAACCTGATAGTACATGGCTTCCACGTCTGCCATCATGGCAACTCCTTCTTGTCTAAAGCGTGCGAGCACCCCCATGAGTGAGTTTGTCAGATCGGGTCCCTGCAGAAGCTCGCTATTTAATGATATTCCCTGATAGCTGGCAGCACAGTCAAAGACTACCCTTAGCTTTTTCTTTTGAGGATGGTACACACCATGGTGAGGTATGTACCACACTTGCCCGTCTTGTCGACTTAGGTGGGGTGTGGGGACCTTGACTTCATCACCCTTCTCAAACATGTCATTCATAAAGTTTAAATACTCTTTGTGAAAGGAGCGGTTATGCTTAAACTTCCGTTTGAGGTTCAGTGCGCGCTGCATGGCTGCGCTTCGGTTATTGGGCATTTGAATAGCTGCTTTCTTAAATGGGAGACCGATGTAGAAGTGATTATCGGTAAACTGCAGAGAGTTAGTTACAGAGTCTAAAAACTGATAGTCCTCCTGTGACAACTCAGCTTTGTCGTCACAATTCCGTTCAGGAAAATCATGTTGTACTGTTGTATCAGCATTTGTTCTACGCTTTCGATGGAAACTCTGTTGACTGCAACGCTCACTTGCTCATTGTCACATGTGCCTTCCTCGACCGACTCTCAAAGAGGTCCATTTATGGTCCATCCAAGAGCGGTCTTTACTGCGTATGGCCCATTGTGCCTGCTGTTAATTACTCGCCATGGTTCTAGGAGCCTGTGCTCTTTGTTACCTATGAGAATTTCAACTCCAGCATTAATGTGAGGCAGTTTTACTTCGCTGAGGTATGGCCACTTATCGATGTCGTGCTGTTGTGGAATATTTTCCACTGAGACTGGGATACTCTTTTGTGTGAACACTTTGGGGAGTTCAACAAAGGTGTTTTCTTCCAGACTGCTAACCTCTAGGTCAGTAAGCACGTAACTTTCTACTTGTTTTCTCGCGTTCATGGTGCTTAACATGATGTCAATTTTTTTACCTTGTACGTTTAATCGCCTTGCTAATGACTCTGTACAAAAGGTAGCAGAGCTACCTGGGTCCATAAAGGCGTATACTTCTACTGTCTTGTTGCCTTTCTTGGACTTTATTTTTTTAATCTCCAGCCCCGATACACGCACTCGTTTCGTGAATCGCTGTAACAGGCAATGTTTGAACTGGTTCGGTTTCGTCAGCCTTTACGATCGCTTGAGCTGTGTCCTTTGCTGCAATGTGTAGCATGCGAGGATGTTTCTTTGAGCACAACTGACATGTAATTTTCTTCGTGCAGTCTTTGCTTAAGTGTCCTTTTACTAAACAGCCAAAGCAGAATCCATTCTTTTTTAGAAAGTCCAATTTGACCTTATATGTCTCATTGTTAAACTGGTGGCATTCATCTAGGGTATGATCTTGCTCACAGGATGCACAAGGTTTAGTGAAGGCACTAATAACTAATGCACCACTACTCTTTACTGTAATTGAGTCTTTATGATTTTTACCAACCTGTTTTACACCGGTCGCAAAGCTGCTACCTCTCTTTTCTTCCATTTTTTGCTTGAATCCTGGAGGGGATTTGTTGCTGTGTTTTTTACCACTAGTCGAAACGTTCAGGTCTCCAAAAAGTGGGTTGGACATTACCTTTGCTTCTCGTTCTACGAATTTCATCAGCTGCACGAACTTAGCTCTTTCCTGATTGCGCTCCTCGTACTTGTATACGTGGCTTTTCCATTTTTCACGCAATTTGTAGGGCAGTTTTGAGGCAACACTCCTCAAGTTGGTAGCATTGTCCAGCTCATCCATGTAATCGATGCTTGACATGGTATTGTAACATTTTACTAGGAACAGGGAGAAAGTTTTTAGCGACTTTCCGTCCTCTGACTTTATTTCCGGCCAGTTGAGTGCCTTTTGCATCAGCGTTGTAGCGATTATTTGTCTATTTCCGAAATTGTCATGTAACAGTTTCATAGCCTCTGCGTAACCACGATGTTCTGGCATGAGCTGGCAGCTTGTCACTAGGTCCCTAGGCTGTCCTTAAGTATACTGCTCAAGAAAGAACAGCCTTTCCAGATTGCTATCAGTTTTGGTTTCGATGGCATGTTTAAAAGCTCTTACAAAGGACGTGAACTCAAGAGGGTCACCATAGAATGGAGGAACGTCGCGCGGAGATAAGGAAAGTTGCCTCTGACTCTTTGCAAACATTTCTGTAAGATCTGCCTGAATTGGCATCCTACCCTGAGGCCCCACTATGTCAGTGTTGTAAAGTGAGTGTTTGTTACCTTGGGTGGGCCGTTCCATTAGGGTGCTTGACATTATGGGTTTGGCACTCATTGGCATGCTTAAGTGGGTTGCTCGGAGGCGTGATGGCAGCTTGAGGTATTCCGTTGCCAAACTGTGGTCGCAGTGGTCGTTGTGCACCACTCGTTTCGACGACCACGCTCCGTCTGGCAGGATGTTGTTTTTTACGGTTCTGGTAAGAATTTAGTTCAGCATCGGCCATTGCAAGCGCCGTTTCCATTTCCAGCCTTTCCTTTTGTGCCTTTAATTGTGCTTGTTTAGCCTTTAGTTGTGCTTCCTCCAGTTCCAGCGCCTGCCGATCTCTCAAAGTTGCTGCTTTAGTCAGCAAAGCTGCTCTGTTGGCTTCTGCTCTTTCTAGTCGAGCTTCGGATGCTGCTGATGTTAAGGACCTCTTGGATGCCGCTGACGTTACGCTTCCGTGCCTTTGGGGGGCGGGCGTCTTGCGCTCCAGCATTGACACACTGTCGTTTGGCGAAACTCCATCGTCACCTGTTTGGGGCAACTTAAAGCGATTACTAGTGTCCGCGATCCACGACTTCACTCTTCTGAGCAGCACTGCAATCTAGGGTGAAACCAGTGGTGCTGATCGGGTTCACGCTCTTCATCCTTTGCGCACGATCGCACTGTTACATTGCTTTCAATAAAGTCATTTAGCAGCGCTTTGTATTGGCGGCGCTTGGCTTTAACGTCATGCAAATTACAAGCATTGTCCATAAGCGCCTCTAGTTCATTGTATAATACAGTCAACTGACTCCACTTGCCTTCTCTGGCGCTCTTCAGTTCGCCGTGTGACATTTTGAAGTTTAAGGCAGGCAAGTCCTCTTCTCGCTTTTGGTTGCTTGTTGGCAGTCGATGTGCGTTTTTGAAATTGCACGCGCGCTCTTCATTCCACTTTCACACTCTTAATTCACTTATCTTCATTTCTGCGGCGGAGCAAGCTTTTGACTTTACATGTAGGTGCATGTTATTCACAAGTTCTGACGCGTGTCTTTTGTTAAGCAGTTTCACTGACGACTTCAGACTTTTGTTGATTTCTTTGTCTCTTGTTTATTTTTTAACATCAAAAACAACGGTTGTTACAGTTTCTTGCATAAATCCACTGTAGTCACGACAAGTCGCTTGCTGTGTTCTGTAGCTTCGATAGATTACAGTTACAACAACTTATTTTACTGTATTCCTTTTAGCTTACTGTCTCACGGTCAAAAGCTTGTGTGCTCCACACCTTTCTGTATCCTTCCATGTCTTAACAACAACTAACAACTAACGTGCGTGATAGACATGAAACTGCGTAACTGTGGGATGATGTCACAGAACAACTCATGAAATGATGTCACAATACAAGTTATGAGTATGATACTTAATGCTTAATGCTTAACTAATAAACTGAAATAAGATAAACATAACAACAAATCACAAGAATTAAATATGGCCCTTACACACCATGTTTACTTTATTCATTTAACAAAATCATAAAGTTTTTTTCGTCATTGTGAGTGCACCTAAATAAAATTAAAGTCTTATAAAGGCTATGTAGCTTATATAGTTTTACTATATAGTTTTTAAACATTAATCTGACAGTGTTTTATTTTCATTGGTCGTTTGGTTTCATTTATTTTAGTTAATAAATCTACTACAAATTTAAAGAACACAAAATATAAGATGACACAAGACCCTACACGTGTAGCTTTTTTAATTACACATAAAATCTAAAGGCCCAGTGTGTTAACGTTTAAATTCGATCCTAAAAATATTTAAATTCAATTTATTTATAAATTTGTACTGTAATATACTACTGTAATTATGAATTTGTTTAATTACAATGTTTCACTTGATTTTATCTGCAACTACGTGCGGCTTTAGATAACCTGCGGCTCATTAATCCTGGAGAGAACAAACTGATGCCTGAGGTGTCAGTCTGTAGTTATATAGCGCCACTCAGCGGTAAAAGCCAGCAAACGCACAAACCCAAATGCTGTCGCCATGCGCCGCGATGGAAAAAGTAACATACTGCTTGTCCACCTACAGTATGCTGGGGTGGCTAATGACGATTTGATCTGCTGTGTGTGTGTGTGTGTGTGTGTGTGTGTGTGTGTGTGTGTGTGTGTGTGTGTGTGTGAGGTGTCAAGAAGTCTTACATACTCATGAAAAGTCATGGATTATTCTGTGAAGGGCTGAAATGTGGTTGTGAATAAACCTTTTAGTAAATGTAAAATGTTCGTGTGAACCCGATTTATAAGAGATTTCTCTTTCCCAGAAATACAGTATGCTGGTTCAAAATTCTGTGTTATTTCGGATACTCAAATCACACTGTTGGGTTGCTTTTGCTATGAATACTAAAAGTGTTGCATGATTAAACTCAAAGCAAAAAACTAAAAAAAAGTCTCCGTTTCCATCCTAGACCTTTTGTTCCGGTGTTTATGCAGTAAACCCATGGGTGAACACGATGATTTAAAATTTTCATTAAACACAAATATATACAAGTGTCATTTAAATTAAAATACAACATTTTAATGGTCAGTGATTCATGCATGGGCGTCAACCCATTCCATTGTTTTTCATATTGCTGTTGTTTTAGAGCCCTTTTAGAGCCCTTTACTAAAGCATTCGCTAGTTAGTAAGTAAGTAAGCAAATAAAAGATGAATGAATAAATAGCTTTCAATTGTAGTTTAAAAGTGTGTGTGTGTGTGTGTATATATATATATATATATATATATATATATATATATATAAAAAGTGTGTGTATATATAATAAAATTCTTAACATTTTAATGGTTAGTGATTAGTGCAGACATTTACACTATTTTGCTATAAAAGAAATTGATGCAATTGAGGCATTTGCAATATTAGTAGCAACAGAAATGGAGGCGAAGACGTTTTATCATGAAAAATGTTGCTATTTGTGGAGGGCAAAAAACAAAGGGTAAGAAAGCCATTTAATAATATATTGTAGTTATTCCGTTATCGATTTTTACAATACCACTGACTTTATTTGACATTCTGATTTTGTTGTACCTGTATTCTAACTCTGTACTGTCTGTACAGCGTTCTGGAAAAGCACAAAAAAAAATTGTGAACACCTGGCTTGTAAAAAAAAAAAAAAAACGGTATGTATTTTTTCTTGCAACAACATTAAACAATCTGTAATGCAACCACAGGGGAGGGGGGGGGGGTGCAATCCGGTGTTATCTTGTGCCTAAATCTGGATAAATGCAGAGGGTTGTGTCAGGAAGAGCAACTGTTGGTCGAAGAAGGAGGAAGACGTGTTTGAAAGCAGCGAGAGAAGAGGAAAGGCAAGAGTTTAGGAGTAGGGACTTTGAATGTTGGGACCATGACAGGGAAGGAAAGAGAGTTGGTTGATATAATGCAGAGAAGGAAGGTGGATATACTGTGTGTCCAGGAGACCAGGTGGAAAGGTAGCAAGGCCAGAAGCCTAGGATTAGGGTTCAAATTATTTTACCATGGTGTGGATAGGAAAAGAAATGAAGTAGGAGTTATTCTGAAAGAGGAGTTTGTAAGGAATGTTCTAGAGTTGAAGAGTATCAAATAGAGTGATGAGTCTAAAACTGGAAATTGATGGTGTGATGTTCAGTGTTGTTAGTGGTTATGCTCCACAGGTAGGATGTGTGTTAGAAGAGAAGGAAAAATTCTGGAGTGAGTTAGATGAAGTGATGCAGAGCATCTCCAAAGGTGAGAGAGTGGTGATTGGTGCAGACTTCAATGGACATGTTGGGGAAGGAAACAGAGGTGATGAAAATGTGATGGGCAGGTTTGGTCTTCAGGACAGAAATGTTGAAGGACAGATGGTGGTGGACTTTGCAAAGAGGATGGAAATGGCAGTAGTAAATAATTTCTTCCAGAAGAGGCAGGAACATAGGATGACATATAAGAGTGGAGGCAGAAGCACTCAGGGGGACTACATCTTGTGTCAATGTTGTAATCTGAAAGAGATCAGTGACTGCAAAGTGTTGTTAGGGGAGAGTGTAGCCAGACAACACAAAA
This sequence comes from Clarias gariepinus, assembly GCF_024256425.1. Lineage (NCBI taxonomy): Eukaryota > Metazoa > Chordata > Actinopteri > Siluriformes > Clariidae > Clarias > Clarias gariepinus. The sequence continues at coordinate 44,226,793 of NC_071101.1, read as the reverse complement.
TGGTGGTGTGTAAAATAACCCTGGTGGTGAGGAAAGTGAAGAGGACAATGGCAGAGCAAAGGATAAAGTGGTGAAAGCTGAGAAAGGAAGAATGTTGTGTATTCTTTAGGGAGGAGTTGAGACAGGCTATGGGTGGTCAGGAGGTGCTTTCAGTTGACTTGGCAACTACAACCAATGTGATCAGGGAGACAGGTAGGAGGGTACTTGGTGTATCATCATGTAAGGGAAAAGGGAACAAGAAGGCTTGGTGGTGGAATGAGGAAGTCCAGGAGTGTATACAGGAAAAGAGGCTAGCTAATAAGAAGTGGGACACTGAGAGGACTGAAGAGAGTAGACAGGAGTACAGGGAGATGCAGAGTAAGGTGAAGGTAGAGGTGGCAAAGGCCAAACAAAGAGCATATGAGGACTTGTATGCTAGAGATAGAAATGGGAAGGATGTGCAGCAGGTTAGAGTGACTAAAGATAGAGATGGAAATGTACTGACAGATTCCAGAAGGGGAAGATGGAAGGAGGACTTTGAGGAGTTGATGATTGAGGAAAACGAAAGAGAACAAAGAGTAGAAAAGGTGACTGTTGTGGAACAGGGAATAGCAAATATTAGTAAGTGAGGTGTGAAGGGCGTTGAAGAGGATGAAGAGTGGAAGGCTGTTGGTCCTGATGACATACCAGTGGAGGTATGGAAGTGCTTAAGAGAGGTGGCAGTAGAGTTTCTGACTAGTTTGTTTAACAAGATCTTGAAAAGTGAGAGGATTCCAGATGAATGGGGGAGAAGTGTATTGGTGCGGTTTTTAAGAAAAAGAAAGATGTGCAAAGCTGTGGCAATTACAGAGGTATAAACTAATAAGCCATACAATGAAGCTTTGGAAAAGACAAGTGGAAGCTAGGTTATGGGCAGAGGTGAGCATTTGTGAGCAGCAATATGGTTTTATGCCTAGAAAGAGTACATCAGATGCAGTATTTGCTTTGAGGATGCTGGTGGAGAAGTACAGAGAAGGTAATAAAGAGTTGCATTGTGTGTAGATTTATAGAAATCGTACGACAGGGTGCCGAGAGAGGAGCTGTGGTGTTGTATGACAAGTCTGGAGTGGCAGAGAAGTATGTTAGAGTGGTGCAGGACAGGTATGAGAGCGCTAAGACAGTGGTAAGATGTGCTGTAGGTGTGAGGTGAAGAGGCAGGTACAGGCAGGTTGGAATGGGTGGAGAAAAGTGTCAGGTGTGTTGTATGATGAAAGAGTATCAGCGAGAATGAAAGGAAAGGTGTACAGGACAGTGGTAAGACCAGCGATGCTCTACGGCTTAGAGACAGTGGCACTGAAGAAAAGACAGGAGGCAGAGCTAGAGGTAGCAGAGCTGAAGATGTTGAGGTATTCCTTGGGAGTAACAAGGATGGATAAGATTAGGAATGAGTTCATCAGAGGGACAACCCACGTTAGATGTTTTGGAGATAAAGTCAGAGAGGCCAGATTGAGATGGTTTGGACATGTTCAGAGAAGAGATTGTGAATATATCGGTAGAAGGATGCTGAGGTTGGAACTGCCAGGCAGAAGGTCTAGAGGAAGACCAAAGAGGAGATTTATGGATGCAGTGAGAGAGGACATTAAGTTAGTTGGTGTGAGAGAAGAGGTTGCAGAGGATAGGGTTAGATTGAGGCAGATGATTCGCTGTGGCGACCCCTGAAAGGGAGCAGCCGAAAGACAAAGGAGAAGAACATTAAACAATCTGTATATGTCAGTGGTGTCAAAGGTATTAAATGATTCTTATGTTGGCTTTTACAGGCTACTTTACACTGATCAACAGTCGGCGCCCTGCTGTAACCAGCAAATCAAAGAAGCAGTTATCGGCTATGACACATAGCCTTCTAAGTTTGGAGGCCAGGGTTGGTTGGTTGGAAGCACGTTTGAAGGGGAAGATAACGTGACAAACACACAAAACTCTCCGTGGATACACATCTACAGTATGAAACGCGTGCAGACACACACAAACTCCCCGTGCACACACACACAATCTCTCAGTGCAGATACACCGTGCAAGGAACAACTGAATAACAGGTCTTCAATTTGTAATACACCTGGACATAAATAAAATATATGCTTTAAAATACATCTAAAATGAATTCATTGGCGTGTATAAACTGCAGCGGTAACAAAAGGCAGCGTTTTGATCAAAAGAATGATAGACACGTGCAATTTATTGAGAAAATGCTTCCCTTCCCCCACCAGAAATACAACAAACATGCCAGTCCTCTACTGCTCAAGAGTATAGTGTATACTATATGAGTGTAGAATATAAAATAAAAAAGCTATTTACACAAGTGCTCAAATGTAAAGAAAATGCAATTATCAATTTATTGTGTATAATTAAATTCATTCAGCTATTTATGTTATATGAAAAATAGTGTGCCTACCAGCCTACTATTATTTTCTGTTTAAATGTAAAAATGCCCGCGCGTGTGTGCAAAAAGACAAAGTACAACAAAGAATACAAAAGTAAACTAGCCTAATACAATATTGTTTCCATAGCTGGGGCAAACAAGTGTAAAACAGACTTGTTTTAGTCTATACGCTGAATACAACGCGACAGCGCGCTCCAAGGTTAACATCCACAGAACCCCAGTTACTGTGATCTCTCTTCTCACCTTTCATTCATGATAGGTGTGAAGTTATTAAACCAGTTTCGCTAATGGGGGGATTTGCAGAATATAGTTGTTTAAACGGAATTAACAACACCAAGTAGACGTCTCTGCCTAAAATGTATTTTCCCAGCAAAACATAAATAGAAATAAAATGTTTAATGGTACCAATTAAACCAGACTTGTTGGATTTGATACTTTGAGTGTAATTCATAAATTTACTGAATATATTCAGATTTTGTAAAATACAGAAACCTGTTTTCTTCCTATACCTTTTGTCCGCATCACAATGAACTAAAGCTTAGCATGTCTACACGTCTACGTCTTCTTGTTTTAATCTGTAATTTTTAAGTGGAATACATTTTGCATATATGCTTAAATATTCCTTTGTATTTATGGACAGGTGTATCATGTTTGATCTGCATTATTGCGAGAGGTGATGACTTTCTGGTGAAATATGTCTGCATTTTATCTATAAAGCCTTTTGATAAAAACGCTGCCTTTTGGAAAGTAAAAGTACGAGCCGCGTACACACGCCGATGTACAGCTTTATTTCAGTCATAAAGTCACAGTCACATTTCAGCTATTCCAGTGACCATTTGCCATACACTGTCCGCTATATTCTATATTTTATAAAACTGTATTGAAACAAAATTCTGTATTTTCCTTAATTAATAACGCTTCCAGAACATTGCTGTCCAAACTGTATGTATGTGGAAAACAGTGAAACTTGAGCACAAACAGAAAGGATGAATAAAGGAACGTACGAAACATTAACACCTTTACTGTGTTCAAATGAATGAAGAGTTACTGCATTATGTTGTAAGACATCTTTAATTTTCATTTTTCTTTTCTAATATATTGTTACGGGGTGCGGTGTGAAGAGCCGCACCACGAGATGTTTTAATGATAAGAACCCTGATGCAGGGCTTTAGAGTGGGTCAGTGAAATATGAGTTATGAAAGTGCTTATGACTGGGACTTCTAGTGTTAAATAATAAACATGGCTCTGATTCTCATTTTTGCAAAGTAGCTGCAAATTTAAGGTAACCCTAATCACACTAATTAAAATAAAAGAAAATAATAATAATAAATCTGAGCCTTCTCTTCAGTGAAGTTGACGGTTCAGAACTATTCGTCCAGTTTATAATAATGTGCTGGATGGTTCTTATACCAATTGCAATAATTTTATAATATTCTTTACTTGATGCAGGACAACAAATTGACCTTAAATTTAGCAAATTTATGACAAGGCAGTGTGTGTTTTCTTTCCCTCTTAATACAGCTTCATGCTCCTGAAAGTGAGTTATAGTCACTTAGATTAGAATCTGCTGTGAATAGATATTTTAAATAGGGAGCTCCAACTCAGCGTGTTATGAGTTTAAAAATGCCGGTGTGTGTGTGTGTGTGTGTGTGTTTCTTTTCTCCATATCACTGGGAGTTAGTCTTATCTAATGTCTTAACCAAGAGTTAAAATTGTAAAGTTTCTCTTTGTGGATATTTTAAAACTAGTGGATTGTTTTTGTGGTTTATTTTAGTGAACATTTAAGATGAACACAAACTCCACTAAATGTAAGTTTAGACATTGTAAATCCACCACAGGCTGGATGTTGTAACAGCAATGCATTATATTAATGTTTGTTCATTCTCCAGGTTGCCTAATGAATCAGCAGAGAGTGTATGTGACTGGATACGTGGGACAGTCTGTCCTTCTGCCCTGCTCCTGCTCTCAACTACAAGCCAAACCACACACTCTCAGATGGATCTTTATTGAAGGATCTGATTATAAAGAAATCTTCCCAAAGGACCAGACAAATCGCTACACACACAGAGTTCAGCTCATTAATGATCATCATCCAGAAAATCTCTCTCTACTCATATCACACCTGACTGTAGAGGATGGAGGATATTACAGGTGTGAGATCAGCAACAATGACATTAAAGACGTCTCAGTCACAATTAAAGGTAAAATGATCTCTACTCAGAGTCAAGAGAAATAATATCCACGTAATTTAAATAAAATTAACGCAATCACACTAAATATATTGTCTAATTTTACCACCAAAAAGGAGAAAAATGCTTCTGTTTCATGTTTCCATGTGTGTGTTCATGATTATGGATTATCTGAGTGTGTGTTCTGATCCACACTACATTTCCTGGATTTATTTATAACAGATTAAATGTTTTTCTCTGTGCAGAGGCCACAAGAAGACCTTCAACACCCAGACCAAAGACCAAACCCACTTCCACAGCAGGTACTACACACCACTGTAACACATAGTCAGGATAGTTAGTGCAGGTTAATGCATCAGCTTGGAGCCAAACTCAAACACAACACTCACACACGACATTTATCTGTTTCTTCTAGTTCTTGTAGACGTCACACCTACAAAACCAACTCTGGTGGTCAAGAACAAAATGAACACACACCCTGAAACATCTGGGAAAGTTAACAATCAATTCACTGCATTAACGTCATTAACACTGAACGTTTTCAGAAATAACTAAACTACTTTTTAAAAATGATGTAATCACTCTAAAAACAATCCAGATGTTTATTAAGTAAATGTTTCTGCATAAAATCTCTATTCAGCATAAAAAAAAATTTTTGTTACATTTATTTCAGACACTTCAGTGAGTCCAGTGAACCTGAGTTTGCTTATTTTTAATCTGGAACATATCCTTATTGTTTTAATGCACTTGTTGCAACCATATTAAGCATTTCTCTTCAATTCATACTGTGTATGTCTGTGTACGTCTCACTCAGTCACTCATCATCTATACCGCAGGGTCGCGGGGGCCTGGAGCCTATCCCAGGAGAATTAGGGAACGAGGCAGGGCACATCCTGGACAGGGTGCCAATCCATCATAAAGCATGGCTGTGTATGTGACGAATAAAATTCACATCAGACTTTTATAAAGCATAAGCAAACACATTAAACAACTACAGTGGAACCTTTGATTACAAGCATAATTCGTTCTAGAACCGGGCTTGTATTATAAAACACTAGTAAATCAAAGCAACTTTTCCTATAAGAAATAATAGAAACTCAAATTATTTATTTCACAGCCCCAAAAAATAAATACATAAAAATAATTACATAGCAAAGCAAACCACAATGAAGACCACAGTGACTTTGGAAAAAAGGGTTGCTCTGACACTTTACAAGTTAGCAAGTTCAATTCAATTTTATTTGTATAGCGCTTTTAGCAATTGTCATTGTCGCAAAGCAGCTTTACACAATCAAAATAATTATTTAAGTTTGTATGGAATGTGAATGTGTATGAATCAAAATGGTCAGTCTGTCCCTGGTGAGCAAGCTGAGGGCGACAGTGGCAAGGAAAAACTCCCTAAGATGGTAATAGGAAGAAACCTTGAGAGAAACCAGACTCAACAGGGAACCCATCCTCATTTGGGTGAAACAGAAAGCAGGAAATGATCTGCATTTATACAGTGTGTAAGGTGGTAGGCAGTTCAGCTATAATAGTTGATGTTAATTGATGTTAATATGGAGTCCAGGTAGTTATTGAAGACTCAGGTAGACTGTAAGAAGTTCCAGTCCTGAACTATCGAACTGTCAAGTCCCCAGAGAAACAGTTGCCAACACCAGTTGAGACCAGAACCATCTTCTAAGTAGAAAGAATCATCCCCAGACACCAGACGCATCCCCAAGAGACACACGGGGCATCCATGTGACGAGATCTTCAACCAGAAGCAGGGCGACAGGATGGGTCAGACAGGTCCGGAGGGCTGAGGGAGTCTGGATCACTGGCAGATCAGGAACGACATGTGTAGCTCGACAGAGAGAGCGAAAGAGTGAAAGGGAGAGACAGGGGAAGAGAGGAAAAAGGGGTCGGGGGTAGCTCAGTGGTTAAGGCATTGGACTACGGTTCGGAAGATCCCAGGTTCAAACCCCACAACCACCAAGTTGCCACTGTTGGGCCCTTGAGCAAGGCCCTTAACCCTCAACTGCTTAGATGTGTAATAAGATAAAAATGTAAGTCGCTCTGGATAAGAGCGTCTGCCAAATGACTAAATGTAAATGTAAATGTAAAAAGAAAGAGGGGGAGAAAGAGAAGAGGAGAGATGGCAGCTAGGTATGGTCACAGTCACACAATGTATAATGTGAATGTATATTAACTGTAGAGTGCAAGCAGAGACTCCGGCAGGACTAACTATGACAGTGTAACTAAAAGGGAGAGCCAGAAGGAAACACAAACATGAGGGCTTCCTGAGATAAGGAATGTAAAGCAAACAATCTCCTCACCGTCAACAAACCTGAGTGATCAATACTAATTGATCCTTTGCTAATTGTGGCTTACTCTGCCTATAGCCTCTCTCGTAATGTCATGAAACCGTTCCCAGAAGGAGTTGCAAGAAGGCCCCAACTGCAATTCAATGCATGTCTGAGTAGGGCAAGAATTCATGTGGAACATGCTTTTGGCCGTCTAAAGGGCAGATGGCGCTGTCTAATGAAGCGCAATGACAGTCAAACTAAAAACATGAAGTTTGTTGTTGCAGCTTGCATTGTGCTGCACAACTTTTGTGAGTCTTGGAAGCTGGATTATCCACAGGAGCAAAGCACAGTAAAGATGCCTTGGGAGGAAGACACAGAGCAGGAATATGCAGATGAAGAGGGTACCCTTGTCACTCCCCAACAACTTGACCAGACCAGCTCTACTGCGGAGCAAATTTGAGAAGCATTAGTATTGGACATTTCTGAAAAGCAGTGACTGTTAATGTGTGCAATGTGATTTAACACATCTTCACTTAATTTTTTTTCCAGTATATCTCACACACTTTTTTAAATGGCTCTTTTTGTAAGAACAAAATTACTGTTTGTACGAACCAAAAAAAAAAATCTTTATGTTCCTAATAAAGTTTGTGACATGTATCGAACATTTGTCTCTTTACTTTTAAAGTAAACTGGATTTTAACATATTCAAGTTACCATTAGGCATTAAAGTGCAAAAATGTAAACGTTGCATAGTGCAAAAACATAACTTCCTAAACTCCCTACAGTTTCACAGCATTACTGTTCCTAGAACAGTTCTTTTAATTAGTTTAAACAAGTGCTTTGTCCACATCCAGCCTGGCCTGCTGGAGCTGTCTCTCCCCGGCCATGTGCTCCTTGTCAAGACGCTGTTCAAGCTCTGCTGCTGTTGTGTTATGTTGCATTAACATGTTTATCCCTCTCTCCATGGCTTCCATAATTTTTTTTTTTTCCCCTTTGCGTTCACGCACTGATGATAAAATCATAAAATTGTATTGTATCATAAGACAAATAGATGTGCTGTTTTATGATAATACAATATATCATGATAATGAACATGCTCAATATTGTTACAGTATTGTGGAGACTTCAAAATGTTAATAATTATGAATTACTTGGCGTTTTAGAAAAAAGTTTTACTTTTTAACTGATTAATTTGTTTCTGTAAAGTATTTAAAAGTTTAAAACTTTTTCACTATGGTGTTCACCACCTATTCAAACACAGAATACTTTAACGCCTATCCATTTTAACATTTCAATATAATTTTAAAAAGTACTTTAAATGCCATTTAAAACTGTTCAATTTCTTTATTGTATGGTAACACTTTACAAAAAGGCATGTTTAATCATGCTTAATATTAATTTCAAACTAACTTGTAATTATGAAAGTTTGGCCAGTATTAGTGGTCTGCTCTGACCTTTGACCACTGTCATCTTCAGTCTCTGTAATTGTAGCTGGTTGGTCTCCTGATGGCTATGCTATACAAGATGACTGTGAACTGGTATCTGTAACAAAACAAATAATTTAGAAAATTTTAGAGCTTCAATATATTAAATAAATAACAAAAACTGACATTTTGTACAGGTAAAAATTTACAAACTTACCTTCCTCTGAATTTGAAGCATCCATATGTCCATCACCTGGGTTAGTCATTGGACGACAAGCTAAAGAAACAGAAATATCTACTCAATATCGACAGTACTGGTTTAATTACAGTACTTAATCAGAAAAAGATGATTGTGTCTCTATCATTAGCTTGATCACTGCATTGTATTTTTTATGTCTATTTTCATATGTATGCTTATGAACATAGCCATACAAGCTTTGTACACTGTTAATTACTTTTCAATACAAAATTAATACTCCTAAAATAGCAACTAACCAATAACAGAGTCCAGTTCCTTAAAGAAATGGCAGCGTTGTGGATCCGACCCAGTCTTCTTGTTATGCTTCACACATTCGCAGTAACGTCGTTTCAGATATTCTATGCGGTCTTTACATTTTACCCAATCGAAGGTATTTTGTATGGCTGGACAAACATCACAAAGTTTTTTACAAACTGCCTCCCAAACTTTGTGGTTGTGTACACAATTTTCAAACTGAAACTGAAACATAGGTTTGCCCCCAACAGAAATTAAAGCTAATGTTTGCTCCTGACTCCTGTGTCGCATCGCTTTCTTTTTTGCTGACATTTTACCATTCAGCGGTCACATGACCATACGCAATCCACGCATCGTGGACATGTGGTCTTGTGCAATGCCCACATGTAAAACACAGACACTCCTACTTCTGTAATAAACACGGAGATGTTAGTTCTGTCCGAATGCATACATGAAATGCGTACGTCGTCTGAAAAAAATTCTAACTGAAATGTCATTTGGAAAACTAGTCCCGTCCGAATAGGGCTAAAGTTACGGTACACAGAAACCCAGATAGTCAAGTAAAGAATCAAAACCATGTTAAGAGTTGAAGGAAGTTAAAAAGAGAAATCCAATAGAAAAATAATTATTCAATCACAGGCTTCACTTCATTGACAGACATTCCCAAGAGCCAATGGAAGCAGCACATTTGTAAGCCACGCCTACAAGTCGTGTCGGCGCTTCCTGCAGCATGAGATGGGAAATTGCAGTAAACTATACGAGAGAGGAGCGTGGAACATTCCTACAGAAACTTGTGTTAAACATTAGTTTAATGAGAAAGGTAATTATGTGGAAAGTAAACAACTTTCAAACTTGTTGTGTCATTCTGAGTGTTGTCATTAGAAATAGATAGAGAGAGAGAGAGAAAGAGAGAGAGAAGTGAAGCAGAAATTAAGGAGTGTACTGTATATGGAGAGAATTCCAAAGTGTTTTAGACCTGTGAACAATCCACTGGGTTAATCCTATCATTCTGTGTTGCCTTGGTTGGTGAATTTTAATATATTACTCCAATATCAAATAATTTATGAGCTAATTTTGAGTAGGCCACATGCATATTTTATGCGCTGAACTAGGTAGCAACTAAGAGACAAAAGAGACTATTTTTATTTCCCCCTTCTGATTGGATGATTGTTAACTTTTTGAACTAAATCATTTGATTAACGAACTTTGCTCAAATGAGCCAATTTATTGTTCACTGCATTTTTAGCTTATACTCTTTCATGGCTATTGTTAGTGTGGTAGGATAAGTAAAGCTCTTCCTACCTGTTTCTGGTGGGTCGTGTTTTGATTGATTGTCCTATCATGGGTTAGTTCACTACTACTTAAGCTGGTTGGTAAGGTGGCTCGGGGTTATGGGTCCCAGCCCTCTAGCTTCCGTGGCGTGTCGTCATATCCAAAACGGAACCTGGAAGTCCTGGGTGATTGCATTGCAGGTAAGGATGTCAGTTGCGGTGTGTGTGCTTAAAGTGAGTTTGGCTTATTATAGTGGTGTTTGTCTGTGGTATTTGCACAGTCTAGCCAGCCTGATTTAAGTCAGCGGACGCGGGTGTTCATTTGGTGTTGTGGACGTGACGGTTCCTCCCAATAAACTGGCCGTCTCCCTGTAAAACTGACTGAGCTCTCAGCTTCCCAGATCATGGCTTAAATGCCCTCCTGGTGAGATTTGGTGTCACATTGCCCGGTAGGTAATTTAACAGTATGTTCCTCAGGTTTATGCAGTATGTTCTGCTGGTAATTGTTTTAATTGTTATTTTATGTACTAGACGGGGGTGCCGCGAGGTGTGCTAGCTTCCTGTAGTGGTGCGACGCGAAGAGCATTCCTGGTGGGCGCTGCTGTTTTGTCGCTGTGTTTGTTTTGCTGCCGTGCTATATGGTTTATATTTTTACTAGCCGTGTTGCTAACCCTGCTTGCCGTGTTGCTGCGGGGTAACGGCGATTGTGATTTTTTTTTCTTTTGTTTTCTTGTGGATGGATGTGAGTACGTTTTGGGTTGTACATCACTGTGCGTGTGTGTGAGTGCGCACTTTTCTCTTTCTTGTTTTGTGAATGAATGTGAGTGTGTATCGGGTTGTAAATCACTGTGTGCGCGCACTTTTCTTTTTTCTTGTTTTGTGAATGAATGTGAGTGCATATTGGGTGGTTATATGTAGGATGTATGTGTAAAGAAAGAAACTGTATTTTTAATAAGACCATGGGAAACCTTATTGGTCTCCACAAGGAGATTTTCTTGTGGGTCTTTGTATGTGAATTTATTTTATTTATTTTTGTTTGTTTAGATAAATGTATTGTAATTCTGGGCCAGTTGTAAGGGTGGACAACCTTTGTCCATTATTTGTGTGACTGTATTTGTCTAGTACTGTCATCAGATTCTTTTTGTACAGGAGCCGGGTGCTTATGGCAGCGGTGGAATTCTAGTTTTTCCTATTTGAGTGGTTAGAATACAAGCACATGTGTGTGTGTGGTGAGTCACTTGTGTGATTGCAAGTTGCTGTGCTGTGTAGGCCGATTGCGCCCTTAGGCCCCGCCGCCCGGCCTCGGTTCCTGAACTTGAGGCTCTGGATATTCAGGTTGCCCATGAGTGCATTTTATGTAAACCACTGGTCCCAGTCATTTTATGTGACTGATTTCTTTTTGTTTATTTGTTATAATTAAGTTGTTTAAAATAATGTGTAATAAAATTAATACTTTTGGATACCCTAGTCTCCTGCTTTATCTCGTGAACTGACCTGTGTGCCTTTAGACGAGATTTACTTAATTAGGGTCCCTGGCCTTTATCCAGGGTGGCGTAATCGGAATTCTAACAAACCTTTTCTTGCCTCTGCGCTCCGCCTCATTAGCATGTACAAAAGTGCTAAATGGGTTCTAAAATGAGGCAAAACGTGGTTTATGAGTGTTAAGGCACTTAATAACTGTAAGGCCTTTTTCACACGGGCGTTAATTTTTTGGATAAACGAACGTGCTCTGAACGTCCTAGTCGTTTATGTTGCGGTATGTAGTGGCGCTAGATTGACTTCTACACCGGCGTTCGTTTGTGTCTGTCTAACGTCAGCCTGCAGCCCAAATTGTAGTTTGTGTGTTAACCTGTGGGGGCAGTGTCGGGAACTAGATATGAAAGCCCGACGCTACTGGGTTCACTCTCTGACTGCACAACGTCGGATTAAAGGAAGTTTTTTTTTGCGGTTTATGAAGAAATGCGAAAATTTCCACGTATTTTTTTCAACAGTTGATTTTATTTTATTTTGCCTTTTTCCGCATTTCCTTATGTATAGCATGTAGGATCATTGGATATATCCGGTCCTCCGAAGCGTAAAATGAATGTGAAGAAAACGCACTAAAAACGGTTTCCTTGCGTTCGTTGGAATTTGAACGCCAAGAAAAAGATGCATGCAACGCACGTCACCAAAGCCTGTGTGAACACTTTCATTGACTCCTATGTGTAGAAAACACTCTGCACTTGATCCGCGCTCACCGGACGCTACAAACGCAAAAAAAAACGCTCGATTTTGACGCCCGTGTGAACAAGGCCTAAGAAGGTTGGATTAATGAGACATTTGAGATCTGTGTGTATGATTTTTTATAATGAAAGTGGTTAAATTAGAAGTCAATCATTGTTTTTTTTTCCCCTTAAGTTTGTGTCTACGTGAACACAATCTTCTGATGAGGTATCGTTCACACATTGTACATGATTACATGTGCCCAAATGGTGAGAATTCCAATTTTTTAATTTTTCAGATTTAAGAGACGCACTTTTTTAAACCTTAAACTCCATTTTTTTTTTTCCATTTTTGCTTCTGGAACAGAGAGACCACTCTTATTTCCCCCTTCTGATTGGATGAGTGTTAACTCTTTGAACTGAATTATTTGATTTACGAACTTTGCTCAAATGAGCCAATTTATTGTTTACTGCATTTTCAGCTTAACTGTTTAACAGTACTGTTTAGTTTCAAAAGGAAAGTTTTTATTTTAGGAAATGTATATTTGTGTTCCCTTTCAAAAGCTACACTCAATGCTGCGTGAAAACACTATGGGAACATCTTTTTGTGTTGCCAGTTGTGCAGCATGTGTGTATCAAACACGCCAAATTTTTGGCTTATATAACCTCGGTCAAGTGACGTCATCTGATTAAGTGCACCTGCAGGTTATAAATAGGAGTGAACCGGAAACATTCCTCAGATCTTTTTGTCTATAGGACCGTATTGTGTTCATGTGATATATATTTAGGCAAGTTTAAAAGTTTTAACTCACCAATATAGTGGAGTTTGTTAGGAGATCCATACTTCCGCATGATAGATCTCTTTCAGAGCACGATCTTCACACCTTTGTTTCAAGTGCATTATTCAAAGAGAAGCTGCGAGCTACGGCGCATTCCTGGGGTTAAACAGTGCGATTTGGCAGGTGTGCACGTGACTTAATTGTCCCTTTCTCTCGCGCTCTTGCCGGATCAGGAAGTTTTTCATCCACTTCTCAAGCGCGCATCGGCGCTTCTTGTAAATGGACAGAAAAGACCTACTCTAGCTTTCGCTGGTAAGTAATGCATGCGATTCCGGCCTGTTTGGAGACGCTGTTAACTCCGTCCCCACTAGGTTCGGGAGGCAAAATTATATAAACAAGCCTTCGTGAAATTCCTTCCCCGCCGTGCTCAAGAGTCGGAACTGTCGGCCACCCAGTTCCGACCTGGTCTGACTCTCATGAGGCGTGAGGTACAGAAAAAGTGTTATGAGCCGGGCACCGGGCGTAAGACTGGGGTGCGGCGTGCTGCGCTTCGCAATCCACCTCAAAGAAGTCGGACCTACGTACTGTCTTTTTTGCATAGAAGAAGTCATAAGGGTCATTCGCCCAGGACCGTGGAAGTGAAGTCCTTTCAAGGATGAAGTGTTCTCCCTGGGACCCCCAGGAGGTTGGTGTTCAAGCTCCGCCACCACTGGTGTTTTGGGGGAACACCGGTTTTCAAAAAATTTTAGTTCTTCAGTATTTTCTGCGTTTCAAAGGCATGGTCTCCACTTCCGTCAAACCAGAAAGGGCGCATTTGCTGACTCTGGAGCTACAGAAGTTGCTGAAAAAGGGGCTAAATAACATGTTCCTTTACCAGACAGAGAGTCAGGCTACTACAGTTGTAATTTCTTGGTTTTCAAAAGGAATGGGGGGCTGCGTCCAATTTTAGATCTTCGCGGACTCAACCACTATCCAAAAATGGCAGGTTCAAAAGCTTGACTGACAAAGTGATTGTTTCTCAAATCCAACTAAGGGATTGGTCTGTGACAATCGATCTGAAGGACGCATATGTTCACATAGAAATATTGCCACAACACAGGAAGTTCCTGAGGTTCGCTTTCGGGGACGAAGCTTACCATTATCGCGTCCTTCCATTTGTCCTAGCTCTGTCACCTGCACATATACAGAATGCATCCGTATTTTGTACGACATAGGCAACTGGCTGATTCTGACTCAGTCGCAGAAGCTAGCGCTCCGACATGGGCATGTCATCTTAGCTCATCTTGATTCTTTAGGATTGACACTCAACGCCATAAAAGCGTTCTCTTTCCTGCTCAGAACACAACATATTTGGGTTTTACGTAGGATTTGATCGCAATGCGGGCACAGATGTCTCCTGTGCGTGTCGAATCAATTTCCGAAACACCCTGAAGGAAACCAAGATAGGCCAGAAAGTGTCTGTTCATGATTTTCAGAGATTTTTAGGTCTCATGGCAGCTGCATCCACGGTGATACCTTTGGACCTTCTGCACATAAGATCATTTTAGTTGTGGCTTAAAGCAAGGGAACTTTACTTAGGACCAATCACTGGAGGCAAATAAGGGTTAAGCACCAAGTTACCCTTATTTAAGGGTATATAAGGGTTACATTCCTTTTCTGTGTTCAGACCCCAGTTTCTGATTTTGGGTCCCACTCTATGTGCATTTTTGTCGTCGCGAGACGCTAACGACAGATGCCCTGAAACACCTTCTCCAGCAGTTGAGGCCACCATGTCCTAGTGCGGGTGGACAACACTATGGTAGTCTCATACATAATTGCCATAGCGGACTCTGCTTGCACCGCTTGAATAAGCTAACGCACCAGGTTCTGCTTTGAGCACAGGACGAATTCCTGTGCCTCAAGGCGATTTACATTCCAGGGCATATAAAGTTGGGAGCCCTGGAACCTTCATGCAACTAGAAGAACTTATGCCCTCAAGGTGAGGGTATTTCAAAGTGGTGCATGGCGAAACATGTAATTCCAGTCCAATGCAGAATTGTTTCAGTGCTGGAGCTCTGCAAGAAAAGTTGTCCTCGGGCTTATGCCCTAGTACCCTGAGAATGTACATAGCCGCTATTTCGGCTTGTCATGTTCTGACTGATTGGGTCTGGTTGACACCCCTTCCAAACCACTAGAGTCAGCGCCTGTCTGGCTTCTGACCCTTTGCATGTCTTTTCTTATAGTTACTTCTTTTAAAAGAATTGAAAATCTGCAGGCTTCCCCACCTGCCTAGACCTTTTCCCTGGGCTAGTCAGAACTATTCTGCATCTTGACCAGAACTATTTTTATTCTTGACCATGCATCCAGTATTCCTCAAAGCCTCTGCCTTTTACAGCTCTGGAGCAGGAAAGATTTCACTAACTGTCTTCAGTACGCACTCTTCAGATTTACGTCCACTGCACTAGCCAGTGGCGTAAGTAAGAGCAGCCTTTTTTATGCCAAACGCTGTCACATCGGGTGAGAGATGCTATTGCCCTAGCCTAGGAGGTGCGTGGTCACACTTCCCCTCTAGGAATCAGGGCTTATTCGACAGTGTTCTCATTCCCATAGCGTTTTCACGCAGCATCGAGTGTAGCTTTTGAAAGGGAACATCTCGGGTTACTTTGCTGTAACCCTGTTCCCTGAAAAAATGGGAACGAGATGCTGCGCTCCAATGCCGCAATGCTTGCGTGACTGAACGTCCTTTCGGATGAAATTGATTCAAGGAATGTTTCCGGTTTACTACTATTTATAACCTTTAGGTGCACTTCATCAGATAACGTCACCTGACCGAGGTTATATAAGACAAAAATTTGGAGTGTTTGATACACACATGCTTTACAACCAGCAACACAAAAAGAGGTTTCCATATAGCATCTCATTCCCGCTTTTTCAGGGAACACGGTTACAGCAAAGTAACCCGAGCCGCTTTGTATTCTGGATCAAATTGTATACTGTATGTGCCTATGATTTGTTTTGCAAATTAGAGTAATTGAATGCAACATGTTGTTTAGAGGTTTATTATTGTAAATTGATTTCGTCAAGGTAAAAGAGGTAGACTTGGGTTTTGAGAACTTTTCTTTGTTTTGTGAAAGCTATTTTATTATTACTGTCCAGATCTTTTGACTACTGCTAATTAATTGTTTCTTTGTGACGCTATAAATTAACAAATCACAGAGTGATTTTTTTTTTCTTTATAGATTTTTATATGAATCAGAATCCACTGTGTTGATCATTCAATTGCTTGTAGCATCGTCCCCTCTCTTCAGTAGTCGTTCCTACCTTCTGAGACAATTGGCCCATACTAAAAATCATTTCTGGGCACGGCACATGTGTGTGATGTTGTGTGCCATGTACTACACAGAAGCTTGGAGCAAAACACAACACTCAAAATATACATCAATCTTTGTCTTTAATTTCTTGTAGATGTTACACCTGTGAAACCAAACCTGGCAGGCAATGACAAAACACCAGGTAATGAACAAAACACTGCATTTATATCACTAACAGTTTTAGTGACTCATGTTTGTCGTGAACATTTAAGTGGCAAATAAAAAATGGACGAAACTAGACTAATAATATATTTTGTTAAAATAATTGCTAAGTAAAGAACTAAACACCGTCTGGTATGTTTTAATTAAGTTTAGATCTTCTGGAACATCTGTCCTAAAGCTCCCTGTGTGAACTGTTAGAAACAGAAGCATTAATGAATGAACTCATTCATATAAACATGATGCACTATGTCAGAGCGACTCCCTGGAAAGTAAAGCAACCATCTCCGCCATCAACAAACCTGAGTGACCAGTGAGAGTGGGGAAGACGGCATCTAAACATACCAGTTCACCTTTATACTCTACGTCCATGAGTCCCCCAGATCTGCTCCTTTACCTAAGACAAAACTATTCACAAAAATGCTTGAATAAATAAATAGGTTTTTTACCTCCTGAACCTCCCAAACATTAATTCCATAACTTTGGGGCTTTGTAAGAAAAAGCTCCGCCCCTGCTGGTGATTTCATAATACACGAATATTCATAAGACACTCAAACATGATTAATACATAATTGCGCGCACACGCTGGTGAGACAGAAAAAAACAGAGAATCACAATCACACTTTATATTCTCTATCTGTATTTCCTTTTGTTCTTCTCCCCTTGTTTTTATCAATAATCATTATTCTTTCTACTTTCTCCACATTATTATTATTATTATTATTAATAATTGTAGTAGTAGTACTAGTTTTAGCTTTGTTTTTGATTTCCTTCCTTTTAGTAATTTTCATTACTAGTGTCACTTTGACTAAACATTTAAATATATGTATATCTGTTTGTTTTATAATCTATTTATTTCTGTTATTATTGTGTGACTTGATTCTGAGCTTTGGCAGTACAAGTGCAGGAGCCCTCATACACTTTCTTTGTTCCAAAGTGTGTATGATTAAACTTGGTGGCATGGTGGTGTAGTGTTTAGCACTGTCCCCTTGCACCTGCAGCGTCCAGGTTCAATTGCCATCCGCATTTAATTCTCTGTTTGCATGTAGTTTGCGTGTTCTCCCTGTGCTTAGTGGGTTTCCTCCAGGTTCTCCGGTTTCCTCCCACAGTCCAAAGACATGTAGATTTAGCTAATTGATGTTCTCAAAATTGTCTGTAAAGTGTGTGAATAAGTGTTTGTGTGTGTGCCCCAATGGTTTGGCACCCTGTCTATGGTGTACCCCGCCTCATGCCCTACTATAAGTCTCCTGGGATAAACTCCAGGCTCCCTGCGACCTGAACACAAAGAATCCCAAGCTGTCCTATAAAACCCTATTCTTTAGAAAACAATTCACGAATATATTCCAGGTAACAGGTAACGTCCATAGGCCTGCACAGCAGGAAAAACATGATCAATTGCAAACCATGGGTTGGTTGTGCGCTCTCCTTTCTCCCTCTCCTTTTTTTTTTACTACCTCATTCCGCCTCTTCTTCTTGCGGCTTCCGTCTGATGAACTTCTCGCAATAACTAGGGCCCAACACCACTCGGTAAGTGTTAGAGAACATACAGTGGTGTGAAATACTATTTGCCCCCTTCCTCATTTCTTATTCTTTTGCATGTTTGTCGCACTTAAATGTTTCTGCTCATCAAAAACCGTTAACTATTAGTCAAAAATAACATAGTTGAACACAAAATGCAGTTTTCAAATGAAGGCTTACGTTATTAAGGAAGAAAAAAACTCCAAATCTACATGGCCCTGTGTGAAAAAAGTGATTGCCCCCCTTGTTAAAATTTTTTTTAACTGTGGTTAATCACACCTGGGTTCAATTTCTGTAGTCACCCCCAGGTCTGATTACTGCCACACCTGTTTCAATCAAGAAATCACTTAAATAGGAGCTACCTGACACAGAGGAGTAGATCAAAAGCACCTCAAAAGCTAGACATCATGCCAAGATCCAAAGAAATTCAGGAACAAATAAGAACAAAAGTAATTGAGATCTGTCAGTCTGGTAAAGGTTATAAAGGCATTTCTAAAGCTTTGGGACTCCAGCGAACCACAGTGAGAGCCATTATCCACAAATGGCAAAACATGGAACAGTGGTGAAGGCTCGTCTTAATTTTGCTAAAAAACATCTCAATGATTGCCAAGACTTTTGGGAAAATACCTTGTGGACTGACGAGACAAAAGTTGAACTTTTTGGAAGGTGTGTGTCCCGTTACATCTGGCGTAAAAGTAACACAGCATTTTAGAAAAAGAACATCATACCAACAGTAAAATATGGTGGTGGTAGTGTGATGGTCTGGGGTTGTTTTGCTGCTTCAGGACCTGAAAGGCTTGCTGTGATAGATGGAACCATGAATTCTACTGTCTACCAAAAAATCCTGAAGGAGAATGTCCGGCCATCTGTTCGTCAACTCAAGCTGAAGCGATCTTGGGTGCTGCAGCAGGACAATGACCCAAAACACATCAGCAAATCCACCTCTGAATGGCTGAAGAAAAACAAAATGAAGACTTTGGAGTGGCCTAGTCAAAGTCCTGACCTGAATCCTATTGAGGTGTTGTGGCATGACCTTAAAAAGGCGGTTTATGCTAGAAAATCCTCAAGTAAAGCTGAATTACAACAATTCTGCAAAGATGAGTGGGCAAAAATTCCTCCAGAGCACTGTAAAAGACTCGTTGCAAGTTATCGCAAACGCTTGATTGCAGTTATTGCTGCTAAGAGTGGCCCAACCAGTTATTAGGTTCAGGGGGCAATTACTTTTTCACACAGGGCCATGTAGGTTTGGATTTTTTTTCTCCCTAAATAATAAAAATCATCATTTAAAAACTGCATTTTGTGTTTACTTGTGTTATCTTTGACTAATAGTTAAATGTGTTTGATGATCAGAAACATTTTGTGTGACAAACATGCAAAAGAATAAGAAATCAGAAAGGGGGCAAATAGTATTTCACACCACTGTAGTTACCCAGTTCGCTGCCCCTAGGTATTACAGAGATTTTAACCTCATTTTCTTATGTGGCTATGCTACAGTGCTAATGAAGATTCACTAAAGATTAATTCAAGATTGTTGTTTGTATTCCATACAGACACAAGAAAATATAAAAGGCCATCAAAGTTCAAACTGTGCACATGTTCAACATAGTGACTGAAAACTGACAATAAACATTAATAAAATGTTTTGGAAATTTTAAATAGCCTTTTTTTATAGACTTACAAAGACTGAATATATAGAGATATGTTCTCCCCATGCTTGGTGGGTTTCCTTCAGGTACTCCGGTTCTCTCCCTCATGCAGAGTAGGCTTATTGGTGTGTGTGTGTGTGTGTGTGTGTGTGTGTGTGTGTGTGTGTGTGTGTGCTCTGCGATGGATTAGCACCCTATCCGGTTGTAACCTGCTTTGTCCCATAAGTCTGCTGGAGAGGCTCCAGGTTTAAACCTGTACAGGATAAGCAGTTTAGAGAATGAATTAATGAACCTTTTCTAGAAAGAAAAAACTACTCTTAATTTATATATTTAAACCACAACTGATCCAGATGTTTTGTATTTAAAACTTTAGATATAAAATCACTGAGTGCATTCATATGGAACTCCAAAGTGTTCAAAATTTATAAAATAAATAGGATATGATGAAATAAATAACTCTATGAATACATAAGACACAGATATGTAATATGAGAATGATATTGTGAAATAATGGAACACATTTAAAAAAAAAAGCATTTTATTGTGAAATATATTGATCTCTGATATATAAATTTACTTATTATTATAAAGTAATATTTCATCGTCATTATTTTTTCCAATAACAGAGATTATTGCAGAGGCATTTTATTTAATTTCAGCTGTTTTTTTTTTTTCAAAATGTCATTTTTTCAAAGTCAGTCTTTATTTCAAAATTCCATTTTTTTTCTGATGGCCTATTTATGTCATAATGCGACTTTTCAGCAGAATGACTGTGTCTGTCAATCAAGAGTGATAGTGTGGAGCCAGCCATGATTGCTTGCTCCTTTATTCAGACGTTAGTATTAGCACATGAAGTATCGATTTAAGTCTAATGGTGCAATACATATCCTATGCATAACTGGTAAATTATGCCTCTCTATGTGATCTGCTAAAATGAGCAGAACTGACTAAAGTTCACACCAGGGGCGGACTGGGACCAAAAAGTGGCCCTGGACTTCCTGGCCCACAGCAGCCCACATCATAATACATTGGCTCATTTATGTGGAGATTTATTTTTAACACCAGTTACTAGTATGAAAATATAACACAATACAGAAACAAATGCTTTTTAAGCATATTACTGCTTTTTAAGTATCACTAAACATATATTGGGTCATATTTGTAAAACAAAGGAAAGAACATTAAGACAAACAACATATAAAACTACTGTATGAAGACAATATTTTAGCAGGTCAGGGAGGGTCATCTTGATGCAGTCAGTGTAAGATATACCACTCATCAGTGTAATCTGCAAGTGCAGCAGGCCATCATTATCAGCATGATGAACCAGTGCCTGCTGATGATGACCAACACCTCTCATTTCTCTACCTGAGTGGAAATGATACCAATCAAACTGAACAGGTAATCTGGAATAAAATCAGTAGCAGCATTAACTTATGCTAGTAATTATTATTGTAGTCATTATTAATAAAAAAATATTTTTTTAGACTTATTTTGAATTAATATTGACTACAATAATAATTAAATGAGTAACTAGTTTACTAGCCCGAGCTAATACTGCCTCTGATTTTATTCCAGTTTATCTGTTCAGTTGATTTTCCCTTGGCTCGGGTATAGAAGGGGAGACTCGGTGCTGGTCAACATCATCCCTGACCGTGAGGCTGCTGGATCCAGACTCAATGTCCCTGACTGTAATGTTACAGCTGTCAGAGCCTGTGGAACTGTAAATCTGCTTATTTGAAGAAAATCACAGCATCTGCTTTTAAAGATTTTTCTTCTTGTAGCGTAAATTTTCAGCTTCACCTTTTTTTTTTTCCATTTTCAACCATGACAATTATTTATTCTTTGCTGTATTGAGAAAGGATCCATATCTCTCCGTCTGTAAATTAAAAGTGAAAGGGGGCATGGTTTTAGAACACATATAGAATGGGATTACAATACATTCACATGCACACAAACTGTGCCGCTTTGCATTGGATAGCCAGAGAAAAAAGAGCTCAGAGCCAATAACAGCATCACATCACCATCACAAAACCTTTATCAGCCTTTTTCAGCATCACAAAATTATAATACAAAAAATAAAGTAAAAGTAAAGAAAAGGGTAAAACAATAGAGCGCTTCAGGGGTGAGCAGCACAGCTGAGCTCCTGCTCCGTTCTCTCCTCCTCACGCGCACACGCACAGCACCTCTTAAAGGGCAACATACTGTACATACATAATGTGGCCTACAACAAAGTAGTGGCTATTAGGTTTAAAATGAAGAAGTGTGTCCGAGCTAAGTTTTAAGCTAAGAGAAGAAGTTATTTCTTGACACACTTACTGGTCCTGACCCGAACGACCGGGAGAGTCAAACACACACACACACACACACACAAACACACAACACACACACACAGGCATGATGTCTGAAGATCTCTGTTTATTCTCAGCAAAGAGAGCACATTTAAACGGTGCTATGTCCCGAACATTAATGAACCAGTCATTAACATGTCAGTCATAGAGAGTTCCGGAGAGAGAGGAAATACATTTGCATTTTCCTGATCAAACAAAAGGGTTCTAGCAGACTAGAGCCATTTGGATGTATCCTCGTCTGGATACAGAATATAGAAAGTGTTACCACAGAAGGCATAGGGAAGCACAGTGAGGGGTCTTTTTTTAAGGTACAGAAATACTTCTTATTAGATTACAATGTCTTACAATATTATAAAACCTTAAGTATAGTTTCTGTCATTTAAAAAATATATTTATGTACTGACTGGGCTGGCCCGCATTGGCCAGCGGCCCACCGGGAAAACGCCCAATGCTCCAGATGGCAAGTCCGCCACTGCCTAGCACATTGTTGCTAGCTGTAGCGGCAGTCCGCGGAGGAGGGATCCAGGGAAACTAACCGATGTATAAGGATCAAACAATAAGCGCCCAGGTCCAACCCACTGGCACTGATTGACAGAACGACTCAATGGCGGAAGTCCACACTTAATGAACTCTCTGACTGAAAAGTCGCATTACGAAATAAATAGGCCATCGGGGAAAAAAAGGAATTTTGAAATAAAGACTGACTTTAAAAAAAATGACATTTTGAAATAAAAACAGCTGAAATTAAATAAAATGCCTTTGCAATAATCTCTGTTATTGGGAAAAATAATGACCATAATGACCATGAAATATTATTTCATAATCATAAGTAAATTTATATAACAGAGAGCAGGCTAATAGGCTTTTTTGTTTTTTAATGTGTTCCATTATTTTACAATATCATTCTCATACTGATGAGAATCTGATGCAGATATCTGATACAGAAAACCTAGTTCATGCATTCATGACCTCCAGACTGGACTATTGTAATGCATTACTAGGTGGTTGTCTTGCATTCTCAATAAACAAGCTTCAGTTAGTCCAAAATGCAGCCGCCAGGGTTCTCACCAGATCCAGAAAATATGATCATATAACCCCAATATTATCATCCCTGCACTGGCTACCTGTTCAGTTTAGAATTAATTACAAAATATTACTACTTACATACAAGGCTTTAAATGGTTTAGCTCCCACATACCTAACCAGTCTTCTGAAACGCTATAATCCACCACGCTCCTTAAGATCACAAAACTCCGGACTTCTTGTAATTCCCAGAATTTCAAAATCTACAAAAGGGGGTAGGGCCTTTTCATATTTAGCTCCAAAACTTTGGAATAGCCTTCCAGACAGTGTTCGGGGCTCAGACACAGTTTCCCAGTTTAAAAGTAGACTCAAGACGCATCTCTTTAATCTGGCATAAGCGTAACTCATCCCATAACCTCATACTCCAGTACATCTATCCTGAATGGCAACTACGCTAATTCTCTCCATCTTTTCTGTACTTTTCTACCCATCCCGAGGCATCTGGAGATTGTACCAGCTTCAGTAGATAAAGGCCAACCCTGTGAGGATCCTGAGGCATCCAGAGAAGGACCAGCTCCAGCTGAATTCTGCCTTATTATGGTTGGAGCTACACATCCTGCTCCTGTGCTCCCAGTAATCCAGATCCCATCTGCCCTCTGCATCTACTGACTCATCCCTATGTTGAACTGGACTTCATGTTAATTTAAAGAATTTCTGTTATATTGTACTGTACTTTCAGCTGCATAACACACATGGTGTTATATCATCTCTATCTGTTATCACCCAAATGAGGATGGGTTCCCTGTTGAGTCTGGTTCCTCTCAAGATTTCTTCCTATTACGATCTCAGGGAGTTTTTCCTTGCCACTGTCGCCGTCACCCTTGGTTTGCTCATCAGAGAAATTTCATTCATTCATCTCGTTATTATCTAGACACATCTTTCTCACACATACACAAATTATTATTATTATTATTATTATTATTATTGTGGCGTGGGCGGGGTTTTGATGGGCCACCATCATGCTTTGCGGGAGGGATTGTTTGTGTTCACCCTGTTGGGAAAAGGTGTTTGGGTTAGTAGCTTCG
The DNA here is from genome assembly GCF_024256425.1 of Clarias gariepinus. Classification (NCBI taxonomy): domain Eukaryota; kingdom Metazoa; phylum Chordata; class Actinopteri; order Siluriformes; family Clariidae; genus Clarias; species Clarias gariepinus. Next base: position 44,202,627 of record NC_071101.1, on the reverse strand, counting down.
GCCAGAGGTGTGTGTGTGTGTGTGTTTAGATGTCTGTTTTAATTAGTGTGGATGTGTGTTGGCGATTGGTACATGTGTTATTATTGCAAGATCGTGCTACGACGTAATAAACTTCTCCCAGCCATTTGCATAGGGCAGCCAGGAAGCTCACTCGTCTCTCCAAGTTCCTGCTTGGCGGTGAAAAACGCTACATTTGGTGTCAGAAGTGGGATTGAGAGAAGAGGGTTGGAGCGCACCCCGAAGGAAATCCGGAGGATTCAGGTGGGCCGCCGAGTAGCAGAGCGGCTGAGAAGGAAGAAAATCCTCCCTGACGGGGCCAGCGCGAGCAAAGAGCGGCGAGCGGAGCGGCGCGCTTTAGGTTCCGGCGCTGGATTTTGGAGGGGATTCCTCCAGCGACGCAGCGCAGGAGCAAGCTACAGCTCCGAGTGCCGCCAGCCGGCGAGGCGACATGCAGCTGCGCCTGCCTCCCTACAACGGCGCCGTCGAGCCCCACGCGTTCCTCGCCCAAGTGGAGCTAGCCGCCGACTACGCGGGTTGGTCCCCGCCGGAAACCGCCGTCCGGGTGGCCCTCTCGCTGGAAGGCGACGCGCTCCGGGCGTTGGAGGACCTCCGGGCTGATGAGCGGAAGGACTGGGCGAAGCTGCGGGAATCGCTCCACTTTCGGTTCGGCACGGGTGACCGTAAGGAGGCTGCGTGCGAAGAGCTAGCGACTCGCCAGTGGCGCGCCTCCGAGCCACTGGGGGCGTTTGCTATGGACTTAAGATCTCTCTCGCGTGCCGGGGCTACCCAGAATTTGAGCACGGCCAGCAGGAGGAGCTAGCTTGTCGCGCGTTCCTTCGGGGAATCCGGTCGTTGCGGCTGCGCGAGCACATCCGGTTAGCGGCACCGGCTTCCCTCTCTGAGGCGCTGCGCGAGGCCGAGCGCGCCGAGCCCATCATGGCTAAACACCACGGTGGAAGAGCGGAGCGATCTCCTGTGGCTCGGGGCCGCGCGGTAGGTGAACCTAGCCGGGGACAGGGCTACCCGTCGCGGCTAGGCCTCGACCCAGCCTCCGAGTTTCCGCGACGACGCAGAGGCCAGGGACCGTCGGACTACCGCTGCAACGTTCTTAGGCCTGAGGACAGCGTACCCCAGCAGCCGTTAAACTAGCTTCGGGGGGCGCCGAGGGGAAGCCGCCTCCCACAGCCGTTTTTGTTTCCCCAACTGCTGGATTTAACTTCCGGTCGGGACGTTTAGGAAATCGCGCGGGTGTGTACGTGAACTGTGGCCTGGACGACGTTTCGCTGCGGGCGCTCGTGGACACCGGCTCTACAGTTTTGCTGCTGCGTTGGGGACTATTGGAGCGCGGCGAGCGCGGTTGTATGCTGCCGGAACCGGCTTTGAACATTCGCACCGTGTCGGGGAGTTATCTGAAGATACGGGCCTGTCGCACAGTGCGAATACAAGTAGGTGCAGTCATTCTTTCTCATCCATTCTTTGAGGCAGACATAGAGGATGATTGTATCTTGGGGTTAGACATTTTGCAAAGGTGGGGTGCGGTACTGAATCTCGCGGACGGGACTCTGCGCGGTAACTTCGGGTTAGCTAGGTTGCTAGTGCCCAAAGCGCAGCCGGACGTGTTAGTAGCACGCACCAGGGGGGCGGAACTTCCGGTGGACGCGCCAGGTGAACATCCGGTCGCCGACTGAGTGAGGATAATGGCCGAGCTGATAGAGCGTAGCAGTGTGGGGCTAAGTCCGACACAGACTGATAGAGCCAGCGTCTGGACCGTGGTCTTCGCCGGTTGTGCTTGTGCGTAAGAAAGACTAATCGTGGCGGTTTTGTGTGGATTACCGGCGGTTAAACGAGGTAACGCGCAAAGATTCTTATCCGTTACCGCGAATGGATGATGCGCTTGAACACGTTGCGGGCTCGGCGTGGTTTAGCTCGCTGGATTTGCGTAGCGGGTATTGGCAGGTAGAACTCGCCCCGGAAGCACGTCCTAAAACGGCGTTCTCGATCGGACATGGGCTGTGGCAATTTCGGCGCATGCCATTTGGCCTATGTAACGCTCCAGCTACGTTCGAACGCTTGATGGAGAAAGTATTGGCAGATATTCCTCGCAACCGGTGTGTCGTTTACTTAGACGATTTACTGGTGCACGGCAAGGAATTTGGGGTCGCACTAGCTAACCTACGGCAGGTATTTTTAGCCATCCGGCGGGCGAACTTGCGGCTTGATCCCAAAAAGTGTCAGCTGTTGCGGCAAGAGACCTTATTTTTGGGACACGTGATTAGCGCCCAAGGGATTGCCACCGATCCGGCCAAAATTGCTGCAGTACAGAATTGGCCTGAACCGGTAAATGTGTCGCAGCTACGCACCTTTCTCGGGTTAGCCTCGTACTATCGTCGGTTCGTAAAGAATTTTGCCACGATCGCCAGCCCGCTGCACGAGCTCGGCACTGCGAGAGGGTGAAAGCGCGCGCGGGTGATTGCGACGTCGAGCACTTTCGTCTTCCTGCGCAGTCCTCCGGAGCCCCCGTCGGTAACCAGCCGTCCGAGCCGGCGTGCAGCCGAGTTACTGCGGTGCCTAAACCATCGCCTATAGTCGTTGCGCCTGTGCCACAGCTGGACTGTGAACAGCTAATCGCCGAGCAGGAGAAGGACCCGGCGCTGCAGCAGGTACTAGGTTGGGTTAAAAGCGCTCCATTCGCAGTTCAACAGACTATCGTTGCGGGGGGGCCTGCTCTATCGCCACTGGGAACGGCCGTGCGGCGAGTATTTTCAGCTGCTGGTGCCGCGGACTTTGCGGACACGTGTGTTAGGGATGGTCCATGGGCACGCGGGCGCGGGACACTTTGCGGCGGCTGCGCGCTCGGTTCTACTGGCCGGGCTGCCACACTCATAACGAACTCTTTGTGCACAGATGCGACGTCTGCACGGCAAAGAAGGGCCCTACCCAGCGCTCGCAAGCACCCCTGCAAGACTTTCGGGTGGGGGCACCTATGGAGCGTATGGCCGATCGCGGGAACCGGTATGTGCTGGTGGCCATGGACTACTTCACCAAGTGGCCGGAGGCGTTTGCTGTTCCTGACCAGAGCGCTTCCACCACGACACGAGTGAGCCCCTGGAGCAGTTGCACAGCGATCAGGGGCGTAACTTCGAGGCAGAGGTGTTTGCGGCGGTGTGCAAGCGTCTCGGGGTGAAAAAGACCCGCACCACGCCCCTCCATCCGCAGGGTGACGGCCTCATGGAGCGTTTCAACCGGAACCTCACTACCCAGCTCGCCGTGCTTACCAGCGCCCGGCAGAAGAATTGGGACGAACATCTGCCCCTCGTGCTGTGGGCCTATCGTACCGCAGTGCAGGAGTCCTCACAGCTGACGCCAGCGGCGTTAATGTTCGGTCGCGAATTGCGCACGCCCGTGGACCTTGTGTTCGGCCCCCCTCCACAAGTGGATTTACCTACGAAGCCGGGGTTGGATTATTTTTGTTCGCTAAAAAACAAACTGTTCCGTGTCCACGAGTTGGCGCGTAGACACTTGGCGGACGCTGGTGTTAAGCAGCGCCGCGTGTATAACACCCACAGCCGGGAACGAGACTTTGCTACTGGGGAGCAGGTTTGGGTGTATTCCCCTGGAAGAAAAAGGGGGCTTTCCCCTAAGCTTATGTCTCACTGGGTGGGGCCCTGCACGGTACTGGCCCAGCTCTCCGACGTAGTCTACCGGGTGCGGTTGACGGGGCGGTCGCGAGTGGTCGTGCTCCACCGGGACCGTCTCGCTCCCTATCAGCCCAACGCCAGCGAGACATCAAACTCTGTGGTGGCCGGGCCGCCTCAGGAGGACGGTTGCACCCCTCCTTCCTCTGCAAAGAGACTCCGGCGTTCACAACGCCAGCGCCGACCACCGGCACGCTTCCTAGACTGAGTTCGCCATGATGACCGGGGACGGTCACAGCTCGGGTGGGGGCAGTGTGGCGTGGGCGGGGTTTTGATGGGCTACCATCATGCTTTGCGGGAGGGATTGTTTGTGTTCACCCTGTTGGGAAAAGGTGTTTGGGTTAGTGGCTTCGGCCAGAGGTGTATGTGTGTTGGCGATTGGTACATGTGTTATTATTGCGAGATCGTGCTACGACGTAATAAACTTCTCCCAGCCATTTGCATTGGGCAGCCAGGAAGCTCACTCGTCTCTCCAAGTTCCTGCTTGGCAGTGAAAAACGCTACATTATTATTATTATTTTTTTTTTTTATGAATTTCTTTCATCTTTGTGAAGCTGCTTTGAGACAATGAACATTGTTAAAAGCGCTATATAAATAAAATTGAATTGAATTGAATTGAATACTACATATCTGTGTCTTATTTATTTATAGAATTATTTATTTCATTATGTTCTATTTATTTATTTTTTTAATTTTGAACACTTTGGAGTTCCATACATTCAGCATGAAATATTTTAGACATTTTTTTCAAATATAGTGTTAATTCCTTCTACATAAACATGTCAGTGGTTTACCTAAAACTGCTCATACTTCAGTGCATATGTAATATTCTCTTTTATATTTTCTATAAAAATGTTTATGTCTAATGTTGATATTATTAATAACATCTCTCCAGAGTCTCTCCCCTTCGCCCCCTTCGCTGTGGTGACTGTGATCTTTCTGCACATCATCGTAGCTGTGGTCTATTGCAGCACCAGAAAGAAAGGTACACATTTTGCTTCAAATGTTTTTAATTTATTTTAGTTATTAAGTTCATATATTGAGGATGTTTATATGACTAGGACAGGACAGCATAGTTAATAACAAAACCCAGTGACCCGTTTGCATCTCAGGAGCATCTCAAGCACTTGCTTTACTATTTCATAGAAATTCAACATCCAGCAGAGGTGATGGAGATGAAAAAGTGAATCTGCAGTAGAGAACATCATCAGCAGAAGAGACACATGTTTAACAGCAGCGACCCTCAACACACCTGATTAACAGATCAGATAGTTCCATGAGTTTATATCACATGAGTGTATTACATCATCCACCTGTGGCTTTGAAAACTAAGGCCCATAACTGAAATAGTTATAACTGAAAATTTAAAATTTAGTTATGCATAAAAGACTCTTGTATTTTACATGAAATCAGGAAATTACTGTAGTGTCATTTGTGTTCATATTTTTCATTTCAATCTTTTTTAGACCTGCAGCTTCCAATTTTCTGCCTAATAATATTTTATCAAATTCATACAAAATGTGAGTAAATCATTTATAGTTTTATTGCTGATACTCACATGCTTTTGGTTCACTTTCACAACATATACATCATTTAAATCTTTGCACATTTTATACATTCTCTTACATAATTTTGTACATGTACTAGTCCTGTATTGTAAATGCTTTCAGAACTGATGTATTTTGTTTAAAGATGAAATATTTATAAAAACTTTTATTTCCACTCTTTTGTATCAAATTCAACATAATAAAGAAATCCATGTCACATTAGTGATTGTAAACAAATTTTCCATCATTGATCATCTTCATCTGTTGAGTCCCTCTTCCTCTTCCAAAGCCAGATGTCCAGTCCATCTCCCAAAACCTTCCTCCACCTCCCTCAGCCACAATCCTGTCCTTATGTCACCTGATAGAGCTGGATGATTAGTTCATTATCTCTGATTTGCTCTCTTTCTACAGTATGAAGCTCTTTGTCCTCAGTATATATTCCTCCTGCATTCTCAGTTTAAACATTTCCCCTTTAATATATTGAAGCTCAGTACTCCAGTCCTAACAACTTCAGGCTCTCTGGTTTGACGCTGAGCTCATGTTACTGCCTGTGTAAAGTTTCCCCTAATTTCCCATCTCTGTGTGGGCTTCATCTGGGTACTTCAGGTTCTTCTTACTGTCTAAAACATGCAGGTGGAGAGATTGTTGTCTCTAAATCTTCTTTAGGTGTGAATGAGTGTGTGAGCATGGTGCCTTGTTATTGTCTGGCCTCCCAGTCAGGCTGTATTCCTGCCTTATTCCCTGTCTTTTTACTGTGGACTATGTATCATCAAAACCTTGACCAGAATAAAGTTCTTAATGCAAGTGAAGTAACGAGCAGAGGTTACACTCTACACTAGATTAGTGTGACCTCTGCTGGCATGGAGGGCAAATGTCCTTAATCATCACTACATGGATTTAATGTAGTGCTCCTGCAGCTTGAGGAAACTAATCTCATGAATTAAACATTTGCACTTTGTGAAATATGTAATTTAGGGGTCAAAACAAATAATTTTTTTAATTTAATAAAAAAATTAATAAAAAAAAAAATTCACTCTTTATTTCCTGTTCTAATATTAAATGTCACAAATCTTCTCGGTCACATTTCCGAACATGACATGCACTGAGTATTTCACTGAGTGCCACAGTTAATCAGCAAGCTAGGTGCAAGACACCATGGATAAATTATTGCTGGATACATTACAACTGTGTAGTCAGTGCTCATTTGTGTTTAGAAAAAAAAACAATGTCCAAACACATGCAGAACAATGTGCAAAGACCTAGCGGTGTGGAAGATGTTAGCCATGTGCAAATGTAGGGCGAGTGTTTTTGAGTGAGAGAAACAAAAAAAAACAGATTAGAGCATTTAGTCCAATGTGATGTTCTGGTTGAGGGCTCATACAGCCTGTTGGAATCAGCTTCTCCTCAGTCTTCTTCCAGGCAGTAATATTGGCCTTCAGCGAGCAAACTTGCTAAAGATTGAGTACAAATAAGGGAGTTTGGTGCTAACGATGCACTCAGCTGATCACACCACATTTGTCTGACCTACATGGCGATGTTTCCAAACAAGGTTGTGATGTCTACCTTCTGTCTGCTCGCTGGTGCAGGCGTTAAAGTTCCTAAGCACCTTGTAGGGCAGTCTAAAATCTCTTATGCATCTGAGGTGGTAGAGACGCTAAGGGTCTTTTTCACCATGGTGTTGATGTGAGAGGACCATGACAGGTCTTGTGTGATGTAAACAGCAAGGTATCAGAAGCTGTCCGGAATCTCCATTTGGCCCTCATTGATGATGGGCATGTGGTAGTTCCTCTTCTGTTTTCTACTTAAGTCAGCTATCAACCTCTTTGTCTTGCTGATGTTCAGGAGGAGGTTGTTCCCCTGGCACCAGATCTCCAGATTTCTAATATGCCATCTCATTGTTGTCAGAGATCAGGCACAGCATGACAGTGTTGTCAGCAATCTTGATGATGGTCCTGGAGTTGGTAGTGGCCACGCAGTCATATGTGTACAATGAGTACAGGAGGGGGCTCCAGTGCTGAGGGAGGCTGATACGTCTTTCTTTTTTGTACTGCCTGTGGCCTGCCAGTTAAAAAATTGGAGATCCACTGACACAGAGATGGGCGAGTGCCAGGTGCTCCAGCTTGGTGGTGGGTGTGGGGGGGAATTATAGTATTAAATGCCTCTTAAAAAAGAGCCTCTTAAACTTGTCTTGCAGTGGTTCAGGAGTAAATTGCGGCTTTATCCTGCACCAGGCGAGCACTGATACCTCTCTATTTCTGCACAAATAGCATCTGTTGATGATGTCATTCCTCTTCCAGGCTCTGTAGGGGCTTTGAATAGTGCTCCTAACTTTGCACTTACTGTGTTAACTATGGTGGAATTTAAAATAAGTAATAGTTAAAAAGTTTATTGGCAATAGATTTTATACTTTAATAGTCTTTAGAGCATAAACTTGGTTAAGTTGTCTTTCTAACTTCTGTCTGGTCAGTGATGTTCTGCTAATTTTGTACTTCCCGTGGCTGCACTTCCACGGAAAGTGAAGGCGTGAATGATGTAAAGTGCTAAACTTGCAGTGTGTGATCTGTAGAGTGTGTTCATTATGATGAGACTCGGTGCAGCAGTTGGTCAGTGTGTGTTTAGCTGTATTTTTTTTTTTATTAATGTGTGTTTGGATCTTCAGTAAGAATGCAGGTGTGTTTTCTTCTCCTCCTCATACAGCTTCATGTCACTGAAGGTGAGTCTCTCTCTCTCTCTCTTTCACTTTCTTTTTCAAACAGTATTTAAGGAAACACTTTGAGGAATAATTTCCTATATACAATATGGAAATATTGCAGTAATATATGTCATATTGGGGAAAAGTAACGTGCACACTAAACTGAGTTGTTTTTACTGTTTATCATCAAACTTAATATAAATGTAAACACAGGGAAGTTATCATTACAATTTTTTATCAAATCTGTTTAACGCTCATTAAATAAGAACTTTGTACTAGAGCTTTATTAATCCCCGTCTATGTCCGGGTTCATGTAGAACGCTGAGTCTCCTTCATCATGATTGGTGTCCTGGTTGTTCCTGCCTCGTTCCCCTACAGTTTCCTCTTGCTCTTTCATTAGCTGTTTCTCATGGAGGTTCTTACAACGTCGTACATGTGCTTATACTACAAGATTTAGAGCCAATCATTTTAAAGATGCTTGTAACACTGGGGTGTGTACACTGTTCACAGAATATGAGAATGATGTCATTAAACTACTTACCCATGTGAGCATTGTGTAGTTGTGTTCTGTGGATTAACACTTGACCATGAGAGTGACAAATGATGAGAGATATTTGCATTCCAAATGACACTCAATAATCTCTTTCACTCGTGTAAATTAAATAAAATACTAGAATTTTTTTCCTGTTATCAGCTGTGTCACAAGCCTTTAAATATTTTTGCTTGTATCAGTTGAAACGTCCTTTAGGGAAACCACAGAGCTATAACTGTGTGCTGTGCTCTCACCACCACAGTGCAAAATTGTTTGACAGTTTTTGTCCATAGTGCAGTGTGTTGTACTGTTGGAATTGTTAAAAATTGTGTTTTTTTGTCCTCTGGTTATTCCTTCTATCATCATTGCATTCTTTAAGTCTTCAGTCTGTGGCACTTAACGCAGGTCATACATTGGACGAATTATGCTGTGAAGACAGATGGGATTTCCCTTTTTTTCCCCCCTGATTTAGGCCTAGGGGACGATATCTCTCTCAATTTTCCATTTATTTCACAAAACTTTTTTTTAAAAATGCACCTACGTCTTCCAAGCATTATGATCTCAGCAGAAATCACATCATTTTTGAGTTCTATCAGACACAAAGGTTATCTGTTTTGGAACAGTTCTTGCAAAGACAACACTGTCAAGTGCATTTGCAAAACCCATCAAGCTCCATGATGAAACTGTCTCTCATGAAGACCATCCCAGGAAAGCAAGACCAAACTTACCTCTGCTGCAAAGAGGAAGTTTATTTAGAGTTACCACCCTCAGAAATCATCAATTTATAGCACCTTAGATCAGAGCTGTTATGAAGACTTAAAAGAGCAAAGGTAGCAGATACATCTCAACATCAACTGTTCAAAAGAAGATCTGCTCAAAGGAGAAATTGCATATTTTTCATGCCTTCAGCATTGATGTACAATTAAAAAAATCATGTCTACATTTAAATAATCTGTGTTTGTAGTACAATCTTACATTGTAGACAGCTGTTGCAGTACGAGGTGTAGATACAGTAAGATGCAAGAATCATTGTATATGACAGCATAAAATTTATAAATCTTTTTACAAGCAGGTTTGTAATAGAATTCTGTCTGTAATTCAGTATGTTTACTGTTCATTTAAAGCTTTTTCCCCCCTTATAACTTTGTTGAAGATTATTTAAGTGTAGATATGATCACTAATTATAAAAGATTTTGATGCATCATGTCGCATACGTCCGTTATGGATATAAAAAGCCAATGGCAGTTCTTTCAGCCTTCAATAGTTCATTAAAATGCAACTGTGGTTTGATATAACTGTATTCCCCTACAGAGCTCTATCCTAAAGATAGTGGATTATTAATATGTCTGGCTGTCTGGATATATTATAGACACCTCAAAACTGTTACCCGCTCATATTCCTCTGGGACATAAAGGTAAACCATATAAACACGTTGTTTGAGGTCTCGGGAGAATAGAGTAAATTGACCGATAGAGCTATCTGCTGTTTTGGAAGAGGAAGTTGCTCCATTGCATTTGTGAGAAAATAGGTTGGCGCATTTGTGGAAAAATAGATTTTTTTCTTTGCAAATCAGATTGTGTTTGTTTGTTAAATTTTGGCACATAATTACCTCCATAGATATAGTTTTTGTTTTATTTTCCAGAGCCCCTTTCATTCTTATGTAGAAGGCGGAGTTCTGTTTATTTTTGTGTCATCAGTTTTCATTTGTTTCCTTTTAAATTGCCCCTTTATGCATTTTCAAATATGATCTTTCATGCAGTGTGTCATGTAGCTGTATGTGAACATAAACTATCTGCAAAGTTGTGTCGCTGACAGTGCACAGATAAATTAAGTTCCCTTTCAAAAGCTACACTCGATGCTGCGCGAAAGCGCTATGGGAAACGATTCCTCGTGACCGGTTGTGAAGCACGTGTGTGTCAAACACGCCAAATATTTTGGCATCTATAACCTCAGGCAGGTGACGTCAACCGATGAGGTGCACCTGGAGGTTATAAATAGGCATGAACCGGAAACACCCTCAGATCATTTTCTCTTCAGGATCCATGTTGTGTGTGTGTGTGCGTGTGTGCAAGCATTTTTAACAGAAAGCGAAAATATAAAGTGTCTGACTACTCACCAGAAAGATGGCCGAGTTAGACACGAGTCCGTCCCTCCGTGTAAAAGAATATCTCGCTGAGGGCGATCTTCGCGTTTCTGTTTGAGTGTTTGGGGGAGGAGCACGCTATCCTCGGGCTTCAGGGAGCAGGTAAGTATTGCGATTTTCTCCCTATTAAAGTCCTGCGCGCTCGGGTTCGCCGTCTTAAAGTGAAACCGCGACCCGCAGTGCATTTCTGGCGTGCAATCTGGCCAAGGTGCGCGAGACAGGATTTTCCTTTTCTCTCGCTCTCTCGCCGGATTATGAGTCTTTTACCTTCCACTTCTCCAGCGCGCTTCGGCGCTTCTGGTGAAGGGGGGAAGAACTTTCTCTCTCGCTCCCGCGGAGATGGAAACTATCACTCCAGAACGCTCTTCTAGTGATGAGCCGGTGTGTTAGTTGTGTTAGAGGTGGTAAAGCGCGGTCCGACGCGTACACCTCGATTCGCGGTAAAAATAAAAATAAAAATAAATAAATTAAATAAATCCCCCAAACGCTCACGGTCAGCCGACAGGTGTCTGTCGGGTGGCCGGAGGAGGAGGGGCCTCAGTGATGGCCCCTCCCCTCCTGGCGACCTCCATGAGTTAACTCTTTCATGGAATAAGCCATATTTATCCTGTGTTTTTGTGCTATTGACATTTGATTTGTTCCAATGTCATGGATGAAAGCTCGGTCCTTTATGATGATGTCCCAGATCAGAGAGACGCTCACGGGCTATCTCTCTCCTGGGAGCTCATCCTCTTGGGAAAAATCCACACTCCCTACCAAGCGTGTAGACTAACATCTTCGTTGGTGGGAAAAGATTTTTCAGGCAGCGGGTCAGCCTGGTGCAGCCCTGCACACGATGGCTTTGCAGGCAGACCAGACTGACCTACTGAGAGCTGCACCTTTTAGAGAGGCCGGCAGCGGGGAACCTACTGCCAGCTATGTCTCTTTAGGTATGAAGCTATGAAGAGGACCAGCATCCTTAGGAGGCCGTGGTTCAATCTCCGCCACCATTGGTGTTTCGGAGAGCAGCGGTCTCCAGTGACACACCCATCTAGCCGAGGTGTTAAAGTTCGTGCACCTTTAGAGAGGCTGGCAGCGGGGAACCTACTGCCAGCTATGTCTCCTTAAGCACGAAACACTGTGGAAAACCAGTATCCTCAGGACAAAGGGTTAGTTGCTCGGGTTCCTCCTGCCGTGTTTCAGGGAACCGAACACCTAACAGCCACCACCATCAGCACCCCTCCGTCGGCGTCAATACGTCGCCCTAGCTCACCTCACTTCTTAGGGTGGAGCCCTAACGCCATAAAGCGTTCTCCTTCCTACATGAGGTATGAGGTTGAGTGTCATGTGGAATCCGAGCGCAACGCGGGCACAGCTGTCTCCTGCGCGCGCCGAACTCATTAAAGCATACTCTAAAGGAGTATAAGCTAGGCGAGGTGGTAACGTCACCGCTCCCAGAGTGGTTTCAGTGGTGGCTCAGTGCCGGGGGATTTCATCCAAGGGCCAATCCCCAAAGGCAACAAGGGTTACGCGCTGGGAGCTTCGTACCATTTCTATGTGGTTCAGACCCTCGTCCTTGACTCTGGGTCCCACTCTAGGTCCGTGCTGTCGTCGCGAGTTGCTAACGGCAGACGTTTTTCCCTTAGGGGCCAGAGCGCGACCTTAGATGGCCGCCCAGCCCAAGGGAGCTGGAGAGGTCATCTTTTCGTGTGGCACATTAATTGCCCCGAAACGATGACTCTATTTCTGGCCCTGAAATACTCCCTCCAGCAACTGAGAGGCAACAAGGGTTACGCGCCGAGAGCTTCAGACCCTCTTCATGGAGCTAGCGCCTTGGCATTAACATGTCATCGTAGCTCACCTCGTTTTCTTTAGGATCGAGTCTCAACGCTACGGAAAGCGTTCTCTTTCCTACACAAAGCATACATTGAGTGTCATGTGAGATCCGACCGCAGTGCGGGCACAGCTGTCTCCTGCGCGCGTCGAGTCCATTCTGAACACTCTAAAGGAGTTCAAGCTAAGCAGGAAGTAACTTTCACCCCTTCTGTGGTGGCTAAGTGCCTGGGGATTTCACCCAAGGGCCAATCCCCAGAGGTAATAAGGGTTACGCGCCGGGAGCTTCGTACCCTTTTTATGTGGTTCAGACCCTCGTCTTTGACCCTGGGTCCCACTCTAGGTCCGTCCTGTCGTCGCAAGTTGCTAACGGCAGACGTTTTTCCCTTAGGGGCCGGAGTGCGGCCTTAGATGGCCGCCCAGCCCAAGGGATCTGGAGAGGTCATCTGCTCGTGTGGCACATCAATTGCCCCGAAACGATGACTCTATTTCTGGCCCTGAAATACTCCCTCCAGCAGTCAGGAGGTTAACATGTCCTAGCGTGGAAAACTACACTAGGACATGGCGAAACATGCAGACCCAGTCCACTGCCGAACCGCTTCAGTGCTGGAGCCTCTGCAAGAAAGTTGACCTCAGGCTTTGCCCTAGTGCACTCAGAACATACGTAGCCGCTCCTCGCCTACGTCCTGACTGATGGGGCTGGTGGAAAGCACCCCTTAGCTGCAGGCTTATTTACGGGCCTCATCAGCCTTCTTATGGTGCTTGGGTTTTGCCATTGGCTAGCTAGAGCTATTCTGCATCCTCACCCAACTATCTTCTGCAGGTGTCTTCGAAGCTTTTGTTCTCCGCCGTTACAGCTACGGGGCAGTAAGACTTCATTAACTGCGTCTAGTTCATGCTCCTTAGGATTTACAGTACACCACCGCACTGGCCAGTGGCGTAAATCAGAGCAGATTTCATATGTCTTGGGGCCGCAGCCGGAGTGCAGCCGCCATTAGACGAGTCGGGTGAGAGATGCTAGTGCCCTAGACTAGGAGGACAGGAGAAATTCTGTCCCTCGGGACCTTTTACATTCCAGCCCAACTATCTTCCACAGTCGAAGCCTTCTGTCCTCCGCCGTTAGCTCCGGAGCAGTAAAGACTTCATTCGCTGTGTCCAGCTCATGCTCTTCAATTTACAGCGCACCTCTGCATTAAGCCAGGGCCGTAAATCAGAGCAGATTTCATATGTCTCGGGGCCGCAGCCGAAGGGCAGCCGCCATTAGACGAGTTGGGTTAAAGATGCTAGCGCTCTAGCCTAGGAGTACAGGAGAAATTCTGTCCCTCTGGACCTTTTACATTCCAGCCCAACTATCTTCCACAGTCGAAGCCTTCTGTCCTCCGCCGTTAGCTCCGGAGCAGTTAAGACTTTAATCGCTGTGTCCAGCTCATGCTCTTCAATTTACAGCGCACCTCTGCATTAAGCCAGGGCCGTAAATTAGAGCAGGGTTTCATACGTCTTGGGGGCGCGGCCGAAGGGCAGCCGCCATTAGACGAGTTGGGTTGGAGATGCTAGTGCCCTAGCCTAGGAGGACAGGACAAATTCTGTCCTTCAGGATCTTTTACATCCCAGGACATAAAACATGTAGACCCAGTCCACTGCCAAACTGTTACAGTGCTGGAAGTTTCTGCAAAAAAAAAAAAAAAAAAAAAAGCCGTTCTGCATTTTTACCCAACTATCTCCCACAGTCGAAGCCTTCGGTTCTCCGCCGTTAGCTCCGGAGCAATAAGTCTTCATTCGCTGTGTCCAGCTCATGCTCTTCAATTTACAGCGCACCTCTGCATTAAGCCGGGGCCGTAAATTAGAGCAGGGTTTCATATGTCGTAGGGCCGCGGCCCAAGGGCCGCCTCCATTAGACGAGTCGGGTTAAAGATGCTATTGCTCTAGCCTATGAGGCGCGTGGCAAACTTCGCCTCTAGTGATTAGGGCCGTTCGACCAGGAAGCTTGCCTTATCTATTGCTCCGGCAAGAGGGGCTTCCAAACATGGCATGCGGCAGGCTGCCTTTCCGCAAGACATCGGTCAGGCGTCATGGTTTGATGCCATGCTTACGGGGTCTAGGACTCCTTGGGGGTACTGTGCGCACACGACACAACCCTGGGGGTCCAGACACCTGCAGTGCGGCGGAGTGGGTATTCTCGTTCCCATAGCGCTTTCGCGCAGCATCGAGTGTAGCTTTTGAAAGGGAACGTCTCGGGTTACTTTGCTGTAACCCTGTTCCCTGAAAAAGCGGGAACGAGATGCTGCGCTACAATGCCGCACTGCATGCGTGACTGGACATCCTTCAGACAAAATTGACCTGAGGGTGTTTCCGGTTCATGCCTATTTATAACCTCCAGGTGCACCTCATCGGTTGACGTCACCTGCCTGAAGTTATAGATGCCAAAATATTTGGCGTGTTTGACACACACGTGCTTCACAACCGGTCACGAGGAATCGTTTCCCATAGCGCTTTCGCGCAGCATCTCGTTCCCGCTTTTTCAGGGAACAGGGTTACAGCAAAGTAACCCGAGACATTTTTGTCTATAAAAAAAAAGTCACACTGTAAAAAAAAATGCTGTAAAAAAACGGTAATCTACTGGCAGCTGTGGTTGCCAGCATTGCACTGTTAAAAAACAGTGGGTTACTGTTATTAAAATTAACAGCAAGATACTGTTTTGTTAGCTACAGCATACAACTGTTATTTTGCAGTATATAGCTGTTAATATACATTTTAATCACAGCCCAATTATTCTAAATTGCAAATGCTATTATACCCTGCATTTTACATTTGTGGAAAACAAAATAAATAATGCCAACTTACTGTTTTAGTCCTTCTTTATTTCCATTTAACATTATATTAATTGTTAAGCTGTTTGTTGTGCCAAAAAGAAATGTGAAAAATGCAAGCCATCATATTTTTGAGTGCATAAACTATGGTGCAACAAATAAAGCTTCAAATCAAGCTTCCAAAAAAAAAAATAATGAAAATAAATAAATCAACACAAGGCTTTATCAAACACAAGCCCTTTCTGGATATAAAAAGTAGAATACAAAAAAAAAATAACAGTATATACAAACCACTGTAAAACAAAAAACATTTTAAATAAAGTGCCACTCAAAGTCCATCAATCTTTTTAAAAGATTTGACACTTTCAGATTGACTGTCATGGTCTTCTTTTGAACAGTTTTCCCAGTCTTTTTAGATGTCACTTTTCCTTTTGCAGCCTTGGTCCCTTTTTCCGGATTTATTCCAACAAATCGTCTAAAAAAATATTAAGGGAAGACTTTCTGTCATCAAACTTAAAAGTCTTAAAACTTTAATAATAAAACAAGATTTAAAAGATTTACACAGTACTGTAAAGCTTGTTATTTAATACATTAGCTAATGTTATGGAGTGTTACCAAACTTACAGCTTAAACCTTTAAAGACCCAGAAACTTTAACTTTACTTTTTAAAATACTATTATTACCATATTATTGTAAGATAAAAATATATTTACCTTTAAAGGAATTCCAATGTGGATGCTGCTTCCTCTTGATATTGCAGGTTAAAGATGTAATACAGTGAAAACAAAGCAGCAAGTCCAGACAGAAAGGTTGGTTGCACACCCTCACAGATTATTCTGCCCTCCAAGCTGATCATCCATTGTTTCATCCACTGCCCTTGAGTATCACTTGGACCTTAAAGGAGTGTACAGATTATGTTATAAACTATTATCCTTGGAGAGCTAACATAGCTAACAAATTATGCAAGCCCTGACAAAATCATATAATATTCATATCTTCCCAGACAACTAACCTTGCAGTTTGAATAAAAGCGAACTCTTACCTGTTAGCAACACGATGGAAAATGTAATGCAGTATGGAAGTTTCGCAGCTCCGTGTCGCGCCAGATTTTTGTTTTCTGTGTGTAGCCTAAACACACTTTCGGCATCCGTCCGTGGCACCCAGCTACGATGGTCTCTGTTTTAATTGATCCGTTACCCACATGTTTTTATAATGTTATTTTTAGAAATACTTTAGAAATAATTATAAAAACCCTCTACACTGCAAAAAATGCCCTTCTTGAAACAAGCAAAAAATTACAAAAATCTAGTTAAAGTGTACCAAAATCAAGCAAAAAAATCTGCCAATGGGGTAAGCAAAACTGACTTGGTAAGAATTCTTGAAAGTAGCATTAATATCTAGTCGATAATAGATGCTACTGTATCTTAAAACTAGACATTTTAGCTTATTTTAAGAATTGAATAGTACATAAATTAGTGAAAACTGCATTAAAACTAGAATATTAGAACTTAAATCTAGTCACTAAAAATGCTGTTGCATCTTAAAACTAGACAAACATGCTTAAAACTAAGCAGTTTTCTCTATTTATAAGCACTGAATAATAATAATTCTAGAACAAATTGCTTTAAAACTAGAATATTTTAACTTAAATCTAATCACTAAAATTACTGTTGAGTCTTAAAACTAGACAAACAAGCTTAATGTTAAGCTGTTTTCTCTTTTTAGAAGCACTGAATAACAATAATTCTAGAAAAAATGCATTGAAACTAGAATATTTAACCTTAAATACAGCCTATTTCGATTTTTTTAAGATCACACAAAAACCTAAAATAAGATTAAAACTCTCAAAATAAAACACCCCCCTCACCTTCCCCCACCTTAAATGAAGAAACAGAGAACTTACTCAGCTTTGCTAAACATTTATTAAAGAACATTCTCCAAAGTTCTTAACAAATGGAGCATAATAAAGCAGAATAAACTGATTCCAAGGCTAGCTTGTCACAGATTAACAGCAAACATTCTATGCAAATGTCTCAGTCTAGCTGTATACACAAACTCAAACAGCAGGCCTTTAAGCTTCAAACAGCAATTACTGAATCAATTTACTGCATTAAAATGATAGCAACCCAAAAAATTGACTTCCATAGCAGGAAAAATATTAAAAATACTGTGAAAGTCAATAGCTACCATCAACAGTTACCAACATTCTCAATAATATCTCCTTCTGCATACAACAGAACAAAGAAATCCAGGTTTGAAATAACATACTGTAAGGGTAGAAACTAAATGAGGTTTGGGTCAACAATGCCTTTAATGTATGGCAGATTTCCGCTTAAACAACTGGGGTATAGCAAAACAGGATGAACAGTCCAAAACTAATACATTTTTTTAAACTAATAAAATACCCGGCACAGAACAACACTGTATAACCTCAAACAGCAGTTCCGTAAGTTACACACAGCAATTACTTGAATGTATTCCTGCATTATTGTATGTCAGATACATGAAACCTAGAAAAAAACTCCTAACAGTGCAAATCAAGTGCAAATGTAATGGAAGAAACAAAACCAAAAAAAAAAAAAAGAAAAAAAACACTGCAGCTGTCTCTCAGCCTCAGCCATACAACAGGTTTGAAACAGCAATTAGTCAACAAACATTCTCCATTCATTAATGGCCTTTTTGTACGAGGGGGTTGCATCCTGCTCGTGGATGACATCTCTCAGAACTTGTGTTTGCAACACAGACAAGAGTGTTGCAAGATACTTTGGATATGTGAGATGAAATGCATAGTAATAGGCCAGGAGGTAGAGAGGCCCCTCATAGAGCAAGTCTTTGTCAAATGTTAGAATTGGACTTGTACCTACAACCACCATGCAGTTCTCCTCACCAACCAGCAAGACAGGACTGGAAAATGCGCGCCTGTGGATGTAGGTATCCGGATCCTCTGAGGACTAGAAAACCAAATAATAAAAATACAGAATTCAGACTACAAACAAGATCAAATAAGATCTGGGTCACTATTCACTTCCATAGTTTTTTTTTTCCTACAATGGACGTGAATGCCGACTCAGATCTGCTGGGTTATCAACATTCTTCAAAATATCTTACTTTTGTTTTCGGCAGAAGGTTGTGAGCGAGTAAATGATGACAGTATTTTATTTTTGTGTGTACAATCCCTTTAAGTTATTTGTTACGCTGCATGGCCAATTTTACGTAGTGCAATTGGGATGGTTTTAACCTAGTATTTTATTGACAGTGTAGACACCAAATAAATTATCACTACTGAAGTAAAACTTACCGTCAAAACATGGAAAAGAGCCTCACTGATTGGGACCCGTTTCTTCGGTGCTGCAGAGCCAGATGGGAAGAGCAGCGGCAGGGCAGTAAAAACAGCAATGGCATGTTCAACTAGTTAAGTTAAAAAAATAATAATTAAAAGGATTTATATTAATATCAGATATTGGGTGTATGAGAATAATCTATACCACTGGTTTCTGATCCTGGAGACCTGCACTAAGGGACTATTTACACAACACTGTTTTCAACTGAAAACAGAAAACTTTTTGAATGAAAAAATAACTGATCTATAACAAGGGTTCTCAGCTCTTGGCCCTTGAGATTAGAGTTTAGCTACAACCTTTAGCTCCAAACTCACCAGCCTGTAGATTTCTATTAGAAATGAAAACACTGATTAGCTCAGGTGTGTTTGATTAGGGTTGGAGTTAAACTGGACCTTGAAGGCCAGAGCTGAGAACCCTTGATCTATACAGATTCAAAGAATTAAATAAAGATTTACCTCCATTTAATGTCCTTGGAGGCTTCATGACTTTTTTCATCACTCCATAAAACTGAACCTTGGAGTAGAAGGTCTTCCACCTGTCCTTCACTTCAGAAATGTATTGGCAATTGTTTGGCTCAATGATTCTCCGGAGTTCATCCATTGCCTGAAAGAATTATGTATTTAATATTAAAAAAATATTGTTTGTCTGTCTGCAGTTAGGCAGAGGATATGAGATATGTGTCAGTGTGTTTTACATCTGACTAAAGTATGCTTCAGTGTACCCACATGGTCCAGTTCTTTGAAGCAGGGGTATGCTTGCAAAATTTTTGTTGGTTTGTCTTGCTCCTTTAAAGCATTTGAGTCAATGAAGTTTCTTCTGGACTGGAACTCCAGGTCTAATAGATGGGTTACAGCAGCTTTGTTTGGCTTCTTTGCTTTGTACATTTCTTGTAGAGTCCTGTAATGTCTTGCCTGGGTTTTCTGGCTGTCAAGGCTGTTGTCTGGACCATCAGCTACAATTTAGCCATACAATATAATTACTGAACAAGATACACCAAATTAACAATTCAAGAATGTATTGTACATAGGAAGAATTAGGCCTACATATATTACCAAATATGACATTATGTATTAAACACACTAATACATTTAAAAGTAAGGTGACCAGATGTGCCACTTCCCGGGGACACGTTCTGCACATCATTTCTAAATTGCTGTGCGATCAATCGTTGTATGACATCTATGTACTGCGAGAGTTAAAGAGAGCAGAGCAGGCTGCTCTATGTTTCCAAATCGCTCCTGCGGTGCTTTCCATACAACAATCGATCAGCGCAGCACAAACAACCAACACCTAGTTATTTTAGGCAATTTAGAAATCCTGGGCAGAACATGTCCCCAGGAAGTGACGTGTCTGGCCACCTTATTTTAAAGTAAATTTTAATGTACTTACATGCTTCATCAATGCTGTCATTTTCTTGCCGTGGGGTGCTTGATCTTGAAGGTGGTGACAAATTGACTGTTGAAGCACTGGAATCAGCATCATAGTCACTTGTCACTGCAGCAGAAGGTTCTTTGTCCTGACGTGCTCTTTTGGAAGGAGGCTGTTTGGCCTTCATGGGACTTCGGATATTTGAAAGTCGCTTCAGGAGCTTTTTGGCAACGGTGTCCTGTACAACAGAACAAAAGCATCAATTAATATTTTTGACACAATGTTAGCAGCAAAACAATGTTTTTTTTTAAATAATTAAGTAAATGATGTCACTCACCCACTCATGCCTAGATCCAGTTGACTTATCTTTTATCATAGGGTAGTATTCCACTAACCGTTTTGCCATGGCAATAACTTCATGTTTAGTGGGATATTTGTAGTCATCTGAAGATGCTCTTGCAATGGATATCATGTTTGTCATGGTATTTCGGATGAGCCGGCAGAATAGCTCCTTTGATAAGGTGACGTCACCCTCTTTTCCAAGACGCTGCTGCTCAAAGTATGTGCGTCTCACCTGTTGTAGCTCACTGTCAGTGAAGAGAACATATTCTGGGCTGGGTAACTTTAAAAACTTTGAAGTGCTGGGGTCATCTTGTTTTGAACTTTCAGTATGTTTGTCATCTGCTGATGAACCTTGGACTTCAACAGGAATGCTGTGCCCCTAAAACACAATAAAATGCATTAATCAAATCAAAATAATTTATCATTTCATTCACAGTGTCTCACATGTATGTATGTATGCATGTTATTGTTCAACCACACCAACTTAAATACACATCATCTGTACTGAAATTATTCCCACTAATAGGTTAAAAATATCCAAAATACAAGGTTTTTGAAGTTAATTACCTGTTCTTCCTTATGAGTCAAAAGCCAAATGGCTTTGCGCCGCAGGAAGTGCTCAGGACCAGGAAAGAGATCTCGGATATCCTCTCGTGAGAGAGTTGGCAAAATGTCTTCACCAATGTTAGCAGCTTAGAACACATGTAAATACATCAGTCAGCATAGCTTAGGTATACTTTGTGTGAAGAAGACTTCAGGTATTGAAATGTGTGTCAATACAGCAAATTAAAACATTTTATCCAAAAACAATTGGACCTAATTGGGCAGAAATATTACAATTACAACACTTCAGAAGGGGACAATGGATGCAAAATTCACTTTTACATGTTGTTTGAACTTAAATGTGTGTTAGCAGTATGTGTTCACAACCACCCTACAATGATACAAATCCACCCAGTACCTTTTTTGTTTGTTTGTTTGTTTTTTTGTTTTTTAAAAACCCACAAATCTTAAAGACTTTATCAGAGCAAGCTGTTCACAGATTTTTGGGAAAGTGACATAACTTTGCCCAAGCCACTCCCACAACTGTTGACAAACAATGCTGTGGCAAGGACTGTAATTGAGAACCACTGCAGATTTTAGTAATCTGTTTATGTCAGTTAATAAAAATACAGCTGTTCATGTTATTTCACAGTGCAATAAATAATGTTAACAAACACAATTTTTGATTTTAATAAAGCATTAGTAAATGTTGAAATTAACATTAACCAAGAACAATTAGTACATGTTAATTAAAGTTATGTTAGTTAACTAATGAACCTTATTGTAAAGTGTTTAGGCCTACTACTACAAATATGAAATGGCTGAATGTAGTAAAACAAACAGGCAATATTGATAAAAGATCACTTAACACTTGACAGGGTACTTTTTGTTAGCATCAGTAAAAACATTAGGTGTTATGAAAAAGCAAAAAAGAGTTTTAATACATATAATAACACTGGCTGATAGCAGCCAGTTCTGTACAACAGCAGTACAACTACATTTTATCACAATAATCAATACTAGTGTATCTACATTTAAATAAAAATTTTTTTAGTGCATGTTGTAACATAAGGATTGATAAATGCGTCTTAACGTCAACGCGTCACAGGGTCAAAGCACAAAGTTTTATCGGAGGTACGAAATGTAATTTCAGCGGAGAAAAATGATTTGGCGCTGCGTCATTTGCTACGTATTTGTGGCTCTTACTCTCAAATCTTTATTGAGTCACATTAATTTTGCACATAGTCGTAGTCCAGATTTCCGCCTGGTTTGTGGAATAGATGGATGCACTAAAGAGTACCGAGTCTACAACTCTTTTTGGTATCACGTTAGACGAACACACTCACAATATCTAGACGGCGTGAGCAGGACCAGATCACTTCGGAGAGAGAGATCAGTCCACGAGACATCCAGCAACAATGTGTGGGCAGATAGTGGGCCAACATTGGTGGCTCAGGATGCAGGGAACTCAAGTAACAGGTCGGATAATGGAACGACATTGGAAAACACTGTGTATCTACCACCCTCTCTTCCTGTTCCTGTGGAACATTTTGGTGATTTTGACGCTTTCGATACTGGTGAAACGGTGTTTTCTGGCTTAAGCACTAACTCCGTTTTGCCGACGCCTCAGAACTTGGAAATACAGGAT
The DNA here is from genome assembly GCF_024256425.1 of Clarias gariepinus. Lineage (NCBI taxonomy): Eukaryota > Metazoa > Chordata > Actinopteri > Siluriformes > Clariidae > Clarias > Clarias gariepinus. The sequence goes on along the minus strand of NC_071101.1, from coordinate 44,180,157 downwards.
GTACTGAATGAAACTTCAGATTCGAATCCCACACAGCTCATTCCAAACAGGCCTTTAGATGACTCATGTTCTTCATGCCTCCCCAAAGAAACCACGGTAAATTAATAACTTTGATCTCATATTATTACTGTCATTCCACTGTCTTTTATATAAAGCAATTATTATACAGTTCAGTTTTTTTTCCCTGTAGAATGATGAATTATCAAGTGATGACGTGCTGTCCAGACATGCCACCGCTGTTGTGATAACTGCTAGAGAGAAACATCATCTCTCACAGGTTAGTATCAGTCAATAAATAAATAAATACATTTTACTAAATATTCTGTTAATATTGTGCACGTATGTATAGACACACACAGTGCATGAATTTATCAGACAACCACCTAATAGAAGGTTTGTGCTACAGTTGCCCTCCAAAACAAATTTTGTTTCTGTAATGGTTAATCTCTCAGAATGTGTTAACACTTTACTTACTGTATATTTCTGATGGTTAATTATTTAATAATTATTTTTTGAATTTACTGTTTACAAGAAAGGCATAAAAATAGTAAAGTGCTTTATTACAGTATTTATTTATTCATTCATTCATTCAGAATGGCCAAAATGTCATACACATTTTTTTTTTTTTTTTTTGGTAATGTGTGAATAAAGAATATGTTAGATGTTTTAGCTTGTTGTTTGCCTAATAAATGACAAAGTTTTTAGTTTTATTTTTTGGGCAGATTCCTAAAATATTTCTTTTTGCTTTATGAGAGGTAGCACACAGTCACAAATAAAGATTTTTTTTTTTTTTAATTATGTAATTTTCAGTGTATCTCCCTGCTAATTAAGTGTTTTTTTTTTGTTTTTGTTTTTTTCCCCTTCAGAGCGGTGTGAATGACGTTGTGGCAGCAGTTCAGGAGTATCAAGCTCAGTTGTTGAACAGCTTGAGGAGTCAGCTACAAACAGTGTTCCACAGACATTCAGAAAGTGAGCTTCAACAAGAAGCTTTGGGAATCTTTGACTGCTTTAAAGATCCATTTGCTGCCATTTCAACTACATACAGGCAAGACAGTGTCATAAAAGAAAAATTCAGTTATGTGGAAGCAGAAGAAATTTCAGTTGGATTAGCAGCATCCTGTCAAAAAAGGGGAAAAAGGAGAGACCTCTGCATAAAAAACAAATCTTTCCATTATATACCACTGATAAACAGTTTAGAACAATTACTGTCTCATCCGAAAATCTTTGCAATGATAATTGATGGACCTCAGAAATGCAGCAGTGGATATTTTTATGACATAGATGGTGAACTCATGCAAACACACCCTTTATTTTCCTCTAACCCCTCTGCTTTACAGATTATCCTTTATTCAGATGAAATCGAAATTTGCAATCCACTCGGGTCTCATGCTTTAAAGAACAAGTTGCTCATGTTTTACTACACTTTGGGAAATATTAATCCAAAGTACAGGTCCAAATTAGCTTCAATCCGCCTTCTTGCCATTGCAATGAAAAGGGACCTCTTAGAATGTGGAGTTGATGCCATACTGGCAAGACTGCATGACGACTTGGTAAAGCTTTATAATGGTGTGAAAATTCATCTTGCAAGTGGTGAACATGAAATATATGGAGCAGTGGTTTCCATATGTGGAGATACTTTAGCTCAGCATGAGCTGTGTGGATTTAAAGAGGGTGTAGGCTTTGCATACAGTAAATGCAGACATTGTGAATGTTCTTTTGAAAAAATGCAGAATTATTTTAATGAAGAAAACTTTGAGCAAAGAACACTGGAAAGACATATTCGACAGTGCAGTGACATTGAGAAAGCCAGCACTGAGTTTCTCAGGAACAGCCTTAAAACTACATACGGAATAAACCGAAGGAGCAAAGTAATGGATTTCCCTGCCTTCAATTTGATCCAACAAACACCTCAAGATATAATGCACGTAATTCTTGAGGGCATTGCTCCCTTGGAACTTAAGTGCTTGTTGAAACAATTGGTTCTTTTGGGACAACTGGACCTAGATGCTTTCAATGCTGGTATCATTGGCTTCCCATACTCTCCACAAGATACTAGAGATAGGCCTTGTCCTATTGCATACAGTACATTAGCTTCCAATGACAATAAACTGAAGCAGTCCTCAGGTCAAATGCTTGTTCTGCTCAAAATATTGCCATTTCTGTTGGATGTAATTAAAGGTAGTGCATATTTTTCATTTATTCTTGAACTTCTCGAAATCGTTCAGCTTTTGTTTTCACCTGTTATATGTCTTGAGACTATTGACAAATTGAAAGTACTTATCGAACAGCATCTTCAACATTTTAAGGACCTTTTCCCAGATTCCAACATTACACCTAAACAACATTACTTGATTCATGTTCCATCCCAGATTAAACTGTTGGGACCAATGCTCCGTCACATGTGCATGAGATTCGAATCCAAACATTGCTTTTTAAAAAAATGGGTTTTAAAGGTAAATTTCAAAAATGTCTGTAAGTCCTTGATTAGGCATAATCAAATGTTTGAATGCTGTCAGAATGTGAACAGTTCCAACCACCCCATTTTTACTAGTGAATGTGTGCTGGGACCAGTATCAGAAGTAAAAAATATGCCATATTTAAAAGGAAAAGTAAAGGACTACTTTGGAGTTGATCAGATAGACCATGCAGTATCTGTTAAGTGGATTACTTTGAATGGTAACAAATACATTTGTGAAAAAACATTACTTGCGTGTATGGCAGATTCTACAAGCCTAACAGAATTTGGACTTGTGAAGAACATTTATGTCATAAATTCATCTTTGTATTGTTTTGAGTGTCAGAGGTACAGTACTGTCTGTTTTGACAGAGACTACATGTCTTATAAAGTTGAGATTCCCAACCTGGCAGAGGGAACTGAACTAGTAAACGCAGACAAACTTGTAGACTTCACACCGTATTACAGTTTCATTCACAAGGACATTACTTATGTCCCTATAAAATATTACCTCAGAGATGTGATGGAATTACATAAAGCTTCAAATGCGTGAGAAACTTGTGTGTTCTGTAAATTTGTGTTTTGTCTTATTTGAAACATAAAAAAAAAAAGTTTCTTCCATTTATCATTGTGATGTTTTAAAGAATGTTCTGGGTTCAATACAGGTTAAGCTCAGTCAGCACCATCATTTTTTTGAAGGAAAAAGTGAAAGTTATTTATTTTTTGTGATAATCAGCATTATGCAACAAATGCTGTTGATTGAGCGTAACCTGTACTGAACCAAGAATATTTCTTAGAGGAACTGTTAATACTCGTGAAGTGCTGTCCGTTTAGACAGGAAGAAATCTATTAGAATTGATTGTGCTACATAAGATTCTGTGAATACAAATGTTGAATGAGGTTGTTGTTGATACAACATTTGCAATTTTTTTTTTCAATACGAAATAAATCAGAATTAAAACACTTTTTAGGCAAGTGTTTATGTTCACAGCAATTTTTCTTAATTGAATTTTCAAAAACTGACAGACAGACAGACACACACACAAACAAAAAAATCTGAAATAATCTTTTCTTAAGATTCTTGAAATAAGAAATTTTAGTGGTATATTAGTCTTAAAAATAGCACAACAATCTAATTGAACATGCACCAATATTTGGGCTTTATAGCTGTCACTTGTTTCTAGTAAAATCTTGCTTAAAATGAGTTAATATTTACTTGCCTAGCCAGACGAAGATCAATTTTCTTGAATTAAGATTTATAGTCTACTACACAATGTATTTTATAAGACTATTTATCTTTAATGGTAAAAAACAAGACACATTTTCTAGAAATAAGGTTTTTTTACTTTCTTAGATTTCAGTTTTTGCAGTGTAATATTTTTAAAGATATGACAAACATAGATAAAGGTGCACTCTAATTACCTCGTGGTGATAATACACGTCGCACAAATAAAAAAAATATGATATAATACCGTTAAATAACAGTGACATACTGTTGTTGTTCGACTACTAACCTGAAGTGAGCAAGTCTTCCCACAATGCACTGTAAAAAACGGCAACCTACTGATATTTCATTAAAACAGCATTTTTCTGTTAAATTTCTATGTAAATTTACAGAAATTTTTTACAGTGCAGCTCACATTCGCCTAAACAAGTCTTTAGCAATTAGAATCTTTTTTCTGTTACGGATCCACGTCACTATGTACCATATTTGCATAATGTCCGCCCACGTTCTATGTCGCGAACAACTTGCCCGCCATCTTACAATTAATGTTACCACAGTCATCTCAACATATGACACTTACCACTGAGAAACGTCCTGCTCCAGTCGTGCTTGCGAAACAGTTTTTTGTCGATGTGCCACTTCAACCGTTTCATCGTCGGACTCCGGCTCGAATTGATACGGTAAAACCGACGCCATCTTTTCTATGTAATGACGGGTCACCAAAGCTGTCGTTCAGTTATAGTAATAAGCGCTTTGTTTTCCAACACACGCTGTAGTGGTAGACCAATCATAAAGGACTGCATGATCTGACCAATCACAGCAGTGGGGGCTCACGGAAAGGAGGGGTTTAGACAGAATGATTCTTCGAACTGCTTCACACGAGTCGTTTACGAATCATTTAGATATGAGTTAAAATTAAATCTATTTTTGGAGAAAACTAAAGTGTTTTTTGACCTTCCATACACGTAAACCTGTTTTAAGAGACTCATAAAGCAATATTAGCAACCTTTAAAATGGCACTTTAAGTTTTTTAATTAATAATCCCACGCCATCTCCAAACGGGAAGGTCTTCCTGTGCCTGTCATAAGCACTCTCACCACCTTCTATTTTATTAACCCCCTCTAAAGCCCTGCATCAGGACTCTTATCATTAAAAACGTGGTAAAATCTCATGTTGCGGCTCTCCATAACGCACCACCGTAACACGATCATGTGTAATAATGCACAGTCTAGTACACATCAAATGCCAGTTTGAATCCTGGTTAATGGATGTGGGTTTACTCGTGAGTTCGAAATTCACTCTTTCACACTTTGTAAGTGCTTACAAAGAGAGCGCAAAAGAGTGAACACAGTAATCAGTGTACAAATGCAAAGTGTATTGGAAAAGAATAAACAAGAATTATACTGTATACGAGCAATATTATATACAAGAACAGCATTTCATATTAATCCTGTGTAAGCTTTCACCCCAATATAAAAAAAAAACCTGAAGAGACAAGCGCAGATTTTTTAATAGACCAAACTCATGATTTAAAACAACGCATATGAAAGGTAACAGGGCGGGGCTACAGTGGTTACCTAATCGGAGGGTTTGTTTTTTCGTCGCGTCGCTCGGCGACAGCATTTTGGTTTGTGTATTTGCTTGCTTTTACCACTGAGTGGCGCTATATAACTACAGACTGACACCTCATGCCTTAGTTCATTCTCTGCAGGATTAATGAGACATGCTCCTTTAGCACATACTGTAGTAGCGGATAAAGTGAAACACTGTAGTTAAATAAATTTATAATCACAGTGCTAAAATTAGAGTACAAATGTAGAATTTAAATTAAATTAAAAAAATTTAAGCAAAATAAATGTTAACACAGTGAGGCTTTAGATTTTATCACGTGTAATTAGAAAAGGAGCGTGTAGGTTTTTGTGTCCTCTTATTTCTTGTGTTCTTTAAATTTATAGTAGATTTATTAACTGAAATAAATGACCATAAAATTTAAAACATTGTCCATAAAATTAAACAATGACCATAAAATTAAAACGTTCTTCTGCATCAGCTGATGTCGGTCATTTAGCCCCGCTTGTGTTTTTGCGTTATTATAAGAATGAAATGCAGTAGACTGTTATGATCTGTAATGGGTTCGACCCACGTTGCACGGACAGCACCATAAAGCACGGACACGAGGCGAGGTCTTACGGGAAAAGGGTAATTTATTTAGGTAAAATGGCGTAGGAAAGGGTTGAAGGAGGGAGAATGGAAAGAATGGGATAAAGGTTGTTCATGTGTAGTTCCAGGGGCTGTGCCACACTGGCATGCGGGCACACAGCTGACGATAAGTGGCGGTGGGCGGAGTGGCAGAACAGAGCACGCAGAGGCAGCGCTCCTGCATGCTCCACGTGACAGCGCTTCTCCCTCTGTCAATGGCTGGCACGAGTCCTGGCTGATGTAAAAACACTAATGTCCTCGCAGCCTTTTCCTCTTCGGCAGCGGGGCTGCAAAGGAGGGCACGGTGCGGGAGGGGCAGATGCCGCGGGAGTGAAGGTGCCGCCAGAGCTCGCACAGATCTTTCTTGCGCTGTCCTCAGCGCGGGGATCAAAGGGCGGAATTCCAGTGTCCTTGTTCCCTGGGGCGCGTCACATCACCCCACTCGCATGCCATTCTCCTATTCTCCACCACACCACATAGTCCCGGACCTCGGACTAAACTCGGCGCCTTGCTTTTATAATATGGAGCAAGCCCGAGATCATATTAACATTAATTATCGCCAGCCGGAACGAATAGGCGGCTTTGTCCCTTTGTCGCCTATTCAGGGAGCCGTGGCAAATCATCATAATTTTCTTTAATAGTAAATAATGACCCCAGTTGCGCTGTACCACCCCTGGCAAACCCTTATGAAATACAATTTAAACATTATGCGTGTTACAACAAAACTTTATGCGTGCGGTTAAACGCTGATTCTACGTATTAAAGTAAAGAGCAGGATCACGATGCTCAACATCACGGAGCCTAAACCCCATTTAAATTAAATTAACAAATATTGTAAGTAAATAACAATAGCCCACGTTTAGAGAAGCATTTTTATTTAGATTATAAAAAATAATCCTGTATCTGTTTTAGGTGTTCCAGCTGCCACTGTTCTTATGGCTCTGTCAAAGTCAATCATTCAGGAACAGTACATTTCCACGTAAAACAGGAACATCTGTATAAATAAATTGATATGATGAGCTATTGATCAGTGACTTATGTAAACGACTCAGTTCAGATGCAATTGTAAAATGTAAAATGGAAAGAAAGTAAATGGCTGCGCTGTTTGTGGGAGGGACGTGCTAATGATTTGGTCTGCTGTGTGTGTGTGTAAGAGAGGTGTCGCGGTCTTACATACTCATGAAAAGTCGTGGATTAACAGTGAAACAGAGGATTTGCTAAAAAATGTTAGGCACATCAGTCACTTAACCCCTGATGATATAGTGGTGATGTGTTATGATGTAGTTGTAAAATAACAGATGTACAAATGGTGCACACTGAATACTAAACCTAAACCAGGCACAAGGATTAATAAACCAAGATAGCCACATGCCCGTTTTTATTTTTTTAATAAAAATACCAAAGATTATTATTGTGTATAGAGTGATTAAAACAATGAGATTTATGCTATCATAAAGAAAATCTCAATTTCTTCCATTCCAAGGATTTAAAAAAGTAACAATGTCAACTTTAGAATCTACAATCCAGAAGATTGAAATTACACAAATTTAAATCACTGAAAGTCTCCAGAAGAGCCTCAGATTCAGGAGGTTTTTAAAGTGGAGAGAGATGCATTTCAGTTTCTCTGAATGTATAGGTGAGAACAGACGATTCACACCTGGGGAGGGTGAATAATTTGCATTTGAATGTTCTCTGGCATTGTAAAGCACACAGAGTGACACTAAAAGAACAACAACCCAGGATTAATAGGAATAAGAGGCCCTGATTATACTGCATAAATATTATTTAGCACAACAAAATTCCTCGCGCGTCCAGGAAAACTTTGTGTACAGTTAAGCGCTGAATAGGCTGTAGGAAATTAAAGAGGAGGATTTTTTTCAGAAAAAAATTAACCTGCGTCTATTTTAGTCGTGCCAGCTGCCACTTTTTAGTTAGAAGTTTCAAAGAAAATCTTATAATGCCCACATGACATGACGGAATTAGGCACCGCTGGTAAGCTATCCTTGCTAATGCACCCTGCGCTATAAAATAATTGGGGTTTGTTGGATTACAGGGGATTTTACTACACGGTGTGATTGCGACGGCCATCCGCACACAGCAGCTCCTGCCTCCGTCCGCTCGCGCTGACTCTGCTCTCCGCTATGACCGGACCGGCCCCTCCCACCTCTCGCTTATTTGGTCCCTGGGGCGCCTTCCATTTGCCCCGCTTGCATGCCGCACTTCCGCGTTGTTGCACGCGCGTCGCACTCACACCGCGTAGTAAAATGCCCTGTAACCCAACAAACACCAAGTATTTTATAGCACGGGGTGCAAGCATTAGCAGGGATAGCTCACCAGCTCAAGTGCCTAATTCCGCGGCCCCGCTCCTTTGCATATCTAAAGGGGAGGACGCCTAACTAGTGAGCGATATTGATTTGGGCGCACGCCGTGACAGGCTGAAAAAACTATTGTCCTCAAAAATGTAACAGATGAGGACTCAGATTAATGTGCATAAACTATATAATAAAACTATATAAGACTACATAGCCTTTATCAGACTCAACTTTTATTTAAGCGCACTCACAGTAATGAAAAACCTTTATGATTTTGTAAATGTTTGAAAGCAAATAAGGTGCGCTGTTCTGTATTGTTTTTGGTGAACTTGAGCGCATCAGAAAATGAACACAAACGTTTTTTAAAATGGTCAGAGTCAGTCTGCTTGCTATTTTTCCCGACGTTATTCATAATCATTAGTCTACTTCTGCCCGGTGCGTTCTAGAAAACTCCATGCAGCGGTTTAGCGCTGATTTAGACTACTTAGTAAATTAAAGAGGGGGATGGTGATGCCGAATGGAAGTCCTGAGCCCAAACCTCATTTAAATTAAATTAACAAATGTTATAAATAAAAAAAAACAATAGCCCACATTTAGAAAACGTTTATAAATTCTTTCCGACATGAGTTGGTTCGGTGTTATGCGCAGAGCGCCGGGAGATTTCCTGAAGCTCAGAAATCGCTGGGGCAATTTTTTCTAAATAGATGCTATCTTTAATAACTGATAACTGGTGAATTTTAGCTATATACACACACATTCCTGTCTAAACAACTCTTAAAACTCCTGTGACACAATAACAGTAATGTTTCAAACATTTTGCAGGCTGCCATTTGGAGAATCGAAAGAATAATGAATAAACCAGTTGCTGGGTCAAAATAACCCAACCAGGTGTTCATTTGTAAATGACCCACTACATTTCGTATGACCCAACATGAGCAACACAACAATGTGTTTCAAGTACCTGAAATAACCCAGAACTTAAATAACAATAAATACGGAGATATGCTATATAACAGTTTATACTTTGTACAAATTAAATTGTCAGCTAGTGAACCTGATCTAAACAACATTTAACCAATGTTTTTTTTTTTTTTTTACTCATTATTGTACAGTAAATATCAATAGCTCTGGTTAAGATTTTTCATGTTTGTTGTGTAAAGTACTCATGTGGAAATTACCATCACTGTTGTATTTACTGTGACAAGTGAAAATGTCACTTTGCGCCACCTGGCGGCCATTTTACGAATGACTTTGCAACTGATTCATTTTAGCTGCTGTCGTCTTTACACGGTGGTGAGCGCGATGGTTATAACCATTCCGATTGAGTAACCACTGTTAATTCACTGCATCATCACAGGTAGCATGGGTCAGGCAGAGACACATCACGAATTGGCTTGGGTCCTGTCATGTACTGGCCAGTCATTTAAAATGGATACATCTACAGTATATGTGTGTAAACTATCTATGGACCTTTAAGGCAAAGTTTATAAAAAACAAACAAACAAACAAACACTGCACTTGTAACTGTATTTACAATATATCTATTTAGAGCATGTTATCTTTTCACATTTTCATATTTTAATTCCATTCCCCTTGTGAACGTTAGTGAGTTTTGAACAGTACAGGTTGGGTTTAGTTCTGTACAGATGTTGCAGATGCTGATGTCTGTTAATGTGTGTGTTCCTACAGGCTGCAGACTGGAACGATCCGGAGAGAGAAAAGAAATCACTGCATACACAGGAGACTCAGTACTGCTGCCCTGCTCCTGCACTGACCTCCACACCACACCTGGGACATTCACATGGGAGAAACTCATAACAGATAAATATGTCGAGATATCTCCTGAGCAGTACAAAGACAGATTTCAGCTGATTAATGGTCACTCTTCAGGAAATCTCTCTCTGCTCATATCACACCTGACTGTAGAGGATGAAAGAGATTACAGGTGTAGTGTTGAAGGTGGTGATTACAGAGACGTCAAACTCACTATTAAAGGTTACTGACTCATTTTTATACACAATGCTACTTCAGTGATAATCTCATGACAGATTAATCTGATGTTGTAGATCGAACAGATAAAAACTCACACCTGATTAACAGACCAGATCGTCACCTACACATTTAATTATCACTTTATTGCTCTATTTTGCCCCCTAGTGTAATAAATAGTTTTTTTCTGATCTTTCCACTCAGTTATCGTCATTAATATGATTTAAACACTAATTATAAATTCATTTGATTGAGCATAATTTACATTTAATCTGTACCAGTCTCAGTTTGTGTAGTGTGTGTAGGCCTGTGTGTGTGTTGTATTGTATGTGGTGTGTGTGTATTTTAGCCAGTAGGAGTCATTCCCTAACCAGACTCACTTTTTTCTTCATCTTGAAATTAAAGTGACACAAAAGCAGGTTATTTCACAAACTCTTCTGTCCTAGAGACTTTTCTGTGAACTCCTTAAATAAATGTTATATAAAATATCTTCTGTATCAACTTTTATACATACTTGTTTTAAATACAGTATGCTTATTTTCTGGCTTATGTAAGAGAGTGACCTCTGCTGGCAGAGCGGAGAAATGTCCTGAGTCCTCTGGGCCAGAAAACCAAAGTGACCAAATAGACATTAGTTAATACGTTAATAGTGGATTTTTCGGTGAAACCGAAGAAGAAGAAGACATCAGTCACTTTACCCCAAATCCTGATTTTCTCCTTAATTTAGTCATGGCCAATTCCTCCCCGTCACTAGGGGGCTCCCACATTAAGGCTACTACTACCATTCAGCTGGGAGAGCGAAGACTATCCGAACTGCGTGACGTCAGCCAACCGCATCTTTTCGAACTGCTTGCTCACGCACCATTAGGGGCGGAGTAACACATTCGGAGGAAAGTCGCTAGTCGCTCCTTCCGCGTGCGCGAGCTCACAGACACCCCTGATTGGATGTAGAGCCGTGATTAATGTGGGAGCGCGAGTACCTCTCATCCCTCCTCCCTGAGAGAGCTCGGCCAATCAGCTCTCTCTGTGCCTCCGGCTGTGAAAGGGAAACAGCATCACCCGGGGTTTAAACCAGCAATTTCCGGATACCACTGCGCCACTCAGAGGCCCCTTGTATCTTTTTTAATCACTCTATACACAAGCCGTGATTTTTATGCTATTTTAGAAAAGGAAAATACAAGTGGAATCTTTTTTTGTTATTTATTTTATTTTTTTATAAAATATTAACTTTCAATATTTTATAAAAATACCAAAGAAAATGATTGTGTATAGAGTGATTATAACCAATACAATTTATGTTATGATAAGAAAAATCTCCATTTCTTCTATTCCAGTAAAACAGTAATAATGTCACCAGTTATTTCCACAAATTTAAAAAGAGTCCCGAATCACTGCAGGTCTTCAGAATCCAGGTCTTAAAGTGTGGAGAGGTGTATTTCAGTTTCTCTGAATGTATAGGTGAAAACAGCTGATTCACACCTGGGGAGGGTGAATAATTTGCATTTGAATGTTGCCTGCCATTGTAAAGCGCACACAGTAACACTAAAAGAACAAAATCCCAGGATTAATAGGAATAAGAGCCCCTGATTATACGGCATAAATATTAATAAATATTACAACAAAATTCCTCCTCGCTCGGGAAAACTTTGTGTGCGATTAAGCGCTGATTGGACTACGTACAAAATGAAAGCGGAGGAGATAAACAACAATAACCCATGTTTAGAAAAAAAGTTTTATTTCGACTATATAAAATAATCCTGCATCTATTTTTAGGTGTCACAATGACGAAAAAACTGTATGATTTTGTAAAATAATGAAAGTAAACAGGGTGCGCTATTCTCTGTTGTTTTCGGTGAACTTGTGCATTTTTCCCTGCTTTCCCAAATCCTCCTCCTATTCTGTAATCGAGTCACACTGTCTTCAGGTAATGCCATGTGATAGCAATATCTAATGTCTTCATCTGTTGCACTTTGAATTTGCCATGTCTTTATTAACACCTCTCAACACACACACACACACACACACACACCAAAACACAAAGAAAGCAGATCAAACGTCATGAGCACGTCCCTCCCCCAAACAGCGCAGCAATGAGCATTTACTTACATCTGAACTGAGTCGTTTACATAAATCACTGATCAATAGCTCATGAAACATACATTTAAACAATTTATTCATACAGATGTACCTGTTTTACATGGAAATTTACAGGTTTGTTACTGCATAATTTACTCCGATAAAGAGCCGTATAAGAACAGTGGCAGCGGGCACACCTAAACATAAATGCAGGATTGTTTTTTTTTTAGTAAAAAAAAAAAAAAATGCTTCTATAAATGTGGGCTATTGTTATCTTCTTCAAATATTTGTTAATTTAATTTAATTTAATTTAATTTAATTCAATTCAATTTTATTTATATAGCTTTTAACAATGGTCATTGTCTCAAAGCAGCTTCACAAAAATGTAAGAAATTCATGTAAAAAAAAAAAAAAAAAAAAATATATATATATATATATATATAAAATAATTATAATAATAATAAATAATAATAAATTGTGTATTTGTGAGAAAAAAATTTGTCTAGATAATGAGATGAATGAATAAAATGTCTCTGATGAGCAAGCCAAGGGTGACGGCGAATTTAGTATAAACGAGGTTTGGGCTCAGGGCGTTCAGCGTCGTGATCCTCCTTTAATTTCCTCCGTAGTCTCATCAGCGCTCAACCGCACGCATAAAGTTTTCCAGAGCGCCCAGGCAGAAGTAGAGTAATGATTATGAATGCTTCGGGAAAAACATCAAGGAAACTCACTCTGACCATTTTAATAATTCATTGATAAATTAGTGATGTCTTTGGTTTCGGCTGTGCTGATGGTGATCATGTCATCTCATCGTCTCCGCACCAGTAAACGCGCCTGTAATTCACTTTCCATACGAATTACATAATCGAAAATGTTTTTTTTATTAGTTTATATAAAAGCAGATATTTCGCTTTCTATAAGTATATATTATTTATGTCTCTGGGGCGAGTATACACAGAATATTAGTTCATTTTCTGATGTGCTTAAGTTCACCGAAAACAATACAGAACCCTGTTTACTTTCTTTGTTTAAAGTTTTTTCATCATTGTGAGCGCACCTAAATAAAAGTAGAGTCTTATAAAGGCTATGTAGGTTATATAGGTTTATTATATAGTTTTTTGCACATTAATCTGACAATGATTTAATTTTATGGTCATTTAGTTTCATTTATTTAAGTTAATAAATCTACTACAAATTTAAAAAATAAAAAAAAATATAAGATGACACAAGACCCTACACGTGTAGTTTTTCTAATTACACATAAAATCTAAAGGCTCAGTGTGTTAACGTTTACGTTGCTTAAATTCAATCTCCCCAATGTACCCAAAAAAAAGAGTCTTTTAATAAAGGTTAAACAACGTATAAATAAAGATACAAACAAAGGAACAAACAAACTCAAACAATATTTAACTCTGTGCTAACAGGGGCTCTCTGGCAAGACACAGACTGGGGAACAAACACACGCCCTGTGGCGAGACACAGGCAGGGAGACAAACACATAACAGGACACAAACTATGCGTGGAGCTGAAACTGGACACTAGAGAGGGACGGGAGACACTAGAGAGGGACGGGAGACACTAGAGAGGGACGGGAGACACTAGAGAGGGACGGGACGAGGGCTAAAGACATGGCAATCAGCTAGGCATGGCTTTTAGCTAAACATGGTTAAGCAGTGCTTAACCATGGCAGTTAGCTACACATACACCTAGCTAAGCATGTCTTTAGCCCCAACATACACTAAGCTACACTTACCTAATAGCTTAACACACACTAGGGAATGGGGGCACAGAAACACAGACAAGGGATACCCAGTGGCTAGGCTAGGGGACCGTCAGAGACTAGGCTAGGGGACCGTCAAAGGCTAGGCTGAGGACACGTCAAAGGCTAGGCTGAGGACACGTCAAAGGCTAGGCTGAGGACACGTCAAAGGCTAGGCTGAGGACACGTCAAAGGCTAGGCTGAGGACACGTCAAAGGCTAGGCTGAGGACACGTCAAAGGCTAGGCTGAGGACACGTCAAAGGCTAGGCTGAGGACACGTCAAAGGCTAGGCTGAGGACACGTCAAAGGCTAGGCTGAGGACACGTCAAAGGCTAGGCTGAGGACACGTCAAAGGCTAGGCTGAGGACACGTCAAAGGCTAGGCTGAGGACACGTCAAAGGCTAGGCTGAGGACACGTCAAAGGCTAGGCTGAGGACACGTCAAAGGCTAGGCTGAGGACACGTCAAAGGCTAGGCTGAGGACACGTCAAAGGCTAGGCTGCTGCAGCTGTGGCCTCCACGTGAGGCTCGAAGGGTGCTGCAGCTGTGGCCTCCACGTGAGGCTCGAAGGGTGCTGCAGCTGTGGCCTCCACGTGAGGCTCGAAGGGTGCTGCAGCTGTGGCCTTCACGTGAGGCTCGAAGGGTGCTGCAGCTGTGGCCTTCACGTGAGGCTTGAAGGGTGCCGCGTTAAAGTCCCAGCTCCCTCTGCTATGCCTTGGGTGGTCGAGCATTCTGTCACAAACGGGGTGTTGTGGCAGGTGTTGAACGCCGTGTGCGGAAGGAGCAGGCATAGAGGCAGAGGGGTAATGTACCCAAAAAAGAGTCTTTTAATAAAGGTTAAACAAAGTATAAATAAAGATACAAACAAAGGAACAAACAAACTCAAACAATACTTAACTCTGTGCTAACAGGGGCTCTCTGGCAAGACACAGACTGGGGAACAAACACACGCCCTGTGTCTCGCCACAGGCAGGGGGAGACACAAAACACGCCCTGTGGCAAGACACAGGCAGGGGGAGACACAAAACACGCCCTGTGGCGAGACACAGGCAGGGGGAGACACAAAACACGTCCTGTGGCGAGACACAGGCAGGGGGAGACACAAAACACGTCCTGTGGCGAGACACAGGCAGGGGGAGACAAACACATAACAGGACACAAACTATGCGTGGAGCTGAAACTGGACACTAGAGAGAAGGGAGACACTAGAGAGAAGGGACCAAGAGAGGGACGGGACGAGGGCTAAAGACATGGCAATCAGCTAGGCATGGCTTTTAGCTAAACATGGTTAAGCAGTGCTTAACCATGGCAGTTAGCTACACATACACCTAGCTAAGCATGTCTTTAGCCCCAACATGCACTAAGCTACACTTACCTAATAGCTTAACACACACTAGGGAATGGGGGCACAGAAACACAGACAAGGAATACCCAGTGGCTAGGCTAGGGGACCGTCAAAGGCTAGGCTAGGGGACCGTCAAAGGCTAGGCTAGGGGACCGTCAAAGGCTAGGCTAGGGGACCGTCAAAGGCTAGGCTAGGGGACCGTCAAAGGCTAGGCTGAGATCACGTCAAAGGCTAGGCTGAGATCACGTCAAAGGCTAGGCACACTGGGCAACTAGGGAAGTAGGAAACACAGGACAGCTAGAGACACACAGGGGCTATGGCTAGAAGCATGCTAGTTACTGTAACTCAACCTAGACTTTAGCTAAACATGCTCCTAGCCACACACACACCTACCTTACCTGCTCTAGCTAAACACAAGAACAACAGGAGGACAGGACTGAATCAGCTCCACTAACACAGACAAGATACACAGAAACATTGCCAATAAGAGAGCCCAAGTCAACACAACTAAACTCAAAGTACAAACTAAACAAATAACAAAACAAAACAGAACAAAATGCCCACACAAATGACAGTGGTGTTACCAAAAATGCTCGACCCAGTTTCCCAGTCTAAACAGCTATTTATAGATTGATTGATGGCTACCTCGGTTCAGGTGTGCACTCGCATCACCTGACCGAGGTGCCTGCTGGGAAACTGAGTCGGCCAACAAAAACTACAAAATAAAAACAGTGCCCTCTAGTGGCGGGCCCTTACACTCAACAATTTACAACACCTCAGATAAGAGCCGTTATGAAGGTGTTAAGCATAAGAGCATAAGTAGCAGATACATTCTACAATGTAGAAAGAAATAACAGGAAAGACCATGCAATTAAAAGGTGTTGGATGAATAAAAAGTCATACAGACAGAGGAAATGAAGTGTACAGTCAGATTGTGTTGTTGTGGTTCACAACAGTGGAAGACCACATCAGGCTGCAGCTCCAGAAACACCAAAACTGATGCATCTGGCACCAGCACCCACACTGTAACTTCAGCCATAGAGACCAGTCTACAACCCCACACCCCATCCCAAAGACAGATAAATATCCATTAAAGCCCCAGACACAAATTTGCTGGATCATTCACATGCATTCACATTATTTACATGTTTATTTATATGGCATATTCATGCAATTAAGGTGAAGTGTTTATTGTGTCAAAAGACGTTATTGTGCAAAAAGAATTCATTATAAATGCTTTTGGCATTCTGGGTGGACTTAGAGGACAGTTTGCGATGCGTTGTAGCTGGGACACGTGAAAGGTAGGATGAATGCGTCGCATGGATAAAGGGAGTAAAAGTCGGACGGTGCACGGATTGATTACCTTGGTTATTGTAAATGGACCGATGAAACGTGGTGAGAGCTTGCGGGAAAGTGTCCTTAGGGGGATGTCCCTGGAGACGAGCATGACTCTTTCTCCCACGTGATACCTGGGAGTCTTGGAGCGGTGGCGGTCAGCCTGTCTCTTGTACGACCTGGATGCTTGCAGTAGGGATCGTCTGGCTCGTAACCACGTCTGTTTGCAGCGGCGGACAAAATGTTGCACTGAGGGGACCTCTACTTCCTCCTCTTGAGAGGGAAACAGCGGTGGTTGGTAGCCCAAACAGCACTGGATGGAGAGAGGCCCGTGGCGGCTGACGGCAAAGGGGTGGCCCCGATGAGTTTACAAAAAGCTCTCCAGAAGTGTGAGGTGAACTGAGGGCTACGATCTGATACTATGTCAGTGGGGAGACCGTGGAGACGGAAAACATGGAGGATTAGCTGCTCAGTAGTTTCCTTGGCAGAGGGAACCTTGCGGAGTGGAACCAAGTGGACGGACTTGGAGAAACGGTCAACGATGGTCATGATACAGGTGTTCCCATCGGATGAGGGTAGACCCATTATGAAATCCAGCGAGACATGCGACCAGGGCCGATGAGGTATGGGCAAGGGTCTGAGAAGGCCGGACGGTGGGTGGTTGTTGTGTTTGCAGCAGGTGCAGATGTCGCAGGCTGCCACAAAGCTGGAAACGTCCCTCCCCATCGTGGGCCACCAAAAGCGCTGTTGAAGGATAAAGAGTGTCCGAGCAGAGCCTGGGCGACAGGACAGCTTGGATCCATGGCCCCATTCCAGGACCTGTGAGGGTAGACAGAGGGGAACGAAGAGACGATCTGGAGGGACACTGCTTGGGCCGGGCTCCTGAGTCAATGCCTGCTTAACCTTCGCCTCTATGTCCAGTTCCGCGGCAGCTACCAAACAACGTGAGGGCGGGATAGTGTCGGATGGCGTATAGTCATGGGGAAATGAGAACTGGCATGATAGAGCATCAGGCTTGGTGTTTTTGGAGCCAGGACAAAGTTGAACCGGGAGAAGAAGAGGGACCAGCGAGCCTGTCGGGCATTAAGCCTCTTGGCCTTATGTAGGTATTCGAGGTTCCTGTGATCAGTCTATATTAGAAATGGGAGCTCGGGTTCCTCCAGCCAGTGCCTCCATTCTTCTAGCGCTAGCTTGATGGCTAGTAGCTCTCGATCGCCCACATCGTAGTTCCTCTCGGCCGGGGGACAGACAATGGAAAAAAAAAAGGAACAGGGGTGCAGCTTGTTATTCCTTTATCCCTATACCTTTGGGACAAGATCCCTCCGGCACCAGTGTTGGATGCATCCACCTTCACTACGAATTGGCGGGAAGGGTCGGGGATGATTAGTATAGGAGCTGAGGTGAACCTTCTCTTTAGCTTGGCGAAGAGGACCCATCTTTCTTTTTAACAAAGAAGAACCCCGCTCCTGTGGGTAAGGAGGACGGTCGGATGATGCCAGCGGCGAGGGCCCCCGTGATGTATTCGTTTATGGCTCCTTGCTCTTGGCACGTGACAGAGTAGAGACGGCCCTTTGGAGGGAAGGTACCTGGATGGAGGTTAATAGGACAGTCATGGGGTCGGTGCGGAGGGAGTGAGGTTGGAGTCTTGTTGAAGACTAACTTGAGATCGTGGTATTCAGCGCGAACATTAGAGATGTCCGGAAGGGCCTTAGGCTTAACTGGAGCAGAATCTCCTACTCGGAGATTCGGGTCCTATCTAGCCGCATAGGCACTTCCTGATCAGTCCGTCTCGGAGGAGAAGGTGATGGCGAGGGTCCGAAATTCGATGGCGTAATCATAAGTGGAGCGGGCTCCCTGGCGGAGCCTCAACAGCCTGCTCCCAGCCTCCCTTCCAACATGAGAATGGTCAAAAACCCTCTTCATCTCCTTGGAGAAGGCACCATGTCATAGCAACATGGATTGCGAGCTTCCCAGAGGGCCCACTGCCTGTAAGGAGAGTGATGACGTAGGCCACCCGCGACTGTTCTGAGAAGAAGGTGGAGGCTTGTAGCTTAAAAATCAGTGAACACTGGGAGAGAAAAGATCTGCATGTACCTGGCTCCCCTCCATAGGTGGGTGGGGCTGGCAAGCGTGGTTCGCGCTGGGCTTCAGAGCTTGTGGATCGTGCTGAGTTTTTGCATCTCTGTGGTGAGGCTGGCGAGAGTTTGCCTTGTGGTGAGGAGCTCTTGCTGCTGCTTCCCGAGACAAGTGCCCTGGTTCTTAAAAGCCACTCTCATCCTGTCGTACTCTGCTGGATCCATAACTTGGCTGGATTATTCTGTCAGGGGGTGGCGAAACGAGCAGGCAGAAAGATGGATCCAGGTGCAGAGAAGCAGGTGGTTATGTAAGGCGTTGGGCGAGCTGTGCGACTAGAAGAGATGGGAGGCAGCGTGGTAGTAGAAGGGCGAAAGGGAGAGTTCAAAACCGTGTGAACTGTCGGCAGAGGGCGTCGAGCTGAAACGGGGCGAAGCTGGGTCGTAGTCGAGGGACGAGAGCGGAAGTTCAAAGCCGTGTAATCTGTCAGCGGGGGCGACGAGCCAAAACAAACACAAAGCAGGGCCGTAGTCGAGAAACGAAAGTCAAAGTTCAAAGCCGTTAAATCCGAGTGTGGTGATGAATCCCAGACGTGAGACAAGAGGCAAAAACGAGAAACAAAGCGAGGTCGATAACGTGAAGAGAATTATGAACTTGAACGCGAGAAAACTGCGGCAAAAAACACACAATAATCCAACGGCGCGCTCGCGCACTGCGTCTCCTTATAAGCCGGAAGAAATCAGCGTCAGATGAGAAACCA
Organism: Clarias gariepinus; assembly: GCF_024256425.1. Taxonomy (NCBI): domain Eukaryota; kingdom Metazoa; phylum Chordata; class Actinopteri; order Siluriformes; family Clariidae; genus Clarias; species Clarias gariepinus. The sequence continues at coordinate 44,160,629 of NC_071101.1, read as the reverse complement.
GTGTGCCGGCGGGGCGGTCCGGGGGCGTGTGAGGAGAGATGTTGGCGTGGGAAAAACAAACCAGAGTGGTGAAGAGCATGACAGCGTAAGAAGGGAAATGTCAAAAGACGAAAGCGGTCCTTGATCAGCGCAGCACGCTGAGAGCGTGACAGTAATGTTTGAGATTCTAAGCAATAACTGGGGAAAGTAGGGATGCTGAGAGTGCTACAGCACCCTGGCATTAAGGGGCCGCACCTCTCACTCTGACTAATGCTCTGACAACAATGTAAGGGTAAAATCCCCTGTCAGACATTATGGAAGGTAGTGTAGAGAGCTGCTTTTTGCCCACTGAAGTAAGAATAAAAAAATATATTTAAAAAAATACAGTATTACAGTGCAGGGATTATTTAAGTCAAACATCTTAAATCTAAATATATCACTATATATAAACTATAGAAATGGGAATGTATATGTGACAAATAAAAGCTTTTCTTAAAAAAAAAAACTTTAAAATGTTATTGGTAGTAAATGCACACACACACACACACACACACAATAATGTTTAGAACAAAATTGCACTGAAACACCAAAACTGTATCATGAGTGTTAAAATCGTAATCAGTGCATATACACTTACAAAGAGAACGCAAAGAGTGAATACAGTAATCACGTACCAATGCAAAGTGTATTGAAAAAGAATAAACAAGAATTATACACAAGAACAACATTTTATACTAATCCTGTGTAAGCTTTCACCCCAATATTTTCTGGAAAAAAACCTGAGGAGACAAGCGCAGATTTTTTTCATAGACCAAAGTCATGATTTATTACAATGTATATGGAAGTTAACAGGGCGGGGCTAAATTCACTGCATCATCACAGGTAGCATGGGTCAGGCAGAGACACATCACCAATTGGCTTGGGTCCTGTCATGTACTGGCCAGTCATTTAAAATGGATACATCTACAGTATATGTGTGTGAACTATCTGTGGACCTTTAGGGCAAAGTTTATTAAAACAAACAAACAAACAAACACTGCACTTGTAACTGTATTTACAATATATCTATTTAGAGCATGTTATCTTTTCACATTTTCATATTTTAATTCCATTCCCCTTGTGAACGTTAGTGAGTACAGGTTGGGTTTAGTTCTGTACAGATGTTGCAGATGCTGATGTCTGTTAATGTGTGTGTTCCTACAGGCTGCACACTGGAACGATCCGGAGAGACAAAACTCATCACTGCATACACAGGAGACTCAGTACTGCTGCCCTGCTCCTGCACTGACCTCCACAGAACACCTGGGACATTCACATGAGAGAAATACACAATAGTGATTTCTCCTGAGAGTGATCAGTACAAAGGCAGATTTCAGGTGGTTAATGATCACTCTTCAGGAAATCTCTCTCTGCTCATATCACACCTGACTGTAGAGGATGAAGGAGATTACAGGTGTAGTGTTGAAGGTGGTGAATACAGATACGTCAGACTCACTGTTGAAGGTAAATGACTCATTTTTATACACAATGCTACTTCAGTGATAATCTCATGACAGATTAATCTGATGTTGTAGATCGACCAGATAACAACTCACACCTGATTAACAGACCAGATTGTCACCTACACATTTAATTATTACTTTATTGCTCTATTTCGCCCTCTAGTGTAATAAACATAATTTTTTTCTGATCTTTCCACTCAGTTATAGTCCTCTATATGATTTAAACACTGATTATAAATTCATTTGATGAATTTACATTTAATCTGTACCAGTCTCAGTATGTGTAGTGTGTGTAGGGGTGTGTGTGTTGTATTGTATGTGGTGTGTGTGGATTGTAGCCAGTAAGAGTCATTCCCTAACCAGACTCACTTTTTTCTTCATCTTGAAATTAAAGTGACACAAAAGCAGATTATTTCACAAACTCTTCTGTCCTAGAGACTTTTTTGTAAACTCCTTCCATAAATGTCATATAAAATATCTTCTGTATCAACTTTTATACATACTTGTTTTAAATACAGTATGCTTATTTTTTGGCTTATGTGAGAGAGTGACCTCTGCTGGCAGAGCGGAGAAATGTCCTGAGTCCTCTGGGCCAGAAAACCAAAGTGACCAAAGAGACATTAGTTAATACGTTAATAAAGACATGGCAAATTCGAAGCGCAACAGATGACATTGTATATTGCTATGACATGGCATTACCTGAAGACAGTGTGACTCGATTACAGAATAGGAGGAGGATTTGGGAAAGCAGGGAAAAAATGCACAAGTTCACCGAAAACAACACAGAATAGCGCACCCTGTTTACTTTCATTATTTTACAAAATCATACAGTTTTTTTCGTCATTGTGACACCTAAAAATAGATGCAGGATTATTTTATATAGTCGAAATAAAACTTTTTTTCTAAACATGGGTTATTGTTGTTTATCTCCTCCGCTTTCATTTTGTACGTAGTCCAATCAGCGCTTAATCGCACACAAAGTTTTCCCAAGCGAGGAGGAATTTTGTTGTAATATTTATTAATATTTATGCCGTATAATCAGGGGCTCTTATTCCTATTAATCCTGGGATTTTGTTCTTTTAGTGTTACTGTGTGCGCTTTACAATGGCAGGCAACATTCAAATGCAAATTATTCACCCTCCCCAGGTGTGAATCAGCTGTTTTCACCTATACATTCAGAGAAACTGAAATACACCTCTCCACACTTTAAGACCTGGATTCTGAAGACCTGCAGTGATTCGGGACTCTTTTTAAATTTGTGGAAATAACTGGTGACATTATTACTGTTTTACTGGAATAGAAGAAATGGAGATTTTTCTTATCATAACATAAATTGTATTGGTTATAATCACTCTATACACAATCATTTTCTTTGGTATTTTTATAAAATATTGAAAGTTAATATTTTATAAAAAATTTAAATAAATAACAAAAAAAGATTCTACTTGTATTTTCCTTCTCTAAAATAGGATACAAATCACGGGTTGTGTATTGAGTGATTAAAAACAATAGAAGGCATGTTATGATGACTTTTCTCTAAATAATCCGTGTTCACGGGGGTGGGGCTAAGAAACACGCATCTCGGTTTATTCATTTTACTCCCTTTCATTTGGGGTAAAGTGACTGATGTGCCCACCTTTTTTTTAGCAAAGCTTCTGTTTCACTGAATAATCCACTATTAACACCTCTCAACACACACAGACACACACACACACACACACACACACACACACACATACATCAAAACACAAAGAAAGCAGATCAGACGTCATGAGCACGTCCCTCCCCCAAACAGCGCAGCAATGAGCATTTACTTACATCTGAACTGAGTCGTTTACATAAATCATTGATCAATAGCTTATGATACATACATGTAAACAATTTATTCATACAGATGTACCTCTATTACATGAAAATTTACAGGTTGGTTACTGAATGATTTACTCCGATAAAGAGCTGTATAAGAACAGTGGCAGCGGGCACACCTAAACATAAATGCAGGATGCTTTAATAAATATGGGCTATTGTTATCCACTTCAAATATTTGTTACTTTAGTTTAAACAAGGTTTGGGCTCGGGGCGTTGAGCATCGTGATCCTCCTTTTTAATTTCGAGTATACACAGAATTTCAGTTCATTTTCTGATGTGCTCAAGTTCACCGAAAACAATACAGAACCCTGTTTACTTTCTTTATTTAACGATTTTTTATCATTGTGAGCGCACCTAAATAAAAGTAGAGTCTTATAAAGGCTATGTAGGTTACGTATATAGGTTTATTAAATAGTTTTTGCACATTAATCTGACAATGTTTTAATTTTATGGTCATTTAGTTTCATTTATTTAATGTAATAAATCTATTACAAATTGGAAAAACATAAATTAATAATTTAATTTAAATTATAAATTTGTACTGGAATGTTACTACTGTGATTATGAATTTGTTTAGTTGCAATGTTTTACTTAATTTTATCTGCAACTACGTGCGGCTCTAGATGATAATCCTGGAGAGAACGAACTAAGGTGTGAAGTCTCAGTCTATAGTTATATAGCGCCATTCAGCAGTAAAAGCCAGCAAATGCACAAACCACTGCTTGTCCACCTACTGAAACTTTGTACAGAAAAGCAATTAGTAAAATCAATCCCACTATAAAATGCTACAGAATAAACCACAGTTCATTCATAATACTGTGAATATGTACTGTACAGGTTTGCCTCTTAATTGGTGATGTCTTGATGCTTGTCAAAAAAAAAAGGAAAAAAAAAGAAATCTTTTTCTCCATATCATCGAAGGGGAGTCTCTCTCTCCCTGTCTCTCTCTATCTCTCTTATGACTGTATCTGTATATTGCGCTAAATGCCCAATTTATTATCTAGATTTAAATAAAAACAAATATTTTACAGCTAAATATTTGTTGTACTAACTTTGGTCTACAGTAAAATACTCATGGAGGTTCTTACAGGGTCGTACATCTGCTTATACTACAAGATTTAAAGCCAATCATTTTAAAGATCACTGGGGTACAGGCCTGGACTGACCATAGGGCATACCAGGCAATGCCCGGTGGGCCGACGCACATTTTTGGGCTGGGGCTGTCAGCCATAATTTAATATTTTTGAAAAAGTTTATTGGGCCAAATTATTTATTATTGCAACGAGACACGAATCGCGGCCCATAGGTTGACAGTCTTAAAGGACAATGAAAATCTCAGACAAAATCTTTTATTTAGAGTATGACCAGAGTTTGAGATAAGTCCGTCTTTAACAATGGATGAACCAGAAAAGAGAGAAAAGAGCAAGGGGTGCAGAGAAGCTGCGGGAGAAAAGACGCAAAAGCCTACAAGTGGAAGCAGCAAAATGTGCGAAAATCATATTATGTGCTGAAATAATTTTTTACAAAGGTTATTTACTTCCATGCAGGTTACTGTGGTTTAATGTTTGAAACAAAAAAGTAAGCACATATATCCTTTGATGTGTCATATGCCTCAGCATATTGTTTAAATAATCATGGTGGGCCGCAATGGCCAAAAATGCCAGGGCCGTTTTTTCGTCCCAGTCCTGCCCTCGTTGGGTGTGTGTACACTGTTCACAGAATGTGGGGATGATGTCACTAAACTGCTTACCCATGTGGTGTGTTCACACTGTCACTTCCTCCAGCAGCAGTTGGTCCCTTTGGTTGCGTGTCACTAAAGCGGAAGTGTGTTTATCTGTTCAGAGTGAAATACATGCAGAGTTTCAGTGCTGCAGAGGAACACAAGATAAAAACAGACTAGACATGTTCTATCTCCTGTTATATTGTAGTAAAATTCCTGCAAAACCTTCATAAGATTTGTTTTCAGTTAAAAGAACATGTGAGCATTGTGTAGTTTGTGTTCTGTGGATTAACACTTGACCATGAGTGTGACAAATGATGAGAGACATTTAAATTTCAAATGAAACTCAATAATCTTTTTCACTCGTGTAAATGAGATAAATTTTAGATTTATTTCTCTTGTTATTGGCTGGGTCAAAAGCCTCTAAATATGTTTTGCTCTCACCCCCACAGTGTAAAACTGTTTCCCAGTATTTGTGCATAATGCAGTGTGTTGTGCTGTTGGAAGTGTTTAAAATAGTATTTATTTGTCTACTCGTTGTTCCTACTATTATCAATACATTCTTTTTGTCCACAAACTTTGGCACTTAAAGAAGGTCATACATTGGACTGATTGTGCTGTGAAGACCGATATTTTTTTTTATTTTTTATTTTTTTTATAGGCCCAGAGGACCATATCTTTCTTAATTTTACATGCATATCATGTTAGCGTTTAGCAAAAAATGCACCTACATCTCCCAAGCAATAATCTCAGCAGAAATCACTTCATTTTTTAGGTCTATCTGGTCATCTGTTCTGGAACATATCTTGTAAGGACTATACTGTCAAGTGCATTTGCAAAACCCATCAAGCTCCATGATGAAACTGGGTCTCACAAAGACCATCCCAAACTTAACTCTGCTGCAGAGGAGAAGTTTATGTAGAGTTACCAGCCTCAGAAACCATCAATTAAAAAACAGCACCTCAGATTAGAGCTGTTATGAAGGCTTTACAGAGCAGAAGTACCAGATACATCTCAATGTTAACTGTTCAAAGGTAGAAATTGCATATTTTGCATGCTTTCAGTATTGATGTATAAAATATATCAATCAGGAAAGACCATGGAGTAAGAAGGCATGTTTGATCGGTAGTGTACAAGAACAGACAGACAGACAGGTAGCGTTGAAATGACAAGATGGCACCGGTGAGGTCGGCTGCCATCCTGACTGCTCCAACCCCCTCTTCTTTGTTTTTGTTTTTTAAGTTAGTTTTCAAAACCAGTCAATTTATCACCATTAAGTACATTAGGTACGATAGAGACACCCTTGTTTCTATTGGTATACAATGTACTTACAATTCGACATTCCGGATCCGAGCTGGCTAAGTGAGATCTTGAGGGAGAATAAAGGACGCGACGCGAAGCGGCGGCCCCGAGGGAAACGAGCCAGCGTCAGGAACAGGTTGAGAGCCCGTGCACACCGCACACCTCTGCCTAGCATCCTGCTCGCCAATGTCCAGTCACTGGAGAACATACTCGGTGACCTCAGGGCCAGGATAAAGTTCCAGAGAGACATTTGTGACTGCAATCCCCTCTGCTTCACCGAGACATGGCTGAACCCAGCAGTGCCAGACCACGCCATCCAGCCGGCCGAGTTCTTCTCGGTTCACCGCATGGATAGGACGCGGGGCCAAAATACAAACAAAGGCTGAAACAGGAAGTTCCGGTTTAGAGGGAGGTCGCGCACTGGATGGACCAATCGGTGGCCGCGTTACAGAACGCACTCGATGACGCAGATTGGGACATGTTCAGAAACAGCTCCAATGACATCAGTGTCTTTACGGAAGCGGTTGTGGGATTCATCGGGAAACTAGCGGATCATACCGTGGAGAAAAAACTCCAAAACAGAACAGAACGTTTCCCAATCAGAAGCTGTGGGTGGATAAAACCATCCGCAATGCTCTGAGATCTCACACCGCTGCCTACAACACGGGACTTGCGTCGGGGGGATATAGACCCGTACAAGTCCGCATTATATAATGTCCAGAAGGTGGTAAAAGAGGCGAAGCAGCGCAATGGGAGGAAACTAGAGTCACAACTCCAACAGAGTGACTCTAGGAGCCTGTGGCAGCGACTAAGGACAATAACGGACTATAAGGCACCAACAAACGGTATGAGGAATGCAAACGTGACTCTGGCAGATGAGCTGAACACATTCTATGCTCGCTTCGAGGCTGCAGCTAAAGACGCTAGCGATGCTAGTGGCGCTAACGGCTACAGACAGGAAGACACCTGCAGCACCGGAAGCGCGTTCATCATCACCGAGCGCGACGTGAGGAGAGCCTTCAAGAGAGTGAACGCCAGGAAGGCAGCAGGACCAGACGGCATCTCAGGCCGTATTCTCAGAGCCTGCGCAGACCAGCTAGCAGCTGTGTTCACTGAGATATTAAACATCTCTTTATCTCAGTCAGTGATCCCCACATGCTTCAAAGAGTCCATCATTGTTCCTGTCCCAAAGAAACCGCATCCTGCTTCCCTCAACGATTATCGCCCTCTAGCCCTCACCTCAGTAGTGATGAAGTGCTTTGAACGCCTGGTCAGAGACTTTATCATTTCTTCACTACCAGACACACTGGACCCACTACAGTTTGCATACCGTCCGAACCGTTTCACAGATGATGCAATCTCCCATCTCCTACACTCACCTGGACACTCACACTGGAGAGGGAATTATGTTAAAATGCTTCTCTTTATCGACTACAGCTCTGCATTTAATACCATAATTCCCTCCACACTCACCACCAAGCTGATCATGAACAATGCTGAGTCAGCCTACCTGAAGGAGATTGGAAATCTGGAGAACTGGTGCCAGAGGAACAATCTGCTCCTGAATGTCAGCAAGACAAAGGAGCTGATAGTGGACTTCAGTACAAAGCAGGAGAGGAATTACCAGACCCCCGTCCTCAACAGGAGCCCAGTGGAGAGAGTGGACAGCTTCAGATACCTCAGTGTTCACATCACACAGGACCTGTCATGGTCCTGTCACATCAACACCGTGGTAAAAAAGGCCCGGCAGCGTCTGTACCATCAAGCGGTGCTGGACCAAGGCCAGGAAGATCGTGAAGGACCTCAGCCATCCATGCAGGACAGACGAGCTCTACAGAGGGTTGTGCGAACAGCTGAGCGCACCATCCGCACAGAGCTCCCTGACCTGCACTCAATCTACAGCAGGCAGTGCTGGACCAAGGCCAGGAAGATAGTGAAGGACCTCAGCCATCCCAACAATGGAATGTTTTTTCTGTTGCCGTCAGGAAAGCGCTTTCGCTCCCTGAAGGCCAACACAGAGAGACTGAGGAGGAGCTTCTTCCCACAGGCGATAAGGGCTCTTAACCATACCACCATGCAGAACTAATACAATCTTTTAACATCAATGGACATTATGGACAAATTCACGCACATCTACACTTACATGTATGCATATTGCAAATTTGAACACCATATTTTTTCCACCAAATTTCATTTTTTTAAATGCTCTATTGTACAGTATATATTTATTTCTATTTTTATTTCTATTTTATGTACAGTATACTTCTATTTTTATCCTAGTTAAATTTAAATTTTCTTTTATTCATATCTATTTCTTATTATAAGATTTAATTCTCTTTTTAAGGTCACTGGCTTTCATGTAAGCATTTCACTGCATATCGCACTGTGTATGACTGTGTATGTGACAAATAAAATGTTAATTGAATTGGAGAGGGAAAGAGGTGTACTGTACCTGCACACCTACTGTAGCTCTTCAATTAGCTAATCGTATAGCAGCAACACAATGCACAATGTGGACATGGATCAAGAGCAGCCCCTATGAGCCCACTCGCACTGTAAACCTGAATAAGTTGGCAAAACTCAAAAAATTTGAGTTATTCAGTTACTTCAATTTTTTTTATGTAATGATGTTTCCAGTTTTAAGTAAACAGAAAAAGAGTTTGTTGTACTCATTTATATTGATTGTTCTTCACTTGCATTATTGAGTAGCCTAACTCATACTATTTAATAGCAATTATATACATTTTTAGTTGTTGCAAATCAAATAAATTGTTGTTGGTCTTTCGTCTGCTCACGGCAATGTCATTTCTACAAACTCATAAATATCAAAAAGTTCTAAATACTTATCAAGGTCTATTAATTTGAACTAATTGTAATTAATTACGTTAATGGTACTTAATATGTTTAATTACTTTAAGCATCAGGGTTTACAATAAATAGTGTTTAACCTTTAGAACCTGATAGGACATCCAAATATCCCAGAAAGCCCCATTCTCCCAGGCTCCTAGACATGCCCTGTGAGTGTTGAGACTGCAGCCTACAATACCACTGGAACACATCAGAATGACCAGACTGCTCCGGGCTGGGCTGACGGTTCAGCTGAGCCCTTTCCCCAACATTGTTGAGCGTACAAGGAGACTCTGAATGCACAACACCCCAAAATTGAGGTGACTGGATCAGATCAGTAGAAGACCACATCAGGCTTCACCTCGAGAGAAACCCAACCTGAGCCATCTGCCATCAGCTCCCATGCTGTGACATAGCCCAAAGAGACCATACCACATCTCCACCCCATTCCAATGTCAGATAAACACCCACTAAAGCCCCAGACCCAGATCCTCCAGACTCATTACACTACAGTAGCAGACTTTACTTAGCACCACAAATTAACTACAGACACCAGGCTTTTTCGGGGATGAGTCTGCAGTTTATTCACAGAGGACAGAAAATTAACACATGCCTTCAGAGTCGATGTGATTCATCTGACTCTTCAGTCACAGGCTATTCTGATTTTACACAATCACATTTTATATAACGATTAACATAACCTTTCTGTGTCTTACTCATGACAATTGAATTCCATGCAGAACAAATTAAATGATACAATAAACTTAATAAACAATACATACTTTGATATCATGGACAATATATCTCAATTTCTCAGATTGTATAGTAGTTGTTTTTCTTATTTTGTTACACAACCCAGCAGTTTATTGACAGAGGACAGACAATTAACACACACCTTCAGATTCGATATGATTCATCTGAAGGATGGAGAATAAAATGCATTAGTACCGTCCTCCGTAACAGCAACTTCAATTCCTATTCACAGATTAGTCAAACATACATTCTGACTTTGAAAGAAGTTTTTCACATTGTCTTCACTCAATGATATTTTCACAGACTCAATCCACCAAAAAGAATTATATAATTCAATTCAATTCAATTTAATTTTATTTGTATAGCGCTTTTAACGATTTACATCATCACAAAGCAGCTTTACACAATCAAAAGAATTAAGTTTGTATGAAATGTGAATGTGTATGAATCAAAATTATATGATTGTCCCTGATGAGCAAGCCTAGGACGACGGCGACAGTGGCAAGGAAAAACTCCCTGAGATGGTAATAGTAAGAAACCTTGAGAGGAACCAGACTCAACAGGGAACCCATCCTCATCTGGGTGAAAACAGATAGCAGGGATTGATGTGCATAATAATATGCGAGACTGGAAGTTCAGTATGAGAGGAGATGTGTAAGATTAAAGTCCAGTTTGTTCCTGGAGGCTCAGGTAGACTGTGAAAAATTCCAGTCCTGAACTATTGAGCGACTGAAGTCACAGGTCCTCAGAGAACAGCTGTCTGCATCAGTTGAGGACAGGACCACCTTCATGTAAAAGTGGAACCAACCCCAGTCACCACACGCATTCCAGGCAGACCACACGGGGGCATCCATGTAATGAGATCTCCAACCAGAAGCAGGACTTCAGGATGAGTTAGAGAGGTCCAGCGGGCAGAGGGGGTCTGGATCACTGGCAGCTCAGGAGCGACATGTATAGCTCGACAGAGAGCTAGGTAAAGGAAAAAGGAGAGAGGGAGAGAGAGAGAGAGGAGAGAGCAGAAAAGGAGAGAGCAAAGAGATGGAGAAATAACAGTTAGGTATGGTCACAGTCGAACAATATAAAAAGTGAATGTATATTTAGTGCAGAGTGCAAGCAGAGACTCTGGTAGGACTAACTATGACAGCATAACTAAAAAGGGAGAGCTAGAAGGAAACACAAACATGAGGGCTTCCAGAGATGTAAGGCAACCAATCACCTCACCGTCAACAAACCTGAGTGATCAATGAGAGTGGGGAAGACAGCATCCAAACATACCAGTTCACCTAATACTCTACGTCCATGAGTCCCCCAGATCTGCTCCTTTACCTAAGGCTAATCTATTTATAAAAATGCTTGGCTAAATAAATAGGTTTTTAGCCTGGACTTAAACACTGAGACTGTCCCGAACACTATTTGGAAGACTATTCCATAACTTTGGGGCTTTGTAAGAAAAAGCTCTGCCCCCTGCTGTAGTTTTAATAATACGCGGTACTGACAAGCAGCCTGCATCCTTTGATCGAAGTAGGCGTGGCGGATTGTAAGACACTAGTAGTTCACTCAAATACTGCGGCGCGAGACCATTACATGCTTTATACGTCAAGAGTAGTATTTTAAAATCGATGCGAAATTTCACAGGAAGCCAATGCAATGTAGATAAGATAGGGGTGATGTGCTCATATCTTCTGGTTCGAGTGAGGACTCTCGCTGCTGCATTCTGGACTAATTGAAGCTTGTTTAAGCACCTAGTTGAACAACCAGACAGTAAGGCGTTACAATAATCCAACCTAGACGTGATAAAAGCATGAACTAGTTTTTCTGCATCGTTTAGTGACAATATATTTCTTATCTTGGCAATATTTCTGAGGTGAAAGAATGCTATCCTGGTAATATTATCTACATGTGCTTCAAATGAAAGGCTTGAATCTATAATCACACCGAGGTCTTTTACTGTTGCACTTGATGGAACAGAAAGGCCATTTAAAATCACAGTGTGATCAGAAAGCTTACTTCTAGCTGCTTGTGGTCCTATGACTAGAACTTCTGTCTTATCAGGATTAAGCAGAAGGAAATTAATTAACATCCAATCTCTTATGTCCTGCACACATTGCTCAACTTTAGTAAGCTGGTTTTTCTCATCTGGTTTTGCTGAAACGTATACTTGTGTGTCATAAGCATAACAATGAAAACTAATACCATGTTTACGAATTATGTTGCCTAGAGGAAGCATGTAAAGGGAAAAAAGCAGTGGGCCTAAAACAGAACCCTGTGGAACACCAAACTCAACTTGAGAATATGAAGAATGGTCACCATCTAAATCTACAAACTGATAACGATCAGTCAAATAGGATCTGAGCCATAAGAGGGCCGTTCCGTTAATTCCTACTACATTTTCTAATCTGTGAAGGAGAATACCATGATCAATAGTGTCAAAAGCTGCACTGAGGTTGAGTAACACAAGTATAGTGACACAATCCTGATCAGAGGCCACTAGGAGGTCATTTACTACTTTAACAAGTGCTGTCTCTGTGCTGTGATGAGGCCTAAATCCTGACTGATACAGTTCATGTATGCTATTCCTATGTAGATATGAACATAGCTGTTGTGATACTACCTTTTTCAGAATTTTGATATCGGTTTGATATCGGCCTGTAATTGGAAAGCTGACAGGGGTCAAGGTCAGGTTTTTTGATTAGTGGTTTAATAACTGCTAATTTAAGGGATTTAGAAACATAACTATTGCTGAGTGAACAGTTAATTACTTTTAACAGGGGTTTTGTTATTGCTGGAACTATCTGCTAGAGAAAATGTGTCGGTATAGGATCTAATTCACAGGTTGACGATTTTGAAGAGGAGATGAGTAAAATTAGTTCACTCGCTTCAAGGGGAGTAAAGTATTCTAGGTTCTGATGTGATGTGATTATCATCTGTATCACTTAAATTGTCTGGTTTTAAAGCCTGAATTTTTTGCCTAATATTTATGATTTTGTTATTGAAAAAGTTCATGAAATCATCACCACTGTATGTTGTTGTTGTGGAGATTAATGCAGTGGTCTTGTTTTTAGTTAATTTAGCTATGGTATTAAATAAAAATCTAGGATTATTTTTGTTATTTTCTATAAGAGTGGAGAGATACATTGACCTAGCAGCACTGAGAGCTTTTTTATAGTTCAGGATGCTCTCCTTCCATGCTATTTGAAAAACTAACAATTTAGTTTGACGCCATTTGCGTTCTAATTTCCGAGCGGTTTGTTTTAGAGTGTGTGTGTGATCGTTATACCAAGGAGCAAGTTTCTTATCTCTAATCATTTTTCTTTTAACTGGAGCTACATTATCTAAGCTATGACGAAGTGTTGACTCTAGAAATTCAGTCGCTTGATCGAGTTCTGTGGAATCAGATGGCGATCCAATCAAAGTTGATAACTCTGTAAGATTATCGATAAAGATCTGTGTGGTATTTGATGTGAATGTACGTTTAAGGCGGTAGCGCGGTGCTGTGCGTACATTACTACTATGAGACACTTTAATCGAGACAAGACAGTGATCTGATATAACTTCAGACTGTGGAATTGTAATTATGTTTCTTATACTCAATCCGAAGGATAATATTAAGTCCAAAGTGTGACCTGCTTTATGAGTGGGTCCTACTACACACTGATTTACTCCTACTGAGTCCAGTATGGACATAAATGCTGCTCTCAGAGGGTCTTCTGGATTCTCAAAATGAATATTAAAATCTCCAGCAATCAACGCTTTGTCTACGGAAACTACAAGGTTTGAAAGGAAATCTGCAAATTCACAGAGAAATTCAGAGTACGGCCCTGGAGGTCTGTAAATGATGATTAGCGGAATCGTCTGAGCTGACTTTATGTTACTAAAGAGAATTTCAAATGCATTAAATTTAAATCTGTGTTTTTGTACGATAGCCAGATTATCGTTGTAAATAACTGCGACGCCTCCTCCTCTACCAGTTAACCGAGGGCATATATATAAGAGCACTTATTAACACAGAAAACCCACACTTATTTTTTGGCGCAGGCGGAAACATGAAACAAACGTGCATTTATAAAACTCTGAATATATATCAAAATCCCCAAGAGGTAAATACAAGTTTACTCATTTCACTTTCATAACTCCCTTTTGATTAATACTAGCTCAAACTTCAACTAGTAAAGCACATTTTTGTTCTTTTGATGCAGAGCATCGCAGAAACATACCTGACTATCCCCAGTCACAGGCTGTTCTGAGAGAGCAGGTGCGACCGGTCCACTATTAATGACGTCACTCCCAGATTAATGATATGTAAAAGTAATAATGATAAAATATACTTGAGGTTGTGAGTTAATTTTTGGTTCTATTTCACTTTGTCTTTATCTTTGCATTTATTTAATGTAAGGGGTATACGAGAACAAATTAAGAGGTAAGCTGTATTTTTGTTTTGCAAGTGCCTTTTAAGGCAGATTTCTTTTTTTTTACCAGAGACACACGCTTTGACATCAGATTTAAATTTCTGGAAAAAACAATAGGGGGAAAATATATGGATGTCATCCGGAAATAGCAAATCTGCTGGTGTTGCCATATTAAAGGGATGCTTTCAAGGAAAAATCCTTAAGAATGTAGGTCATGATTCAGGAAGATTATTTTAGTTGGAATATATGGGGAATGTTATTATTTTAGGTAAGGAATAAAGGCCTTTAAAAGGCACTTATGGAGAATTCAGTAATCTTTGTCTGAACTTAGACTGTTGTGATGTGTGGAGATTTAAAATCCACTACAGTGCCATTTCACTTGGAACAACAAAGACTAATCTAGGAGATCTAGGATCGACTTTTGGCTTATTTCATCCGATTTATTGGATAATGTGGAAGAAACTGAAATAGAACCCTTGGGTTTCTCGGATCACAATATGATCACTTTAATAGTGTGTATAAAGAATCAATTAACTAAACATAAACCAAATTACTGGAAATTAAACTGTGCACTTTTGAGCGATAAATTCTTTAAACAAAACGTAATTAAAGCCGTAAATAAAAATTTGAAAAAAGCCAAGAAGGATAAAATATTTGGGAAAAATTGGGATTATACAAAATTTCAGATTCGTAAAATAAAATAACACATATGGAATTAGGTAATTATGTAACAACAACAAAAACAACAGTTAGTTGTTATTTTAAGACGCAGAGGTCAGCCTTTCTGTAATAGTTCTTGCAAGAACAGTATTGTCAAGTGCATTTGCAAAATCCCAGGAGGGCGAGACCAAAACCTACCTCTGCCGCAGACGACAAGTTCATTTAGAGTTTTCAACCTGAAAAATTACCAATCTGCATATAAAATGAAACCTAAGATAGTTACATATTTACACTGAATGACGCATAGATAGTATGCGTGATCCCTTGCACCATCTGCTGAGAGAAATGAGAATTGCAGGTTGGAAAAGGCAGGAAACGGCATGAGCGGTGCACAGCTGTCAGTCATGCCGTTTCACTTGGATCTGATGCTGGTAAAGTGAGATTTTGTATGTTGAACAGATTGAATGAAAAATAAATGGGATATTTTAGTGGCCCTTTATTTTATTGACTATTTAATACAAACACATTTAATACACTATTCAATACAACTGTCTTAGATGTAAGTTTATATGCTGTCCTCCAAACACACTCAGACCCTCTAAAACAAACCAAACTGAGACCATCTCGAGTCCAGGTTGTGGTTTGCGTAACCTGTGCAGTATGAACACCATGTGCTCCACGTTAACTTGACTTTGTTACCATAAAATTTTAACCTTCTAGGCCTCCCATGGATAGATCAGTGTTGTACTGGGACTCAAAAATACATCAACACATTTGTTATATTGATGAAGGCAAACCTGTTGTGTAAACAAATATGAGAAAATGCTGGAGCTGTGTTTTTTTTTTTTGGATAAAAGACCTGATAATGCTTACATTTCTCAAGCAACTTCAATGAACCATTTTGAAAATTCATGTTCCATTTATGAGCTACGTGTATTCAAAAATAGGTTTTGTTTGCAGTTTTTTATGAATTTCTGATAACTGCGATAAAATTGCTGCTTGCCGCCCAAAAGAGATAAAGTGTGTATCAGCTTTAGGCTCACATGCACTGAATCCCTGGTGCTAAATATTTTGTTGTTATAAAGAATTACAAAACGTTATGTTTTATTAGGCGTGAATTCGCTTTATTTTTGTGGTGCACATTGTGGAGACGTCCCTATATTTCCCTATATGTCATATACTGTGCATTTTAATGTTCATGTAATGTGCAGAAGGTGGCACGGTGGTGTAGTGGTTAGTATTGTCGCCATGCACCTCCGGGGTCTGGGTTAGATTCCCGGCCAGGCTCGATTCCCGTCTCTGTGTGCGTGGAGTTTGCATCTCCACTCCGTGCTTGGTGGGTTTTCTATGGGTACTCTAAATTTCCTCCCACAGTCCAAAGACCTGCAGATTAGGCAAATTGGCTGTAGTGTGTGAGTATCTGTGTGTGCCCTGCGATGTATTGTGCTTCTGGAAGAAGGGCCAAAATTTCTCATAAACACACTCCTCAACCTTGTGGAAAGCCTTCCCAGAAGGCACCTGTTATATCACAAAGTTTGAAGTTCGAAGTTCAGCCTTTATTCATCACACATGCGTTAGTGGACAGTGAAATTCTTTATTCTTCTCATATCCCAGCTTCTTGTTACTATGCAGGGGTCAGAGTGCAGGGTCAGCCATTTCACGGTGCTCATAGAGCAGACAGGGTTAAGGGCCTTGCTCAAGGGCCTAACAGCAGCCACCTGGCGGAGCTGAGGCTCGAACCACCGATCTTCCGATCCGTAACACGGAGCCTAAACACACTGAAAAATGACTCAATTGATAATTTTTTCGAACTCAGTCTTATTGGCCTTGGCTCATTTTTTGTGAATATCATATATCAGTAAACATTTTCAATGACCACACCCTGTACACCCCCTACACATTAATGTTACATAGAGGATGTTCAGGTCCACTGGACCTGGGGCTAATAAAAGTTTGAAAATTGTAGGTCCTGTGTACCTTAAGTCTGTCCTCCTCCTGTCTAGGACTGATTTGTGTGTGTGTGTGTGTGTGTGTGTGTGTGGGTGTGTGTGTGTGTGTGTGGTCTGATCGGACTGGGTCCTGTCATGGACTGGATAGACTGGACTCATGTCTGACCTATTTGTGACCTTCTCAGGAAAGATTTCTAAAAGCAAGCAAACAAACAAACAGACAAACAAACAAACAAAAAGAAAAATACTGTAATTGTATCAGTATTAACAGAGTATCATATTCATATCTAGTAACATACCCATTTAGAGTAGGTAGGCCTTTTCTCTGTTTTTTTCTATTGTGGCGCTCAAACAGTGCTTCCTCCTTTAAAGTTATTGGGGCATATGGCATTGTTCTTCTTACTGTATAAATACACACTCAGTAAGAAAGTTAGGCCAAGAAAGTGAGTACTCACAGTTTGATGACCATAACTGAGGCGACATCGGGCAACTCAATGAGCGTTGTACTGTGGTTTGTTTACTCCTTTTATACTACCTGGTTCGCGACCGCATTACTTCCGGGTCCTAGTGCCGGTCGCGTCTTGAGTGTGCATGACAGTAACACAGAGCCTTAATGCATTGAGCCACCACTACCCAGGTTAATAATCATATTATTTTTTTTTTTTTCAGGAAAGATTTCTAAAAGCAAGCAAACAAACTAACAAACAAACGAATACTGCACTTATATCAGTATTTACAGTATATCCATCTTTTCCAACGTGGCGCTCAAACAGTGCTTCCTCCTTTGAAGTTTTTGGGGCGTATGGCATCACTCTTCTTACACTCTGCTTTCATGCTCAGACAGGTGAATTGGCAGCGTTCAATTCTCTCGCCTTTTATGAAACAAGCTGCAAAAGGTTAAATGGTGGCACTCAGATGAAATGAGCCTAAACAGGTGAACTGGCGGTATTGCGTGCTGCGAAGTCTGGTGTAGCGTACTTAGGCTGGTATACTGAGAGCATTGTGTGCTCAAGCTGGTGCATCAACAGCTAGCGTGCTCACCTTTGAAGTCCGCGGGGTGCAGCGTATCGCCCAACTTACATGCCACTCATGTGTGCAGCTTGGTCCAGGTTGGTGGTTTTATGGCCCCCCTGGAGCAGACAGGATTAAGGCCTTGCTCAATGGCTCAACAGCAGCAACCTAGCAGAGCTGGGGCTTAAATTAGCTGACCTTCCAATCAGTAACTCAGAGCCTTTACACACTGAGCCACCACCGGTTCTATTTCTTCCTTCTTTTTTTTCTGTATTCTGTAACCTCTGCTGGCAAAAGGACAAATTTTCCAAGTCCTCATGAACAGGGTCATGTTAAGGCTTCCAGATAACCAAACTGACCAAAGAGACATTAGTTAGTACATTAATAATGATAGGTGAAGTCCGTAGATATTGCTATCACATTAAATATGGCTCTGATTTTTCATTTTTGCTAATTTAATGTAACCCTAATAACACTAATTGAATAAATAAATAAATAAATAAATAAATAAATAAATAAATAAATCTGAGTCTTATCTTCAGTGAAGTTGACGGTTCAGAACTATTCATCCAGTTTATAATAATGTGCTGGATGGTTCTTAAACCAATTGCAAAATTTTATAATATTCTTTGCTTGAAATTGTCCATTCTGAAATTTTGTAAATTTGTGACGAGGCAGTGTGTGTTTTGTTCTCCTCTAAATACAGCTTCATGCTACTGAAAGTGAGTTATAGTCACTTCGATTAGAATCTGCTATAAATCGATATTTTAAATAGGAAGCTCTAACTCAGTGTGGTGTGAGTTTAAAAATGCTGGTGTGTGTGTGTGTGTGTGGGTGTGTGTGTGTGTGTTTCCCTTTTCTCCAGATCAATGAAGCTCAGTCTAATCTAATGTTTTAACCAAGAGTTAGCATTGTAAAGTTTGTCTTTGTGGATATTTTAAAACTAGTGGATTGTTTTTGTGCTTTATTTTAGTGAACATTTAAGATGAACACAAACTCCACTAGATGTAAGTTTAGATGTTGTTAATCCACCACAGGCTGGATGTTGTAACAGCAATGCAATATGTTGATGTTTGTTCATCCTCCAGGTTGCACATTGAATCAGCAGACAGTGTATATGACTGGATACGTGGGACAGTCTGTCCTTCTGCCCTGCTCCTGCTCTCAACTACAAGCCAAACCACACACTCTCAGATGGATGTTTTATAAAGGATCTGATTATAAAGAAATCTTCCCAAAGGACCAGACAAATCTCTACACACACAGAGTTCGGCTCATTAATGATCTTCATCCAGGAAATCTCTCTCTACTCATATCACACCTGACTGTAGAAGATGGAGGATATTACAAGTGTGAGATCAGCAACAATGACTATAAAGACGTCTCACTCACAGTTAAAGGTAAAATGATCTCCACTCAGAGTGAATTAATATTTGCGTAATCCAATGAAAAATTGAACACATTTACAGCCGTGTATTGTCTAATTTACTCCAAAAAAAAATAAAATGCTTCTGTTTCATGTTCTGCCCATTTCCCATGTGAGACAGACGCAGTGTTCATGATTATGGATTATCTGAGTGTGTGTTCTGATTCACACTACAATTCCTGTATTTATTTATAACAGATTAAATGTTTTTCTCTGTGCAGAGGCTACAAAAAGACCTTTACAAGAAGACACACCAAAGAACAAACCCACTTCCACAGCAGGTACTACACACCACTGTAACACACAGTCAGGATAGTTAGTGCAGGTTAATGCATCAGCTTGGAGCCAAACTCAAACACAACACTCACACACTACATTTATCTGTTTCTTCTAGTTCTTGTAGACGTCACACCAACAAAACCAACCCTGGTGGTCAAGAACAAAATGACCACACACCCTGAAACATCTGGAAAAGGTAAAGATTAATTTACTGCATTAACGTCATTAACACTTTTAGTGATTCATATTTGTTGTGAACGTTTCCAATACAGGAAAAAAATCAGAAATGACAAAACTACACTTTTAAAACTGTTTACAATCATCCAGATTTTAAGAAAGTAAAACCAGCTACATAAAATTACTAGGTATAAACAGCATAAAATATATTTCATTAAATTTGTTTCAAATAAGTGCTAAAGGAAGAATTAAACATGTTTTAATTAAGTTTAGATCTTCTGGAACATCTGTCTTACAGCTGTCCCTGTGAAAACTGTTACTACAGTGGTTACCAGTGGTATCTCAATGGTTATTACCATCGAGCTCACCGCCGTGTAAAGACGACAGCGGCCAAAATAAATCAGTTGCATTTCAAAGTCATTCGTAAAATGGCCGCCAGGTGGCGCAAAGTGACATTTTCACTCGTCACAGTAAATTCAATAGTGATGGTAATTTCCACATGAGTACTTTACACAACAAACATGAAAAATCTGAACCAGAGCTATTTATATGTACTGTACAATAATGAGTAAAAAAAAAAACATTGGTTAAATGTTGTTTAGATTATCTTCACTAGCTAACAATTTGATTTGTACAAAGTATAAACTGTCATATAGCGTATCTCCATATCTGTTTATGGTTTTTTAAGTTGTGGGTTATTTCAGGTACTTTAAACACATTGTTTTCCTGCTCATGTTGAGTCATATGAGATGTAGTGGGTCATTTACAAATGAACACCTGGTTGGGTTATTTTCACCCAACAACTGGTTTATTCATTATTCTTTCGTTTCTCCAAATGGCAGCCTGCAAAATGTTTGAAACATTACTGTTATTGTGTCACAGGTGTAGTTTTAAGAGTTGTTTAGACAGGAATGCATGTGTATACAGCTCGAAACCTCCATCAGTTATTAAATATAGCGTCTATTAATAATATTTGTTAATTTAATTTAAATGAGGTTTGGGCTCAGGAGGTTTTAATTTACTACCTACTCTAAATCAGCACTAAACCGCACGCATAAAGTTTTCCAGAGCGCACCAGCAGAACTATACTAATGATTATAAATGCGTCGGGAAAACAGCAAGCAGACTGACTCTGACCATTTAAAAAAACGTTTGCGTTCATTTTCTGATGCGCTCAAGTTCACCCACTGCGCAATGTGACGTCGTGGTGACGTCTTTTCCATATAATTTTTGAACGTCCAATTTCCGTCCATTGATGTGGTTGTTTCGTAACGACAGGCGACGTCTTTTTTTGACGTCTACCACACGTCAAATGTTGATGTCGGTGGAACGTCTTTTCCATGTCATTTTTGGATGTCCAATTTTCGTCTTTTGTAAGATAGAAATAAGGCAGATAGGCTAGGCTACCATGATTTTTTTATATATAAAATATAATTTACTTAAATTTATATATAATATGTACTTTTTTTTAATACTGCAGCATTTTATCTCCGGAAGGATTTTGGAGAACAAGTGAGCTTGCTTGCTGCCCAATGCTAACAGCTAGGTGTACTTTATTTACACACAGCACTATATAGCATGAACAACACATTCACCCGGGACCTACACCCAATTCAGCCTAAGCATAAACCAGAGCACATTCAACAAGTCAAAAACACCCTAACACACAAACATGGCCGAAGCCACTAGCCCAAACAAACTTCCCCAACATGGTGAACACACAGAAACCCTCCCGCAATGCATGATGGTCGTCAGCCGCCGCCCTGCCTACGCCACAATACAATATGAAATAAAAATTTTAATAACTTGATTATAGGCTACTTTAAATAAAATAAAAACTGTTAGGGAAACCTCTCGGGTTACTTTGCTGTAATTCTGTTCCCTGAAAAGGCGGGAACGAGATGCTGCGTGAAAACGCTATGGGAAACATCTTTTCATGTTGCCGGTTGTGAAGCATGTGTGTATCAAACACGCCAAATTTTTGGCTTTTATAACCTCGGTGGGTGACGTCATCTGATAAGACGCACCTGCAGGTTATAAATAGCAGTGAACCGGAAACATTCCTCAGATTGATTTGTCTGAACGGACGTCCGGTCACGTAGGCAGTGCGGCATTGGGACGCAGCATCTCGTTCCCGCCTTTTCAGGGAACAGGGTTACAGCAAAGTAACCCGAGATGTTCCCTTTCAAAGGCTACACTCGATGCTGCGTGAAAACGCTATGGGAACAAGAGTGCCAACGCCGCCGCACTGCAAGTGTCTGGACTCCAAGGTTGTGTAGCGTGTGCGCACAAGGCCGAGAAGGTCTCAGAACTATGTCTGGGTAGCTGACTCGAGGACCCGTGAGCCCGGAGTAACATGAACATCCAGACTATAAATGTAATAAATGTGTGCGAAGAGGACAACCCTCCGTGTTACACACTTGCTGCAGGGGAATATCTCTTGCTAGTGCAATAGATGAGGCGATCCCCCTGGTTGAATGAGCCCTGATTCCTAGAGGCGAAGTGAGCCCACGCGCCTCATGGGAGGGGGCAATAGCCCAGTGTAGTGGGGGCCACCCCCCCTTGCGGCCCCAGACCATGTAAAAGCTGCTCTGACTTACGCCACTAGCTGATGCGGTGGACGTAAATCTGAAGAGCACATACTGGACACAGTAAGTGAAGTCTTTCCTGCTCCGAAGCTGTAAAGGCGGAGGACAGAAGGCTTTAAAAACAATAGGGTGCATGTTGGCAAATGTGTGCAGAGAGGACCAACCCTCCGCGTCACACACTCGCTGCAGGGGAATATCTCTTGCTAGTGCAATACATGAGGCGATTCCCCTGGTTGAATGAGCCCTGATTCCTAGAGGCGAAGTGAGCCCACGCGCCTCATAGGAGAGGGCAATAGCATCTCTCACGAAGCTTGTGGCCCCAAAACATGTAAAAGCTGCTCTGACTTACGCCACTGGCTGATGCGGTGGATGTAAATCTGAAGAGCACATACTGGACACAGTGAGTAAAGTCTCTCCTGCTCTGAAGCTGTAAAGGCGGAGGACAGAAGGCTTTAAAAACAATAGGGTGCATGTTGGGAATGGAACTTTTGGAAGATAGTTAGTGAGGATGCAAAATGGCCCTGACTAGCCCAGGGGCAAAGTCTAGGCAGGATGGGGAGACTGACAGATCTCCGATCCTCTTAGAGAGGTAAGACCATTTAGAAAAACCATCTTGAGGGTCAGAAACCTGAGGCGCTGACTCTAGTGGTTCAACAAGGCCGAGGACAAATTTTTCCTGCAGAAACTCCAGCACTGAAACAATTCGGCAGTGGACTGGGTCTACCTGCTTCGTCATGCACCAACTCTTAAATACATTCCATTTGAGGGCATAAGCTCTTCTAGGGGAGGCAGCCCTAGCACTTAGAATAGTCTTAATTACGCTGGCTGGAAGACCAGCTTGACTTAGTTGGTCCTATTCAGGGACCGCCAAGGCGTCCAGACGCAGGGGCTGGAAGTCAGAGAGTAGTAAAGGGGACATTTGCTGATCTTGCGAGGAAAAGAGGTCCACCTCCACTACATGAAAATTTCCCAGAATGTAAATCGCCCTAAGGGACAGGAACCTGGTGCGCTAGCTATTTAGCGGCGCCCTGGCACCCTGGCGATTAATATATGAGACTGCCATAGTGTACCGTAGGATTGTTATATAACTTCGCCTCATGAACCTAGTGGCGACCGAGTTAACGACATCACCAAGTAGGCCGGGAGGCGAGATGGGGCATCAAGGAGGAATACACGATCCTTCTCCCTGATGCCCCTGAGATTCAACGACAAGTGCCTCTCCGCAGAAACCATCGCAGCCATAAAATGGCCGATAACACGAGCCGTCTGCTTTGTTGCACGAAGAGACTAGTCTGTGGCCCGGCGTAAGTCCAATACACCCTACTTTGAAGAGCCCCGCCAGTACTCAAGTCTCTCAGCAGGTCAGCCTGGTAGGCATGCAAAACCGCCATGGTGTGCAATGGAGCACCAACCTGACCTGCTGCCTGAAAAGCTTTTCTCTCCAGGGAAGATAAAAAGTCTACACAGCTTGAAAGGAAGTAATAGCTTTTCAGGAAGGATGATGTCCCAGAAGAGAGATAGCCTGGAAGCGTCTCTTCTATCTGGGTGTCTTCATATAACCCCGCGCTTTTACCTAAACTATATTTAAATAAATGAATAAGTTGATGGCAGGAAAACACGGGATGAATACAGCTTACTCCATGAAAGAGTTAACTCATATGGAGATTGCTAAGAGGAGAGAGGGGAGAGAGCGTCGTTGAGGCTCTGCCCCCCGGCCACCCGACAGAACCTGCCGTCTATGTTTTTATTTATTTATTTATTAATTTTAATTAATTTATTTTTTAAGTGCTTAGAGGCTATTACCATCTCCGCGGAAGCAAGAGAGAATGTTTATCCTTGCCAATTCACAAGAAGCGCCAGGGCACGCTTGAGAGCGGACAGAGGAATTTCCCGATCCGATGAGAACGCAAAACAAAGGAGTTTTTAAATCCGTCTCTCACAGCTCTGCCGGATGCACCAGTTTAAGCCCCAGGAATGCGCGGCGACTCGAGGCCTCATAAGTAATGTGAGGCGCGCGCATAGCACTTAATCAAAGCAGTAAAGTGTAAAGATCGCCCTTCGATATGGATTATACACACGGAGGGACATCTCGTTTAAAACTCTGCCATTATCGGTGAGTTAAACACTTATTTTGCTGGTAAGACACAACACGCTCACAACTAGGTGAAGACAAGAATCTGAGGAATGTTTCCAGTTCACTCCTATTTAAAACCTGCAGGTGCGTCTTTACAGATGACGTCACCCACCAAGGTTATAAAAGCCAAAAATTTGGTGTGTTTGATACACACATGCTTCACAACCGGCAACATGAAAAGATGTTTCCCATAGCATTTTCACGCAGCATCGAGTGTAGCCGTTGAAAGGGAACAGGAAAATGTAAAAAAAAAAGAAATAATTATATATATATATATATATATATATATATATATATATATATATATATATATTGTTTACCAAATAAATAAATAGTCATACAGATAATAAATCTTGTTTGTTTATAAATAATCTGTATTCATATGTATAATCTACGGTGGCCCTGAAGTGCAAAACAAATTAACAAAACTGAAAACAAAATAACAAAACCCAAAACAAAATAACAAATTCAAAACCAAATTAACAAAACGGAAAACAAAATAACTAATATCTGACTGGCCGAGAAGTGCAATACAAATTAACAAAACGGAAAACAAATTAAAAACCAAATAACAAAACCCAAACCTTTTTTTTTTTTTTTGGAAAGGGGAGTTTTGTTGTTTTGTTTTTGTTTTTGTTATTTTGTTTTCGGATTTGTTAATTTGGTTTTGAATTTGTTAATTTGTTTTCTGTTTTGTTAATTTGTATTGCACTTCTCGCCCAGTCCGATACAAACCTGAAAAGGTAGGTGTAGTTAGCGAATGATATGCTTACCGCTAATTAAACGAGACATCTGTCACTCAAGATATACAGGAAGTACTGTAGAAGCGGTAGATTTGTGAGTGTATAAATGTGCAAACATTATTGTGGTTTCAAATATGGCGTACTTACGGTGGCCTTGAAGTCAGTTTTGTTAATTTTTTTGCACTTCACTGCCATCATAGTTTAAAGTGAAGCAGAACACACAAGAAACAAAGATAAAGAAACAAGTTCCTACTTTCTGTATATCTTGAGTGACAGATGTCTCGTCCAATGGGTGCACGCCGTGACAGGCTGAAAAAACTTTTCTCCTCAAAAATGTGTAGATGAGGACTCAGATTAATGTGCAAAAACTATATAATAAAACTATATAAGACTACATGCCTTTATAAGACTCAACTTTTATTTAAGCGCACTCACAATTACGAAAAAAGTTTATGATTTTGTAAATGTTTGAAAGCAAATAAGGTGCGCTGTTCTGTATTGTTTTTGGTGCCCACTAAACATTGGACGTCGAATAGACGTGCAGATCATGTCTGTGTGTGTATCATGGGTTGTGTTTTAGGGAAACCATTTAGAGCTGAAGGAGCTCCGTCTCACTGGGGCTGAGGGGATTTCTGGGATTTAAAAACAGGAGATAACTTCATAAATGTAATTGTTATGAGGTTTCTTCAAAATCATACGACTGATTTAAGTTTATACACACACATGTATAAAGAAGAAACTTCTGGCTTTGGATAAAGTAGAACCTCATTGTTGTTTTCGCTGTAACAGTTTTTGCCTCTTTCCTTAATTAATAAATAATATTTGCTGAAAAGTTCACCACAGACTGTTTTCTTATTTTGCATTTTTAAACAGAACACAGAAGGAAAATTATTATTATTAGTGATTTACACAATATGAATTAAAAGTTATATTAAAGCAAATTGTATCAGGTGAAACTAATCTTTATTATTGATGAACATTTCTACTTACAAATCATATGTACTTCAACTTTTATTATTATTATTATTATTATTATTTCATTTTTTTGTAACATTTGAAATAAACAAATCATTAGTTAAAAGCAGGAAATAACTTTAAGAACTCAATAAGAAATATAAAGAATTTGAAAGTTTATGGTCACGAGTTGTGATTTTCAGCTCTGTAACTCATAAAATCAATCAATATCGCTCCTCGCTCATTAGTTAGGCGGCCTCCCCTTCAGATATGCGAAGGAGCGGGGCCGCGGAATTAGGCACATGAGCTGGTGAGCTATCCTTGCTAATGATCCCGGGCTTGCACCCTGCACTATAAAATACTCGGTGTTTGTTGGGTTACAGGGGATTTTACTACGCGGTGTGAGTACGATGCGCGCACAACAACGTGGAAGTGCGGCATGCAAGCGGGGTGAATGGAACGCAGCCCAGGAACGTCAAAGGTGAAAGGGGCCGGTCCGGCCATAGCGGAGAGCAGAGTCAGCGGTGAGCGCACCGCGCACACCGCGTAGTAAAATCCACTGTAACCCAGCAAACGCGGAGTGCAAGCCATCATTAGCAAGTATTCCGTCATGTCATGTGGGCATTATAAGATTTGTATTGAAAACTTCTAACTAAAAAATGGCAGCTGGCACGCCTAAAATAGACGCAGGTTATTTTTAATAGTCTAAATAAAAATCCTCCTCTTTAATTTCCTATAGCCTAATTAGCGCTCAATTGTACACAAAGTTTTGCCGAGCGCGAGAAATTTTGTTGTGCTAAATAATATTTATGCAGTATAATCATTACCTCCTATTCCTATTAATTTTAGGTTGTTGTTCTTTTAGTGTCACTATAGTGCTTTACAATGCCAGACAACATTCAAATACAAATTATTCACCCTCCCCAGGTGTGAATCAGCTGTTCTCACCTATACATTCAGAGAAACTGTAATACACCTCTCCACTCTTTAAAAACCTCTTGAATCTGAGGCTCTTCTGGAGACTTTCAGTGATTTAAATTTGTGCAATTTTAATCTTCTGGATTCTAGATTCTAAAGTTGTCATTGTTACCTTTTTTAATCCTTGGAATGGAAGAAATTTAGATTTTCCTTATGATAGCATAAATTGCATTGTTTTAATCACTCTATACACAATATTCTTTGGTATTTTTATAAAAAAAAAAAAAAACAGGTTAAAGTATTAAAGAATAAACTCATTAATATAAACATGATTGCAGCTGCACTACTGTCAGAGCGACTGCTAGTGAAAACTAATCAACACCTTCTGACCAATCAGAATCCATTCACTCACCGTCTGCATTAATTAACTTATTTTTTTTGCTGTTCACACTGACTCACACACACACACAGGTCCTGACAACAACACCATCATCATCATCTCTGGTGTTATTGTGGTTCTGCTGTTGCTGCTGATACTCGGAGGAGTCATGTACTGGAAACACAGAGGTACACACACACACACGCACACACACACACACAGAAAGAGAGGGATCTCATACTCTGTCTGGTTTGATTCTGTAGGACAGAGACGAGGACAGACTGAGACAGGTGATGGACAAACAGGACAGAGGACACAGCTGAAGGAGCAGGTGAATAAACACATCCACTATGGTTCACTAGCAGCTTGTGTTTTATCAAGAAGGGTTGTGTTTAATGTGTGTGTTATTGTGTAGGATGTTCACAAACCTCTACATTTAGAATTATACAGGTGTGTGTGTGTGTGTGTGTGTGTGTGTGTGTGTGTGTGTGTGTGTGTTTGTGTGTGTGTGTGTGTGTGTGTGTTTGTGTGTGTGCACAGGACAATTGTTTTTGTTGCTGATTTCTGCATTTAGTTATGTATGTATGTGTGTGTGTGTGTGTGTGTGTGTGTGTGTGTGTAGTATGTGAATTGTGTCTAATGTTTCATGTTTTCTTTTGTACAGAATGATTCTGATGTTCTCTACTCAGCTATGAATTCACAAACTAAACGCAATAAAGCAGAAGAAAAGGTGTGTATCATTTAAAATTCAAGTTTTTGTACTCTGTGTGTGTGTGCGTGGGTGTGTGTGTGTGTAATAACATGGTTTTAATGTTCTCCTCCTGCAGGATGATGTGACGTACTCGACTGTAGTCCACAGTAAACCTGTGAGAGCAGCACACACTCCAGTGACATCAGACGATACTACAGTATACGCCAGCATTAAAACTAACTAACACACACACACACACACACACACACACACACACACACACACACACACACACACACACACAAGAGGACACATATAATAATACATATTATAATATTTTTTAGATTTTTGCTTTGTGCTATTTCCAACTGTCTAAAACCTAAAATAAAAAGCATATTGTAAATAACAGAGTAAATGTCATTGCCTGGTAAACATCAAAGTCACACACACACCTAGTCTAGACCTGAGTAACTGAAACAACCACAGATCATAACACTGTCTACAGAGGCTTGTACAGTGGCTGGTACAATAATGGCTTGATTGATTGATTGATTGATTGATTGAGTGTGTGGGTGTGACTGATTTTTATGCTGGTCAGACAGTAATATTTGCTAAATTTTAAAAAGAATAATTCATTTTTTTCTAAATATTAATATTTAATTTTTTATAGCGTTGTTATATTTTGCGTTATGTTTAGATCTTTAAAGCAGCAGTTTGATCCACATATCCAGCTTTAAGCTCTCTGGTGAAACTGTGTGTGTATCATGGGTTGTGTTTTAGGGAAACCATTTAGAGCTGAAGGAGCTCTGTCTCACTGGGGCTGAGGGGATTTCTGGGATTTAAAAACAGGAGATAACTTCATAAATGTAATTGTTATGAGGTTTCTTCAAAATCATACGACTGATTTAAGTTTATACACACACATGTATAAAGAAGAAACTTCTGGCTTTGGATAAAGTAGAACCTCATTGTTGTTTTCGCTGTAACAGTTTTTGCCTCTTTCCTTAATTAATAAATAATATTTGCTGAAAAGTTCACCACAGACTTTTTTCTTATTTTGCATTTTTAAACAGAACACAGAAGGAAAATTATTATTATTAGTGATTTACACAATATGAATTAAAAGTTATATTAAAGCAAATTGTATCAGGTGAAACTAATCTTTATTATTGATGAACATTTCTACTTACAAATCATATGTACTTCAACTTTTATTATTATTATTATTATTATTATTATTATTATTATTATTATTATTTCATTTTTTTGTAACATTTGAAATAAACAAATCATTAGGTAAAAGCAGGAAATAACTTTAAGAACTCAATAAGAAATATAAAGAATTTGAAAGTTTATGGTCACGAGTTGTGATTTTCAGCTCTGTAACTCATAAAAAACTGTTAGTCTGTTAGCAGGAGGCACTAAAGCAAAAAAAAAAAACCCTTCTTTTTCTTCCTCTCTCTCTCTCTCTCTCTCTTCCCTGAATCCAATCAGATGCCAATCCCACCAAAGTTATGTTTAATATTTAGTCTTTGTTAATGTTTAATCCACTTTTTCACCTTTGTAGAAACTATAATCCACTATTCTACAGGTCATTGTGTAAGTCCTGTATAGACACTGGAGTATTAGTGACTGAACTCATTTATATAAACTGGGATTTGCAGCTGCACTTCTGTCAGAGATGCTGTTATAGAACATTAATCAACCCCTTCTGACCAATCAGAATCCAGCCAGTCATCTTATGTTACTTTAATTACTGCTGACAATGACTCACAGACACACTCCTTTATCATCATCATCATTATCATCATCATCATTTGCGGGTCTGTTTAAGCAGGTGAGTGTGTCTGAGTGATGAGGACAATATGTTTTGTTACTGATTTGTTCATTTAGTGTGTGTGTGTGTGTGCGTGTGTTAATATTCTATTCTTGCAGGATGATGCAATATATTTTGAAAGCAAATGAGTTTATTTTAAAAACATTTTGAGATTTCTTTGATGTGATCCATTTTGTCTGTACATATCTGTAAATGATGAAAGCTAACAGGATTGGAGGTTTGGATATAATCATTTAATTTTTAGGTTTAGCTGAAAAAGTGTTTGTGCGTTTTTATTTTATCAATAAACAATAAACGCTGAAAAATTCCCATGGTTGGTTTTCTTATTCTGCATTTTTATTCAGAACACAGAGTCCTACAGAAAAACTTACAGCATCCTCACTAGCAGAGGCAGCGCTACCATTAGACAAAAGTAAGCGAGCGTCTAGAGCCCCAAACTGCCAGGGCTCCCTGTCTTAAGTCGTACTTTTTTTAGCAAGCACTTACATTTTTTTTGTAAGCACAAGTATTTTAAGCAACCACTCACAACTAACATCTGAAATTATTAAAAATCCACTTGCTAAAACAGCAATAGAATAATTGCTGTTTTGTCATTACACCAGGCAAGTTGTTAAAAAGTTTTAGTCACCAGATCCAACACATACTACAACAGTGGAAGGTTATTTACTGCAGTTTGATTAAGGAGCGGGAGATGTACTACTACAACCATGGCACGGAGTTACCCAAGTGATGCAGAAAAACTGAAAAAACGGGAGGAGAACAGACAATTAAAAGAGTCTTCGACAAAGGTAACAGCGTTTTTTACACCAGTGCAGCAAATAGGTACTAAAAACTCTAATAATGCTGATAGCAACAAAGTCGGGCAAGACGACACTGCTGTTACTAGCAGCACTACTTCTGTTGATGAGCAAATGTTACCACAATCAGCAGCAACAAGTGATGTGGAATCAATTCGTGTGGAAATGCTGAAACAATGAAGCAAATATCCTCTGTTGTATTAAGTGACAGTGTCAATGCTGGTAGTGTAGTGCAGGAGTCTATTGCTGGTTGTTTAAGCTATGCTGACACAGAGAGCTTTAATGCACACATATATAGCGGATGACAACAAGCTGGTTCCTCCATCCCTCCTAATGAATGTGTTATACTTAAATATGACCCAGCATTATGGCCCAAGGAGCTTACAGACAAGGAGCACTGCTCATTGGTGCTGAAAGGACCAGGAACAGAATATTTCCTAAAAAAAAAAGAAGGGCGCAGATTTACTAATAGTAACTACTACATACAATTGAAGAATGGATAACCAGATCCTGGCTAATGTACAGTGAAAAAAATTATTGTGTTGTGTGCTTGGAGAGCGGGCACACTCTATCACACAGACTAAAAACATGCACAGCTATAGATCAGCTGCATCAAGATAGAATTGCTCTAAAGGTAAACCACTGGAAAGAGAGTCTATGTAGAATACTTGCAATTGTTTACCATCTAGCAGAACGTTGTATTGCATTTCGTGGAAAGTCAGAGAAGTTATTTGAGGCTGGCAATGGGAATTTTCTTGGTCAAGTGAAATTGATGACTCAGTTTGACCCTGTTATGCAAGAATATTTGAGAAAAAAATCAGGCTAAAGAGGTCAGTGACACTTATTTTATCAAAGACATTCAAAATGAACTCATCTCCCTTGCAGCAAAAAGTACACCTGATGCAATTGTCCAAAGAGCTAAGAAAGCCAAATACAGTAGTTGATCAATTGGAATGGTTATTACCGTCGCGCTCACCGCCGCGTAAAAACGTCAGCGGCCAAAATAAATCAGTTGCATTTCAAAGTAATTCGTAAAATGGCTGCCAGGTGGCGCAAAGTGACATTTTCGCTCGTTGCCGTAAATACAACAGTGACCGTTATACAGCGTATCTCTGTATCTGTTTATTGTTATTTAAGTTCTGAATTATTTCAGGTACTTTAAACACATTGTTGGGTTGCTCATGTTGGCTCATATGGGATGTAGTTTACAAATGAACACCTGGTTGGGTTATTTTGACCTAACAACTGGTTTATTCATTATTCTTTCCTTTCTCCAAATATCAGCCTGCAGAATGTTTGAAATATTACTGTTTATTGTGTTACAGGTGTAGTTTTAAGAGTTGTTTAGACAGGAATGCGTGTGTATACAGCTCAAAACCTCCATCAGTTATTAAAGATAGCGGCTATTTAGAAAACATGCCCAGTGATTTCTGAGCTTCAGGAAATCTCCCGGCGCTCTGCGCATAACACCGGGCCAACTCATGTCGGAAAGAATTTATAAACGGTTTCTAAACATGGGCTATTGTTTTTTTACTTATAATATTTGTTAATTTAATTTAAATGAGGTTTGGGCTCAGGACTTCGACTCGGCATCGTGATTCTCCTCTTTAATTTACTACATAGTTTTAATCAGCGCTCAGCCGCATGCATTGAGTTTTCCAGAGCGCACCGGCAGAAGTAGACTAATGATTATGAACGCGTCGGGAAAACAGCAAGCAGACTGACTCTGACCATTTAAAAAAACGTTTGCGTTCATTTTCTGACGCGCTCAAGTTCACCAAAAACAATACAGAACAGCGCAGCTTATTTGCTTTCAAACATTTATAAAATCACGTTTTTTCGTTAGTGTGGTGCGCTTAAATAAAAGTTGAGTCTTATAAAGGCATGTAGTCTTATATAGTTTTATTATATAGTTTTTGCCCATTAATCAGAGTCCTCATCTGTTACATTTTTGAGGACCATAGTTTTTTTTCAGCCTGTCACGGCGTGCGCCCAAATCAATATCGCTCCTCGCTCACTAGTTAGCTCCTTCAGATATGCGAAGAAGCGGGGCTGCGGAATTAGGCACGAATGGTAAAGAAGAGCTCTCCTTGCTAATATTCCCGGGCTTCCAATCCGCGCTATAAAATACTCGGGGTTTGTTGGTTTACAGTGGATTTTACTACGCGGTGTGAGTGAGACGTGCGCACACAACGCGGAAGTGCGGCATGCAACCGGGGCAAATGAAACGCGCCCCAGGGACTTCAAAGAAGAGCCAGCGCGAGCAGACGGAGGCAGGAGCTGCTGTCCGCGGATGGCCGTCGTACTCGTATTTTATAGCGCAGGGTGCAAACCCGGGATCATTGGCATGGATGAGCTATGTCCAGCTCTGTACCAGCATGTCATGTGGGCATTATAAGACTAAAAAGTGGCAGCTGGCACGCCTAAAAATAGACGCAGGTTAATTTTTTTATAGTCTAAATTAAAGACCTCTTTAGTGCCTCCTATTCCTATTAATCCTATTGTTCTTTTAGTGTCACTGTGTGTGCTTACAATGCCAGACAACATTCAAATGCAAATTATTCACTCTCCCCAAGTGTGAATCAGCTGTTCTCACCTATACATATTAACCTATACGTTCTCACCTAAAGTGTTTAGGTGAAATTCCACCTATACAAGTGTGACAAATATGCAAAGAAAAAAAATAGGAAGGGGCAAATACTTTTTCATGGCACTTCACATGTAGTCAGATTGTTCCACTGGGCTGAAACTGTGGCAGGTGGAGTTACTATACACACTTACTATACACTGATATGAATAACTTTGAATGATGAATGCTACGTTAATATGATCTCGGGCTTGCTCCACATTATAAAAGCAAAGCGCGGAGATGGAGATCAGGGAAGTACGTGATGTGGTGGAAAATAGGCAGTGGCGGTTCTACACTGAATTGCTCCGCGAGGAGACTAAGCGCCACTTCTAACCAACCAAACCCCCTGTCTGAAGTCTGCTCGGTCTTGTTAATTTGTTTTAAAACCCC
The DNA here is from genome assembly GCF_024256425.1 of Clarias gariepinus. NCBI lineage: Eukaryota > Metazoa > Chordata > Actinopteri > Siluriformes > Clariidae > Clarias > Clarias gariepinus. The sequence continues at coordinate 44,126,689 of NC_071101.1, read as the reverse complement.
CAATTCTGTGAATTCCCCCAGCAGCGAAACAGGTTTGATGACTTCACACCTGTTGTAAAGGTGAGAATGGGGGATTACAGTAACTGTGGGTGCGCTTCACCTCGGAGCGCGCTGTCATGTTGTATTCAATGAATAGACTAAAACAAAATCATGTTTGCTTCAGCATTGGAAACAATATTGTATTAGGCTAACTTTATTAAAGATTATACACTTTTGTATTCTTTGTCCAGGTAAATTTTTTGTAAGGTTACGCGAAAATAAGAAAAAGCTTTAGAGGTAAATGCTGTGAAATACTTCAAATGAACAGATTCTGTCTATAACAGGTCAGGGACAGTGAGGCTGGATCCAGCAGCGCACCACATCCCACATCATAATACATGCTGATGATGACCAACACGTCTCCCCTGATCTACCAGAGCCAAGTAAAAAGAATGGCAATCAAACAGAATAAAATTAGTAGCAGCATTAACTTGTGCTAGTTATTATGATGGTGGTCAATATTAATTGAAATAATGTTTCTCAGCATTATTTCGTGTTAATATTGACTACCATAATAATTAAAATAAGTAACTAGTTTACTAGCGTGAGCTACTGCTGCTACTGATTTTATTTCAGCTTACCTGTTCAGTTTTATTGCCATTCTTTTTAAAATATTGTCTTTATAGATTTATATGTTGTTTGTCTTGATGTTCTTGATGACCCAATATATGTTCAGTGATACTTAAATAACATGTTCAGTGATACACAAATAACATGTTTAAATAGCATTGATTTCTGTATTGTGTTATATTTTTATACTAGTAACTGGTGTTAAAAATGTATCTCCACATTAATGAGCCAATGTATTATGGTGTGGGCTGCTGTGGGCCAGGAAGTCCAGGGCCACTTTTTGGTCCCAGTCCGCCCCTGTAATAACGAATGGAGAAAGCGCAGTCAAAGCCCGGGGATTCTGTGTTCCGCGGGGGCCAGTCGTAAATAGCTGACACTCAGTGACAGCCAACGAAATTGAAGCATTTTTGCCGCTTTCCACGTGGTGTGGCGTTGCTTAAATAATATCTGTATAATATCCGTATATCCTATAAAATCGTCCAGACCCTGGTTCGAGTCCCGCTCTGGGTGAAAATGTAATAAATGTGAATCCTTTGTTTTACACTTTTTGCTTATGATAATCATTAAATTATAGCAACTGTGAGGTGAGTGCTAATGTGTTTCATAGCTTAAGCAAAAAAAAATTCTGAATTGCAAACATGTATTTAGTACTGAAGCATAACTTGATAATGTAATAGCTATATCGTGGCATTTTAGCGAATAGCACCGGCATTTTGAGCACTGGCTGGGAATCGAACCCGGGTCTCCCGCATGGCGGGCGAATCACCTACCACTGAGCCACCAGTACCCTTATATATTCGGAGCGCATAAAAACAATAAAACAATACTGTTATAGGCTAACATCATACATCTTTGTAGTCCTTTTGCACACGCGCGGGTGCGTTACAATAATAATAATAAATTCGGAGAACTACTACTACTAATAATAATAATTCTGAATGAAAATTAAGAATAAATACATAACAGTTTGAGCTTGACACGTTTATGAGCTCTGTCGCTTGCCGTCAATGGGCGCCTAAGAGACATAACATTTTTCGGCTTCAGTAGACACACAATACTTTAGACTGAAACACGACTGCCCCCTACAGGTATTAAAGGGCATTTTTACAGCTTGCCGCGCGCAGCCGCGGCAAGTCGTGGGATCCCTTTTCCGAAAACGTGCGTTTTTAAAGGCCAGATCTGTATCTCCATTCATGAACATTTTGTTGGATTCCTTCAGGCACATGAAACAACTGGCAAAGGCTAATGTGAGTCATTGTTAGAACACTTAGAAACACTCGGTTTGGACCTTTACAACTGTCAGGGCCAGTCATATGAAAATGGGAGTAATACACAGGGAAAAAATCAAAGGGTCCAAAAGAGAGTGCTGGAACTACAGTAAACAACAAAGGATTATGTATTCCTTGTGGAAGTCATACACTGAATCTTGTTGTCAGTGATGCAGCCAAGTCATCTGTGACTTCTATGAGCTTTTTTGGTCTGTTACAGCAACTTTACACTTTGTTTAGTTCCTCAGCTCACTGCTGGGACATTCTCAGGGAACATGTCAAGGATCTCTCAGTGAAGGCAATATCAACAACCAGATGGAAGTGTTGGGTTGAAGCTGTTAAAGCTGTTCGATACCAGCTGCCTAAAATATATAAGGCTTTAACTGCTCTGATGAAGTATGCTACAGAGAAAATGGATGCAGAAGTTCTTTAAACAGCTGGAAGCCTCCTCCGGGAGATGCAGAGATGGCCATTTATAGTAAGTACCATTATATGGTACAATGTATTGTTCCAGATAAATAAAGTCAGCAAGATCCTTCAGAGCCCCAAAATTTCAGTTGAAACTGTGAGGAGAACTATGGCAGTTCCAGAATTTCTTTAGGAATTCAGGGACCATAGATTTACAGTATCTTGCACTCAAAAAAATAACTTGTTGAATGAACGTAATTAAATTATGGAAAGAATTTCCACCTGATTTAATGGCTTTCTTTCAGCATTAAGCAATTTTGTTGGCCCAACTTAATGTTCTTAGGTTCAGTCAAATTAATTTTATTAGGTTCATTTAACTTATTTACTACAGCTGTGTCCAACATAATTTAATACTGTTAACATAAATGAATAGCGTTGGTACAACACATTTTTCAGTTGTAAATTAAGTTGATCTAACTCAAGTAAATTTAAATTTCAAGACCTGGTCAACAGAATTCTGTGAAGGAAGGAAGCATAAGACAAACGGGATAAAACAGATATTTTTATTTTACACCAGCAGCAACTTACAAATGAAGTCTCAATTTGAAAAGATGTACAAAACATAAAACACCACAAATAAGTATTAATCATAGAAAAAAAATTTAACACCAACAGAAAGTTTTGTACTTTATAACTGTCCGTTATGACTTTTAAATATGACCGTTAGAGACGGTTGGTCAGGAAACTCCTGAAGTCAGATGCAGACAGGACACTTTCACTCACAAAAACTCCTGTGAAAAAATACAGAGATAGATTCAATTAAAATTCATGATACTTAATTTATCAAATGAACAATATTTATACTTTCTTCCTCTCGCTTCACAACTCATGAGAACAGACCGAAACCAGAACCGAACCGCAGATTAAGCACGCGCATATAACCGTCGGTATTTTAAGTGTGATTAAAAATACGATTAAAAATAAGAAATAGCTTAAACCAAAATAACGTGACTAAACGTCGCTAAACAGCAGGTGACATTTATGTTCAGTATTTGGTTTCTATTTAGAAAGACGGAAATTAATTCCTGCTTACCTTTTCCACACGCCCGCCAAACGTTTGTCTTCTCAACACGCTGTGTTCTCTTCTCGAGATATTTCCAGTTTTGCTATTTCCGGTTTTCCTAGTGACAAGATCTATTTGGTTTATCTCAACATGATTAAATCTAATACATGGTAAGTTGTTGAATTTCATGTAAATACAACATAATTTATTCATGTTCATCTTGAAAACATGAAATTATTATGTACAAATCACATATTACATTTTAGTACATGTAACAGGTAGCCATGTTCATTTTTTTGAGTGTGGTTATATCAGATGCCAGGGAGAAAGCAGAGAAGACTGAAACAGAGATGAGCTGGCCAGAAATGCATCAGAGAAAAAAAAAAGAAGTTTGACTATGATGAATAAGTTTAAAATTAAGTAAACTGGTAAAGAGCAGTTCAAGTTCAGTTCTTTCAGTTATTAGATACAGCACTTATGACAGTAAAAGAGAGATTTTTACATTTAGAGAGCATCAATAAATTGTATGGCTTTCTCTACTCGACTGATATCATAAGACTGGAAAAATAATGCAAGATGTTGATGCTGGTGACCTGAAGCTGGAGATCAAGAGTGGCATCAGATCCTTTTCCACACATCTCCACACCATCTGAGATGCTTAATTACATATGGGTCATTCTAGAATTGCGGGTACATTTTGCATCTCCGAGATTAACCTTTTATTATTTTTCAAAAACAAAAAATGTATTAAAAGAGTTTTGAAAAATTACACAAATTATATCAAGCTATCACTAAAAATAATGTTTATATGTGTATTTAGGAACATTTTGTCATGTAAATATTAAATTAAAGACTCCCTCTATACCTATTTTTGACTGTCTATGCCTCCTGAATCATACATTCAGCTTCAATTATCAAAAGAAATATATAAAAATAAAAGTATTAAAAAGACAGAAGAAGAAAAAGTAGAAAATATACAACCAAACAGACTGAATACAGACGCAAAGAAGGGAAGGCAGGTATAAGGATAAGAGGTAATCATTTTAATAAGTATTAATTGGTATTCTTTGTGTCGCTCCAATTACCTGTCATGGGTTTTATACTTTAGTGACACAACATACAAGACAGAGGCCTATAATCAAATATTAATCTGCTGATAATGCAGGAATAAAAAGATCTGTGATATCAGATATGTGAACTGACAATGAGGTACTTTCTAATTGTAGAAAAAACATTTGGTTGTGAAAAGGTAAATTTTAAAGGTAATGCATTAGTTACACAGTTAATATACTCAGCAAAAAAAGAAATGTCCCTTTTTCAGGACTGTGTATTTCAACAATAATGTTGTAAAAATCCAAATAACTTTACAGATCTTCATTGTAAAGGGTTTAAACAATGTTTTCCATGCATGTTCAATTAACCATAATCAATTAATTAACATGCACCTGTGGAATGGTCGTTAAAACTGTAACAGCTTACAGAAAGTAGGCATTTAAGGTCACAGTTCTAAAAACGCAGGACACTAAAGAGACTTGTCTACCGACTGTGAAAAACACCCAAAGAAAGATGCCCAGGGTCCCTGCTCATCTGCGTGAACGTGCATTAGGCATGCTGCAGGGAGGCATGAGGACTGCTGATGTGGCTAGGACGATAAATCGCCATGTCCGCACTGTGAGACGCCTAAGACAGCGCTACAGGGAGGCAGGAAGGACAGCTGATTATCCTCACTGTGGAAGACCACGTGTAACAACACCTGCACAGGATGGGTACATCCGAATATCACACCTGCGTGACAGGTACAGGATGGCCACAACAACTGCCCGAGTCACACCAGGAACACACAATCCCTCCATCAGTGCTCAGACTGTCCGCAATAGGCAGTCCATGAGGAGGAGATGCACTGCAGTACTTCAAGCAGCTGGTGGCCACACCAGATACTGACTGGTACTTTTGATTTTGAGCCTCCCTTCATTCAGGGACACATTGTGAAGCATTTTTAGTTTATGTCTTATGGTGTTGACTCTTTTAGTGTTCATATAAATATTTACACATTAAGTTTACTGAAAGTAAAAACAGTTGAAAGTCAGAGGACGTTTTTTTTTTGCTGAGTATATGGTAAGTTTTTTTTTTTTTTTCTACAGGGCTGTTCTAGCTATCTGGATAAGATTGCTTTGGGATGACGAGTAAAGAGAAGTTTAAGGTAGGCTTTAAAAAAAAAAGCACTTAATGCAGAGGGCCCCATATCCATGTTTGCCTTGAGCCCCAAAAATTGCTAAATGCACCACTGCTCACTAGTCAATATTCATTATAAGCATATTCATATTTTTTTCTTTGATGAGACACACATTGAAACTGTTTTGCTATAGTTTAATGTTAAACAGCTAACAGCTCTACAGCATGATGGAGACTTTCCTATGCTACATAGATGATTGTAACATCTGCATAGTCTGTCCAGTTTCTTTACATCTTCCAGGCAGATCATTTACAGTGGAACCTCAGATTGTGAGTAACACACATGCACACACACAGCACCTGCGCACATAAACGGAAACAATTATCTGTCTGTATTATCTGAGTATTTTCACTCTTTTTTTTTTTGCATACAATTCTGCACATTTTGCACATTATCTTGTACATAACTGGACACAGTTCTACAGTACATTCCTTTTCAACTTTTCTATATTTTATTATATATTTTTAAAAAATATTTTATTCTAGTATTTTATTTTCATTATTTTATTATTTTTACATAATGTAAATTCTTTTACAGCTAAAGTTAAAGTTCCTATTTCTTTATATTTCTAATTATTAAAATTTTTAAATTTCTCTTATATCATACGGAATTTCCTTTTTGAAATTTTAGGTCAATAGCAGTCGTTCAAGCATTTCCCACGTATGTGACCAATAAAATTTGATTTAGAATTTTAGTTTACTTGTAATTAAAATTAGTATTAAAAAAGTAGATAACACAGGTGTGTTTTTACAGTATCTCCAGTCCTGATAAAAAAAGAACATCATCAACAGAAGATAAAGATGTTTAATAGCAGCAACAATCCTACACACTTGTATATTTATTTATTTGTACGCCTTAGATGTTTCTTTTCTTTTTCTGTTTTTAAAGTTGTTTGCATTGCTTAGTATATTTATGATTTAGCATGCTTATATTGAATTAAACCATTAGAACATTATGTGAGTGTATGGGTTTATCTTTCTGGGATTCTTGCTCTATTTTGCCTCCCAGTTGATTAAATAATGTTTTACAGTTATTTTGCCTCAGAATATCTCATAGGAATTGCACCCAAAGTTAATATTCTCATCACATTACATCACATTGTGTGTGTGTGTGTGTGTGTGTGTGTGTGCACGTGTGTGCATGTGTGAAAATATTCCTACCTCAGAGTCGTACATAAAAGTTTTTTTTTAAGCTTTCTACTCTTTTTTTTTTTTTGGTGAGGAATAGGACTGCCCTGAGGAAATTGTTTGATGTCACCTTTTTACGGCACTGAGAGCTGCAGTTGTCTTGACAGTTTTTTGTAGTTTTAAAAAGTGGAAAAGAAAATTATCAAATCAACAGCAGTTGTGTAAACGCCTTATGCACACAGACAAATTTTATAGATGCGTGACTCGGTTTCATGACGTTATCCTAATCAGACTGCTCCAATCACAACTGTTCAAAGCCTCTAATAATCTGTGCAGGACTGTTATAATCTGATCAAAATGATTTCTAAATAAAAGTGAAACTGGAGAGAGGATGAGGGTGTTTTGCTCTTATATTACTCGTATTTGGAGTAAGATGTAAAGAAGTAATAAAAGTAATATTCTGTCCTACTCTTACACCTAAAGGCAAAAAGTAAATGAAGGCAATTTGTGAAAGGATCAATGCCACCTGTCAGTTTGCCGCAGGTACCCTGAAGGGTGTGAAACACAGGGATGTTAATGAAGATGAAGTGCTGTTTATAATAGAGAATCTCAAAAACAGCTGTTTACATTCAAATAATTGAATAAACTAGTATGTTTAAAAGTATGTAAAAAGTATGTATAAATATAATTCTTTTAAATATGTGTACCATGGATGATGCTCACAGCTTTATGAATGCAGCTTCTTTTATGTTGATTTCACACTGCATGGTAGGAAAAGATTTTATATTAAATGTCTTTTTCATGTATTGGCACTAATGCCCCTTCAGGCTTGTAGAATTGGTGTCTGTACATGATGTCACTCCTGTTCCAGGCTGCGAGTACGGCTCGGCCGTCTGCTGAGGGACCTGGAAATGCTGCTGAACCAGAGCCCAAAGAGAACGAATTCCAAGCCCAGCCTGCAATCCAAGAGCCTACTGAAGCAACATAAACACCAAAAGCAACATGCTCGACTAAACCGGACCGAGGGGAACCCAACGTGAACCAACTGGCACCGGAGAGGCCGAGCACGGCTGACAAGGTTACAGAGTGCTCAGGTGTAGCGCTGAAGTCACCTGTCCTCTCGGTGATGGGTACGAGGGGCGAAGAGCCGCCAACTGGAAGCAGCAGCCACTACACTGTCACAGGGGGATGAGGCAGACATGGAGATGGAAGAGGAGCCCCTCTTCAAGACACCTAAAAGGAAAAAAGACCGCAAGGGAGGAGGTAAAAAACTCCCCAAAAAAGACACCGAAACAGAATCAGACAGTGACGGTTACATATCGGACTCTGTGCTGATTCTCACCCCTGAGGAAGAGAGAATGCCAGGAGTCCATACACAGCTTCTTAGAAAAGACAAAAGGAGGGTCAAAAATCAAACTGGAAGATTACTTTCCAAACAAGAGACAGTTCATTCACGACGTTAAATACTACAAAAAACACAAAGCTTTCATTGACCTAGAAATATTCAGAATAAAGAAATGGATTACTAAAATAAACAAAGAAATCGCTGAGGAGGACTTTTTAGAATGATTTTACATCTCTGCTGGACACTGGTATGTTTTCTTTTTTATATATAAGACTATTTTTTTTATCTATATACCTTTTAATGAATAAAGTAAACATTGCGAGCTTAAATATTAATGGGGCAAGAACATATAAAAAAAGAGCTAAACTTTACGAACTATTAAAACAGAAACACGTCAATGTGGCTCTACTGCAGGAGACACACAGCGACTCCAAAAACTCTGCGACTTTTTTTAAACGGGAGGCTTTTAAAAGTGAGAACTTTTTATGAGAATGAAGTCTTTGTTTTTATTTGTGTGTACACTTCCACCAAGGCAGTAGAGAGGATTATGTTTTTAAACAAACTACACAACGTCATTAATGACTGTAATTCTGCTGATATTTTAACTCTGGGTGGGGATTTTAACTGCACAACCGACAATCTGAACAGAAACCATAAAGAACCTCACATGGCCTCCCGTAAATGCATGTGGGAGATGATGGAGGCCCAGGACTTAAGTGATATATGGAGAAACTTAAACACAAAACAAAGACAGTACACCTGGGCCCATGCCGTAGATAACACACTCTCTCTGGCAAGACTCGATCGATTTTATTGTTTTAAAAATCAACTGTCTTATTTTACGAAATGTTTTATTACCCCAGTAGGCATCTTCGACCATAGCATGGGGCAGTCCAGAGTCAATAGGAAAAACCTAAAACCTACGAGTGCCTACTGGCATTTTAATACTGCACTTTTAGAAGATGCCATTTTTATTGAGTCTTTTACTTATTTATGGGCCAGTCTTAAATCACAAAAAGCAGATTTTAGCTCTCTACAGCAATGGTAGGACCTAGCTAAAGCGCAAACAAAAGTTTTTTGTCAACAGTACACTCTCAATGTCACAAAAGACATTGTTAGATCAATGGGACCTTTAGAGACCAAAATGGTGGAACTCCAGGGTTTGGAGACCACAGGAAATCAAGGAAATATTGAAACCCTCAAAAACAAAAAAGCCATAATGAATGACCTGCTGGGCACTGCAGCACAGGGCGCACTGGTTTGCTTACGGTTTAAACATGCTACGGAAATAGATGCTCCTTCCATGTTCTTTTTTGGTCTGGAAAAAAAAAATGGACAGAAAAGAATCATACATGCTGTGCGATCAGAATCAGGGGATCTCGTATCAGAGCCCACTGAAATTCGCAAGCAGACAAACAGCTTCTACTCAAAGCTGTATAGTAGTGAGTGGTCAGAAGCACATGCAATGGAGGAGACCTTTTTAAAAAATCTGCCCAAATTGTCAGAACAAACGGCCACAGACATGGCAACAGAACTGACACTGGCAGGGATTCAAGAGGCTCTCCAAGGTTTGAAGAACGGGCGGGCGCCAGGTATAGACGGTCTCCCTGTAGAGTTCTACAAGACGCTTTGGTCAGTAATAGGACAGGATGTAGTAGAGGTGTTGCAGGACAGCGTGAAAGGAGGAAAGCTCCGGGTGAGCTGCAGGAGGGCTGTCCTGACTGCCAAAAAAGGGAGACCTGACGCACCTGGGAAACTGGCGCCCGGTATCACTGCTGTGCACTGACTACAAACTACTCTCGAAAGCATTAGCCTCAAGACTGATAAAGGTACTGGAGCAGATCATTCATCACGATCAGACATACTGCGTGCCTGGTAGGTCTATCAGTTTAAGTTGCGATATTTTGAATGTCTCTAGACTTTTGGATTTAAAGACTGGTCTCATTTTGCTGGAACAGGAAAAGGCTTTTGACCGGGTTGAACATAAATATTTGTTGACCATGAATAATATGAACATTAGGCAGGGCTGCTCTCTATCAGGCATGCTATATCCTTTGGCAATCAAACCTTTTTTATGCAAACTGAGAAATCAGCTGTCTGGTTTTAATATACCTCATTTTAATATTTTAACCTGTCTTTCAGCTTATGCCGACGATCTAGCTGTAATGGTAAAGACACAGACAGATGTGACTTTTTTAACTGCTGTTTTAGAAGATGTTAAGATTTTATCATCGGCTAAAAACAACTGTAAACAAAAGTGAAGCCATTTTAGTAGGAGAATGGGGAGACGAGCAGCCCACACTACCAGGGGGTTTAACGTGGAAAAAGAGCGGTTTTAAATACTTGGGTCTCTACCTGGGTAGTACTGAGTTTTTAAACAAGAACTGGGAAGATATTGTTGAAAGCATAAAAGGCAGATTGAGCAGATGGAAGTGGTTGGTCCCAAAAATGTCTTACAGAGGACGAGTGCTGGTCATCAACAACCTGACAGCATCGTCCCTGTGGCACAAACTGGCATGTATGGACCCACCACCAACCCTGCTAGCAAGCATACAGGCCCTACAGGTAAACTTCTTCTGGGACAAACTGCACTGGATTCCACAAAGCCTGCCTAACCTGCCTAAAGAGGAAGGAGGACAGGGCCTGGTGCAGCTAGCCTTCCGCCTGCAGTTCATCCAGAGACTCCTCACCGGAGCCAGTGACGAAGGATGGAGAGCAGCAGCCTTTACACTCCTACGCACGGTGGGAGGACTCGGACTGGAGAGATCTCTGTTTTTAATGGACCCCACAGCACTGGACACGACTGGACTACCAGTTTTTTATCAAAGACTTTTTAAAATTTGGAACTTTTGTAAAAAACAAGTCAAAGGAAACAGAACCTTACACTGGCTGCTGGAGGAGCCCCTAGTCTGTGGAGGACATCTAGACATCTCTAGCGAAACCACCCCAGCACTATCCAAGACCCTGGTCTCCGCAGGGATCGTGACACTCCGGCAGCTGGTAAACATCACTGGAACAGACCTGTCTCGAGCAGAGGACTTGGCAGCACACATGGGACTCCGGTCTCAATGGGTCGCCAACCAACTCCAGGAGAACCACCCTAACGTCGGAGGAACATGTTTAGCTGATGGAATATACAAGAAACAAGACCAGCTTTACAGAGGAGGAACCCTTACCACAGCTGATCATAACTCCAGACCTAGAGGGATACGGCGGCCCCCTCCTGGAGCACAAGGGTGAGGACGAGATGAAATTTGAGACAGTGTCTGGTAAGGTTTTGTACAAAGCTTGCGTGAAGGTTTTAAACAAGAAAAAACTGAATGGGAGGGTAGACACCCTCTGGCGCACTAAACTGGGTTTTAATAACGATAATAAACCAGAGTGGAGAGCACTGTACAAACCACCATTAACCAAAAAATCTGCTGACCTCCAATGGAGGATTTTACATGGAATTGTCTCTGTAAACTCTTTCATCTCTATTTTAAATCCAGAAATAACACAAGAATGCCCCTTTTGTTCACAGGGAAAAACTGTTTTCCATGCTATTATACATTGTTCCAGATTGTCGCCCTTGTTTAACATTTTAAAATGCATTTTTTTACCGCTGCATGTAGATTTTAATCACCAGTTTTTTACTCTTGGTTTTAAATATGTCCGGAGAAAGAGTTTCCACGAGAAAGAATTTTACCATTGGTCAAGCCAAAATGGCAATATATATAAGCAGAAAAAAATAAGCTGGCACAAAGTACAGACTGTGACCCCCAAAAGATCTTCTCCAGACTTGTTAAATCAAGAATTTTAATTGATTTTAATTTCTACAAGAACGTGAAGGACATAGACATGTTTAAAACAATATGGTGTTGTAGAGAGACCCTGTGCTCAGTAGGAGAAGAAGAATTAATCTTTACACCAAACTTAAACTATAAAAAAAAACACAATCGCTATGTATGTTTAAAAGAATAATTACAATGTCTAAAAAATGTCTTTTTTTATTTACTCATTTTTAATCAATCTATCCTTATTCTATTTTTATACAACAAAATTTGTAAAATAAAGGATTGTAAAAGTCAAAGTCTCTCTCTCTCTCTCTCTCTCTCTCTCTCTCTCTTATGACTGTATCTGTTTATTGCTCTAAATGCCCATTTTAGTATCTAGATTTAAAATATATATATTACAGCTAAATAATCATTGTACTAACTTTGGTCTACAGTACAATACTCATGGAGGTTTTTACAGCGTCATACATCTGGTTATACTACAAGATTTAGAGCCAATCATTTTAATGATGCTTGAAACACTGGGGTGCAGGCCTGGATTGACCATAGGGCATACCGGGCAATGCCCGGTGAGCCGATGCACATTTTTGGGCTGTGGCTGTCAATCATAATTCAATATTTGTGAAAAAATTTATTGGGCCAATTTATTTATTACTGCAATGGTAGTGTATCTGAGACACGAATCGCGGCCCATTGGTTGACTGTCTTAAAGAACAATGAGCGAGTCCAATAAAATCTCAGGCCACGCCCTGCCTTCCTCCTGGCCAGCCCTCATCTCCCCTTGACAAAATCTGCTTATAGAATTCGACCAGAGTTTGAGATGAATCCGTCTATAACAATGGATAAACCAGAAAAAGAGAGGAAAGAGCAAGGGGGGTGCAGAGAAGCTGTGAGAGAAAAGACATAAAAGCCTACAAGTGGAAGCAGCAAAATGTGAGAAAATCATTTTATGTGCGGAAATATTTTTTTACCAAGGTTATTCGCTTCCATGCAGGTTACTGTTGTTTAATGTTTGAAACAAAACATTGAGCACATATATCCTTTGATGTCCAGCCCTGGTGGGGTGTGTGTACACTGTTTACAGAATGTGGGGGTGATGTCACTAAACTGCTTACCCATGTGGTGTGTTCACACTGTCACTTCCTCCAGCAGCAGTTGGTCCCTTTGGCTGCGTGTCACTAAAGCAGAAGTGTGTTTATCTGCTCAAAGTGAAATACATACAGAGTGTTAAGAGAACCACAAGATAAAAACAGACTAGACATGTTCTATCTCCTCTTATATTGTAGTAAAATTACTGCAAAACCTTCATAAGATTTGTTTTCAAGTAAAAGAACATGTGAGCACTGTGTAGTTTGTGTTCTGTGAATTAACACTTGACCATGAGTGTGACAAATGATGAGAGACATTTACATTCCAAATGACACTCAATAATCTCTTTCACTCGTGTAAATGAAATAAATTTCAGACTTATTTCTCTTGTTATTGGCTGGGTCACAAGCCTCTAAATATTTTTTGCTCACACCCCTACAGTGCAAAACTGTTCCCTGAAAAGGCTACACTCAGTTTTAATTGAGATATCCCTCCGTGGCTAATAAACACATATCGGAGGGCGATCTCTACACTTTACTGCTTCGAATAAAGTGCTCGTGCGCGCCCCGCATTCCTTGAGAAGCACCGGGTCGCGGCGCATTTCTGGGGCATAAAATGCGTGTATCCAGCAGAGCTGTGAGAGACGGATTTAAAACTCCTATCTCTCACTTCCTCGTTGGATCGGGAAATCCCTCTGTCTGCTCGCAAGCGCGCGCTTCACTTCTTGTGAATGGGCAAGGATAAACATTCTCTCTCGCTCCGCGGAGATGGAAATAGCATCCAAGCATTTAAAAAAAAAAAAAAACATTAGACGGCAGGTTCTGTCGGGTGGCCCGGGGGGGGGGGGGGGGGGGGGAGGCCACAACAACGCTCTCTCCCTTTTTCTTAGCAATCTCCATATGAATTAACCCTTTCATGGAGTGAGCTGTATCTATCCTGTTTTTTCCTGCCATCTACTTTATTTATTTGTTTAAATATAGTTGAGGTGGAAGCGCAGGGTTATATGATGACGCCCAGATAGAAGAGACGCTTCCAGGCTATCTCTCTCCTGGGACATTATCCTCCCTGAAAAGCTAATACTTCCTTTCAAGCTGTGTAGACTTTTATCTTCCCTGGAGAGAAAAGCTTTTTAGGCAGCAGGTCTGGTTGGTGCTCCATTGCACACCATGACGGTTTTGCAGGTCTACCAGGCTGACCTGCGGAGAGACTTGAGTACTGGCGGGGCTCTTCAAGATAGAGCGTTCTAGAATTACACCGGGCCACAGACTTATGGCTTGAATCACAGCGACATCAAGCATAGGATCGCGCATTCCTCCTTGATGCCCCTATTTCGCCTTCCGGCCTGTTTGGCGATGTCGTTACCTCGTTCACCACTAGGTTTATGAGGCGAAGTTATATGAACAAGCCTTCGGAAATTCCTTCCCCGCCGTTGCTCAAGAGTCGGGACTGTCGGCCACCCAGTCTCGACCGGGTCTGACGCTTGCAAGGCGTAAAACACACAAGGAGAGTGTTTTTGAGCTGGGCACCCCCTTGTAAAGATTGGGGTGCGTCGTGCCTGCGCTTCGCAATCCACCTCAAAAGAGCTCTGACTGGCATATTGTCTTCTTCACAAAGAAGCCTTGAGGTTCATGTGCCCAGGACCATGGGGGTGGCCCCTTAATGGGAAGAGGCATGCAGAATTTCTTTCGAGAATGAAGTGTTCTCCCTGGCACCCCAGGAGGTCCGTGTTTTTGCTCCGCCACCACTGGTGTTTCGGGCAACACCAGTCTCCAATAAAGTGTTAGCTCTTCGGTTTTTCCTGCCATGTTTCAGGATGCCGAACATCTAACCCGCCCCCCCCCCGGTTTAACCAAGCCGCCGAGACTTTTGCCCCTTTCAGAGAAACTGGCAGCGTAGAAACTACTGCCAAGCATATCTCCTTGGGTACTAAACACAGTAGAGAGAATCTACAGGATGCAGTTCTCACATCCCCCTCCGTGTTTCAACGGCGTGGTCTCCACTTCCGTGAAACCGGAAAGTGCGCATCTGCTGACAGAAGTTGCTGGGGAATGGGGCCATGGAACATGTTCCCCTACCAGACAGTGAGTCGAGCTACTACAGTCGGTATTTCTTGGTTCCCAAGAGGAGCGGGGGGCTACAGTAGGTGGACAACCAGAATGCCTATTACCGTCGCACTCACCGCCGTCGGAAAAAGGCAGCAGCCAAAATAAATCAGTTGCATTTTAAAGTCATTCGTGAAATGACCGCCAGGTGACATTTTTAACTATGATTAAAATATAATTAAGTCAATAAAAAAGTCTTAACAATATGTTGTATAGAAAAAATACTACAGTGATTGTAATTTCCACATCTGAGAACTTTATACAACAAAAATGAAAAATCTGAACCAGATATATTGATATTTATTGTATAATAATGAGTCAAAAAAACAAACATTGGTTAAACGTTGTTTTGACAGACGATCAAGTTCACTAGCTGATAATTTTATTTGTACAAAGAATGAACTGTTATATCTCTGTTTGTAACTGTTTATTGTTATGTTAAAAAAAAAAATTCAAAAATACATCAAACTTTAAATATAGAAATAACTGGTAAAATAGACTTTCAGAATAAAACATTACAATAACTCAAAAAAGACGCACTAAAAATGCTGTGTTGTTTCTGTAAACACATCGTTGGGTGGTTTATGCTGGGTCAAAATTCTGGGTTATTTCGGGTACTTTAAACACATTGTTGTGTTGCTCATGTTGGGTCAGATGTAGTGAGTCATTTACAAATGAACACCTGGTTGGGTTATTTTGACCCAACAACTGGTTTATTCTTTATTCTCTGGTTTCTCCAAACGTCAGCCTGCAAAATGTTTGAAATATTATTGTATGTGCATGTTATTCACAAGTTCTGACGCGTGTCTTTTGTTAAACAGTTTCACTGACGACTTCAGACATTTCGTTGATTTCTTTGTCTCTTGTTTATTTTCAACATCAAAGTACAACGGTTGTTACAGTTTCTTGCATAAATCCACTGTAGTCACGACAAGTCGCTTGCTGTGTTCTGTAGCTTCAATAGATTACAGTTACTGCAACTCATTTTACTGTATTCCTTTTAGCTTACTGTCTCACGGTCAAAAGCTTGTGTGCTCCACACCTTTCTGTATCCTTCCGTGTCTCTACAACAACAACAACTAACGTGTGATAGACATGAAACTACATAACTGTGGGATGATGTCACAGAACAACTCATGAAATTATGTCACAATACAAATTATAAGTATGATACTTAATGCTTTATGCTTAACTAATAAACTAAAATAAGATAAACATAACAACAAATCACAAGAATGAAACATGGCCCTTACATTTCCAGCCCCCAATTGACAGGCAGGAAGACTGACAATTACACACATTTTTTGTTTTGTTGTTTTTTCCTTTTTTTTTACAATTGGGCCACAACATTTACTATTGGATTAAAATTTGAATTAACTTTCTTAACACTTTAAACATTTGTTAACGGTTTAACTTAAGGTATTCATATCGCTGCGTACCAAATTAAAGGAACATGACTACTTTATAAGGTAATTAACAGTCCATTTCACATATCAGGCACAGATTATCGATGGGTCTTTCCAGGGTACTGGTTTTAGTTTTGACCAGCAAACGTCTCACAAGTCCTTTTTTATCAGGGAACACTTTCGTGATCCGTCCGACGACCTATGAATTTCTTGGAGAAGACTCATCAATTATTAGAACTACGTCTCCGATCGTGAGTTTTTTTCTCACCTGAGACCATTTTTGGCGCTCCTGAAGCAAGGGCAAGTATTCACGCACCCATTGCTTCCAGAATAGGTCGGCAATATATTGAATTTGCTTCCACTTGCGACGTGCGTAAGTGTCATCCTTTTTGAAAAGTCCAGGGGGCAAGTTTGGCTGTTTTTTGGTAAGGGGACGGTCATTCATTATAGCTTCCACCTCACACAGGAATGTATGCAAGCTCTTATCGTTTAGTGTTTGTTCTTTTAGTACAGACCTCAAGATTTTTTTAACTGACCTTATCTGCCTTTCCCATATTCCACCGAAGTGAGACCCAGCAGGAGGATTAAATATCCATTGTATCCCCTTTTGCATGAGGATGCCTTAAATTTTTGACTGATTCCACTGTTGGATAGCTTTACGCAATTCAGTCTCAGCGCCTATGAAGTTTGTTCCATTATCACTTGTCATAACTGACACCTGGCCTCTTCTGCACATGAAGCGTCGAATAGCATTTAAGCAGGAGTCTGTATCTAATGACTGCGCGACTTCAATGTGCACAGCTCTTGTTGTCA
Source organism: Clarias gariepinus (assembly GCF_024256425.1). NCBI lineage: Eukaryota > Metazoa > Chordata > Actinopteri > Siluriformes > Clariidae > Clarias > Clarias gariepinus. The sequence goes on along the minus strand of NC_071101.1, from coordinate 44,109,450 downwards.
GACAAGTAAACAATACGCCATATCTTTTAACATTACTTCTACCCCGTTCTTCTTTTAACATTACTTCTACCTCGAAGGGTCCAAAACAGTCTACTCCTACGTTAGTGAACAGTGGATGATCTGGTGTTATTCTATCACGTGGCAGTTCTGACATTTTTTGTTCACTATTCTTTGCTCTGATCTTTCTGCATGTCACACAACTGGACAGAAACTTTCTCACAAGGGAATTTGCAGTCGGAATCCAGTATTTCTGCCGCAATTTTGAAGGCATATAATTCCTTCCACAATGTCCGACCTGTTCGTGAGTGTTTCTTAAGATTAAAGTTGTAATGTGTGAGTCTTTGGGTATAATGACAGGGTATTTTGCATGCTCAGGCATTGCAGACCTACCAAGACGTCCTCCAACTCTTAGCACTCCATCCTGCAGTACTGGATCTAGTTTGGAGGGACAACTGATTTTTTTTTACGGATGCATTACCCTTTTGTAACATGGAAATTTTGTCTTTGAATTTTTGGTTTTGAACGAACTTAATGACTTCGTTTTCTGCCGTTGTTAAGTCCTTAATTGTTAGAGACTTATGGTTTTCTGTTATTGAGTTGTTTGCCTGTCCCTTAATCCTTTTTGTTCTCTGTTTAAGCATGTCTTTAACGCAAAGAATCCAGGCAACGGATCTTTTTAACTTATACCAGTCAGAGTGATAGTTAATTAGTTTACTCACGGCATCTGTGCTCTCTGTAGTCTTTACAAGGTACACTAAGTGTTTAATCTCAATGTCATCCTCTTTCGTCGACAGATCGTGAATTTTCTCAGGCCATTTACTCCCTGTTTTTTTAAGAAAGGAGGGACCATGGATCCAATTGTTGTTTTTCATTAATTTTTCACAGGAAACTCCTCTGGATGCAGCGTCAGCTGGATTTTTTGAAGTGTTGACATACCTCCACTGCTGTGGCTTGGTTGACTCTCGTATGATGGAGATTCCGGTAGCGACAAAGGTTTTAAAGCGAAGTTTTTCATTAACAATGTATCTCAAGACAGTTGTGCTGTCGGTCCAAACACAGAGTCCAGCAGTTCTATTTCCAGTTGACCTTTCAACATTTTGTCGTTGTTTACAGCAACCATTGCCGCTGTCAATTCCATTCGGGGGATAGTGGTTTCTTTCAGGGGCGCTACGCGAGAATTCCCCATCATGAATGCACAGTGTGTGAGTCCATCAGCATTTACTAACCTAATATATGAGACAACTCCATATCCCATTTCACGTGCATCTGAGAAGTGGTAAAGTTGTGCTGTAGTTGTAACTCCAAAGCCAACTGGTTTTACGCATCTTGCTACACTAAACTCAGACAATTGATGCAACTCGTGTAGCCAGGCCTTCCATCTTCTTATAAATTGTTCAGGAATGTCATCGTCCTAAGCGAGTCTCTCTTTAAACAACTGCTGCATTAAGTTCTTAGCTGGCAGTATGACTGGTGCAAGGAAGCCTAAGGGGTCATAAATTGAACTAGTGACTTCTAGTCACAGGCCGCTCTTTTAAACTAATCTTAAACTTGAGCGTGTCTGAATTAATACACCACAACACCCCTAGAGCTCTCTCAACAGGGAGTGCGTCTTTACTCAAATCTAAGTACCTCATGTCTTTGATTCTTTCACTCTCAGGGATGGAAGTTAGTAATGTACGACTATTACTTGCCCACTTGGTGAGGTGAAACCCTCCACTTGAGCACAGTTTGGTGAGATTACTATATAGCGCAACTGCTTGACTATGACTAGAGACAGACTTCAAGCAGTCGTCTACATAAAAGTTTTTAAGTACTGTGTTGACTGCCTCGGCAGATGCATTGCTGCGGTTTTCTTCTGCTGTTTTCCTAAGGGCGAAGTTAGGTACACTTGGAGATGACTTTGCACTAAACAAATAAACGACCATTTTATATTCAACCAAGTCCTGATCACGTCTCCATTCGGCCACCACAGGAAACGCAACAAGTCTGTGTCCTTTTCTGGAACTCTAACCTGATAGTACATGGCTTCCACATCTGCCATCATGACAAATTCCTCTTGTCTAAAGCGTGCGAGCACCCCAATGAGTGAGTTTGTCAGGTCGGGTCCCTGCAGAAGCTCGCTATTTAATGATATTCCCTGATAGCTGGCAGCACAGTCAAAGACTACCCTTAGCTTTTTCTTTTGAGGATGGTATACACCATGGTGAGGTATGTACCACACTTGCCCGTCTTGTCGACTTAGGTGAGGTGTGGGGACCTTGACTGCATGACCCTTTTCAAACATGTCGTTTATGAAGTTTAAATACTCTCCGTGAAAGGAGCAGTTATGCTTAAACTTCCATTTGAGGTTCAGTGCGCGCTGCATGGCTGCGCTTCGGTTATTGGGCATTTGAATAGCTGCTTTCTTAAGTGGTAGGCCAATGTAGAAGTGATTGTCAGTGAACTGCAGAGGGTTAGTTACAGAGTCTAAAAACTGATAGTCCTCTTGTGACAACTCAGCTTTGTCATCACAGTTCCGTTCAGGAAAATCATGGTTGTACTGTTGTATCAGCATTTGTTCTACACTTTCGATGGAAACTCTGTTGACTGCAACGCTCACTTGCTCATTGTCACATGTGCCTTCCTCGACCGACTTTCGAAGAGGTTAATTTATGGTCCATCCAAGAGCGATCTTTACTGCATATGGCCCATTGTGCCTGCTGTTAATTACTCGCCATGGTTCTAGGAGCCTGTGCTCTTTGTTCCCTATGGGAATTTCAACTCCAGCATTAATGTGAGGCAGTTTTACTTCGCTGAGGTATGGCCACTTATCGATGTCGTGCTGTTGTGGAATGTTTTCCACTGAGACTGGGATACTCTTTTGTGTGAACACTTTGGGGAGTTCAACAAAAGTGTTTTCTTCCAGACTACTAACCTTTAGGTCAGTAAGCACGTAACTTTCTACTTGTTTCCTCGCGTTCATGGTGCTTAACATGATGTCAATTTTTTTACCTTGTACGTTTAAATGCCTCGCTAATGACTCTGTGCAAAAGCTAGCAGAGCTGCTTGGGTCCATGAAGGCGTATACTTCTACTGTCTTGTTACCTTTCTTGGACTTTATTTTAACAGGTACTATGGAGAGAATACAGTCATCTCCAGCCCCGATACATGCACTCGTTTCGTGACTCACTGTAGCAGGCAGTGTTTGAACTGGTTCAGTTTCATCAGCCTTTACGATTGCTTGAGCTGTGTCTTGTGCTGCAATGTGCAGCATGCGAGGATGTTTCTTTGAGCACAACTGACATGTAATTTTCTTTGTGCAGTCTTTGCTTAAGTGTCATTTTACTAAACAGCCAAGGCAGAATCCATTCTTCTTTGGAAAGTCCAATTTGTCCTTATATGTCTTATCGTTAAACTGGTGGCATTCATCTACGGTATCATCTTTCGCAGAGGATGCAGAGGGTTTAGTAAAGGTACTAATAACTAATGCACCACTACTCTTTACTGTAATTGAGTCTTTATGGTTTTTACCAACCTGTTTTACGCCGATTTCAAAGCTGCTACCTCTCTTTCCTTCCATTTTTTGCTTGAATCCTGGAGGGGATTTGTTGCGGTGTTTTTTACCACTAGTCGAAACGTTCAGGTCTCCGAAAAATGGGTTGGACATTACCTTTGCTTCTCGTTTTACGAATTTCATCAGCTGCACAAACTTAGCTCTTTTCTGATTGCGCTTCTCGTACTCGTATGCGTGGCTTCTCCATTTTTCACGCAATTTGTAGGGCAGTTTTGAGGCAATACTCCCCAAGTTGGTAGCATTGTCTAGCTCATCCATGTAATCGATGCTTGACATGGTATTGTAACATTTTACTAGAAACAGGGAGAAAGTTGTCAGCGACTTTCCGTCCTCTGACTTTATTTCCAGCCAGTTGAGTGCCTTTTGCATCAGCGTTGTAGCGATTATTTGTCTATTTCCAAACTTGTCATGTAACAGTCTCATAGCTTCTGCGTAACCACAATGTTCTGGCATGAGCTGGCAGCTTGTCACTAGGTCCCTAGGCTGTCCTTTAGTATGCTGCTCAAGAAAGAACAGCCTATCCAGATTGCTATCAGTTTTGGTTTTGATGACATGTTTAAAGGCTCTTACAAAGGACGTGAATTCAAGAGGGTCACCATCGAATGAAGGAACGTCGCGAGGAGGTAAGGAAAGTTGCCTCTGACTCTTCGCAAACATTTCTGTAAGATCTGCCTGAAGTGGCATCCTACCCTGAGGCTCCACTATGTCAGTGTTGTAAAGTGAGTGTTTGTTACCTTGGGTGGGCCGTTCCATTAGGGTGCTTGACATTAGGGGTTTGGCACTCACTGGCATGCTTAAGTGGGTTGCTCGGAGGCATGATGGCGGTTCGAGGTATTCCGTTGCCGAACTGTGGTCGTGGTATTCATTGTGTTCCTGTTCGGGAGCGCATGCACCACGCATTTCGATGGTCACGTCCTGTCTTGCAGGACCTTGTCGTTCTTCACAACCCTGATACACTTTTATTTTTGCATTAACCTTTGCAAGCTTCGCTTCGAATTCCAGCCTTTCCTTTTTAACCTTTAATCGTGCTTGGAATTGTGCTTCCTCTATTTCTAACGCCTGCCGTTGCTCTAGGATTGCTGCTTCAGCCAGCAAGGATGCTCTGTCAGCTTCTGCCTGTTTTAGCCGAGCTAAGGATGCCGTAGATGTTGAGGACCTTTTGGATGCTGCCGTCACTACGCTTCCGTGCTTGTTAGGCGCGAGCGTCCTTGATTCCACCATTGACACACTGTCTTCTGGTAAAACTCTGTCGTCGAATGTTTGAGGGGGCTTAGAGCAGTTCTGAGTTTCTGTAATCCACGTCTCTACCCTTTTCCTGAATTCTGTGGCGCACAGCAATTTAGACATATACCAGTTTTGCCAATCATGTTCGCGTTCGTCTTCGGTTAAGTGCAATCGCACATCCCTATTGCATTCAACAAAGTTCTCTAGTAGCACCCTGTATTTCGTATAGTATTTGGTTTCAACGTCATACAGATTGTAGGCATCATACATAAGCAACTCTAATTCACCAGTTAATGCAGTCAATTGACTCCACTTGCCTTCTCTGGCGTTCTTCAGTTCGTGAAGCTTGTCTGCGGCTTCCTTGTCATCGGACGGCATCACATGCTCAGGTTCGGCGACAGCAGCGTTGTCCTCGCCATCTGACATAGTGAAATTTAAAGCAGGCAAGTCCTTTTATCGCTTTTGGTTTCGGTTGCTCGTTGGCAGTCGATGCGCGTTTTTGAAGTGGCACGTGCGCTCTTCACACTCTTAAATTACTTATCTTCATTTTTGCAGCGGAGCAAGCTTTTGACTTTACATGTACGTGCATGTTATTTACAAGTTCTGACGCGTGTCTTTTGTTACACAGTTTCACTGACGACTTCTGACGTTTCGTTGATTTCTTTGTCTCTTGTTTATTTTCAACATCAAAGTACAACGGTTGTTACAGTTTCTTGCATAAATCCACTGTAGTCACGACAAGTCGCTTGCTGTGTTCTGTAGCTTCGATAGATTACAGTTACTGCAACTCATTTTACTGTATTCCTTTTAGCTTACTGTCTCACGGTCAAAAGCTTGTGTGCTCCACACCTTTCTGTATCCTTCCGTGTCTCTACAACAACTAACGTGTGATAGACATGAAACTACATAACTGTGGGATGATGTCACAGAACAACTCATGAAATGATGTCACAATACAAATTATAAGTATGATACTTAATGCTAAATGCTTAACTAATAAACTGAAATAAGATAAACATAACAACAAATCACAAGAATGAAATATGGCCCTTACAATTATTGTTATTGTGTCACAGGTGTAGTTTTCGGAAATTTGAGCTTCAGTAGGCTACATCCCCGGGTGCTCTGCGCATAACACCGGTCCAACGCAGCCTTGTAAAGAATTTCTAAACGTGGGCTATTGTTGTTTACTTACAATATTTGTTAATTTAATTTGGTGGCAGTGGGCAGAGTGGCAAAACAAGGCACGCGAGGATCAAAGAATTGAAGTCCCTGGGGCGCGTCACATCGCCCCGCTCGCATGCCACTCTGTCCTGCTCCACCGCATCATGTACTTCCCGGACTCAACTCCGCGCCTTGCCTTTATAATGCGGAGCCTGAGATCTTAACGTTAATTATTGCCAGCCGGCCCGAATAGGCGGCTCCGTCCCTTTACATACCTGCCGCCTATCTAGGGAGCCTACGGAGTAAGCGAGAAGCGATAGTATATTTGGGCGCACGCTGTGACATATCGTGATCCACGTCTTTAACTTCGTAATCTAATCAGCGCTCAGCTGCAGGCATAAAGTTAAAAAAATGCGTTGGGGGAAAAACAGCAAGGAGACTCACCCTGACCATTTTATTAATTCACGTATACACAGAGTTTCGGTTCATTTTATGACACGCTAAACGTGAGCCATTGTTGTTTATCTCCTCCTCTCGCACGCATAAAGTTTTCCCGAGCGCGGAGGAATTTTGTAATATTTAATAATATCTATGCCGTTTAATCAGGGGCTCTTATTCCTATTTGTCCTGGGATGTTAGTGTTACTGTGTGTGCTTAACAATGGCAGGCAACGTTTAAATGCAAATTATTTACCCTCCCCAGGTGTGAATGAGCTGTTCTCACCTATACATTCAGATAAATGAAATGCACCCCTCCCCACTTTAAGACCTAGATTTTAAAGACCTGCAGTGATTCAGGCCTCTTTTTAAATTTCTGCAAATTTTATCTTCTGGATTTTAGATTCTAAAATTGACATTATTACTGTTTTACTGGAAACGGAGATTTTCTTTATCATAACATAAATTGTATTGGTTGTAATCACCCTATACACAATCATTTTCGTCATTGTGAGCGCACCTAAATAGAATTAGAGTCTTATAAAGGCTATGTAGCTTATATAGTTTTACTATATAGTTTTTGCACATTAATCTGACAATGTTTTAATTTTATGGTCGTTTATTTTCATTTATTTCAGTTAATAAATCTACTACAAATTTTAAGAACACAAAATATAAGATGACACAAGACCCTACACGTGTAGCTTTTCTAATTACACATAAAAATCTCTTTAAATTTGTGCAAATTTTATCTTCTGGATTCTATATTCTAAAATTGACATTATTACTGTTTTACTGGAATAGAAAAATGAAGATTTTCTTATCAGAACATAAATTGTATTGGTTGTAATCACTCTATACAAAATAATTTTCTTTGGTATTTTTTACAAAATATTGAAAGTTAATATTTTATAGAAAATGAAAATAACAAAAAATATTTCATTTGTATTTCCCATCTCTAAAATAGCATAAAAATCACGGGTTGTGTATAGAGTGATTAAAAACAATACAAGGCATGTTATGATGAGGAAACTTTCTTTTTCTTCTATTCCAGCGATTAAAAAACGGTAACAATGTCAATTTTAGAATCTGCAGGAGCTGAGTGGTCTGAGCACAACCTCTCGCAGGGGCGCTTTTCTCTGAATACGCTGTGTTCACGGTGGTGGAACTAAGAAACACACATCTCAGTTTATTCATTTTACCTTATTTTACATTTAGGCATTTGGTAGACGCTCTTATCCAGAGCCACTTAGATTTTTATTTGGGGTAAAGTGACTGATGTGCCTAACGTTTTTCAGCAGAGCCTACAGTATGTTTCAGTTAATAATCCACGACTTTTCATGAGTATGTTTGACCTCTCGACACCTCTCTCTCTCTCTCTCTCTCACACACACACACACACACACACACACAGCAGACACATTCAAATGCAAACAAATCGCCCTCCCCAGGTGTGAATCAGCTGTTCTCACCTTTACACATTTGGAGAAACTATATAAAACAATATAAGGCTTGTTATGATAAGGAAATTTTCTATCTCTTCCATTCCAGCGATTAAAAAATGGTAAAAATGTCCATTTTGGAATCCTTATGGTCCGAGCACAATGTAATAATGTTTATATGATAAAATGACTCGTGGCATGAATCTACACGAAGCTGAACTCAAACAGCAAAGAGAACATGGTGCGCGTGCGCTCTTTCACGTCGAATCGAGAGATTTATAAGAGATTTCTCTTTCCCAGAAATATGACAAACACACATCTATACATGTTAAATAAGCGCTGTCTTTGCGGATCTTGCATCAGCGCGCGTAAAGTTTTCCAGAGCGCACCGGCAGAAGTAGAGTAATGATTATGACTGCTTCAGGAAAAACAGCAATGAAACTTACTCTGACCATTTTAATAATTAATTAATAAATTAGTGATTTCTTTGGTTTCGGCTGTGCTGATGGTGATAATGTCATCTCGTCGTCTGCGCACAAGTGGACGCGCCTACAATTCACTTTACATACGAATTACATAATCTAATAATTTGTTTTTCATTAGTTTATATAAAAGCAGACATTTCGGTTTCTATAAGTATATATTTTTCAGGTCTGTGAGGCGAGTATACACGGAGTCTCGGCTCATTTTCTGACGCGCTCAAGTTTACTGAAAACAATACAGAATAGCGCACCCTGTTTACTTTCTTTATTTAACAAAATCATAAAGTTTTTTCGTCATTGTGAGCGCACCTAAATAAAATTAGAGTCTTATAAAGGCTGTGTAGCTTATATAGTTTTACTATATAGTTTTTGCACATTAATCTGACAGTGTTTTAATTTTATGGGCGTTTAGTTTAATTTATTTCAGTTAATAAATCTACTACAAATTTAAAGAACACAAAATAAAACATGACGCAAGACCCTACACGTGTAGCTTTTCTAATTACACATAAAATCTAAAGGCTCAGTGGGTTAATGTTTACGTTGCTTAAATTCAAACCTTAAAAATATTTTTAAAATAATTGTAATTATAAATTTGTACTGTAATGTTAATACTGTGATTATGAATTTGTTTAATTACAATGGTTCACTTGATTTTATCTGCAACTACATGCGACTATAGCCGAGCTGCGACTCATTAATCCTGGAAAGAAACGAACTAAGGCCTGAGGAGTCAGTCTGTAGTTATATAGCGCCACTCAGCGGTAAAATCCAGCAAACGCACAAACCCAAATGCAGTTGCCGTGCGCGGCGACGGTAAAAGTCGCATACTGCCTGGCCACCTACTGTACACACACAAATTTGGTACTATAACATGCCATCTTTATATAATAATAGTAAATAACAATGCTTTTTTACTCTGACACTCATCTTTAAATTCTTTTTTATTATGTTGTAATATTTTGTATTATGTTTAGATCTTTTATGTTTGATCCACATCTCCAGCTTTAAGCTCTCTGAACATCACCAGTGTGTGTAACATTTGTATAAAAATTATGAAAGCTTACGGCTTGGATAGAATACACTGCATTGTTATCAGCTTTAAGTTTTTGTGATTTTTTTCATATGTAATAATAATAAAAGCTGAAAAGCTCACTATAGTTTGTCGTCTTATTCTACTGTACATTTTCATACAGAACACAGAGTCCTACAGAAACACATGATCACTGTTAGTGAGATTTACACTATCTGAATCAGAGTCTGTGAAATCTGCAGTAAAATATTTATTATTGTTGAAATATTCTTTAACACTGATGAAACTTTTTCCCTCACAAAACAGGCGAGTTTTACATTATTGAATCTTTCATTTTTAAGATTTGGACTAAACCCATTCCATTCACATGATGAGTTAAAGCAGGAGATTCCTGCAGTGTATCTCTCTCCACACTGATGTACACTGTACAGTCCGCCTCTAAATCTCTGCATGTGATCAGATCAGTGCTCTTGTGTTCCCCTAAACTATGAACTTCTCTCTCTTTACTGCATTAATCCATCAGTCTGGTCTTCAGCATGATCAGCTTGTGTTTTAAACACCACTGTAGGTCATAAAGTGATTTAAAAGTAAACATACACGATTTCCTTCTACAGTTCACTTTTACTGCCAGTTATTGTTGCTACACAAACACTAGAATGATTAAATATTTTTATTAAATAATCTCATCTGTATCCATTTGATTCAGTGTCACTTCCATGCGTAAACATTCAACAAATGTTTCTTTTCCTGTGTCCATAAGAAAACCACTAGTTAGTGAAACTCATGAGAAGAAAGGCTTCAGTTCTCTAGCGAGCATAAAGATCGGACTTTGAATCGATGGAAAAAAGTCATGTGATCTGATGAGTCCAGACTGAGCCCATGCCATGGAGATGTGTGTGTCAGGGTAAGAAGGGAAGCACATGAAGCGTTGTACCCATCATGCATAGTGTCCACTGTACAAACCTCTAGTGGTCGAGGCTCAGCAACGTTATGTGGCCATAAAAGTGAAATCAGCTGACGACCTGGATGCACTAAATGTAAATGTGTAAATTTTAGACAGAACAACTGTTTTTTCTTTTTTTTTCTTTTTTTTAGAAATGCAATGCTCCACTTCCATTTTAATAATAAAACAACACTTGGTGATTTATTGAGGCACATTTACAATGTTTTTTTTTTCTAAACTGTATTTTGACCAAAACAAACTGTCCAAAACAAAGTATTTTAATCTATTTATAGCATAAAGTTTGACACATCCTTCAAGTAATGTATCAGAGTAATAAATCTCTTTGGGATGTGCTGTTATGGAATCTGTTTCATCTCACCACATTGTTGCTGATTATTTTCCTGTAACTCCACCAGACTGGGTGTTTTGATCCTTACTAAGTTTGCAACACTGGAACACTGGCAGTAAAATATTTTCAATTTTACATACCGTAAATCTCTTTATATTCACTCATTTATGACTTTTAGTGGTTGAAAAAACATAAATCTAGATGAATCTGAAACATTCCACAGGCACAAGTTTAAAAGTGTATCATCTGCATGAAATGCAAGTTGGCTCAGAGTGGCTGTTATTCACTCTATATAAATAGTATATCAAATTATTTAATTTGTTTAGGCAAATTTGTTAAAAACACTCAATTAAGATATTTTTCTTGTAGTTACCTTTAAAAAAAAACACCTATAAACTTTTTAATGTTAATGCTGGAGCTGTTTACATTCACAAGCAAAAATTTACAGGAAAACAGTGAGATTTTTGCACTTATGTGTTTCGAATCTTTCTGACATTTACAGTAAGTTGCTTTAACGTTCGATTTACTTTGGTTTAAGCTTCTGATTGTGAAACAGCATAATGTTTTCCACAAAAAATGCCTTACACGTGAATGTACACTGCTTGTAAGTAAAAGTTTAATAAATGTCATTGGTTAATCACCAATGGTTCCAGACCTTTGACCTTAAATAGAAATTGCATCCGAAACTGAACCACTGAATATTTAGTTTGAGAACTCCTAATGTAGACAATTCAAATGAATTAACACCATGGGGAACCAAAAAGAAAAGGAAACAAACAAGCAAATTAATATGTATTGAGACACGGCGTGGGATCAAAAACAGTGCAACTGGTAAACGGGACACGGAGCCCGGAGTAAGAGAGCTTGAGACACGGAGTGGGACAACGCTGGAGCTGGTGGACAGAGGATCAGGAACAGTGGAATTGGTAGCAAAACACGGAGACCGGGGAGATGAGGAGACATGACGTGGGATGATTGCTTGGCAAAGGTGAATCATGGAGTGAGGTGTATTTGTATGTGTTGGTGATGAAGTTCAGGTGAGTGTGAGAATTCTAGAGCATTGATTGGGCTGGAGCTTGGCATGTCTGTGACAAAGATACTCTACTGTACTTTACAGAATGTGATTTCTTTGTATTGAGAAGTTAGACAGAAAGTTCCGCTTTACAGAAAGCTGCTGTATGTATGTAGAAAGACAGACATGTATGTGGGCTTCAACCTGAAATAATAATATCACTGATTACATCATAAATCATCAGATCCAAGATGGTGCCGATGAGGTCAGCTGCCATCAGGACTGCTCCGACCTACTTTTCATTATTTTTGTATTTTAAAGAGGTCCACTTATGCCATTTTAAAGATTGCTAATATTGCTTAATGAGTCTCTTAAAACAGGTTTACATGTATGCAAGGTCAAAAAACACTTTAGTTTTCTCTAAAAATAGATTTAATTTTACCTCATTTTTAAGTGATTCGTAAACGACTCGTGTGAAGCAGTTCAAAGATTCAGTCTGTCTAAACCCCTCCTTTCCGTGAGCCCTCATTGCTGTGATTGTGATTTATGATTGGTCTACCGCTACAGCGTGTGTCGGAAAACGAAACGCCCATGACCATAACTGAACGACGGCTCTGGAGACCCATCAATACATACATAGAAAAGATGGCGTCGGTTTTACCATGTAACGACCAGCTAATTTTATATTAACTGTGGCTACAAAAATCGAGAGGTCTTTTATCTTTGTGTCGGTGTTGCGTTAAAGGCCGATGAGCAAAAAGGACAAACACAAACAATTAGATAAAGCAAACGTGTATTATACAAAACTAAATAAAGTAAACGAAAAAGGTGCACAACAACCAAACAAAGATATAAACAATATTTACAAACTACATATAATAAACTGTATGTATATGTCAACGCGAGTGAGTGGAAAATGTCCAAAGTCTGTGTTTATTCTATGTGTGTACATACCAAAAAAAAGCAAAAAGGACAAACACAAACAAGTAGATAAAGTAAACGTATATTATACAAAACTAAATAAAGTAAATGAAAAAGGTGCACCACAACCAAACAAAGATATAAACAATATTTACAAACTATATATAATAAACGGTATGTGTATGTGTGCGAGTGAGTGGAAAATGTCCGAGGTCCGTGTTTATTGTATGCGTGTTATCCGAGTATACCGAGTATGGTTCGGTCTCACCGGCATTAATGAAGTCCAAGAGGCCGATAACGGAGGGTGAGAAGTCCATGGAATATGTCCAGTCAAAGATAATCCGGTTAAAAAATCTTCGAAAGAAAATGATCCACAACAATCTTTTATTGACGCCTCCCCCCGGGTTTCCTGTAGAGGCTAAAAATGCCTCCGCGCATGCAAAGTGCGCATGCGCCTTGCTACTTCGCGAGTTTTAAGTTCAGTTTTAGTGAATGGTGGGGAATAAACAGTTACAAAGAATTTCGTTTGCTTACATTTTTATTGTTTTTTTATATTACAAAGTGTTTAAGCGAACCTGGCATGAATGCCCGGTCACATTAACAAAAGTGTGGTAACATTAATTGTAAGATGGCGAGCAAGTTGTTCATGACGTAGAACGTGGGGAGGCAAGTTGTTTGTGACGTAGAATGTGGGCGGACATTATACAAATATGTTACGGAGTTATGTGGAGAGTAAAAATAAATCTGCTAACGACTCGTTTAGGCGAATGTGAGCCGATTCTTTTTTTTATAGACAAAAACTCAATTTATCGTGCACTGTTAGCATCACAGATAGTGCAAATAGTTTATGTTCACATACAGCTACATGACACACTGCATGAAAGAAAATATTTGAAAAAGCATAATAGGACCTCTTTAAGGCAATTTCCAGTAACTTTAAACCGACAAAATCATCACCATTGAGTACATTAGGTATGATAGAGACACTGTTGTTTCTATTGGTATACAATGTACTTACAATTCGACGTTTTTAACTCCAGATCCAAGCTGGCCGAGTGAGATCCTGAGGGAGAACAAAGGATGCGACGTGAAGCAGCGGCCCGAGGGAAACGAATCGGCGTCAGGAACAGGTTGAGAGCCCGTGCACACCGCACACCTCTGCCTAGCATCCTGTTCACCAGTAACATCCAGTCACTGGAGAACAAGCTCGATGACCTCAGGGCCAGGATAAAGTTCCAGAGAGACATTCGGGACTGCAATCTCCTCTGCTTCACCAACACATGGCTGAACCCAGCGGTGCCGGACCATGCCATCCAGCTGGCCGAGTTCTTCTTGGTTCACCGCATAGACAGGACACGGAACTCGGGAAAGTCAAGGGGAGGCGACGTGTGTTTAATTGTGAACAGCAGCTGGTGCAACAGCGTGAGTGTTGTTCCTCTTACACGCTCCTGCATACCAAACCTGGAACTACTGTCCATCATGTGTCATCCTTTTTATCTACCTCGGGAGTTTACATCGGTCATAATCAGCGTTGTTTACATTCCACCACAAGCGGACACGGACACTGCCTTATGCGAGCTGCATGAGGCACTTACACAGGGGGACTTTAACAGTGCCAACCTCAAATGCGCAGCGCCAAACTTTCATCAACACATCACCTGCCCCACCAGGGGCGAAAGGACACTGGACCACTGTTACACGACAATCAATGATGGCTACAGGGCACAATCTCGTCCACCGTTTTGGAACTCTGACCATGCCGCCATCTTCCTCATGCCAAAAGACAACAAAGGCTGAAACAGGAAGTTCCGGTTCAGAGAGAGGTCGCGCACTAGACGGACCAATCGGTGGCCGCGTTACAGGACGCACTCGATGACGCAGACTGGGACATGTTCCGAAACAGTTCCTATGATACATTTACATTTACATTTAGGCATTTGGCAGACGCTCTTATCCAGAGCGACTTACATTTTTTTTTTATCTTATTATACATCTGAGCAGTTGAGGGTTAAGGGCCTTGCTCAAGGGCCCAACAGTGGCAACTTGGTGGTTGTGGCGTTTGAACCTGGGATCTTCCGAACCGCAGTCCAATGCCTTAACCACTGAGCTACCCCTGGCCCTGTTGATGGCGTCAGCGTGTTTACGAAAGCGGTTGTGGGTTTCATTGGGAAACTAGCGGATAATACTGTGGAAAAAAAGACTATCAGAATGTTTCCCAACCATAAGCCGTGGGTGGATAATACCATTGGCGGCGCTCTGAGATCTCGCACCGCTGCCTACAACGCGGGACCTGCGTCAGGGAACATGGACAAGGCTGCGTCATATAATGTCCAGAAGGCGGTGATAGAGGTGAAGCAGCGCTACGGGAGGAAACTATAGTCACAACTCCAACAGAGTGACTCTAGGAGCCTGGGGCAGGGACTAAGGACAATAACAGACTATAAAGCACCAACATCCGGTATGACGAACGCAGACGTGACTCTGGCAGAGCTGAAAACTTTCTATGCTCGCTTAGAGACTGCAGCAAAAGACGCTAGCGATGCTAATGCTAATCCTGCTTCCCTCAATGATTATCGCCCAGTAGCCCTCACCTCAGTAGTGATAAAGTGCTTTGAACGCCTGGTCAGAGACTTCATAATTTCTTCACTACCCGACACACTGGACCCTCTACAGTTTGCATACCGCCCAAACCGTTCCACAGACGATGCAATCTCTCATTTCCTCCACACATCACTCACTCACCTGGACACTCAGAAAGGGAATTATGTTAAAATGCTCTTCATTGACTACAGCTCAGCATTTAATCCCACATCCCTCCACACTTACCACCAAGCTGAAGCATCTGGGACTCATCAGTGGATCTCCAACTTCCTAACTGGCAGACCACATGCAGTAAGGATGGGCGGACATGTCTCAGCCTCCCTTACACTCAGCACTGGAGCCCTTGTACAGAAAAGTTTTATGTTTCTTATATATTTTTGAAAATCTTTATATTTTGGTCTAACTTCTTATATTTAAACTATTTATTTAATTCTTGCTTCTTTTTTTATTTCTTTCTTATTTCTCGTCAATTGTTTTAAAAATGTTAAGGTCATGGGCGGTCATACAAGCATTTCACTACATATTGTACTGTGTATGACTATGTATGTAACAAATAAAATTTGAATTTAAATTTGGGATTATTTTTTAGCTTTAACCTTTTAACTATTTCTTCAACCTTTTTACTCCTCAATTACGATAACATTAATACCGGGTATTAGTGCCAGTCTTCTATAGTATATAAAGACAACAAGATAAACAATATAAAATAAATTACCACCAGGGGGAGCCAAGTAATAACTATGTAAAAGAATTATAAAGAAGTGTAAGCTTTACTAAAATATAGAGAATACATGAAGTACTGTATATGCAATGCAGAAAGAAAAGTGCATAAAGACATACAATACATTTAAGCATACAGAATACAGAAGTGGAAGAAATAGCTTTTTATAAATTTATTTAATATGCATAAAATGGGCTCTACTACTTTTCACACACACACACACACACACACACACACACACACACACACACACACACACACACACTTTCAAAAAGGAATAATAAACTTAAAACCACTAGTAATTTTGTAATTTGTCTTAAGCTAAACGACCAGTAGGAAAATACATGAAAAAAGAAAAAAAAGCAATGTTTTGCAACTTCCCTTTGGGATTTATAAAGTACTCTGTAGGCTTTTTTGTGGTGCACTTACCTTGAGAGGCCACTAGATGAGTGACAGTGTAGCTAAAGATGAGTGTCACTACATCATGTAACATCCCATGTGCAAAATGTAGCCATATTTTCCAGAAGGAAAAGAGAAATGCAAAACCAGAGGCTTTGTTTTGTAAAGCATGAAATAAAATAAAATAAATGAATAATAATAATAATTCTTCTTTGTCTTTCGGCTGTTCCCTTTCAGGGTTTGCCACAGCAAATCATCTGCCTCCATCCAACCCTATCCTCTTCTCTCGCAACAACTAACTTCATGTCCCCTCTCACTGCATCCATAAATCTCCTCTTTGGTCTTCCTCTAGACCTCCTGCCTGGCAGTTCCAACCTCAGCATCCTTCTACCAATATATTCACAATCTCTCCTCTGAACATGTCCAAACCACCTCAATCTGGCCTCTCTGACTTTATCTCCAAAACATCTAACGTGGGTTGTCTCTCTGATGAACTCATTCTTGATCCTATTCATCCTTGTCACTCCCAAAGAGAACCTCAACATCTTCAGCTCTGCTACCTCCAACTCTGCCTCCTGTCTTTTCTTCAGCGCCACTGTCTCTAAGCCATAAAGCATTGCTGGTCTCACCACTGTCCTGTACACCTTTCCTTTCATTCTCGCTGATACTCTTTTATCACACAACACACCTGACACTTTTCTCCACCCATTCCAACCTGCCTGTACCCGCCTCTTCACCTCCTTTCCACACTCTCCGTTGCTCTGGACCGTTGACCCTAGGTACTTAAAATCCTGCACCTTCTTTACCTCTGCTCCTTGTAGCCTCACCGTCCCTCTTGAGTCCCTCTCATTCACACACATGTATTCTGTGTTGCTGCGGCTAAGCTTCATTCCTCTGCTTTCCAGTGCATACCTCCACCTCTCCAAATTTTCCTCTACCTATTTCCTGCTCTCACTACAATGTCACAATGTCATCTGCAAACATCATAGTCCATGGAGACTCCTGTCTTACCTCATCTGTCATCCTGTCCATCACCAGAGCAAACAAAAAGGGGCTCAGAGCCGATCCTTGATGCAGACCCACATAATAATAATAATAATAATAATAATAATAATTATTATTATTATTATTATTATTATTTTTATAAATAGATAAATATATAAATGAATAAATAAATAAATAAAAATAGTCTATTACCAATAGTTAATTGCCATTAGATGATATATAATGATTCAATTCTGTTGTGCAATAGAAATGTGACATATACTGCTAAATTTGCACTTCCTATCTTAGTACTTCCTGTAAGTGTGTGTGATCTGTAGAGTGTGTTCATTATGATGAGACACGGTGTAGCAGTTGGTCAGTGTGTGTTTAGCTCTAATTCTCTCTTCGGATTAATGTGTGTGTTTGGGTCCTCAGTAAGAATGCAGGTGTGTTTTCTTCTCCTCCTCATACAGCTTCATGTCACTGAAGGTGAGTCTGATGTCTCTCTCTCTCTCTCTCTCTCTCTCTCTGTGATTGTAATAAAGTTTTAGAACTTATACTTTAATAGCTTTAAAAAATAAAGTAATGCGGTCATTTTATGGAAATGTACTGTAATATGCACACTTGAGCAACTGAAAACATTTGCAGGAATTTAGAGTATTTCTGTAAAACCAGAAAGAGCCGTCAAAACCAGATGCAAAAGCAAATGTGAGAAAATGATCATGGGACTTTATAAAGATTACTTAACACTTATTGAATAAGAACTTTGTACTAGAGCTTTATTAATCTCCGACTATGTCCTGAGTTCATGTAGAACGCTGAGTCTCCTCCATCATGATTGGTGTTCTGGTTGTTCCTGCCTCGTCCCCCTACAGTTTCCTCTTGCTCTCTCATTGGCTGTTACTCATGGAGGTTCTTACAGCGTCATACATGTGCTTATACTACAATGGTTAGAGCCAATCATTATAAAGATGCTTGAAACACTGGGGTGTGACCCATGTGATGTGATCACACTCTCACTTCCTCCTCTAGCAGCTTCTTTGGTGGTGTGTCACTAAAATATACTGTAATGTAAGTGTTTCAGCTTTTCAGAGTGCTGCAGAGGAACACAAGATGAAAACAGTCTGGCCATGTAGGTTTTAGTTTTTTGTCCTAAATAAAAGTAAATTAATTGTAAGTTAAATTGCTTCTGAACTTTTTTGCATATTTCCCTGGATAAAAGTGCTTGTGATCATTGTTTGTTTGTGTGTGTGTGTGTGTGTGTGTGTGTGTGTGTGTGTGTGTTGATGAATGCAAGTTTTGGCTGGAGTTTGTGTGTGCATGCAAATTTTGTGTAAAATCATGAAGGCAGTCTAGAAGTTTGTCTGGATGTTACAAAGGGCAACACCTGATAACACCTGACAAAACACACACACACACACACACACACAACTATCCGTCGTTAGAAGGACTCCTGTCTAAGACCACACCCAGTGGAGAGCTGGTAGGGGCTGGATGGCCAGGTCAGCAGAAGAGAAGCTTTTTGCTGCAGATTTGTTGCTGCTCATTAACAGATCAGTAACTGGTGTGTTCCTACAGGCTGCAGACTGGAAGGAGCTGGAGAGACAAAACTCATCACTGCATACACAGGAGACTCAGTACTGCTGCCCTGCTCCTGCACTGGCCTCCACACCACACCTGGGACATTCACATGGGAGAAACACATAACAAATCAATATGTAGAGATATCTCCTGAGAGTGATCAGTACAAAGACAGATTTCAGCTGGTTAATGATCACTCTTCAGGAAATCTCTCTCTGCTCATATCACACCTGACTGTAGAGGATGATGGAGTTTACACATGTAGTGTTAAAGATGGTGAACACAGACATTTCAGACTCACTGTTGAAGGTAAATGACTCATTTTTATACACAATGCTACTTCAGTGATAATCTCATGACAGATTAATCTGATGTTGTAACAGTAATGCAATATGTTGATGTTTGTTCATTCTCCAGGTTGCCTGATGAATCAGCAGACAGTGGATGTGACTGGATACGTGGGACAGTCTGTCCTTCTGCCCTGCTCCTGCTCTCAACTACAAGCCAAACCACACACTCTCAGATGGTTCTTTTTTATAGGATCTGATAAGAAAGAAATCTTCCCAAAGGACCAGACAAATCTCTACACACACAGAGTTCAGCTCAGTAATGATCATCATCCAGGAAATCTCTCTCTACTCATATCACACCTGACTGTAGAGGATGGAGGATATTACGCTTGTAGCATCAATGCTACGGATGCAAATGTCAAACTTACAGTAAGAAGTAAAATTACTTTCTGAATATGAAGCAGATGTGAAGCTCACTACAATACTCTATGTACACTAATATATTAGAAATGAAAACATTACTGTGGAATATAATGATGTGATGAACATTTAGCAAATCTGACCATCGAAATATGTATCATAAACTAAAATGTAATAATCAGATGTAGATGTACTTTGTGTTCTTACCTTGATTGTGTTTCTGATTATGAACTCTGTGTTTTGACCTTCATACCAGCTTCACCTAATCCCAAACCAGGTACCTCACACACCACTGATACACACCAGAATGAAAGTCTTTGTCAGTACATTAGAATATCAGCTCACAGCATGAATACTAACTCTGTCTGGTCTTTCACTTCCTGTAGGAGTCACAACACAAACCCCAGTGATCAACGACAAAACAACTGCACACACTGAAACATATTCTGAAAAAGGTAATGATCAGTACAGCACATTAACTTCTGTTCATTTCTTTATGTTTTATTTGTTTCTTTGACATTAACTGAAGCAGAATAGTCTCTTAAAACTATTTTTCTTAAACAGGGACCTCTTTGTATAATCCAAAATAACAACCTAGATGGTTAGTCAGTAAAACAGTAAGGCTTAAAGTTAGTCTTAGACTAAATGGATCATCTACGAGACTCCTCCCTGTGAATTTTAGAAACTGTTTCTATAGAAATGATAACGTATCGTAACATATACAATAATGAGAATGAGTGCATTAATATAAACCTGTTATGTGCAGCTGCACTGCTGTCAGTAATGAATCAGCACTGGTGATTAATATGACCAATCAAAATGGAGAATTCAACCCTCATGTGTCCGTTTTTCCTTTCTCTTCTGTTCCACACAGAGACTCCCACAAACCCGAATCCTCACTACACCACCATCATCATCATCTGTCCTGCTGCTGGGGTTCTGCTAATACTAGGAGGGGTCATGTGCTGGAAACACAGAGGTGCACACACACACACACACACACACACACACACACATGCACACACATGCACACAGACACACACAGACACCTGCAGTCTCACCTGTCTGCTTTCATTCAGTAGGACAGAGACGAGGACAGACTGAGACTGATGATGGGCAAATAGGGGAGAAGACACAGTGGGAGGACCAGGTGAATACACATGTGGTTTGTGTTTGTGTGCATGTGTGTACTCATCTGTATGTACAGTAATAACATGTTGTTTATGTTCTCCACCTGCAGGAGGATTTGACCTATACAACTGTAATTTACACTTTCACTACATAGAGATACTACAGTTTATACCAGCATTAACTCTCTCGTTTTTCTCTTTTTAAGCTACGTTTACATTGTCGGGTAAATGTGACCCAATTTTGAGTTTTTGCTCATATGTGACACATATCGGAAATGTTCTATGTCCGTGTAAACAGGAAAAGAAACGCATGCATCCCAATATTTCGAGATCGGTTTCAGGCCTCCTTTATATGTGGAAATAAATCAGATATAAATCAGATATGTGCTAATGTGATTGTCGTGTAAACAGAAAGATCGGATTTCCCGAGTCATTGTGTTCTGTACGTCATTAAAACTGTGACTTCTTCGCAGTTTAAGGACGTAATGTTATTCTCTGGTGGAAGTGCGTGTGGAATTATAACATCGCAGGTGACATGGAAAAGGAAAAGCACCCCCACCATGTGTTAATGCTTATTTTGGCTAAATAACATTAAGAAATAAGTATTTGGTGAATGAAGCATATGCACAGCCTGCAATTTTGGCGTTTTTTCTCCTCCTCCGTTTTAAAACCATGGTGACGTTTCGCTAACTTTGCATATATCGCAGAGCGTCAAGCATACTTCACCTTCGTCTATCTTGGCGATCTCGCGATGTTTCAGATGGCATGGCAAGTGTAAACATGTGTATCGAATATGAGTCATAGTTAAAAGAATGTGGAAACAGACGGTCAAAAAAAATCTGATATAGCCAACAAATCAGAATTGGGCATCGAGACCTGCAGTGTAAACAAGGCTTTTCTATCTCTCTCTCTCTCACATACACACACAAATTTGGTACTATAACATAACATTCTTATATAATAATAGTGAATAACAATGCTTTTTTACTCTGACACTCATCTTAAAATTCTTTTTTATTATGTTGTAATATTTTGTATTATGTTTAGATCTTTTATGTTTGATCCACATCTCCAGCTTTAAGCTCTCTGAACATCACCAGTGTGTGTATCATGTGACTCTTATAGGTCAATAAACATTTGTATAAAAATTATGAAAGCTTACGGCTTGGATAGAATACACTGCATTGTTATCAGCTTTAAGTTTTTGTGATTTTTTTCATATGTAATAATAATAAAAGCTGAAAAGCTCACTATGGTTTGTCGTGTAATTCTAATGTACATTTTCATACAGAACACAGAGTCCTACAGAAACACATGATCACTGTTAGTAAGATTTACACTATCTGAATCAGAGTCTGTGAAATCTGCAGTAAAATATTAATTATTGTGAAATATTCTTCAACACTAATGAAACTTTTTCCTTACAAAACAGGCGAGTTTTACATTATTGAATCTTTCATTTTTAAGATTTGGACTAAACCCATTTCATTCACATAATGAGTTAAAGCAGGAGATTCCTGCAGTGTATCTCTCTCCACACTGATGTACACTGTACAGTCCGTCTCTAACCCTCTGCATGTGATCAGATCAGTGCTCTTGTGTTCCCCTAAACTATGAACTTCTCTTTCTTTACTGCATTAATCCATCAGTCTGGTCTTCAGCGTGATCAGCTTGTGTTTTAAACACCACTGTAGGTCATAAAGTGATTTAAAAGTAAACATACACGATTTTCTTCTACAGTTCACTTTTACTGCCAGTTATTGTTGCTACACAAACACTAGAATGATTAAATATTTTTATTAAATAATCTCATCTGTATCCCTTTAATTCAGTGTCACTTCCATGCGTAAAATTTCAACAAATGGTTCTTTTCCTGTGTCCATAAGAAAACCACTAGTTAGTGAAACTCATGAGAAGAAAGGCTTCAGTTCTCTAGCGAGCATAAAGATCGGACTTTGATTCGATGGAAAAAAGTCATGTGATCTGATGAGTCCAGACTGAGCCCATGCCATGGAGATGTGTGTGTCAGGGTAAAAAGGGAAGCACATGAAGCGTTGTACCCATCATGCATAGTGTCCACTGTACAAACTCTAGTGGTCGAGGCTCAGCAACGTTATGTGGCCATAAAAGTGATGTCAGCTGACGACCTGGATGCACTAAATGTAAATGTGTAAATTTTAGACGGAACAACTGTTTTTTCTTTTTTTTTCTTTTTTTAGAAATGCAATGTTCCACCTCCATTTTAATAATAAAACAACACTTGGTGATTTATTGAGGCACATTTACAATGTTTTTTTTTTTTCTAAACTGTATTTTGACCAAAACAAACTGTTCAAAACAAAGTATTTTAATCTATTTATAGCATAAAGTTTGACACATCCTTCAAGTAATGTATCAGAGTAATAAATCTCTTTGGGATGTGCAGTTATGGAATCTGTTTCATCTCACCACATTGTTGCTGATTATTTTCCTGTAACTCCAACAGACTGGGTGTTTTGATCCTTACTAAGTTTGCAACACTGGAACACTGGCAGTAAAATATTTTCAATTTTACATACCGTAAATCTCCTTATATTCACTCATTTATGACTTTTAGTGGTTGAAAAAACATAAATCTAGATGAATCTGAAACATTCCACAGGCACAAGTTTAAAAGTGTATCATCTGCATGAAATGCAAGTTGGCTCAGAGTGGCTGTTATTTACTCTATATAAATAGTATATCAAATTATTTAATTTGTTTAGGCATTAAAACACTCAATTAAGATCTTTTTCTTGTAGTTACCTTTAAAAAAAAAAACACCTATAAACTTTTTAATGTTACAGGAAAACAGTGAGATTTTTGCACTTACGTGTTTCAAATCTTTCTGACATTTACAGTAAGCTGCTTTAACGTTCGATTTACTTTGGTTTAAGCTTCTGATTGTAAAACAGCATAATGTTTTCCACTAAAAATGCCTTACACGTGAATGTACACTGCTTGTAAGTAAAAGTTTAATAAATGTCATTGGTTAATCACCAATTGTTCCAGACCTTTGATCTTAAATAGAAATTGCATCCGAAACTGAACCACTGAATATTTAGTTTGAGAACCAAAAAGAAAAGGAAACAAACAAGCAAATTAATATGTATTGAGACACGGCGTGGGATCAAAAACAGTGCAACTGGTAAACGGGACATGGAGCCCGGAGTAAGAGAGCTTGAGACACGGAGTGGGACAACGCTGGAGCTGGTGGACAGAAGATCAGGAACAGTGGAATTGGTAGCAAAACACGGAGACCGGGGAGATGAGGAGACATGACGTGGGATGATTGCTTGGCAAAGGTGAATCATGGAGTTCTTGTTCATAGGGGAGACCAGATACTGAGTGAAGGGAAGTGAGGTGTATTTGTATGTGTTGGTGATGAAGTTCAGGTGAGTGTGATTAGAATTCTAGAGCATTGATTGGGATACAGAATGTGATTTCTTTGGTTTTGAGAAGTTAGACAGAGAGTTCCGCTGTACAGAAAGCTACTGTATGTATGTAGAAAGACAGACATGTACGTGGGCTTCAACCTGAAATAATAATATCACTGATTACATCATAAATCATCAGATCCAAGATGGTGCTGATGAGGTCGGCTACCGTCAGGACTGCTCCGACCTACTTTTCATTATTTTTGTATTTTAAAGAGGTCCAATTATGCCATTTTAAAGATTGCTAATATTGCTTAATGAGTCTCTTAAAACAGGTTTACATGTATGCAAGGTCAAAAAACACTTTAGTTTTCTCTAAAAATAGATTACTTTTACCCCATTTCTAAATGATTCGTAAACGACTCGTGTGAAGCAGTTTGAAGATTCAGTCTGTCTAAACCCCTCCTTTCCGTGAGCCCTCACTGCTGTGATTGGTCAGATGGCGCGGTGATTTATGATTGGTCTACCGCTACAGCGTGTGTCGGATACACACGCGTCAATACATACGTAGAAAAGATGGCGATAACGACCAGCTAATTTTATATTAACTGTGGCTACAAAAATCGAGAGGTCTTTTATCTTTGTGTCGGACAAACACAAACAATTAGATAAAGCAAACGTGTATTATACAAAACTACATAAAGTAAACAAAAATGGTGCACAACAACCAAACAAAGATATAAACAATATTTACAAACTACATATAATAAACGATATGTATATGTCAAAGGGAGTGAGTGGAAAATGTCCAAAGTCTGTGTTTATTGTATGTGTGTACATACCAAAAAAAAGCAAAAAGGACAAACACAAACAAGTAGATAAAGTAAACGTATATTATACAAAACTAAATAAAGTAAATGAAAAAGGTGCACCACAACCAAACAAAGATATAAACAATATTTTCAAACTATATATAATAAACGGTATGTGTATGTGTGCGAGTGAGTGGAAAATGTCCGAAGTCCGTGTTTATTGTATGTGTGTTATCCGAGTATACCGAGTATGGTTCGGTCTCACCGGCATTAATGAAGTCCGAGAGGCCGATAACGGAGGGTGAGAAGTCCATGGAATATGTCCAAAAATCTTCGAAAGAAAATGATCCACAACAATCTTTTGTTGACGGCTCCCCCCAGGGTTTCCTGTAGAGGCTAAAAATGCCTCTGCGCACGCAAAGTGCGCATGCGCCTTGCTACTTCGCGAGTTTTAAGTTCAGTTTTGGTGAATGGTGGGGAATAAACAGTTACAAAGGATTTCGTTTGCTCACATTTTTATTGTTTTTTTATATTACAAAGTGTTTAAATGAACCTGGCATGAATGCTTGGTCACATTAACAAGAGTGTGGTAACATTAATTGTAAGATGGCGAGCAAGTTGTTCGTGATGTAGAACATGGGGGGGCAAGTTGTTCGTGACGTAGAATGTGGGCAGACATTATGCAAATATGTTACGGAGTGACGTGGATCTGTAACAGAGTAAAAATAAATCTGCTAACGACTCGTTTAGGCGAATGTGAGCCGATTCTTTTTTTTTTATAGACAAAAACTCAATTTATCATGCACTGTTAGCGTCATAGATGTTCACATATAGCTACATGACACACTGCATGAAAGAAAATTTTTGAAAAAGCATAATAGGACCTCTTTAAGGCAATTTCCAGTAACTTTAAACCGACAAACTTATCACCATTGAGTACATTAGGTATGATAGAGACACTGTTGTTTCTATTGGTATACAATGTACTCACAATTCGACGTTTTTAACTCCAGATCCAAGCTGGCCGAGTGAGATCCTGAGGGAGAACAAAGGATGCGACGTGAAGCAGCGGCCCGAGGGAAACGAATCGGCGTCAGGAACAGGTTAAGAGCCCGTGCACCGCACACCTCTGCCTAGAATCCTGTTCACCAGTAACATCCAGTCACTGGAGAACAAGCTCGATGACCTCAGGGCCAGGATAAAGTTCCAGAGAGACATTCGGGACTGCAATCTCCTCTGCTTCATCAACACATGGCTGAACCCAGCGGTGCCGGACCACGCCATCCAGCTGGCCCGAGTTCTTCTTGGTTCAACACATAGACAGGACACGGAACTCGGGAAAGTCAAGGGGAGGCGACGTGTGTTTAATGGTGAACAGCAGCTGGTGCAACAGCGTGAGTGTTGTTCCTCATACACGCTCCTGCATACCAAACCTGGAACTACTGTCCATCATGTGTCATCCTTTTTATCTACCTCGGGAGTTTACATCGTCATAATTAGCGTTGTTTACATTCTACCACAAGCGGACACGGACACTGCCTTATGCGAGCTGCATGAGGCACTTACACAGGGGGACGTTAACAGTGCCAACCTCAAATGCGCAGCGCCAAACTTTCATCAACACATCACCTGCCCCACCAGGGGCGAAAGGACACTGGACCACTGTTACACGACAATCAATGATGGCTACAGGGCACAATCTCGTCCACCGTTTTGGAACTCTGACCATGCCGCCATCTTCCTCATGCCAAAAGACAACAAAGGCTGAAACAGCAAGTTCCGGTTCAGAAAGAGGTCGCGCACAAGACGGACCAATCGGTGGCCCCGTTACAGGACGCACTCGATGACGCAGACTGGGACATGTTCTGAGACAGTTCCTATGATACATTTACATTTACATTTAGGCATTTGGCAGATGCTCTTATCCAGAGCGACTTACATTTTTTTTTAATCTTATTATACATCTGAGCAGTTGAGGGTTAAGGGTCTTGCTCAAGGGCCCAACAGTGGCAACTTGGTGGTTGTGGGGTTTGAACCTGGGATCTTCCAAACCGCAGCTACCCCTGGCCCTGTTGATGGCGTCAGCGTGTTTACGAAAGCGGTTGTGGGTTTCATTGGGAAACTAGCGGATAATACCGTGAAAAAAAAGACTATCAGAATGTTTCCCAACCATAAGCCTGGGAGGATAATACCATCGGCGGCGCTCTGAGATCTCGCACCGCTGCCTACAACGCGGGACCTGCGTCAGGGAACATGGACAAGGCTGCGTCATATAATGTCCAGAAGGTGGTAAAAGAGGTGAAGCAGCGCTACGGAAGGAAACTAGAGTCACAACTCCAACAGAGTGACTCTAGGAGCCTGGGGCAGGGACTAAGGACAATAACAGACTATAAAGCACAAACATCCGGTATGACGAACGCAGACGTGACTCTGGCAGAGCTAAAAAAACTTTCTATGCTCGCTTAGAGACTGCAGCAAAAGACGCTAGCGATGCTAATGCTAATCCTGCTTCCCTCAATGATTATCGCCCAGTAGCCCTCACCTCAGTAGTGATAAAGTGCTTTGAACGCCTGGTCGGAGACTTCATCATTTCTTCACTACCCGACACACTGGACCCTCTACAGTTTGCATACCGCCCAAACCGTTCCACAGACGATGCAATCTCTCATTTCCTTCACACATCACTCACTCACCTGGACACTCAGAAAGGGAATTATGTTAAAATGCTCTTCATTGACTACAGCTCAGCATTTAATACCCACACATCCCTCCACACTTACCACCAAGCTGAAGCATCTGGGACTCATCAGTGGATCTCCAACTTCCTAACTGGCAGACCACAGGCAGTAAGGATGGGCGGACATGTCTCAGCCTCCCTTACACTCAGCACTGGAGCCCTTGTACAGAAAAGTTTTATGTTTCTTATATATTTTTGAAAATCTTTATATGTTGGTCTAACTTCTTATATTTAAACTATTTATTTATTTCCTGCCTTCTTTTTTTATTTCTTTCTTATTTTTAGTCAATTGTTTTAAAAATGTTAAGGTCATGGGTGGTCGTACAAGCATTTCACTACATATTGTACTGTGTATGACTGTGTATGTGACAAATAAAATCTGAATTTGAATTTGGGATTATTTTTTAGCTTTAACCTTTTAACTATTTCTTCAACCTTTTTACTCCTTAATTACAATAACATTAATACCGGGTATTAGTGCCAGTCTTCTACAGTATATAAAGACAACAAGGTAAACAATATAAAATAAATTAACACCAGGGGGAGCCAAGTAATAACTATGTAAAAGAATTATAAAGAAGTGTAAGCTTTACTAAAATATAGAGAATACATGAAGTACTGTATGTGTAATGCAGAAAGAAAACTGCATAAAGACATAAAATACATTTAAGCATACAGAATACAGAAGTGGAAGAAATAGCTTTTATAAATTTATTTAATATGCATAAAATGGGCTCTACTACTTTTCTCACACACACACACACACACACACACACACACACACACACACACACACACACACACAAACAATGATCACAAGCACTTTTATCTGGGGAAATATGCAAAAAAAGTTCAGAAGCAATTTAACTTACAATTAATTTACTTTCATTTAGGACTAAAAACTAAAACCTATATGGCCAGACTGTTTTCATCTTGTGTTCCTCTGCAGTACTCTAAAAAGCTGAAACACTTACATTACAGTATATTTTAGTGACACACCACCAAAGAAGCTGCTAGAGGAGGAAGTGAGAGTGTGATGACATCACATGGGTAAGCCGTTCACAGAAGGGAAACAGTAAACAGTGTACACACCCCAGTGTTTCAAGCATCTTTAAAATGATTGGCTCTAAATCTTGTAGTATAAGCACATGTACTGTATGACGCTGTAAGAAGCTCCATGAGTAGCAGCCAATAAGAGAGCAAGAAGAAACTGTAGGGGGACGAGGCAGGAACAACCAGAACACCAATCATGATGAAGGAGACTCAGCGTTCTACATGAACTCAGGACATAGACGTGGATTAATAAAGCTCGAGTACAAAGTTCTTATTCAATAAGTGTTAAACCCTCTTTATAAAGTCCCATGACCATTTTCTTACATTTGCTTTTGCATCTGGTTTTTGATGGCAAACAGAAAGACTCTAAATTCCTGCAAATGTTTTCAGTTGCTCAGTGTACAAATTACATTTCCATAAGATTACAGTATAACTTTATTTTTTAAAGCTATTAAAGTATAAGTTCTAAAACTTTATTACAATTACAGAGAGAGAGACAGAGACACACACACACACACACTTTTAAAAAGGAATATTAAACTTAAAACCACTAGTAATTTTGTAATTTGTCTTAAGCTAAACGACCAGCAGGAAAATACATGAAAAAAGCAAAAAAAAAAAAGGTTTTGTAACTTCCCTTTGGGATTTATAAAGTACTCTGTAGGCTTTTTTGTGGTGCACTTACCTTGAGAGGCCACTAGATGAGTGACAGTGTAGCTACAGATTAGTGTCACTACATCATGTAACATCCCATGTGCAAAATGTAGCCATATTTTCCAGAAGGAAAAGAGAAATGCAAAACCAGAGGCTTTGTTTTGTGAAGCATGAAATAAAATAAAATAAATGAATAATAATAATAATTCTTCTTTGTCTTTCGGCTGTTTGCCACAGAAAATCATCTGCCTCCATCTAACCCTATCCTCTGCATCCTCTTCTCTCGCAACAACTAACTTCATGTCCTCTCTCACTGCATCCATAAATCTCCTCTTTGGTCTTCCTCTAGACCTCCTGCCTGGCAGTTCCAACCTCAGCATCCTTCCACCGATATATTCACCATCTCTCCTCTGAACATGTCCAAACCACCTCAATCTGGCCTCTCTGACTTTATCTCCAAAACATCTAACGTGGGTTGTCCCTCTGATAAACTTATTCTTGATCCTATTCATCCCTGTCACTCCCAAAGATAACCTCAACATCTTCAGCTCTGCTACCTCCAACTCTGCCTCCTGTCTTTTCTTCAGCGCCACTGTCTCTAAGCCGTAGAGCATCGCTGGTCTCACCACTGTCCTGTACACCTTTCCTTTCATTCTTGCTGATACTCTTTTATCGCACAACACACCTGACACTTTTCTCCACCCATTCCAACCTGCCTGTACTCGCCTCTTCACTTCCTTTGAACACTCTCCGTTGCTCTGGACCGTTGACCCTAGGTACTTAAAATCCTGCACCTTCTTTACCTCTGCTCCTTGTAGCCTCACCGTCCCTCTTGAGTCCCTCTCATTCACACACATGTATTCTGTGTTGCTGCGGCTAAGCTTCATTCCTCTGCTTTCCAGAGCATACCTCCACCTCTCCAAATTTTCCTCCACCTATTTCCTGCTCTCGCTACAATGTCACAATGTCATCTGCAAACATCATAGTCCATGGGGACTCCTGTCTTACCTCATCTGTCATCCTGTCCATCACCAGAGCAAACAAAAAGGGGCTCAGAGCCGATCCTTGATGCAGACCCACAACATAATAATAATAATAATAATAATTATTATTATTATTACTTTTATAAATAGATAAATATATAAATGAATAAATAAATAAATAAAAATAGTCTATTACCAATAGTTAATTGCCATTAGATGATATATAATGATTCAATTCTGTTGTGCAATAGAAATGTGACATATACTGCTAAATTTGCACTTCCTATCTTAGTACTTCCTGTAAGTGTGTGTGATCTGTAGAGTGTGTTCATTATGATGAGCAGTTGGTCAGTGTGTGTTTAGCTCTAATTCTCTCTTTGAATTAATGTGTGTGTTTGGGTCCTCAGTAAGAATGCAGGTGTGTTTTCTTCTCCTCCTCATACAGCTTCATGTCACTGAAGGTGAGTCTCTCTCTCTCTCTCTCTCTCTCTGTCTCTCTCTCTCTCTCTCTCTCTCTCTCTGTGATTATAATAAAGTTTTAGAACTTATACTTTAATAGCTTTAAAAAATAAAGTTATACTGTAATCTTATGGAAATGTAATTTGTACACTAAGCAACTGAAAACATTTGCAGGAATTTAGAGTTTTTCTGTTTGCCATCAAAAACCAGATGCAAAAGCAAATGTGAGAAAATGGTCATGGGACTTTATAAAGAGGGTTTAACACTTATTGAATAAGAACTTTGTGCCAGAGCTTTATTAATCCCCGTCTATGTCCTGGGTTCATGTAGAACGCTGAGTCTCCTTCATCATGATTGGTGTTCTGGTTGTTCCTGCCTCGTTCCCCTACAGTTTCCTCTCGCTCTCTCATTGGCTGTTACTCATGGAGGTTCTTACAGCGTCATACATGTGCTTATACTACAAGATTTAGAGCCAATCATTTAAAAGATGCTTGAAACACTGGGGTGTGTCCACTGTTTACTGTTTCCCTTCTGTGAACGGCTTTTCCATGTGATGTGATCACACTCTCACTTCCTCCTCTAGCAGCTTCTTTAGTGGTGTGTCACTAAAATATACTGTAATGTAAGTGTTTCAGCTTTTCAGAGTGTTTCAGCTTTTTTTTTTTGGCCATATAGGTTTTAGTTTTTAGTCCTAAATGAAAGTAAATTAATTGTTATTTGTTAGTAAGTTAAATTGCTTCTGAACTTTTTTGCATATTTCCCCGGATAAAAGTGCTTGTGATCATTGTTTGTTTGTTTGTGTGTGTGTGTGTGTGTGTGTGTGTGTGTGTGTTGATGAATGCAAGTTTTGGCTGGAGTTTGTGTGTGCATGCAAATTTTGTGTAAAATCATGAAGGCAGTCTAGAAGTTTGTCTGGATGTTACAAAGGGCAACACCTGATAACACCTGACAAAACACACACACACACACGGTTGTCAACATTCAATTTATACAAATCGGCTCCCAAATGTATAACCAGCTGCTTAATTTGCAGCAAAGATTCAATAATAAATTAAAGAAGCTGTTACAGCAGGCACCAGTAATGAGCATGCGCCTCAATCTGTTATTGCTCCTCGCTCACTCCGTAGGCTCACTAGATAGATGGGCTTCCCTTCTGCAGGCACGCAAAGGGGCAGGCCACTGGGAATGGGTACGGCTGCAAAGCAGTCTGTGCTAATGGATTGCTGCCTTCCCCGCATTATTGAAGCAGGGTGGCGAGTGCAGCTCAGGGTCTGGTCTGACTGTAGAGATCCACAGAACCACGGAGTCAGGCCACGGACACTAAAAATGTGTAAGAGAGGCATGCAAGCTGGGTGATGTAACATGCACCAGGGACCTCAAAGAAATAAAACTGAATGCAGTGCCTTGACCACCGTGTGAAGGACAGCTGCATGAACACTGAACGACTCCCACTGCACTTGCACTCTCGGCTAGAGCCAGCCTTTGGTATCCAGCCACTGAAGATGGAAAAAAAGCCACTGTGTATCTATGTTAAGGCCCTGATTCCCAGCTGGAAAAACTACACAACTATCGGACGTTAGAAGGACTCCTGTCTAAGGCCACAACTAGTGGAGAGCTGGGAGGGGCTGGATTGCCAGGTCAGCAGAAGAGAAGTCTTTTGCTGCAGATTTGTTGCTGCTCATTAACAGATCAGTAACTGGTGTGTTCCTACAGGCTGCAGACTGGAAGGATCCAGAGAGACAAAATACATCACTGAATACACAGGAGACTCAGTACTGCTGCCCTGCTCCTGCACTGACCTCCACAGAACACCTGGGACATTCACATGGGAGAAAAATACAATAAAGATATCTCCTGAGAGTGATCAGTACAAAGAAAGATTTCAGCTGGTTAATGATCACTCTTCAGGAAATCTCTCTCTGCTCATATCACACCTGACTGTAGAGGATGGAGGAGGTTACAGGTGTAGTGTTAGAGGTGGTGAATACAGAGACGTCAGCCTCACTGTTGAAGGCAAATGATTCATTTTTATACACAATGCTACTTCAGTGATAATCTCATGACAGATTAATTTGATGTTGTAACAGTAATGCAATATGTTGATGTTTGTTCATTCTCCAGGTTGCACATTAAATCAGCAGACAGTGAGTGTGACTGGATACAAGGGACAGTCTGTTCTTCTGCCCTGCTCCTGCTCTCAACTACAAGCCAAACCACACACTCTCAGATGGATCTTTATTAAAGGATCTGATCACAAAGAGATCTTCCCAAAGGACCAGACAAATCTCTACACAGACAGAGTTCAGCTCATTAATGATCATCATCCAGGAAATCTCTCTCTACTCATATCACACCTGACTGTAGAGGATGGAGGATATTACGCTTGTAGCATTAATGCTACGGATGCAAATGTCAAACTTACAGTAAGAGGTAAAATTACTTTCTGAATATGAAGCAGATGTGAAGCTCACTACAATACTCTATGTACACTAATATATTAGAAATGAAAACATTACTGTGGAATAACATGATGAGGTAAACATTTAGCAAATCTGACCATCGAAATATGTATCATAAACTTAAATGTAATAATCAGATGTAAATGTACTTTGTGTTCTTACCTTGTTTGTGTTTCTGATTATGAACTCTGTGTTTTGACCTTCATACCAGCTTCACCTAATCCCAAACCAGGTACCTCACACACCACTGATACACACCAGAATGAAAGTCTTTGTCAGTACATTAGAATATCAGCTCACAGCATGAATACTAACTCTGTCTGGTCTTTCACGTTCTGTAGGCGTCACAACACAAACCCCAATGATCAACGACAAAACAACTGCACACACTGAAACATATTCTGAAAAAGGTAATGATCAGTACAGCACATTAACTTCTGTTCATTTCTTTATTTGTTATTTGTTCCTTTAACATTTACTGAAGCAGAATAGTCTCTTAAAACTATTTTTATGAACAGACACCTCTTTGTGTAATCCAAAATAATAATCTAGATGGTTAGTCAGTAAAACAGTAAAGTTTAAAGTTAGTCTTAGACTAAATAAAGCATCTACCAGACTCCTCCCTGTGAATTTTAGAAACTGTTTCTATAGAAATGATAACTTATCATAACATATACAATAATGAGAATGAGTGCATTAATATAAACCTGTGATGTGCAGCTGCACTGCTGTCAGTAATGATTCAGCACTGGTGATTAATCTGACCAATCAGAATGGAGAATTCAACCCTCATTCAACCTTTTTTCCTTTCTCTTCTGTTCCACACAGAGACTCCCACAAACCCGCATCCTCATTACACCACCATCATCATCTGTACTGCTGCTGGGATTCTGCTGATACTAGGAGGGGTTATGTGCTGGAAACACGGAGGTGCACACACACACACACACACACACACACACACACACACACACACACACACACACACGCTTACTTCTACAGTCTCAAACTTTTTGCTTTCATTCTGTAGAACAGAGACGAAGACAGACTGAGACTGATGTTGGACAAACAGGACAAAGAAGACAGCAGGATGGGAAGGTATATACGTATGTGTGCGTGTGTGTGCGTGCGCACGTGTGTGTGTAGAGGGTATGTTTGCATTTGTTCTTATGCAACATGCTTCCCCTTTTTTATACAGAATGATTCTGATGTTCTGTATACAGTTATAAATCCACAAACACCATCCAACAAAGAAGAAAAGGTGTGTATTAATCTAACAGTCTGTATCTTATATTTTCTCTGTTTGGTGACGTGTTGTTTATGTTCTATTCCTGCAGGATGATGTGATGTACTCGACTGTAGTCCACAGTAACACCATTACATCAGTACACACTCCAGTGATATCAGGGGAAACCACAGTGTATGCCAGTATCCAAACTAACTAACACACATACTGTATAAAAAAAAAGCAGGGTAAATGGATTTTATTATTTCTTTTGACACTTTCATGTTTTCTTTTACTGTGTCTCATTTTGATTATTTTTAGATCTTTAAATCAACAGTTTAATACAGAAATGTGTAATTTATAATTTCAATATACTATCTAAAGTATACCAATCCACATGACTAAATCTGTCCCCTTTCCCCACCCAAAAACTGTAACTGCTCCTAAGGTAATGAATCAACCATGCAAAAGTATTCATATAAAAATGATTAATAGAAAATATAAAGTAAAAATAAAACAAAATAACCTGCACTTTACCTTTAAAAAGAATCGGTCTGTGTGTGACGGAGAGAGAGGAGGAGGAGGAGAGGGGTTATTGTGTAACGACTTTTACACAAACACACGCTTACTCTGATGCACGGATGCTGACTTTAGGAGTGAGACTCATGTACTGAGACCAAGCATGGGAGATGATTTCCCACAGTCCCGCAGCACAAAAGAGAGAAAGAGAGAGAGAAAGAACCACCATTGGTCCAGATCATTGGCTTGGCAGAAAAGTGTATCAGACTCCTCGTAGTGCAAAAACCTAGCTTATTTATCAAGTAAAAAAAAAAAATTTCTATTGTTGTGCTACCGGACTGATTAACTGAAACCCGTGTGTCCGACTCATTTCTCCAGCACCCTCACATGCACACAGAAACAATATACCTGTCAGGAGATACCTCTAGAGGGCGTCGTGCACGCAGAGATTCCTTTTTGTGTCTTTTGTATTTTTGTTA
Organism: Clarias gariepinus; assembly: GCF_024256425.1. Classification (NCBI taxonomy): domain Eukaryota; kingdom Metazoa; phylum Chordata; class Actinopteri; order Siluriformes; family Clariidae; genus Clarias; species Clarias gariepinus. The sequence continues at coordinate 44,073,989 of NC_071101.1, read as the reverse complement.
ATGTGGAACTACATTTCCCAGAGTGCACCTCAACTATGGCGTCTATTTTTATACAATACACGTGAGCTACTACCATGATTTATTTGCATCTTCGAATGTTTATATGTGTGTTTGTATCTGTGCAAATTTGTAACTTGAATGTCTCTAAGTGTGGGATTACTATACCTGTATTGTACCCTGATAGATTAGAAAATGTTGTAGTTACGTTCTCATTATTCTTTTCTTTGGTCTTATTTGGCAGACTGTGTATAATAAAGGAGTCAACCCAACAATTCAACTTTTTTCTTCTTCTTTCCTTTAAAAGAACAATTATCTTGTTAAAGGACTGTAGGAATCTTCAAACAAAGTTTCCATATTTCACTATTTCTGTTAAAAGCTAATACAGGCCTCAGAGCTTCAACAAAGTTACATAAGGGAGAAAGTCTAATCGACTGTCCCACACATTATTAACTCTTAAAAGGACAATGCTGAAAAATCAACTTTACAAAAGAAATGAATGAGATCACGTAGCTCTTACAGCTCGGAGCATATATAAGCTATTATTTGTTTTGCTGTATTATTTTTAAATAAACATACATAGGGGATATATAGAGTGCAGAATAAAGTGACGTATAATTTTTTATAATAAAATAGACAACATAATAAACTGAATTTTAGTTTATTTTAACTGACTTCCCCAAACACGACTGAGCAAAAAAAATTAGAAAGGCACAAAGACAGAGAAATAGCGCAAATAAACATGGACACGGTTTTTATAGTTGCTTTCGGCTGTTTCTATGACAAAAAAAAAAAAAATAATAATAATAATAATATGCTCATTTTATAAGTTTCTTTTTCAATGTCATTTAAATATTCTGATAGTTTCCTGATAACGCACACTCTTGGCGCGGTTAGAAGACTCTTAAAATATATCTTACGTAAGTTGATTGCTTTTCTAAATGTGTTTCCCGAACTGTCCCTTAGTCTTCTTAAGTCACGGCCTCTTACTGTATGTCTGAAGTTACAAGGCGCTGTCTACAGTGAAGGTCCTGAATTAGCTGACATCGGTTACTCAGGAATCATTTTTTTACTCCTTTTGCATGACAGCGTTAAGAAAGACAGCACTTTCTATGCAAATTAATCGTTGCACAAAATTTTTCCAATAAATTTTTTTTTCGACATGGGTTAACTTATTAATAGCATGCCATAATAGACAAATATATACAGATGTCGCCATTAAAAACGCACATTTTGAGAAAAGGAATCCTGTGACTTGCCGCGGCATTGCGTGGCTGCGCACGGCAAGCTGTGAAAATGCCCTTCATTACCTGTAAGGGGAAGTCGTGTTTCAGTCTGAAGTATTGTGTGTCTACTGAAGCCGAAAATGTGTTCTCTCTCTTAGGCGCCCATTGACAGCAAGCGACAGAGCTCACGTGTCAAGCTCAAACTGTAAATACTGATATGTATTAATTCTTCATTTTCTTCTCACCTTCAATGATGATACTTCTTCGACTGCGCTTTCTTCATTCAGTATTATAACTATTTTTAGTAGTAGTGCTCCGAATTTATTATTGTTATTATTATTATTGTAACGCACCCGTGCGTGTGTGCAAAAAGACTACAATGATGTACAGTGGTGTGAAAAACTATTTGCCCCCTTCCTGATTTCTTATTCTTTTGCATGTTTGTCACACAAAATGTTTCTGATCATCAAACACATTTAACTATTAGTCAAAGATAACATAATTGAACACAAAATGCAGTTTTTAAATGAAGGTTTACGTTATTAAGGGAGAAAAAAACTCCAAATCTACTGTACATGTATAATCTTACAAGAAGTGAATACAGACATTTCAGACTCACTGTTGAGGGTAAATGATACATTTTTATACACAATGGTACTTCAGTGATAATCTCATGACAGATTAATCTGATGTTGTAACAGTAATGCAATATGTTGATGTTTGTTCATTCTCCAGGTTGCACATTAAATCAGCAGACAGTGAGTGTGACTGGATACGTGGGACAGTCTGTCCTTCTGCCCTGCTCTTGCTTTCAACTACAAGCCAAACCACACACTCTTAGATGGGTCTTTATTAAAGGATCTGATCACAAGGAAATCTTCCCAAAGGACCAGACAAATCTCTACACAGACAGAGTTCAGCTCATTAATGATCATCATCCAGGAAATCTCTCTCTACTCATATCACACCTGACTGTAGAGGATAGAGGAAAGTACAGGTGTCAGATTAACAATGCTATGGATGCAAATGTCATACTCGTAGTAAGAGGTGAAATTACTTTCTATATTAAAAGCACATGTGAAGCTCATTATAGTATGTAAGAAATAAAATAGACATGAAATACTATTGCATATACTACTCAAACTGTAATAAAAAGATGTGGTATATTTATCCCACATGAATGAGAAAATGTGTATTATAATTAACAATGTAAGAAACTGAGATTGTGTTCTGACCTACTTTTTACTGCTCACTATGATTCCCGGATAGCCTTAAATAAAGAACACACTGCGTTTACACTTCATTGCACATCCCAATTTTCTATTTACTGTATAACTAATTTCACCTTTCTCTCCTTGCAGACGCACCAACAAGACCTTCAACATCCACTCCAGTAATTATAACAACTTCACCTAATCCTAAACCAGGTACCTCACACACCACTGATACACACCAGAATGAAAAATCTTTGTCAGTACATTAGAATATTAGCTCACAGCATGAATACTAACTTTGTGTGGTCTTTCACGTTCTGTAGGTGTCACAACACAAACCCCAATGATCAACGACAAAACAACTGCACACACTGAAACATCTTCTGAAAAAGGTAATGACCAGTACAGCACATTAACTCCTGTTCATTTCTTTATTTGTTATTTGTTCCTTTTACATTTACCAAAGCAAAATAGTCTCCTAAAACTATTTTCCATAAACCGAGATCTCTTTGTATAATCCAGAATAATAATCCAGATGGTTAGTCAGTAAAACAGTAAGGCTTAAAGTTAGTCTTAGACTAAATAGAGCATCTACCAGACTCCTCCCTGTGAATTTTAGAAACTGTTTCTATAGAAATGCTAACATATCTATCTATCTATCTATCTATCTATCTATCTATCTATCTATCTATCTATCTATCATGACCCCTATATGGTTTATACTGTTCCTAAAAGACTGTGTTTGGTTCCAGGGTTAAACAGGTCATACAGCACTACATGCACTATTTTAAGCTGTTTGGACTGAACTGTGTGTTAGGAGAGTGCGTACACAACCACTCTACAATGATAAAGAGCCGCCCAGTGGTTTTCTTTTCGTTTATTACAGTAACATCCCCCTTCTGAAATCAGGCCAATCACAAATGCCTGTCGATGTGATGCCAAACCGACAGAGGCCGCTCCTACACAAGTTGATTGACACTGGTGTTTTAGCAAAGACCCGCCCCGAGTAAGAAGAAGCTGTCGGCCATTGTTTTTCGCCGCTGGAGCAAAATGTTGCCTAAGCGAGTGTTGTGTACAGTTGTTGGGTGTAATAGCGAACACAGCAGTCGTCATTCACTACCTAGGGTTAGTGACCTAGGGTACCTATCTAGGGTTAGGTATCTGAGCCACTGAGGAGGCAGTGGCTGAATTTAGTTTTTGAAGCTAACGTTTCCGCTGATGCGTTCATGTTTGCGATAATCATTTTTCACCTGCTTTATAAACGCGGGTCAATATGAAGCAGGTTTTACTAGGAAGCTGCTCCTAAAAATGGATCTGTACTAACGCTTCGTGTTCCTGCTTCATCTTCACCAGGCTCGGTGAGTGTAATTTATTTTACTATGACTCTTTGCAGATCGCCTTTTCTAATAATCACGATGAATGCGGAGTGTAAGTTAACTTATACTCTAAAAGAACATGGTTATGGCTTCTTCTCTGTGTACATCCGTCTCTATATAATCCCTAATCGCCCGTTTATAATTAACAATGCATTAAGGTGACTGTCTAGTTGCAAACTGTGTACGTAGTCGGAAAACTATATTATGCTTACCTTTGTAACGTTAGATGGTTTATAACGATGTCTGTCGAAGATTAAGAAGTCATGTAAACACATCAGTAAACACATCGCGTCCGTATCTCTCTCGGTAAGTTTCTCCGCTTTTTGTTGTTGTTACTCGCGGCAGCGCAACAGCCCGTTAATTCATGCCCATGCAGTGATGAGAGACAAATCGAGTCGATGCATGTCCATTCTTTTAATTTCTGCGATGTCAGGCGATATTACAAACTTCCGCGTAGGTTCCGTACTTAAATCAAACCAAAAACGACTGAAGAAAACAGGCTCAGGCTCTATATTACAGCGTTTTCCAGTTTGGACTGCATTACCCACAAAGCATGGCCCGCACTGGACTACACTTCCGTGGCTATACCCCACGTGTCACGCCCCACAGAACTGGGGGGGCGGGCTCAGCAGAGGTCATGAGCATTTAAATTAGCATGTACTGAAACAGGTTGCTGAGAACAGAGCTAGTTTTTACCAGGTAAAGGTAGTGTTTTTTTTACACAATCCTTTTGAATTTTTAATTAACGTATAATACAAACTTTTCATTAGGACCCTAAAGATCATATTAACATTTAATGAAAAATATGATGTGTAAGACCTTTAAGCTATAGTAAGCATGCGTGGGTATGGCGCAAGAGAGCCCCGATGACATCACGTTGGCCGACATAAAAGCGGAACCGGCAAAGAACTTAAGGTGGAGAGATGAAGATACACAGCGCTACAGCGCAGAGGGGTATAGGTGACACCAAGTATACCCCTCTTGATCCGTTTTCTCATGTTCCCCGATTAACATCTTATGAGACTGAGACTTTGGACTTTTATACATGCACACATACTTACACTTTCTTTATTTTTGTACATATTTTGTAAATATTGATTTGTGGTGCACCTGGTTTGTTTGTTTATTTTTGTCACTTAAAACACTTTGGGTTTGTTTTGGAATTGTTGTGCCGCGTCTTTACTTGTTCCGCGAAGCCCCTATTTAGATTCTCGACCCCGTAGCTTTGTAACTAGCTTTGTTTTCATAGCCAAGCATTACAACGTGCTTTGATTAGGTGTACCTGGAGGTTATAAATAGGCATGAACTGGAAACCTCCTCAGAAAAGAAGCAGAAAGCTAAAGTAAAAATGGTGCTAGTAAAAAGATGTTTACCTCCATGCAAACGACTCCTTGATGATGATGATCGCCATGCTTTCTGTGTTGAGTGTTTGGGGGAAGAGCACGCTATTCTCGGACTCAAGGGAGAATGCAAGCACTGTGATCTCCTCTCAATCAGAGTGCTTCCTGCCCGGCTTGCATTTTTTAAAGGCAAATCACTAGCCGTGGGTTTTCAGGCAGCAGGTCAGGCTGGTGCTGCTCTGCACACCATGGCGGTTCTGCAGGCATGTCAGGCTGACTGTCAAGGATTTGAGCACTGGCAGGTCCATCGATAAAGGGACGTTTTCAGAGCTATGCTGAGCCATGGATTTTTCTCTCTGCACCACCAAGCAGACGGCCTGTGCCATCCTATGGCTGCTATGGTTGCCATGGAGAGATATTTATGGCTCCACTTCACGGGCATTCCTCCTTGATGCCCCATCTGGCCTTCCGGCCTGTTCCGTCAACACTGTCGCCACTAGGTTTCAGGAGGTGAAGCGATACGAGGAAGCGTTTGTGAGGTTTCTTCCCCGCCGTGCTCAAGAGTTGGGGGCGTCAGCCACCCAGGACCGTGGGGGTATCTCCCCCCGGGGAGGGGCGCGTAGAATTCCAACAGAGAATAAGAACTCCTTCCTGGCACCCTCAGGAGGCCATTGTCCAATCTCCGCCACCACTGGTGTTTCGGGGAGCAGTGGTCTCCAGAGGAATGTTAAGTGTTCGTTTGCCTTCTGCCACCTTTCAGAACGCCGAACATCTAACACCCCCCCAACTAGTCAAAGTGTCAAAACTTGTGCCGCTTTTAGAGAAACTGGCAGCGTGAAAGCTACTGCCAAGTATATCTCCTTCGGTTCTAAGGACTGTAGAGAGAGACTACAGAATTCAGTTTGCACATCGCCCTCTGCATTTCAATGGCGTGGTCTCACCTTCCGTAAACCGGAATGAGCGCATTTGTTGACACAAAAATCACAAACTTTGCTGAAAAAAAGGGGCCATAGAACATGTTACCCTGCCAGACAAACAGTCAGGCTACTATAGCCGGTATTTTTTGGTTCCCAAGAAGGCCAAGGGGGTTGCATCCAATTCGGCATCTTCATGGGCTGATCCGTTATCTCACACCCTGTCACCCCGCACATATACAAAATGCATGAATGCAGCTCTGGCTCCTATACAACTCCAGGGCATCCGTATTTTGAATTACATAGACAACTGGCTGATTTTTAGCTCAGTCTCAGGAGCTAGCGCTTCGACATCAGGATGTCGTCCTAGCTCATCTCAAATATCTAAGGTTGAGACTCAACGCCAAAAAAGCATTCCTTCTCCTCCTCAAAGAACAACGTATTTGGGGGTCCTATGGGATTTGATCGTAATGCAGGCACAACTGTCTCTTGCACCTATCGAATCCATTCTAGGTACCATAAAGAAGATTAAGCTAGGCCAGAAAGTGACTGTTCGTTACTTTCAGAGAATCCACATGGCAGCTGCATCCATGGTGATACCATTGGGCCTTCTGCACATGAGACCCTTTTAGTTGTGGCTGAGAGCCAGGGTATTTTATCCAAGGGCCAATCCCTGTGAGGCAAATAAGGATTACGCGCCAGGGGCTTCGTACCCTTACTATGTGGTTAAGACCGTGTTTTCTGACTTTGGACCCTCTCTAGGTTCGTGTTGTCATCGCAAGATGCTAACGACAGACTCTTCCCTCATGGTTTAAGCGCGGTCTTAGATGGTCGTCCAGCCCAATGGATTTGGAGAGGTCATCTTCTCGCATGGCACATCAATCGCCTCGAAATAATGGTGTTATTTCAGACCCTAAAATACTTCCTCCAGCAGTTGAGAGGTTACCATGTCCTAGTGCGGGTGGACAACACTATGGTAGTCTCTTACATAAGTCACCAGGGCGGGTTGCGTTCACGCCACTTGAACAAGCTAGTGCAGCAGATTCTGCTTTGGGCCCAGGACAAGTTCTTGTCCCTATGGTCAATTTATATTCTGGGGCAAATGAATGTGGGAGCAGACTTGCTGTCTAGACAAGCTCTGACACACGGGGAATGAAAACTTCACCCCAAAGTGGTCAGTCAAATTCGAAAGAGATTTGATGTAGAAGGGGTGGACTTTTTTGCCTTGCAGGACACAGCACAATGTCCCCTTTACCACTCCCTGACTCCTTCAGCTCCCCTGGGTCTGGACGCTATGGCCCACACGTCAGACTGCGTCTTTACGCATTTCCTCCGATAGCTCTGCTCGGTTCACCGCATGGACAGGACACGGGACTCGGGGAAGTCAAGGGGAGGCGGCGTGTGTTTAATGGTGAACGGCAGCTGGTGCAACAGCGCAAGCGTTGTTCCTCTCACATGCTCCTGCATACCAAATCTGGAACTACTGTCCATCATGTGTTGTCCTTTTTATCTACCTCGGGAGTTCACATCGGTCATAATCAGTGCCGTTTATATTCCACCACAAGCGGACACGGACACTGCCTTATGCGAGCTGCATGAGGCACTCACACAGCACCAAACACAACACCGAACTTTTATCAGCATATCACCTGCCCCACCAGGGGCGAAAGGACACTGCACCACTGCTATACAACGGTCAAGGACGGCTACAAAGCACAATCTTGTCCACCGTTTGGTAAATCCGACCACGCCGCCATCTTCCTCATGCCAAAATACAAACAAAGGCTGAAACAGGAAGCTCCGGTTTAAAGGGGGGTCGCGCGCTGGACGGACCAATCGGTGGCCGCGTTACAGGACGCACTCGATGACGCAGACTGGGACATGTTCAGAAACAGCTTCGATGATGACGTCAGTGTGTTTACGGAAGTGGTTGTGGGATTTATCGGGAAACTAGTGGATGATACCGTGGAAAAAAAGACTATTAAAACGTTTCCCAACCAGAAGCCGTGGGTGGATAAAACCATCCGCGACGCTCTGAGATCTTGCACCGCTGCCTACAACACGAGACTCGCTTCAGGGGACATGGAACCGTACAAGGCTGCGTCATACAGCGTCCGGAAGGCGATAAAAGAGGCGAAGCAGCGCTACGGGAGGAAACTAGAGTCACAACTCCAACAGAGTGACTCTAGGAGCCTGTGGCAGGGATTAAGGACAATAACGGACTATAAAGCACCAACATCCGGTATGACGAATCGGTATGACATCGCGATGCTAATGCTAGCGGCGCTAATGCTAGCGGCGCTAACGGCTACAGACAGGAAGTCACTGGCAGCACCGGAAGCGCGTTCATCATCACCGAGCATAACGTGAGGAGAGCCTTCAAGAGAGTGAACACCAGGAAAGCAGCAGGACCAGACGGCATCTCAGGCCGTTTCCTCAGAGCCTGCGCAGACCAGCTAGCACCTGTGTTCACTGAGATATTCAACATTTCTTTATCTCAGTCGGTTATCCCCACATGCTTCAAAGAGTCCATCATTGTTCCTGTCCCAAAAAAAACACATCCTGCTTCTCTCAATGACTATCGCCCTGTAGCCCTCACCTCAGTAGTGATGAAGTGCTTTGAACGCCTGGTCAGAGACTTCATCATTTCTTCACTACCAGACACACTGGACCCACTACAGTTTGTATACCGTCCAAACCGTTCCACGGACGATGCAATCTCACATCTCCTCCATACATCTCTCACTCACCTGGACACTCGGAGGGGGAATTATGTGAAAATGCTCTTCATCGACTACAGCTCTGCATTCAATACCATAATTCCCTCCACACTCACCACCAAGCTGGAGCACCTGGGACTCAGCTCATCAATGTGTCAGTGGATCTCCAATTTTCTGACTGGTAGACCACAGGCAGTAAGGATGGGCGGACATGTCTCAGCCTCCATCACTCTCAGTACTGGAGCCCCCTAGGGTTGTGTTCTGAGCCCCCTGCTTTACTCTCTGTACACCTATGACTGCGTGGCCACTATCAACTCCATCACCATCATCAAGTTTGCTGACGACACTGTCGTGGTGGGCCTGATCACCAACAACGATGAGACGGCCTACCTGGAGGAGGTTGGAAATCTGGAGAACTGGTGCCAGAGAAACAATCTCCTCCTGAACGTCAGCAAGACAAAGGAGCTGATAGTGGACTTTCAGTACAAAGCAGGTGAGGAACTACCAGACCCCCATTATCAACAGGAGCCCAGTGGAGAGAGTGGACAGCCTCAGATACCTCGGTGTTTACATCACGCAGGACCTGGCATGATCCTGTCACATCAACACCGTGGTAAAAAAGGCCCGGCAGCGTCTGTACCACCTCAGACGCTTGAGAGACTTTAGACTGCCCTCCAAGGTGCTCAGGAATTTCTACTCCTGCACCATAGAGAGCATCCTGACGGGAAACATCACGACCTGATTCGGGAACAGCACCATGCAGGACAGACGAGCTCTACAGAGGGTGGTGCGATCAGCTGAGCGCATCATCCGCACCGACCTCCCCGACCTGCACTCAATCTACACAAAGCGGTGCTGGACCAAGGCCAGGAAGGTCGTGAAGGACCTCAGCCACCCCAACAATAAACTGTTCACTCTGTTGCGGTCTGGGAAGCGATTCCGCTCCCTGAGGGCCAACACAGAGAGACTGAGGAGGAGCTTCTTCCCGCAGGCGATAAGGTCTCTCAACCACACCACTATGCAGAACTAACACAATATTTTCACAATTTTCACAATCAATCAATCAATCTTTATAAATCCATGGACACTATGCACTATGGACAATTCCACGCACATCACATCTACACTACATGTTTACGTTTACATTCTGGACCATTGCACAAGGACACTTTAATAACCTTTGCACAAAGTCACTTTTTTTATGCATATTTGCACACCATTATATTTCTATTTGTACAGTATATTTCTATTTTCAGTTTCTATTTTTATTTCTATTTTTCCTAGTTAAATTTTATTTTTTTATTTAAATTTTCTTATAAAAATACTTATTATAAGCTTAAATTCTCTTTTTTAAGGTCACTGGCGGTCGTGTAAGCATTTCACTACATTTCGTACTGTGTATGACTGTGTATGTGACAAATAAAATTTGAATTTGAACACTTCATCCTTGAGAGGAATTCTAGATGGTGCGGGGAGGATGTGGGGGAGGCACCCCCACGGTCCTGAGGAAATGAGCCTCAGGATTTCTTCTTCGAAAAGAAGACAGTACATAGATCTGACTTCTTTGAGGCGGATTGCAAAGCTTAGCACGCCGCACCCCAGTCTTACCAGGGGGCGCCCGGCTCATAACACTTTCCCTCTGTGCCTAACGCCTCGCGAGAGTCAGACCCGGTCGGGACTGGGTGGCCGACAATCCCGACTCTTGAGCACGGCGGGAAAGGAATTTCCCGAAGGCTTGTTCATATAATTTCGCCTCCCCAACCTAGTGGCGACATTAACAGCGTCGCCAAACAAGCCGGAGGGCGAGATGGGGGGATTAAGGAGGAACGCCCGATCTATATCCTTGATTTCAGTGGGATTTAGCCACGGGTAACTTTCCGCCAAGAATGACGTTGAAGAGCCCCGCCAGTGCTTAAGTCTTTCAGCAGGTGATCAGCTGCCTGAAAGCTTTTCAGGGAGGATGATTTCCCAGGAGAGAGATAGCCACCAGCATCTCTTCTATCTGGGACATCATCATATAACCGTGCCTTCATATCAACAATATTAAAATAAATCCAAGTTGATGGCACGAGAAACACAGGATGAATAAGGCTATGCCAAGAAAGAGTTCACTCGTCATGAAGGTTGCCAAAAAAGGGGGGAGAAATAGAGAAAGAGAGCGGTGCTGAGGCTCCTCCCACTGGCCACCCGACAGAAACTACGATATGCGTTTGATCGATCGCATGCATTACTTACCTGCAGTAACTCTTCCATACCCACGGAAGCAAGATTATGTCTTTCCTATCCATTCAGAAGAAAGGCCGATGTCGCTTGAGAAGTGGATGGAAAACTTCCTGATCTGGGGAGAGCGAGAGAGAAAGGGGGAATTCCAGATTACACTGTTTAACCCCAGGTACAGTGGGAGCCACGTCAAACAGCCGCTTGGAGCATGATAGGTCAATGACAGGACCGTGACAGGACCATGATCGATCCGTGCACGGAATGTGATCCCCCGCGATGACGTAGTTAACGATGCCCCGCCCCATAAACGCCCCCATGCGCTTTCTAAAAAGATGGTTGCAATGCTGTATAATTCCGCCAGATGGAGCATTGACTGCTTCAGTTAACTGCAGTGTCCAAGCAGCCGGTTACTATATTTAATATATATATACTGAACTTACGTCAACATAGTTTCATAAATAGATGATGTGGTAAAAAAGAGAAATAAAAACGATTCATAAAACAGATTTAAATCACTCAATACACAATCCATGATGCCTATGCTATGTTTAATTAATGATTAAATTAATTAATTAATAAAACTACTTATTGCAATATTTTTCACGACATCCTTAATAATACTTAAATACACGGTTACATCTGTAATTTATCTTTACCAGTCGTTGTAGGTATGGAATACAAATACGGGCTATGTACAGTATTTTACATTACGGTGTATTTTATCTATTTCCGTTTAATACACTGGTAGATAATATTTTGCTGCAAAGTAAAGCTTGAAATTTAACTTCTGCTTGAGTTTGTTTTCGTTATATTTTTGATGTTTTCGCTGATGTTTTTTTCGCTGATAGTCATAAATTGGCATAACAAATCGATGAATAACACATAATATCTGGAACAAATATCTGTCCATACGGATCAGTATGTCTTTTGTCATTTAACCAGCATAACGTTCCCCCATCAAAGATCTGATGGGACATTAATCACTTATCACTACGGTGAATAGATGCGGCAGCAGAGACAGATTAAATCCCCATAAACATTCACACCTGAACACAATACTAACAGAACTAAACAGTTCCAGAGGGTCAGCGCCTGTTATCAGGACAGGAATCACCTACAGGTCACTACTGTAATTTTTACTGCTTATATATTTTTGCCATAGTTTTATTTGGTTTTACGCGATTTCATGTTTTATCTGTTTGTGTGTGTACGTGTGTGTGTGTGTGTGTGTGTGTGTGAGTGTGAGAGAGAGAGAGAGAGAGAGAGAGAGAGAAAAAGAGAGCGTGCGCGCGGGAGAGGGTTTATATTGTGATTTATCCAAGGTTACTAAAGACTGGCTTACTACTAATAAAAATATTTTAATGTAACCCATGGGTCTCAATTAGAAAATCAGCCAACGCTGTAAACACATGACACGACAAATTATATAGGCTACTCTGAAACGTTAATTTGAACATTTAAAAAATGTATATATAAAAAATGACGGGGCTTCTCAGTCTTTCGTTAATTTTACTACTGACTCGAAACCGATGTGGCTTATTAAAGATGCACTGTTTTATTGGACATGGGTGTTTTGTAATGTTCTGCAAAATAAACCCTGTCTACGGTTCGAATATACTGTGAACGTCTTAAAGTCACGTCTCTAGATCCTTCTGCAGTAATGTTATCGTGGTGTAAATTATTAACGTATCGATGTATTTCACTTGCAGACAAAATAGACCATGTCTAGTAACGAAAGTAATGAATTTGTCACTACTCTTTTCTTACGCAGCACGGCTAAAAAGATAATAGAAATGACACCAATCCTGCCATGATGCTACCCTACCACTGGCTGGGGAGATGAACTCAGACTTTACAAAACTTAATATTATTTCATGAGATGAAATTAAGCTAGGATGAAGAGAACAAAAATGAACTCCCCTCTGTGTAATATCTAAGTAGAGTGTAACTGGAGCAGCCACAAAATGCCCCCCGTGTAACTCTGATTAGGAAAAGCTCACAGACACCAAACCTGTAGCACTTTGGTGTAATTTTTATTATCTTTTTAGCCGTGCTGCATAAGAGAAGAGTAGTGACAAATTCGTTACTTTTAATAAGGTGATGTTTGATTGAATATTATATAATTTCCAAGTTTGATAGTGTCGATTTTAGAGTGCATTATACGTGCGATGCGAAAAGGAAGTAAATAAACACGTAGCAATGCAAAGAGGACAGAGCTGCGAAATATTTAAGCAATATAAATTCAACAAAGTGTGATCATAATGGTTGTTGTTGCTGCTGTTTAGGTAATTGGTTCCATCGTGTTACTGAACTGTGTTCACAAAACCGAGCGGAGGGAAAGAAAAACACTCGCTAACGCGTTTGAATGAAAAGGGGCGGCGTCTTTTCTTTAAAGATAGCGATTGCGTAATGGGGGCAATCCGGGGCCGTGGGGGGGGGGGGGGGGGGGGGCATAACACACCTCTGAACGTCTTTTGTCTTGTAAATGATTATCTTCGTTCACCTTCCAATCCCCCACAGCGCACACACTGTTGCTATGTCTGTTGGGGCACTTGGTTATACACAGCACCTTAATGTATGAAACACTTACTTCCTGGTTTGTTTTATTTCAAATATTGCTTATTACCTTTTCTCGCAAAATAAACATTATACATAAACATGTTATCATTGTGTAAATTATTAACATATTGGTGTCTTTTAATTAAGGACAAAAACAGACCCTGCGCTTGTGTTTAGGACTGATGCTAAACAGCTGTGTTCATAGGTTTAATCAACGATTTACAAGACAACAAGCGTTTGTGGATGAGAGGTGTGTGTGTGTGTGTGTGTGTGCGCGCGCGCTCCTGCATTTCTCCGTTGCTTTAACACAAACATTTGGGCGCAGACAAGTAAGTCTGAAGTACCCCTCCCCCCGCCAAACACACACACACACAGAGCAATTAGCACCATGTCATAGTCAGTATTCTCCACTGTATTCTCCACTGAGGTTTCTTACCTTCCACTCCTTCTAAGTTTTGTCTTTGCTCTTTTAATGGAGTTCTTAAAACCCCCCAAAAAATTATACTGAGAAAAAAATGGTTATGGGTCACATAATCACAAACACAAACCAGCACAGATACATATGATCAAGTGTTTAACTGTTGTTTTCATTTGTTTCTATAACCAGTAATAATATTAATAATAATAATAATTATTATTATTATTATTATTATTATTATTATTATCATTATTATTAGCCCAACTCTTTGACTATTTAAAACAATGTCGGGTCCCATTTTTTGCACATTGAAGTTGTTGGTTTAAGTAAATGTATTTTTAAATACACAAACAATCCCCCAACAATTAAAACACGCACACATGACTTTAATAATAAAATTTATTCTTCCAAAACTAGTCAAAGGTAAAACAATAATTTGTATAAAACAGGTGAAAACATGTTTAATTTTTGCTTAAAGGTCATTAAAATACCCGGATAACACCAGCTGCTTATCAGTCTCTATCTGGTTCTTTTATATTAAAATATCATTTTTAAAAAATATTAAAGATGGAACTGTTTAATTCTTTGTTTCCCCCCTAAAGTATCAGACGTTTTGCAATTCTATGTTCAGAATATACAGTAGACCTGACCAAACATCATTCTAAAGCTGTTGCACTGTGACGTCATCCCTCCTACAGCTCCCTCAACAGCTTGTTCAGGCTCCTCCAGTAGCTCCAAAAGGCCAACCGTCATCCGTCTAACCCCCCAATCCTCCACAGCAGAGCTCTGCTTAAAGACAACAGGAGAATTTAGTGAAGACAAAGATAAATAAACTTTACAGAATATCTGGTTGTAATAAATATAAAAGATATTAGTAAACCTTCACCACAGAGTGTGTAAAATACTGTTTTGGGGAATTCTGGAATGTAAATAAACTGGGATAACTTTAACCATTCAACTTTGTTAGTGTTAACCCCGGTCTGTCTTTATTATCGTCCGCATTAAATTAAAATGCGCTTTTCATACAATTAAGTTAGGCGATATAACACTCGTATACATTAGTTCATCTCTGAAGCCAAACTATAACTTCCCGAGTACTGAAGCCCCCCACACCTCCCCCCACACACACACCTCCCCCTCCCTCCACACCTCCACACACACACACACACACACCTCCCCCTCCCCCCACACCTCCACACACACACACACACACACACCTCCCCCTCCTCACACTCCTTAACTGATAAACACTTCAGAGTTTTTATCCAGCTCGGTAACTAAGCGCTCGCGCTACCGCACAAAGTCACGGCCAAACTGAGAAAAATATAAACCTGGTTATGAGCGTTTAGCTCGCTAGCTCCTGTACATCTATCCTCAGCTTGTGTCCTTCATGAACTGCATCACATAATATTCACAGATATAACCTGCAGATTAACTCTTACCCAAAGAATAAATAAATGCTAAATTTATCCAGACAACACGCGGTCAGATTCTAAATGCATTTTTATAAAGCACAAACACTCTTCATCCGGTAGTGCAGCTTTTGTAATAGGGACATTTATAGTATTTTCGAAGCTTTAGTGTCTTTTTTAGTTAAAGAGGAGTGACATTGTGAGTTTGTGATACTGACAGTAAGCTGTAATGTTAACTCCAGACTTGGTAAACAGATCATTAAGTTATCTAAAGTTACATCTGACCGCTGCTGGTGCTGCCAGTGATTTTCAAAACTGGGAAATAAACTGTAAACTAATCCCAAACAAATTTTATAAATGAAAACACCACTTACCGCGAATAGTCCATTAAGCCGCCATCTTCATCTCTAGTGCAGTTTGGCAGCGTCAGTTCGGCGGGGGTGGGTTGTTAAAATCACGTGATTGCAACTCAGCGCAGCTAAATTGCTGGCTTGTGTTAACGTGTCCTTGAGAACGAAGCGCCATCTAGTGGTGGAACCAGGTCAATGCATAAATAGGGCTTGAATGGGCGTGTTTACTGTGAAATCTTGACATGCCTTTCTCGAAGAAAAAGGAGGGGGGACTACGGCGTGAATGGGGCAGCCGTACGCCATTCGTACGCAATTCACACGGCCGCGGCTATTTGGCGTGGCTCCATCTGTATGCACCGCAACTCGTGATTCTCTTTAAGAATGCTAGCCGCACGCTAGAGCACTCGAAACAAAGGTGTGGAGATCACGTTCCGAAGTGATCTATCACGCGGAGGTATGGATCTAACAACTCCACCATATCGGTGAGTTAATACTTTTAAATTCACTTGCACACATCACACGCAATCACAATACGATTCTGAAGACAAAAAGATCTGGGGAATGTTCTGGTTCACTCCTACTGTATTTATAACCTGCAGGTGCGGTCACCTGACCGAGGTTATATATGCCAAGATTTGGCATGTTTGATACACACATGCTTTACAACCGGCAACACAGATAGATGTTCCCATAGCGTTTTCACGCAGCATCGAGTGTAGCTTTTGAAAGGGAACTTTTCTCTCTTTTTAATGCATTAATCAATCAGTCTGATCTTCAATGTAATTAGCTTTTTTAAACACCACTGTAGGTAAAAAAAAGGGATTTAAAAGTAAACGTGCACAGATTTCACCCACAGTTCACTTTTGCTGCTCATTTATTGTTGATGTACAAACATAAAATAAATGAAATAATAATATTTTTGCTCCTTTAATTTAGTTTCTTTTATGGGTATAAGAAATGTTTCTCATCAGAAAAAAAGAGTTCAGGTTTTATTTGGCCAGGGAGCATAAAGATTGGATTTTGGAGTAATTGAAAAAGTCACAGACTGACACCATTCCAGAGTGATGTGCCTGGCAGGGTAAGAAGAGAAGCTCATGAAGCGATGCACCCATCATGCATAGTGGCCACTGTACAAAAACCCCCAAAGAAATTCATATAATGAATTTATTTTATCATGGACTATTTAAATTCCACAATTCAGCCCTTACAATACTTTAGCTATATTTTTAGACAGCAATGCAGCAGCACTTTAGTCCTCCTCATCTGTACACTCTGAACCTGGTTATTCATCCTTCAAGACATATTTCAGACTTGGGTTTTGTTGTTCAAGGCTACTATCATGCGCTCATCACACCATCATGCAAGAGCGTAAGATGCTGAAGTGTATCATGAGGTCCTTGTGTTGGTTCAGTTCAGGCATAATAACAGCACAGAGCTTTAAATGAAAATGATAAAATTTGTTCAATTCTGTTCAATTCAATTTTTATAGCAATATTAGTATTTTTTTTATTATTAGTCATGAAGTTTCCACCAAGAACACATCTGCTTTTCACATCCCGGTTGTTCATTATTAACAGTCTAACAAATTAATATTTATAAGACCTCTATAATAAATATAAGAACTTTAAATGTGTTTGTGTGATTTTTATTAAAAATGACATTCCTGCATTAGATCATGATCAGGTGATCAGAAAAGTATAAACATCACCCACCTTGATAAAAGTTTCTCTACTCTCAAAATCTCATTCTCCTCACGTCTGCGCAGAACCCAAACTGACTTCCCCCAAGACATGATGTACACTGAACAGTCCGCCTCTAAATATTTGTATGTGTTCAGATTGGTGCACTTGTGTTATCCTGATTGAAGGATGATCAAAAGCACCACAGCAGACGCCACAGGAGGGCAAACTGGTGAATGTTTTAAAGAGAATTAGAAATTGGCATTGGCATTACACATGGAAAATACTTATGCAGATTTTTTCTATAGTAATTATATTTTTCAAACAAAAAAAAACATGTTAACCCTGTAATGTTGAAAGCTGTTTAGGTTCACAAGCAAAACAGTGCTATTACTTTTGTACTAAGTTAAACTTAAATTAGCTTTGATTTAAGCTTTTGATTTCAGTTAAACCGCATCATGTTTCTCACTAAAATGCCTTAAAGATGAATCTATGCTGCTTGTAAGTTAAAGTTCAATAAAAGTAATTTGTTTATCACTAGTGGTTCCAGACCTTTGACCTTAAATATAAATTTGATTTAAATTTTTGATTTTAATCTTTAAATATTATATTTGAGAACCCATGAAATAGACAATATAAATGAATTACCAGGACATGCCAAAAGTAATTAAAAGAATGAATGCTCGAATAAAAAATAGAAAACAAAACAACAACAAAAAACAAGATAACAAACAAGCAAATAAGTAAGATGTTTACAGAATACTAAAGTGAAAGATTTACTAAAATATAGAGAATAAATCATGTACTGTACAGTATATACTGTACCATGAAATGGATTTAAGTTCATTGAATACTGAACTGTGTGCAATGCAGAGTTATGTGTAAAATATTCAAGCAATAGGAAATTGTAAAAAAAAAAAAGTTCTTTAAATGTATTTTATACTGAAATTTATGAAATAGGAATATACTAATTTACACACATGCTTTTTCAAAGTTCAAATTTACACTTAGAATCCTTTGTAATTTTGTAATTAGTTTTAAGCTAAATTTCAATTATTTCTTAATACAAAATGTAAAGCAAAAATAAAACAAATGAACCTGCACTTTACCTTCAAAAAGAATCCTGACAGATCAATATTTCCGTTAGTGCACACGTGCAAGTGTGTGTCTATTTGTGCGTACACAGGCAGGAGCGCGTGGAAAGGATGAGGGAAAGGGCTACTGGAATAACTGCTCTCTTAAAACTGGATCTTTAACAAGGAAAGTATTTAATGACACTAAATAGTCTATTGCAATATTTAATCACCATTCGATGATTTATGTGATTTAGAACATAGACTCAGTTCCTCTGTGCAATAGAGATAAGAAACTTTTTCACACCTATTTGATCAGTGGTATGCTGCTAAGTTTGCACTTCCTGTCTAAGCACTTCCTCTCAGTGTGTGTGACCCGTAGAGTGTGTTCATTATGATGAGACTCGGTGCAGCAGTTGGTCAGTGTGTGTTTAGCTCTAATTCTCTCTTTGGATTAATGTGTGTGTTTGGGTCCTCAGTAAGAATGCAGGTGTGTTTTCTTCTCCTACTCATACAGCTTCATGTCACTGAAGGTGAGTCTCCCTCTCTCTCTCGCTCTCTCTCTCTCTATGTAATAAAGTATTAGAACTTATCCCCTATGAAATGTAACGTGCACACTAAGCAACAGAAAATATTTGCAAGAATGTAGAGTCTTTCTGTTCGCCATCAAAACCAGATGCAAAACACTAACTTACACTGTTTGTGTGTGTGTTGTGTACATTATATGTCAGCTCTTTAACAGCCAGACAAACCTCTAAAGTTATCTTACACAAAAATTGCATCCGTGTACAGTATACAATTTGCATGTATACAACTTCCCTCCCAAATGTGTAAGCAGGTGCCTAATGTGCAGCAAAAATTCAGTAATAAATAAAAGGACACATTTAATTTACATGAATGTAAATTCACGTCTTAGTGCGTATCTTTCACTGGTATAATCAACATCTGGGCACGCGTGTGTGACAGGTAGAGGAAATGATTCTACAACAAAGGTTAACAAGAAAAAGATTGTTAGAATTCTTATGAGTAAATGAACTGGTTCATGTATTACAGTACCACTCCACACATGCAGAGGGCAGTGTGATGCCTTAGTGAGTTACCTAGGACACCGGCAGCTCGAATTCCGGGTAGTGATGGAACGTTCGAATCATTTTAGTGATTCGGTTCTTTGAATCTCGTTCATCGAAATAAATGAATTTTTTTTTTATTTGTTCTTTAGTTTATTTCGTTTTTTTGATCGGAAATAAAATTTAATGTTACATTTTCAATAAACAGACCCCCAATATGTCTACAGTACATACACAAATCTTGGCTAAAGTTTGAGTAATGAAAATGTTACAATGCATCTAAGAAGATATCATAATAAACAGAATAAGTGACTCACCATCATATCTTCTAGTCTGAGTCGTTCATCTTTTAAATTTATTGCACAGAATAGCGTCTATGGGAGTCAGGTGACAAAAGAACGGATGGTTCGGACTAGAAAAGTCATTGAGAGAGAATCGTTTAATTCTGTTTTATGTGTATTGCACTGCATAGCGTCTATGGGAGTCACGTGGCAAAAGAATGAACGATTTTGAGTAGAAGAGTCATTGAGACAGAATTGGTCAATTCTGTTTCCTGTACATAACCTACGGTGGATTTGTGATGCTTTGCACATGTGAAACTAAACGAATAACTCTCCCACACTTTTGATTTCTGTTGAAGTATATGGGAAACGTCTCTAGGGTTACGTCCGTAACCCCAGTTCCCTGAAGGGTAACGAGACGCCGCATCACGAAGTGACAGCTATGGGGATTGCTTCCAGAAATCGCGTCTCGAAGACATATCTAATCAACTTCATATTTACGGAATATTGCGGAAGAGTATAAATAGGTGTCAGACAAACCTACTACAGCTTCCGAAAGCTCACAAGCGCCCAGGCGCATATAAGTATGGCAACGTGACACGGCGTCTCGTTCCCCTTTAGGGAACTGGAGTTACGGACGTAACCCTAGAGACGTTCCCTTTCAGGGGAACTTCGAGCCGCGTCACGAAGTGACAGCTATGGGGACGAGAAGGCCCACTCCGCCATGCTTATAGGTGCCTGGCCTGAGCCAAGAGCACCTGAGAGGAGTTGGGTCGAGGTCGACGGCGTAAAATTTAACAAATGTGTGCGGGGTGGACCACCCGGCGGCGTCGCAGACCTCTTGAGGTGTCGCCCCCGCAGCCAGAGCCTTGGAGGCCGCCATACCTCTGGTGGAGTGCGCCCAGACTGAGAGCGGAGAGGCTTTACCAACTGCACCATAAGCCATGGAGATGGCCTCCACAATCCATCTACTGAGCGTATGCTTGGTCGCTGGTAAACCCCTCTTTTGGGGGCCGAAGCACACGAATAGCTGGTCAGACCGTCTCCACGCCGAGGAGACGTGGACATAGTGACGGAGAGCTCTAACCGGGCAGGTAAGGTTTAGCCTCTCCTGTTCCGGCGTCAGGAAAGGTGGAGGACTGAAGGCCTTGAGCACCACTGGCCTGGTCACTCTAGTAGGGACCTTGGGAATATATCCAGGTCTTGGATGTAGAAATGCCTTGACTAGCCCAGGGGCAAAGTCAAGACAGGATGGTGCTACCGAGAGCGCCTCCAGATCACCTACCCTCCGGAGAGACGAGATGGCCAGGAGGAGAAGGGGCATCAGTGTTGCACACTTCTGGTTACTGTCCGTGAGTGGTTCAAACGGAGCCCGAGACAGACCCTCCAACACCATGGTGAGGTCCCACGAGGGTACCCTGGAGTGAACTGAAGGTCTTAACCTCCACCGCCATGGAGAAAACGGTACACTAGTGGGTCACGGCCCAGAGATCTTTTCCCCGCAGGGGAGCGGAATGCGGAAATGGCGGCCACATAAACCTTTAAAGTGGACGGGGCTGACCCAGCAGAGAACCGCTCCTGCAGGAAGTCCAGTACGGTTCCGACAGGGCACTGAGCGGGATCCAACAGCCGGTTCCTGCACCATAAGGTGAAAACCCCACATTTGGCAGTGTACAATTTTCTCGTGGATGGGGCTCTAGAGCTAAGTATGGTGCTGACTACTTCCTGGGAAAAGCCACCGTCTATGAAGTGCGCCCTTTCAGAGGCCACGCCCATAGATTCCACAGCTCGGGTCTTGGATGGAGAATCGATCTGTGAGCTTGGGACAATAGATCCCTCCTGATCGGCAACTGGAGAGGCTGTCCGTCCAGGAGAGACACTATGTCTGAGAACCATATCCGGGTGGGCCAGCGAGGGGCCACTAGAAGGAGCCGAACTTTCCGCTGGCGGACCCGCTCTAGAACCGCCGGGAGCAATGCGACAGGGGGAAAGGCATACAGGCGTCTGCGTGGCCACTGATGCACTAGGGCATCCAGGCCTAGAGGCGCTGGGTGTACAAGGGAGAACCAGAGTGGACAATGGGTCGTGTCGCGAGACGCGAACAGATCGACCTCTGCTCACCCGAACTCCCTCCAGATCATCTCGACCACCTCTGGATGCAGACGCCACTCCGTTGCTGACGCCAATTTGCACAGTGAGCGTGAATGCAGACCCCCCTGATGATTGATGTAGGCGACCACCGCTGTGTTGTCGGTGCGAACCAACACATGCTGGCCCCTGACATCTGGAAGGAAGTACTTCAACGCTAACCAGACTGCTATCATTTCGAGAGCATTTATGTGCCAGTCGCGCTGATGTTCCTTCCATAGGTCCTGTGCGGAGCGGCTCCTGTAGATCCCTCCCCATCCTGTTCGTGAGGCGTCTGTTATCAGTGTCACACGGTGGCACATGGCGCCCAGAACAGGGCCTTCAAGTCTATCGTGACGAACCAGTCGCCTGGTCGGATCTGGGTCACAACGTGCTTGAGCGTTAACATTTTGAACCTGTACTTTCTCAAACTGCGGTTCAGAACTCGGAGGTCCAGAATTGGCCGCAGTCCCCCACCTTTCTTGGGAACAATGAAGTAGCGGCTGTAAAAGCCACACTCTCTTTAGGACTGAGGAATCTTTTTGATAGCTCCCTTTGCCAGGAGAGCCTTCACCTCCTCTTCCATCACCTGGGACTGCTCCGGTTTCACGAGTGTACCTAGTACACCGTTGAACCGTGGTGGGGGGCTTTTGAACTGAATCCTGTAGCCCTCTCCCACTGTACGCAGAACCCACTGAGACACACCTGGAAGAGCCTTCCACTCGTTCTACTACGTGTTCTATGTGTTCTACTAGAGGAACCAGCCTGACGGGACTGTTTCCTGGTGATGGGGGCCCCGAAAAGCTGAGTGGAGCCAAGCTCGTGGCTCCTGGTTGCGGTCGCCGAGAAGAAGCAGTAACGGCCCCATGGGCCGATGAACGCTGAACCCCTCGGGGGAGCCGCCGCAACCTGGACCCAACAGGGTAATGGGCTTTTGGTGGCAGCACTCCTGGCCATGATAACTTGGCGTAGATCTTGGCCATAAGAGGGCTGCCGCCCAGAGCGCCGCCTACTGCGCCTGCCTGAACCTTTCTGCTTCTGCGGGGGCTGACGAGCAGCGACACTCTGTCTCTGAGTCAGACGATGGGAGGACCTTGAGCTGGTGCTGGGCTGATCAGTGGCGGCATGCACATAATTAGCTCGGAGAGGGAATATGCTGGAGAACGCTGCCTCGTTCTTCTGAGATTTCCGTATGGTGGAAAAAGCACGGAAGGCGAGATCGGCGCGTCTAGCAGAAGCTTCCGATCCTTTTCCCCAAAGGACGCCAGGTTGAGCCACAGATGCCTGTAGGCAACCACATTGGCCGCCATAGATCTACCCAGGCACCGTGCTGCCACCTTAGCCGTCCTAATGGAGAGATCAGTGGCGCGACGCAGCTGCTTAATTGCATCCGGGCCAACTCCCTCTCCTTCGTCCAGCTCCTGCAGAAGGTGAGCCTGGTATGCTTGCAGCAGACTCATAGTGTGCATGCAGGCTGCAGACTGACCCCCTGCCGTATAAGCTATACTAATGATCTTAGCAGATGTACGGCATGGTCTGGACGGGAGCACTGGGGGCCTGAGTGACTACGCCGAAGTCGGAGACAGATGTCTCGCGAGATCACCCTCGATCTCCGGCATCGCCCCATAACCTCTCTCATGGCCCTGAATCAGGTTAGAATAATCATATGTGAAAGGGGCGAGAACGCGAGAAGAATATGGCTTTTTCCAGGAACGTGTTAGTTCATGATGCACTTCCTGGAAAAAAGGCAGACCCTTCCTTGAAGGTTTAATCATTCTAGGATGCGTTTGCCCCATTTTCCTCGAACTCGTGCTTCCTGCTGAACTTGTGGCCAGGAAATATCTAATTTCTCTGTAGCCTGAACTAAACATTCAAGCAGATCTGTATCACCTATAGGGGGATCATGTTTCACTGGCTTGCGCACTACATGCCGCGCTGGCCCCTCCCCCTCCTCCATGTCTGAATCAGACACTCGGAGATGCCGAGGCGAGCTAGCGGCTAGCGCTAGCAGCACGCTAGCGGTGCAAGGAATAAACCCCACGGGATCTAAAACCTCTGAGGACCCGTTGTCCGAACCAGAGAAGGTGGAAACTAAGCTATTGTTAGCCGCCTCCTCCAGTTGACGCTTTCAAGGTAAACAAACGCAGGCGAGCACGAAGGGCTCCGCCGGAGAGGGTAGCACAACTTTCGCATTCCTCCCCGGTCAGAGCCGCTTCAGCGTGCTCTGCGCCTAGGCACATCACACACAGAGCGTGTGTATCACCCGGCTCGATGAGCCTGGAGCATGGATGAATGCAGCGCTTAGCCGCACACATAGTGCCTGTTTTAGTAAACATGAGTCTATGTGTTTTATTCTCTTTTTTTTTGAAGGATCAGTGTTCTGTCTCTGCTTGTGAAGCGAAGGAAGCACACCTATTTATACTCTTCCGCGTGCCGGCGTCAAACGCGGCTACGTTGCTAAGGCTATGACGTCGAAAATATGAAGTTGATTAGATATGTCTTCAAGACGTGATTTCTGGAAGCAATCCCCATAGCTGTCACTTCGTGACGCGGCTCGAAGTTCCCCTGAAAGGGAACGCTATATCCACCCATGGTTGCCAAAACTAGCCAAATGCTAACGATTAGCTTATAATTAACTGAAGTGGTGTAAAGGGAGCGTGTATTGATGGACGCATTCAGAAATCTGTATTAGATTCTATTCTGAACACATTCATGTGTATTAATTGTAAGGATTTACATTTGTTATGAATGTCAGTCAGTGTACGTGCATGTTATTCACAAGTTCTGACGTGTGTCTTTTGTTACACAGTTTCACTGACGACTTCAGACTTTCATTGATTTCTTTGTCTCTTGTTTATTTTCAACATCAAAAACAACGGTTGTTACAGTTTCTTGCATAAATCCACTGTAGTCACGACAAGTCGCTTGCTGCGTTCTGTAGCTTCAATAGATTACAGTTACAACAACTTATTTTACTGTATTCCTTTTAGCTTACTGTCTCACGGTCAAAAGCTTGTGTGCTCCACACCTTTTTGTATCCTTCCGTGTTTTAACAACAACTAACAACTAACGTGCGTGATAGAAATGAAACTGCATAACTGTGGGATGATGTCACAGAACAACTCATGAAATAATGTCACAATACAAATTATAAGTATGATACGTAATGCTTAATGCTTAACTAATAAACTGAAATAAGATAAACATAACAACAAATCACAAGAATGAAATATGGCCCTTACATTTCCAGCCCCTAATTGACAGGCAGGAAGACTGACAATTACACACATTTTTTTGTTTTGTTGTTTTTTCTTTTTTTTACAATTGGGCCATGACATTTACTATTGGATTAAAATTTGAATCAGCTTTCTTAACACTTTAAACATTTGTTAACGGTTTAACTTAAGGTATCTATATCGCTGCGTACCAAATGAAAGGAACATGACTACTTTATAAGGTAATTAACAGTCCATTTCACATATGAGGCACAGCTTATCGATGGGTCTTTCCAGGGTACTGGTTTTAGTTTTGACCAGTACACGTCTCACAAGTCCTTTTTTATCATGGAACACTTTTGTGATCCGTCCGACGACCCATGAATTTCTTGGAGAAGACTCATCAATTATTAGAACTACGTCTCCAATCGAGAGGTTTTCACGCACCATCGCTTCCAGAATAGGTCGGCAAGGTACTGAATTTGCTTCCACTTGCGACGTGCGTAAATGTCCTCTTTTTTGAAAAGTCCAGGAGGCAAGTTTGGCTGTTTTTTCATCAGCAGCAGGTGGTTAAGTGTCAGGGGCTCCAGGTCTGTGGGATCGTCTGTAGCGGTGGTAAGGGGACGGTCATTCATTATAGCTTCCACCTCACACAGGAATGTGTGCAAGCTCTCATCGTTTAGTGTTTGTTCTTTTAGTACAGACCTCAAGATTTTTTTAACTGACCTTATCTGCCTTTCCCATATTCCACCGAAGTGAGACCCAGCAGGAGGATTAAATATCCATTGTATCCCCTTTTGCATGAGGACGCCTTCAATTTTTGACTGATTCCACTGTTGGATAGCTTTACGCAATTCGGTCTCAGCGCCTATGAAGTTTGTTCCATTATCACTTCTCATAACTGACACCTGGCCTCTTCTGCACATGAAGCGTCGAATAGCATTTAAGCAGAAATCTGTATCTAATGACTGCGCAACTTCAATGTGCACGGCTCTTGTTGTCAGACAAGTTAACAATACGCCATATCTATTAACATTACTTCTACCCCGTTTGACCACGAAGGTTCCAAAATAGTGTACCCCTACGTTAGTGAACGGTGGGTGATCTGGTGTTATTCTATCGCGTGGCAGTTCTGACATTTTTTGTTCACTATTCTTCGCTCTGATCTTTCTGCATGTCACACAACTGGACAGAAACTTTCTCACAAGGGAATTTGCTGTCGGAATCCAGTATTTTTGTCGCAATTTTGAAAGCATATAATTCCTTCCACAATGTCTGACCTGTTCGTGAGTGTTTCTTAAGAATAGAGTTGTAATGTGTGAGTCTTTGGGTATAATGACAGGGTGTTTTGCGTGCTCAGGCATTGCAGACTTACCAAGAAGTCCTCCAACTCTTAGCACTCCATCCTGCAGTACTGGATCTAGTTTGGAGAGACAACTGTTTCTTTTTACGGATGCATTACCCTTTTGTAACATGGAGATTTCTTCTTTGAATTTTTGGTTTTGAATGAACTTAATGACTTCGTTTTCTGCCATTGTTAAGTCCTTAATTGTTAGAGACTTATGGTTTTCTGTTATTGAGTTGTTTGCCTGTCCCTTAATCCTTTTTGTTCTCTGTTTAAGCATGTCCTTAACGCAAAGAATCCAGGCAACGGATCTTTTTAACTTATACCAGTCAGAGTGATAGTTAATCAGTTTACTCACGGCATCTGTGCTCTCTGTAGTTTTTACGAGATTCACTGAGGGTTTAATCTCAATGTCATCCTCTTTCGTCGACAGATCGTGAATGTTCTCAGGCCATTTACTCTCTGGTGTTTTAAGAAAAGGGGGACCATGGATCCAATTGTTGTTTTTCATGGATTTTTCACAGGAGACTCCTCTGGAGGCAGCGTCAGCTGGGTTTTTTGAAGTGTTGACATACCTCCACTGCTGTGGCTTGGTTGACTCTCGTATGATGGAGATTCTGTTAGCGACAAAGGTTTTAAAGCGAAGTTTTTCATTAACAATGTATCTCATTTGTCGGTCCAAAACACAGAGTCCAGCAGTTCTATTTCTAGTTGACCTTTCAACATTTTGTCGTTGTTTACAGCAACCACTGCCGCTGTCAATTCCATTCGGGGGATAGTAGTTTGTTTCAAGGGCGCTACGCGAGAATTCCCCATCATGAATGCACAGTGTGTGAGTCCATCAGCATTTACTAACCTGATATATGAGGCAACTCCATATCCCATTTCACTTGCATCTGAAAAGTGGTGAAGTTGTGCTGTAGTTGTGACTCCAAAGTCAACTGGTTTTACGCATCTTGCTACACTAAACTTAGACAATTGATGCAACTCGTGTAGCCAGGCCCTCCATCTTTTTATAAATTGTTCAGGAATGTCATCGTCCCAAGCGAGTCTCTCTTTACATAACTGCTGCATTAAGATCTTAGCTGGCAGTATGACTGGTGCAAGGAAGCCTAAGGGGTCATAAATTGAACTATTGACTGACAAGATTCCTCTTCTAGTCACAGGCCGCTCTTTTTAACTAATCTTAAACTTGAGCATGTCTGAATTAATACACCACAGCACCCCTAGAGCTCTCTCAACAGGGAGTGCGTCTTTACTTAAATCTAAGTCCCTCATGTCTTTAATTCTCTCACTCTCAGGGATGGAAGCTAGCAATGTACGACTATTACTTGCCCACTTGGTGAGGTGAAACCCTCCACTTGCGCACAGTTTGGTGAGATTACTATATAGCGCAACTGCTTGACTATGACTAGAGACAGACTTTAAGCAGTCGTCTACATAAAAGTTTTTAAGTACTGTGTTGACTGCCTCGGCAGATGCATTGCTGCGGTTTTCTTCTGCTGTTTTCCTAAGGGTGAAGTTAGCTACACTTGGAGATGATTTTGCACCAAACAAATGAACGACCATTTTATACTCAACCAAGTCCTGACTCAAGTCTCCATTCGGCCACCACAGGAAACGCAACAAGTCTGTGTCCTTTTCCGGGACTCTAACCTGATAGTACATGGCTTCCACATCTGCCATCATGGCAACTTCCTCTTGTCTAAAGCGTGTGAGCACCCCAATGAGTGAGTTTGTCAGATCGGGTCCCTGCAGAAGCTCGCTATTTAATGATATTCCCTGATAGCTGGCAGCACAGTCAAAGACTACCCTTAGCTTTTTCTTTTGAGGATGGTACACACCATGGTGAGGTATGTACCACACTTGCCCGTCTTGTCGACTTAGGTGGGGTGTGGGGACCTTGACTGCATGACCCTTCTCAAACATGTCGTTCATGAAGTTTAAATACTCTTTGTGAAAGGAGCGGTTATTCTTAAACTTCCGTTTGAGGTTCAGTGCGCGCTGCATGGCTGCGCTTCGGTTATTGGGTATTTGAATAGCTGCTTTCTTAAATGGGAGACCGATGTAGAAGTGATTATCGGTAAACTGCAGAGAGTTAGTTACATAGTCTAAAAACTGATAGTCCTCCTGTGACAACTCAACTTTGTCATCACAATTCCGTTCAGGAAAATCATGGTTGTACTGTTGTATCAGCATTTGTTCTACGCTTTCGATGGAGACTCTGTTGACTGCAACGCTCACTTGCTCATTGTCACATGTGCCTTCCTCGACCGACTCTCGAAGAGGTCCATTTATGGTCCATCCGAGAGCGGTCTTTACTGCGTATGGCCCATTGTGCCTGCTGTTAATTACTCGCCATGGTTCTAGGAGCCTGTGCTCTTTGTTACCTATGAGAATTTCAACTCCAGCATTAATGTGAGGCAGTTTTACTTTGCTGAGGTATGGCCACTTATCGATGTCGTGCTGTTGTGGAATGTTTTCCACTGAGACTGGGATACTCTTTTGTGTGAACACTTTGGGGAGTTCAGCAAAGGTGTTTTCTTCCAGACTACTAACCTCTAGGTCAGTAAGCACGTAACTTTCTACTTGTTTCCTCGCGTTCATGGTGCTTAACATGATGTCAATTTTTTTACCTTGTACATTTAATTGCCTTGCTAATGACTCTGTACAAAAGGTAGCAGAGCTACCTGGGTCCATAAAGGCGTATACTTCTACTGTCTTGTTACCTTTCTTGGACTTTATTTTAACAGGTACTATGGAGAGAATACAGTCATCTCCAGCCCCGATACACGCACTCGTTTCATGACTCGCTGTAACAGGCAATGTTTGAACTGGTTCGGTTTCGTCAGCCTTTATGATTGCTTGAGCTGTGTCTTTTGCTGCAATGTGTAGCATGCGAGGATGTTTCTTTGAGCACAACTGACATGTAATTTTCTTTGTGCAGTCTTTGCTTAAATGTCCTTTTACTAAACAGCCAAAGCAGAATCCATTCTTTTTTAGAAAGTCCAATTTTACCTTATATGTCTCATTGTTAAACTGGTGGCATTCATCTAGGGTATGATCTTGCTAACAGGATGCACAAGGTTTAGTGAAGGCACTAATAACTAATGCACCACTACTCTTTACTGTAATTGAGTCTTTATGATTTTTACCAACCATGTTTTTTTTACCAAGTTTTACGCCGGTCGCAAAGCTGCTACCTCTCTTTTCTTCCATTTTTTGCTTGAATCCTGGAGGAGATTTGTTGCTGTGTTTTTTACCACTAGTCGAAACGTTCAGGTCTCTAAAAAGTGGGTTGAACATTACCTTTGCTTCTCGTTCTACGAATTTCATCAGCTGCACGAACTTAGCTCTTTCCTGATTGCGCTCCTCATACTTGTATACGTGGCTTCTCCATTTCTCACGCAATTTGTAGGGCAGTTTTGAGGCAACACTCCTCAAGTTGGTAGCATTGTCTAGCTCATCCATGTAATCGATGCTTGACATGGTATTGTAACATTTTACTAGGAACAGGGAGAAAGTTTTCAGCGACTTTCTGTCCTCTGACTTTATTTCCGGCCAGTTGAGTGCCTTTTGCATCAGCGTTGTAGCGATTATTTGTCTATTTCCGAAATTGTCACGTAACAGTCTCATAGCCTCTGCGTAACCACGATGTTCTGGCATGAGCTGGCAGCTTGTCACTAGGTCCCTAGGCTGTCCTTTAGTATACTGCTAAAGAAAGAACAGCCTTTGCAGATTGCTATCAGTTTTGGTTTCGATGGCATGTTTAAATGCTCTTACAAAGGACGTGAACTCAAGAGGGTCACCATAGAATAAAGGAACGTCGCGCGGAGGTAAGGAAAGTTGCCTCTGACTCTTTGAAAACATTTCTGTAAGATCTGCCTGAATTGGCATCCTACCCTGAGGCTCTACTATGTCAGTGTTGTAAAGTGAGTGTTCGTTACCTTGGGTGGGCCGTTCCATTAGGGTGCTTGACATTATGGGTTTGGCACTCACTGGCATGCTTAAGTGGGTTGCTCGGAGGCATGATGGCAGCTCGAGATATTCTGTTGCCGAACTGTGATCGCAGTGGTCGTTGTGCTCCGGTTCCGGGGGGCATGCACCACTCGTTTCGACGAGTGTCTGGCAGGATGTTGTTTTTTACGGTTCTGGTACGAATTTAGTTCAGCATCGGCCATTGCAAGCGCCGTTTCCATTTCCAGCCTTTCCTTTTGTGCCTTTAATTGTGCTTGTTTAGCCTTTAGTTGTGCTTTCAATTGCTCTTCCTCAACCTTTAATCATGCTTTCAATTGCTCTTTCTTAAACTTTAATCGTGCTTTCAATTGCTCTTCCTCAGCCTTTAATCGTGCTTTCAATTGCTCTTCCTCAGCCTTTAATCGTGCTTTCAATTGCTCTTCCTCAGCCTTTAATCGTGCTTCCTCCAGCTCCAGCGCCTGCCGATCTCTTAAAGTTGCTGCTTTAGCCAGCAAAGCTGCTCTGTTGGCTTCTGCCTTTTTTAGTCGAGCTTCGGATGCTGCTGACGTTAGGGACCTCTTGGATGCCGCTGACGTTACTCTTCCGTGCCTTTGGGGGGCGGGCGTCTTGCGCTCCAGCATTGACACACTGTCGTTTGGCGAAACTCCATTGTCACCTGTTTGGGGCAACTTAAAGCGATTACTAGTTAATCTAGGGTGAAGCCAGTGGTGCTGATCGGTTTCACGCTTTTCATCCTTTGCGCACAATCGCACTGTTACATTGCTTTCAATAAAGTCATTTAGCAGCGCTTTGTATTGGTGGCGCTTGGCTTTACCGTCATGCAAATTACAAGCATTGTCCATAAGCGCCTCTAGTTCATTGTATAATACAGTCAACTGACTCCACTTGCCTTCTCTGGCGCTCTTCAGTTCGTCGAGCACCATCACCTGCTCAGATTCAGCGGTAGCGGCGTTGTCCTTGCTGTGTGACATGGTGAAGTTTAAGCCAGGCAAGTCCTCTTCTCGCTTTCGGCTTCGGTTGCTCGTTGGCAGTCGATGCGCGTTTTTGAATCGCACGCGCGCTCTTAACTCCACGTTCACACTTTTAAATCACTTATCTTCATTTCTGCGGCGGAGCAAGCTTTTGACTTTACATGTACGTGCATGTTATTCACAAGTTCTGACGCGTGTCTTTTGTTACACAGTTTCACTGACGACTTCAGACTTTCATTGATTTCTTTGTCTCTTGTTTATTTTCAACATCAAAAACAACGGTTGTTACAGTTTCTTGCATAAATCCACTGTAGTCACGACAAGTCGCTTGCTGCGTTCTGTAGCTTCGATAGATTACAGTTACAACAACTTATTTTACTGTATTTCTTTTAGCTTACTGTCTCACGGTCAAAAGCTTGTGTGCTCCACACCTTTCTGTATCCTTCCGTGTCTTAATAACAACTAACAACTAACGTGCATGATAGAAATGAAACTGCATAACTGTGGAATGATGTCACAGAACAACTCATGAAATGATGTCACAATACAAATTATAAGTATGATACTTAATGCTTAATGCTTAACTAATAAACTGAAATAAGATAAACATAACAACAAATCACAAGAATGAAATATGGCCCTTACAGTCAGATTAACTTAATATGATCTGTATTTTAGCAGTAATACTATTCTGAAATGCGTAACACTGTCCCACAGAATATTCAATGTGAATAGTGATACGTGATGGGGAATGTTTAATGTATTACTCCTGAGTTTATGGTTTCAAACTAAAATAATTTACATGTTAATAAGCTTCAGATTTTTATGTGAGTTTAAGGGAAATATATTTAATTCTATATTGATTGTATTCCACAAAAAAAAGTATAGGTGTTAATGAACTATAATATGGGAATAGGGTGAAGGAGACTTTTGAAAAAAAGTTATGATTGATTGGCATCATTCTTGCATTAATACAAATTGTTAAACATATAGTTAAGAAATGTATTCTTTTAATATTTACAATATTACTTTAATATATAAAAGTATAAGCAGTACTGCATAATACCGAAGTCTATTCAATTGTATTGGGTTCTTTTGGTTCATGCACTAATGCCTTTTTTTTTGACATGGAAAATCTAGTTAGATTGAAGTGACACATTTAAATACCATCTTATTGAGATAAGTTTGGTTTTATTCTAGACCACCATGTACGATGTGTCCTCATTGAAACAGGAATTATCTTTGTCATATTAAACTGCACTCGAGCAATGCAAAAGCATGTCTGTCTGCTTTTCATACAAAAGATGAAAAGTCTTATTAGAGAGATTAAAGTTCCATTTTCAGCCTGCACTGAAACAGTGTGTGCGCATGCATCATTAGACATTGTGCCCTTCCTCCTTCTCTCGCCTTCACAGACACAGACACAGACACACACACACACACAGTAATGGAAACACTGCTCTGTCGCGATTCTTTTATGAAAGGTAAAGTGCAGGTTAGTTTGTTTTATTTTTACTATACAGCAGTGATTTCTTGGTGTGTTGCTCACTCGCATGTCATTAGAGATGTTCCTTGGCCTCCCCCCCCCCCAAAAAAAAAAAAAAAAAACAAGGGAAGGGTTACCGTTTAAGACGAAAGGGGATGGTGTCAATCCTCCTCTCTTCTTACTTTAGCTTCACACACACACAGTGCCTGCGTGCACACAAACACTAATGGAGACACTTATCTGTCAGGATTTATTTTTACTTTTTGATTTTAAGGGAAAGTGCAGGTTAATTTGTTTTATTTTTACTTTATGTTGTTGGTCTTTCGGCTGCTCCCGGCAAGGGGTTGCCACAGCGGAATACCCAGTCCGCACTACAACTTGGCACAGGTTTTACAATGGATGCCCTTCCTGACGCAACCCTCCCATTTTATCCAGGTTTGGGACCGGCACTGCATCCAGTGGCTGGGGTTTGGGCCCTGGCTGGGAATCAAACCTGGGCCTTCCGCATGGCAGGTGAAACACCTACCACTGAGCGACCAGTGCCCTATTTTATTTTTACTTCATATTTTATGTATTAATTTTTTGGGGGGAATAATTTGACTTTCCATTATTTCTTACAGATGTGCATTTACGTGTAGCGTTTTAAAATACGAGCCCACTTTCGGAACGAATTATGTTCTCAATCCAAGGTTCCACTGTAGTTTATTTAAAAAAAGGTTTTTAAAGTTTTTTTTTTTTTAACTAAAAACTTAAAAGTTTATTACAAATTACAGTTTAACAGTGCTGTGGAGCACTGATTGGTAAAGCTATAATTTTTTTTAAACCTGGCCTGACTTTCCTTTGGACATGATTGTAGAAGTAAAATATGAAGTTTCACCACACAACATTGGGAAGCTGTTTCACACACTGTTATATTCATTCTTTTATTGTCTATAAAAAGACCTGTACAGGGACACGTAACCAGGAGACTTTGGGCACAAGATAACACATGCCAAATGGGGTGCCATCTCAGTGGGATCGCACGCACACACACACACACACACACACACACTCCATGCACACAGACCTGAGGCAGAAATAAAACCCTTAACCCTGAGGGTGTGAGTCCACAGTGCTCCCCACTACGCCACCTTACTGCCTGCACTTTATTTTACTCAGTGAAAACCAGGGGTTGTAGTCAGAAAAAGCACAGAAGAGTTTATTACAGAAACAAAACTGTTAAAGAAGTGTTTTCTTTGTAACTAAATTGAAATGTACTGGGTAAGCCTGGCTTCCAGGAGAACACACCACTATCTAATTGTAGATATCAGGGGGTTATCATAATTTGTGATAAATAGACAAAAGTAACTTGTACACATTAGTAAATGTACATATTAGTGAGATGATCATTTGTGTATTTCTGGGTTACAGGTTGGGGTAGATGAGTAGAGTTGTTGCAGATGGTGAACTGATAATTGTTAAAGTTCAGAGCTGTTTTTTTTGCTACATGTGTGTTACATGTGTATTTCTGAGTTAGAGTTGTTGCAGATGGTGAACTGATAATTGTTAAAGTCCAGAGCTGTTTTTTTTGCTACATGTGTGTTACAAAATTTTTGATTGTCTTGTGGAACGCTCGCAAACTTCATTACTCGCAATCCGAGGTTCCACTTTATTGTAAAAACATACACACGCAAACACAAAACCTAAACTAAACCTTGTTTAATACTTTTCTGTGGCGGCACATTGGTGTAGTGGTTAGCACTGTCATCTTGCACCTCCAAGCCCTCGGTTCAATTCCTGTCTCTGTGTGCATGGAGTTTGCATTTTCTCCCCATGCTTGGTAGGTTTCCTCCTGCAGTCCAAAGATATGCAGGCTAAGCTAATTGGTGTTCCCAAATTGCCTGTAGCATGTGTGTGTGCCCTGCTGTGTATTGGCACCCTGTCCTGGGTGTTCTCTGCCTCGTGCCCTAAGCCTCCTGGAATAGGCTTCAGGTCCCCGTGATCCTGAATACAGGATAAAGCGGTGTAGAAGATGAGTGAGTGAACCACTCATTCTTAAACAAACTTGAGATGTTTTTTATATATATTTAATTAGTCATTAACTATTGTTGCCTTTTAACAGATCAGTAACTGGTGTGTTTCTACAGGCTGCAGGCTGGAAGGAGACAGAGATCCAAGACCCATCACTGCGTACACAGGAGGCTCAGTACTGCTGCCCTGCTCCTGCACTGACCTCCACACCACACCTGTGAAATTTAAATGGGAGAAATACACAAATAAAAATGAATGGTTAGCAATATTTCCTACGAGTGATCAGTACAAAGACAGAGTTCAGCTATTTAAAGATCACTCTTTAGGAAATCTCTCTCTGCTCATATCACACCTGACTGTAGAGGATAAAGGAGATTACATGTGTATTGTTAAAGGTGGTAAATACAGACATTTTAAACTCACTATTAAAGGTAAATGCCATTTTTATACACAAGGCTACTTCAGCAATTATCTCATGACAGATTAATCTGATGTTGTATTAAGTTATTTTACAGATTTTTGCTAAATTTATACGATTAAAGACCTTCAATAAAGCAACAGCACTATAAGATTAGCAGTGAAACACAATTATTTTACAGATTTTTTCCCAAATTTATACGATTTAACACATTCATTAAAACATCACTAGATGTGTAGCAGCAAAATGTTTTTATTTTAATTTTTTTTCAAAATTATTACAATCAAACACCTTCAAGCCAAGGGTAAGGAGGAACCTCAGTCGGTGTGTCAGCAGATGGTGCACGGCAAGGAGCAGCAATGGCAGAGGCTAGTGTTTCAACAGCTAGCTATCGAGCTCATACAGCAGATCAACGTGAGCGACAAATGATCATTACTGCATGCAAACCCTGCTGGAGATGGGTGCACTGCTCCAGAACCAGCTCTCCCAATTTGACAGAGGAAGCCCAGAATCTCCAAAGAGCCCAGTGGAGGGCTCAGCCAAGCCAGAGAGCCCAGGGGAGGGCTCAGCCAAGCCAGAGAGCCCAGTGGAGGGCTCAGCCAAGCCAGAGAGCCCAGTGGAGGGCTTAACCAAGCCAGAGAGCCCAGTGGAGGGCTTAACCAAGCCAGAGAGCCCAGTGGAGGGCTCAGCCAAGCCAGAGAGCCCAGTGGAGGGCTTAACCAAGCCAGAGAGTCCAGTGGAGGGCCCAGACCTTTCAGAGAGCCCCGCTGCGGGTCCAGACCTTCCAGAAAGCCCCGCTGTGGGCCCAGACTTTCCAGAAAGCCCCGTTGCGGGTCCAGACCTTCCAGAGGGCCCTGCTGCGGGCCCAAACCTTCCAGAGAGCCCCGAAAGGCATGACCCAGCACTGTTTACCAGCTACAGACCACCTCTGTGCACTAAACATTTAAAGGACGTCTGTTTTTGATTGGCTGGTTCATATAATGTTACTGTGTAACATTATATCTGTGTCTAAGACCTGAGCAATAAACATAGGCGTATTTTGAGTCATGTCCCGCCCTCACTCGCACGTTTAAATGCACCAATAATAAAGCAATAATTTAAATGCACCAATAATAAAGCGGTTATTAGAATATCTTTATACACTGCTTTAAAACAGCTACACAGCAAATACATTTTCCTTGTGCCAGAATATTCAGGACTGCATTAAGAAAGCTGATGGCTAGATTGCAATGGTGATATTTCAAAATTAATGTCATCAAAACAAATATATATATATATTTTTTTTTTTTCTTTTTTGCCATTTACAATGGTTGCCTGGGTGCTGCACTGAGAATCAGTCTACAACATTTTCTTCACATTCTTTGAAGGCATGAAGCAGATTTTATAGCCTACATGTAAGTGTGGGGCTTCTGCTGCCTTACCTGTGCCACTTCCTGTGGATAATCTTTTTAAAAAGTCATGAAATAAATGCTAAACTTGCATCTAGAACTTGAATGTCAAAGTATTATAAAACTAATAGGATTTACCTCAAAATTACAAAGAAAAACAATTAATTTTTAATATACACATGAACCTTTATCTACTGAGTTTCATATTTAATTACAATTTATATTGTAATTTTACATAAAGTTGTACATAATTTACAAAAACAGAAAAAACACAGTTAAACTCATAGTTAGAGGTAAAAATTACTTTCTATATTTAAAGCACATGTGGAGCTCACTACAATATGTAGGAAAGGACATAGACATGAAATACTACTGTCATAAAATGATGTATATATTTATACCACATGGTTAACAAAATGTGTATTATAGAAAATAAATGTAAGAATCTAAGATTGTGTTCTGACCCGATTTTACTTCTCATCATGATTCCTGGATTGCCTTTAATAAAGAACAAACTGAGTTTATTTGCACTTTATTGCACATCACATTCTTTATTTAAAACTAATTTTACCATTCTCTCCTTGCAGATGCACCAACAAGACCTTCAACATC
This sequence comes from Clarias gariepinus, assembly GCF_024256425.1. NCBI lineage: Eukaryota > Metazoa > Chordata > Actinopteri > Siluriformes > Clariidae > Clarias > Clarias gariepinus. Next base: position 44,036,593 of record NC_071101.1, on the reverse strand, counting down.
CACTCCAATAATTATAACAACTTTACCTAATCCTAAAACGGGTACTTCACACTTTTTTTCACTTCCTGTTGGTGTCACAACACAAACCCCAGTGATTAATGACAAAACAACTGCACACGCTGAAACATCCTCTGGAAAAGGTAATGATCAGTACAGCACATTAACTTCTGTTCATTTCTTTATTTTTTATTTGTTGCTTTGATATTTACTGAAGCAGAATAGTCTCCTAAAATTATTTCCATAAACAGAGACCTCTTTGTATAATCCAAAATAACAATCCAGATGGTTAGTATAACACTTAAAGTTAGTCTTAGACTAATTAGATCATCTACCAGACTCTACCAGCTGTGAATTTTAGAAACTGTTTCTATAGAAACAATAACCTGTGATGTGCAGCTGTACTACTGTCAATAATGATTCAGCACTGGTGATTAATCAGACCAATCAGAATGGAGAATTCAATCCCTATGTGTCCCTTTTACTTTTCTTTTCTGTTCCACACAGAGACTCCCACAAACCCGAATCCTCACTACACCACCACCATCATCATCTGTACTGCTGCTGGGATTCTGCTGATACTCGGAGGAGTCATGTGCTGGAACCACAGAGGTACACACACACACACACACACACACACACACACACACACACACACACACAGATATCTGCAGTCTCACCCGTCTGCTTTCATTCTGTAGGACAGAGACGAGGACAGCCTGGGACTGATGATGGGCAAACAGGAGAGAAGACACAGCGGGAGGCCCAGGTGAATAGACATGTGGTGTGTGTTTGTGTGTGTGTTCATGTGTGTGTAATAACATGTTGTTTATGTTCTCCACCTGCAGGAGGATTTGATCTACACAACTGTAATTTACACTTTCACTACATAGAGAGACTACAGTTTATACCTACATCAACTCTCTCCGTTTCTCTCTCTCTCTCTCTCTTTCTCTCTCTCTCACACACATGCACACACGCACACACAGACTCACACACACACACACACACACATGCACACACACACACACACACACACACACACAAAAATAATTTGGTACTATACCTTAACATCTTTGTTTATTAATAGTAAATAACAATGCTTTTTTACTCCCACACTTATCTTTAATTTTTTAATTGCTGCATAGCAGCCGTTTAATTCACATCTCCATCTAAAAGCGCTCTGCTGAAACTGTATGTGTATCATATGACTCTTATAGGTCTATAAACATCTGTAAAAACAAAAAATATCAAAGTTTATGGCTTTGGCAAGAGTACACTGCATTGTTATCAGTAGCTGTAAGTTTTTGTGATTTTTTAAAAATTTCATATATAAATATTAAAATCTGAAATGCTCATTATGTTTTGTCGTCTTATTCTACATTTTCATACAGAACTCAGAGTCCTACAAAAACACATGAGCACTGTTAATGAGATTTACACTAGCTGAATCAGAGTCTGTGAAATCTGCAGTAAAATATTTATTATTGTGAAATATTCTTTAACACTGATGATAACTTTTCCTTTTTACATTATTGAATCTTTCATTATTAAGATTTGGACTAAACCCATTTCATTCACATGATGAGTTAAAGCAGGAGATTCCTGCATCTCTCTCCACACTGATGTACACTAAAGTAATACACTCTGGTCCCATCCCAATGAGAAGTGGCGACATAACTTACAGCAGGTAAGGTCGCTGAACCGCTGGATGTCCAGATGGTGCTCCTAAAACAATGTGGTCTTCATAGATAATTGGAAGACCTTTGTGGGAAAAGCTGGACTGTTGGGGCGGGACTGTGTCCATCCCACTCGGGAAGGTGCTGCTCTCATTTCCTGTAGTATAGCACATAGTCTCAGAAGAGGCCTAGTTAATTGGTGACAATCCAGAGCCATGGAGCAGACAGACAGGCTAAACCAACCGTCTGCTAGCTGCATAGAGTCGTCACTCAGGGTTCACTATTTCGAGACTGTTTCTGTTCCCCCAGCTAAACATAAATTTAGAAAAAGACTCAGAAAGTCTGTTTTAATAATTTAATTAACATAAAGACCACAAACTTAGATCACACTGAATGCGCAGCCGGCACCTCTGATCTGATGCTAGGACTGTTAAATATTAGATCTCTCACATCTAATGCAGTTATAATTAATAAAACTATCACAGACCAAAGGTGTGATATACTCTGTTTAACAGAAACCTGGATTAAACAGGACGAGTATGTAGCTCTAAATGAAGCTAGTCCTCCTGGATACAGCTACTTACCCCAGCCTCGGTTAACTGGTAGAGGAGGAGGTGTCACAGTTATTCACAATGATAATTTGACTATTATACAAAAACACGAACATAAATTTAATTCATTTGACGTTCTCTATAGTAACATAACAAGTGTAGCTACAAATATTAAGTCAGCACAGTCGATTCCACTAATTACAATTTACAGACCTCCAGGGCTGTATTCTGAATTACTTAGTGAATTTCATTAGAATAGAACGGAAATTAGAATGTAAATGGCGTCAAACTTGTTAGTATTTCAAATAGCATGGAAGGAGAGCATCCTAAACTATAGAAAAGCTCTTAGTGTAGCTAGATCAACGTATCTCTCCACTCTTATAGAAAATATAAAAAATAATCCTAGATTTTTATTTAATACCATGGCCAAATTAACCAGGAATAAGACCACTGCAGAAATCTCCACAACAACATCGTGCAATAGTGAGGACTTCATTAACTTAATAACAAAATTAAGGCTTTGAAACCAGAAAATGTAATTGATTCAGATGTTAAACTAACAATGTCAGATCAGAACCTAGAATACTTTACTACCCTTGAAGAGAATGAATTAATTTCACTTATCTTTTCTGCAAATTCATCAACCTGTATATTAAATCCTATACCGACACATTTTCTCAAACAGATAGTGCCGGAAGTAACAGAATAATTCATTTTTCCCTCAGCACTGGGTATGTTCCAAAATCTTTTAAATTAGCAGTTATTAAACCAATAATCAAGAAACCTGACCTCGACCCCTGTCACCTGTCCAATTACAGGCCGATATCAAACCTCCCCTTTATCTCTAAGATTCTGGAAAAGATAGTAGCGGAGCAGCTATGCTCATATCTACATAGAAATAGCATACATGAACTGTATCAGTCAGGATTTAGGCCCCATCACAGCACAGAGACAGCACTCGTTAAAGTAGTAAATGACCTTCTATTGGCCTCTGACCAGGGTTGCATCCTTATGCTTGTGTTATCCGACCTCAGTGCAGCTTTTGACACCGTTGATCATAGTATTCTTCTTCACAGGTTAGAAAATGTGGTAGGAATTAAGGGAACAGCCCTCTCTTGGCTCAGATCCTATTTGACTGATCGTTATCAGTATGCAGATTTGAATGGTAATTATTCAGCATGTTCTCTAGTGGAGTTTGGTGTTCCACAGGGTTTGGTTTTAGAGACACTGCTTTTCTTCCTTTACATGCTTCCTTTGGGAAACATAATCCGTAAGCATGGTATTAGTTTTCATTGTTATGCTGACAAAACACAGTTATACGTCTGGCAAAACCAGATGAGAAAAACCAGCTTGCTAAAATTGAGCAATGCATAAAGGATATAAGAGACTGGACACTAATTAACTTTTTGTTTAATCCTGATAAGACAGAAGTTTTAGTCATGGGACCGCATGCAGCTAGAAGCAAGGTTTTAGATCACACTGTAACTTTACACTGCCTTTCTGTTCCATCAAGTGCAGCGGTGAAAGACCTCGGAGTGTTTATACATTCTAGTCTTTTATTTGAAGCACATGTAGAGAATATCACGAGGATAGCATTTTTTTACCTAAAAAATATGCCAAGATAAGAAATATATTGTCACTAAATTATGCAGAAGAAATAGTTCATGCTTTTATCACCTCTAGGTTGGACTATTGTAATGCCTTACTGTCTGGTTGTTTAACAAGGTGCGTAAACAAGCTTCAGCTAGTCCAGAATGCAGCAGTGAGAGTCCTCACTAGAACCAGAAGATACGAGCACATCACACCTATCTAATATTCACTTCATTGGCTCCCTGTGAAATTCTGAATTGATTTTAAAATACTACTTTTGACATATAAAGCATTAAATGGTATCTGAGTGAACTGCTACTGTAGTGTCTTACGATCAGCCACGCCTACTTCAATCAAAGGATGCAGGCTGCTTGTCAGTACAATTGTTAAAAGCATTATACAAATTGCATTATATTGAATTGAATTAAATCTCTTCATGGGATCAGATCAGTGCTCTTGTGTTCTCCTGAACCGTGAACGTCTCTCTCTTTTTTGCATTAATCCATCAGTCTGCTTGTTTGGTCTTCAGCTTGATTAGTTTCTTGTTTTTTAACCATTACTGTGCTTCATAGAAAAGCTGTTTAAAAGTAAATGTGTTTTCTCCTACAGTTCAATTTCGCTGCCCTGTTATTGTTGATGAACACTAGAATATATTTTTGATTGAATAACTTTATATTTAATAAATGTTTCTTTTTTGCTGTATCCATAAGAGAAGCATGTGATGCACCCATCATGCATAGTGTCCACTGTACAAGCCTCTGGAGGCAGTGTTATGATCTGGGGTTGTTTCAGTTGCCTAGGTCTAGGATCCGCAATGTTATGTGGCAATAAAATGAAGTGAGCTGACGACCTAAATGTACTGAATGACCAGGTTTTTACATCTATGGCAGGCATATACCAGGATTCAAATTGTGAAAGTGTTATGGGTGTTCTGGGTTCTTGGAGTAATTTTTCGACACATAAATTCACCACACTCTTTTTCATTTTTTTGCACATTTCTTTTGCCCGGGCAGTGTATCATACACATACATCCTAGTTTCCACTTTCTAAATCATGTAACTTGTAAAAATATATATTTTTATTAAATTAAATAATGATACACAGGGTATGCTTTTCCCCAGCTTGTTTATTCTAATTACACCTCATAAAGTTGTGGTAAAATATTTTAATGAATTCCTTGATGACTTATAAACATGATGCAACATCATTCATCATGAGCGGTTTGTGATTCTGCTAACGTTCACATCGGTGTTACATCAGTGTTAGGGCAAAGCAGGCTAGAGCAAAAAGGAACACTTAGAAATGTTTAAGTTTGAGTAGTAAATGTGATTAAATGAAGGTGTTTAATTAATTAATAAATCTGACACTTTGAGTAGTTTTTATGTAGATTTGTGCGCATTTTGCAATATTTCCAGCATTGTTCATAAAGTTCCACCACCCAAAATTTAGGAGGCACATAGGCCACGCCTCCCTAATTGGACCTGATGGACACATAGACCACGCCCCCTATAAGGTCTTAACCTTCAACCAGATTTTATACATTACACTGTTACACAGTGGTATGATTGTAAAAGAAAAGTCTCTTGCTTTGGACTGTAAAAGCCTTTTTCTTCTCATGTGAAGAGTGATTTATTGTGCGCACTTACCACGAGAGGCTATTACATGGAGATCAATGATGAAAGAGATGGCAGCATCAAATGTGCAAAGATACAATAAAGACATATTTTCCAAGGAGAAAAGACAAATCCAGAATCACAAGCCTTTGTTTTTTGAAGCATAAGAATACATTTAAAATAGTCTGTTACCAATAGTTTTTTGCCATTAGATGATTTATAAAGATTCAGAACATAGACTGAGTTCTGCTGTGCAATCGATGAGAGAGACTTTCTCACATTTATTTGTCAATGCTATTCTGCTAAGTTTGCACTTCCTGTGTTATCTGATCTGTAAGGGTGTGGAAGTTAGAGTGTGTTCATTACAGTAGTATTTGATATGAGAAGTACTTTATAGTTTTGTCATTAAAATATTTATCATGATTTATTTCTTTTTAATACATAAACTTAGTTATGTTGTTAAACAGACTTTCTTCTTAGGTGTTGTTGATTGTCTAGACACACCAGGTTAGAGGGCTGGTGCAATGTTTGTGTTTTTGTCAGCTTAGGATAGTGTAGTTAGCTAGTTTTGTTTGATGTACAGTGGAACCTCACATTGTAAGTAAACTGATTTGCGAAGGTTCCTGATTGAGCAAAAATTTTTAATAAAATTTAAATGGATAACCAAGTATCACGTGGCACACATGCATTTCTTGTTTTAATGCTTAGCATCACGTGATCACAACTGAGCCAATGGTTCTTCTCTCTTCCGCTGTGAAATTGAAGGTAATCATCATCCATGCTTGGTCTCAGTGTGTATGCGTAAGGCACCTTTTATTTTGTGTTTGTATGCGAGTGTGTGGGTGTAAGAAAGTCGTTCCACACAGCAGCCTATTTCCACCCCTTGTCTGCAAGCTAGTGGGTGTGTGTGTGTCCATGTGTCTGTGTGTGTGCGTGTGTGTGTGTGTGTGCGCGTGTTTGAGTTTGATTGAGAGTCTCCATCGGTAAACTGGTGTGTGTGTGTGTGCGTGTGTGTGTGGGTGCGCACAGGTGTGTGTCCACTATGTTTACTATATCCATAACTCCTACTCATATCCACCATCACTATATCCAGTCAAACCACAATCCACAATTTGTCATTTTTGCCCTGCAAAAACCCGATAAGGAATTTATAGTTATGGTTAATAGTGATTTCTATCACTGTAGACACTGCACTAGATCAGCATTGGGTAATCAGTTCCTCAACAGTGCACTCCCGTTGAAGTTACGTGACCATATGTACACTTTTCTCCCACAGTTCACATTTCTACAGTCCATTCCTACACCTAAACATGCAGGTGTCTTTAAGCAGACACACAAACATGCATGCGCACACACACACCAACACACATACACACATTTCTTATGCCGCTATTTGTCTACTATGGCAACCCACGCAGGAAATTTTTGACAACATACTTTTAACCACACCTGTTGAAAAACAAAACTGCAACATTGTTTCAGTCATACAACTTTCTTGCAACTCTGGTATACAAAGCTTTTTTGATGTCTTACTCACAGTTCAGTCTTTGGCAGCATGATGGCCAAGAGATATACTGCATGTGAAGCTGTAAAATTATACAGTTTTTGACAACTATAGTGATCAAGAGGAGAGACACCAGGTTGACAGTGAGGAGGGTTTAGAGGAGAAAGAGTCAGAGGTTGAGGATAACACAGAGTATAACCCAAGGAGGAAGACTAATGAGGAAGAAAACCCAGCTGAAGTTGTGGCCTACTTTCGGTCCAAAAATTAAACCAAACCCTAATCCGATATGCCATATCCCGAGTGGAAATCCTGTTTTCAACTTTTCCTTACAGACTTTATTGTAACTGTTGTCATGAACATGAGAAATCTGGAAGGGAGAAGAGTGGAGCACCTGCCAATTATTTACAAACCAGGTTCTGACATCAATGTTGATGAGTATCTCGTCTGGTTTAAAGGCGGGGCCTATTTAAGCAGTATATGCCAAACAAACCACCTAAGTATGGTATAAAGATATGGGAAGCATGCGATGTGAAAACAACTTATGCAAATATACACAGGCAAACCAGCTGATGGTAAGAAAAACAGGGGAAGTGGGAAATGGGAGGTCCTTGACAGCAGGGCTACTTTAAAATTGTGAACATGTTTATACAGTGTATAGGTCAAGCATTATATTTGTCATATAGTTAAGTTTTCCCTGTGTACATTTGGGCTTTTGTTTTTTAATAAATAAATCACATCAGTCAGTTTTGACCGGGAACACAAAATATGTTAACATGTAAATGTAACTTGTTTCAAAAAAGTAACTGATAAACATTTCAGTGAAGTACTCTGTGATAAATATGAAAAAAAGGTTTTATCTTTATTTATTGTTTTAGTCAAAATAATATCTTTATAATGTTTTTTCCCCCAAAAATGAGTGATATGATTTTAATTCAATGGGGCCTGCAGGACATACACAGCAAATACAAGGTCAAGACATGAAGCTGAAGTTGCTAAAAAGATCTAATACAACATTATATGATAATATATGTACTATTGTGGATTTATAATAAAATAAAATGCTCCAGTCCAAAGTGACTGGGAACATGACTTGCCACAAACAAACACAACGGGTTAAGACATATACACTACTCTGAGGGTACAGACATAGACTCAGTTCTGCAGTGTACTAGATATGAGAGACGTTTTTACGCCTCTGTGTTCAATGCCAAAGTACTAAACTTGTACTTCCTGTGGTAACAGTGTGAGTGTACGCCTGTGATGTATAGGGTGTGTTCATTATGATGAGACTTGGTGCAGCAGTTTGTCAGTGTGTGTTTAGCTCTAATTCTCTCTTTTGGATTAATGTGTGTGTTTGGGTCCTTAGTAAGAATGCAGGTGTGTTTTCTTCTCTGTATTCTCCTCATACAGCTTTATGTCACTGACTGTACATCTGCTGTCTCTTTCTCTTTTCATAATGTCAGGATATTATAAATATATAATGATATATAGAATACTATGTTAAAGAATTTTCTATTTAAGCCTTTAAAGCGTGAACTCATGATATTAAAATGTGTACATGTCTGAACATCTGACATAATTTAAATAAGTTTTGATGTTGTTCAGGTTGCTATCAAACTGAACATGAATGTAAACATAAATTTGAAAAGAAAATCATGGGACTTTTATCTAACATGTTTAACACTTATTAAGAACTTTGTGCCAGAGCTTTATTAATCCCCGTCTATGTCCTGAGATCATGTAGAACGCTGAGTCTCTTTAATCATGATTGGTGTTCTGGTTGTTCCTGTCTCGTCCTTGTACAGTTACCTCTTGCTCTCATTGGCTGTTACTCATAGAGGTTCTTACAGCACCATACAACTGCTTATACTGCAAGATTTAGAGCCAATCATTTTAAAGATGCTTGTTTACCCTTTTATTTCCTCCACCAGCAGCAGTTTCATAGTGTCACTAAAGTGGGTTTAGCTGTTCAGAGTGAAAAACAAGAGTGAGTGAAAAAAAATATCCACACTCTGGCTGAAGAAAATTATTTAAATTATCTTTTTGAAAAGACAAATAAATCATTTTCTGACATAATCTTACTTTTCAATACACGTCACCATCGGTCAACAATATTTCATATTCCCTCATTAATTAAATTTTACGCTAATATATTTTATTAACTAAATAAAATAAACTAATTTAAAATTTAGTTGGGAGTGTCACGAATGGGGTGTTCGGGCAGGTGTTGAACGCCGTGGGCAGAAGGAGCAGGCATAGAGGCAGAGGGGTTGTGTAATCAAAAAAAAAAAAAAAAAAAAAAAGAGTCTTTAATGAAGGTTGAACACAAAGTATAAATAAAGACACAAAGGAACAAACAAACTCAAACAATACTTGACTCTGTGCTAACAGGGGCTCTCTGGCCAGACACAGGCAGGGGGAGACACATAGCACGCCCTGTGGCGAGACACAGGCAGGGGGAGACACATAGCACGCCCTGTGGCGAGACACAGGCAGGGGGAGACACATAGCACGCCCTGTGGCGAGACACAGGCAGGGGGAGACACATAGCACGCCCTGTGGCGAGACACAGGCAGGGGGAGGACAAACATAACAGGACACACAGACTAAGCATGGAGCTGAGACTGGACACTAGAGGGAGACACCAGAGAGAAGAGAGACACTAGAGGAAGACACGTAGAGACACTAGAGGGAGACACGTAGAGACCAAGAGAGAGATGGGACGAGGGCTAAAGACATGGCAATCAGCTAGGCATGGCTTTTAAGCTGTGCTTAACCATGGCAGTTAGCTACATATACACCTAGCTAAGCATGTCCCATTTAGCCCCAACATGCACTAAGCTACACTTACCTCATAGCTTACCACACACTAGGGAATTGGGGCACAGAAACACAGACAAGGAATACCCAGTGGCTAGGCTAGGGGACCCATCAAAGGCTAGGCTAGGGGACCCATCAAAGGCTAGGCTAGGCTAGGGGACCCATCAAAGGCTAGGCTAGGCTAGGGGACCCATCAAAGGCTAGGGGACCCTTTAAAGGCTAGGCTAGGGGACCCATCAAAGGCTAGGCACACTGGGCAACTAGGGAGGTAGGAAACACAGGACAGCTAGAGAAACAGAGGGGCTATGGCTAGAAGCATGCTAGTTACTGTAACTCAACCTAGATTTTAGCTAAACACGCTCCTAGCCAAACACACACCTAACTACCTACCTGACTCTAGCTTAACACACAAGAACACAGGAGGACAGGACTGAATCAGCTCCACTAACACAGACACACAAAACATACACAGAAACATTGCCAATACGAGAGCCCAAGTCAACACAACTAAAATCAAAATAAACTAAACAAAGAACAAAAACAAACTAAAAACAAACAAAAAATGCTCAACCCAGTTTCTTCTTCTTCTTGGTTTTTAACGGCGGCTGACACCAACTTTAATAGGTGCATTACCGCCACCTTCTGCTCCGGAGTGTGGAACAGAGTCTCACATTCTATTTATCAGACCCGTTTCTTTAATAAAATTGAAGAAGATTTTACTATTTACTTCACTCGCCCATTTTATTAAAACCTTAAGATCCACCTCCTGATTTATGTTCTTTCTTATTTCCTTCATCATTATTTCTCTTTCTTGTTCATACTTCCTACAAACAAGGAATACATGAGTTATTGTTCGGACCCAGTTTCCCAGTCTAAACAGCTATTTATAGAGATGGATTGATGGCTACCTTGGCTCAGGTGTGCACTCGCATCACCTGACCGAGGTGCCTGCTGGGAAACTGAGTCAGCCAACAAAAACTACAAAATAAAAACAGTGACCTCTGGTGGCGGGCCCTTACAGGGAGCCACAGATGCACTGTTGTCTTCACTTTTTCCGAAGTGAATCTTTATCAAATGAAGAATATAAAGTATGAAATAAGAGAAAATAAATAAAAATAAATAAATAACATTTATTTGCATAAAAGAAAATTAAAGTAAAATTGGGATATAGAAAATCCAAGATCAAGATCTAAATACAAGATCATAAATGCTTTGGATAGCAATCCCCTGCATTTAATGCGATGTTTAGGCTTTAACTTTTCAATAGGCGTCTAACTGTAATGAGCACTGTTTATTGTTAAACATTTTTTCGATAATGTTTCAATACTCTTTCTTTTTCAATTCTAGAAAACTGTAATCATCAATTTAACATCTGATAGATGACTTTTGAACTTTTGTCTCGGTCGGTGATTGAGGATGTTTCCATTCCATACTCTCCTGTTTACTCTCAGGCTCGTAGTGATGAATCCATATCTTGTCACCAGTAATGATTCTCTATTAGATTTTTTTTTTAAAAGTTGGTCCAAATATTCTTTGCAAATTTCCAAATGCTTCTGTTTATGCTTTTCTGTGAAATATTTTGGTACCCATCTCAAACAAATCACAAATCACTGCATGCTGGTCTTCTTTTGTGCAAATCTCAAGTGGGGCATCCATTTTTACTAACACGTCAGTTACATGTTCACACCTGCACAGAATTAACTGAGAAGACAGTTGACTTGAACGGAAGGTGCTGATAAGACAGTGCGGCCAACATACGTTTTAATATACCCATAGTGTGGATAATTTTTGACTCACCCTTCTACATGCAGAGTTACAGTGCTGCAGAGTAACACAAAGTAAAAAGAGACTATCCTTAGGATAGGTTTTAGATCTTTGTGTTTGACATATATATTTTGTCAGTTTGTATGTTGCATTGTTTTATTTTCTACCCTTGTACTACTAGGTGTTTTTGATTGTCTAGACACACTAGGTAGAGGGTAGAAGCCCGTATTTATTTTCATTATTTTTGCCAAGTGTAGTGTTGTTAAATACATTTTGGCAGTCAGATTATCTGTTGTTTAATTCAGCCAAGTAAAGTTAATTTTACTATGTTCATGAGATTAATTTATCTGTTGTTTTGCTTTCACATCTGTAAATGCCAGGTTTTGGTTTCCGCTGTTTCATGCATTTAAAAATATTCTCTATAAACATATTTTCTACTCATATCCACCATCACTATATCAAATCAAGCCACAATCCTGAAATGGTATTGTTCCTGCCCTCACCCTTGGCTGTTGGAACACATCACCAACAACAATAATAAATTATGGACATTATTGATTGTTGTATGTAAGTGAAATCACAAAGTGTGTAGTTGTGTAGAGTTGCTGCAGATGGTCTGCATCTGAAGTGCTTATTAACAAATTAACTGCTCATTAACAGATCAGTAACTCAGTGTTTTCCCAGGCTGCAGGGAAATGGAGAGACAAAACCCATCACTGCATACACAGGAGACTCAGTACTGCTGCCCTGCTCCTGCACTGACCTCCACACCACACCTGGGACATTCACATGGAGGAAATACACAAATAACTGGATAGAGATATCTCCTAAGAGTGAACAGTACAAAGACAGATTTAAGCTGGTTAATGATCACTCTTTAGGAAAAATTTTCTCTGCTCATATCACACCCAACTGTAGAGGATGGAGGAAATTACACAGACTTCAGACTGAATACAATTCAATTCAATTTTATTTGTATAGCGCTTTTAGCAATTTTTTGTTGCCGCAAAGCAGCTTTACACACTCAAAAGAATTATTTAAGTTTGTATGAAATGTGAATTTGTATGAATCAAAATGGTCAGTTTGTCCCTGGTGAGCAAGCCGAGGGCGACAGTGGCAAGGAAAAACTCCCTGAGATGGTAATAGGAAGAAACCTTGAGAGGAACCAGACTCAACAGGGAACCCATCCTCATTTGGGTGAAACAGAAAGCAGTAAATGATCTGCATTTATACAGTGTGTAGGGTGGGAGGCAGTTCAGCTATAATAGCTGATGTTAATTGATGTTACTATGGAGTCCAGGTAGTTATTGAAGACTCAGGTAGACATGTAAGAAGTTCCAGTCATGAACTATCGAACTGTCAAGTCCCCAGAGAAACAGTTGCCAACACCAGTCAAGGCCAGAACCATTTTCTAGGTAGAAAGAATCATTCCCAGACACCAGACGCATCCCAGAGAGACACACGGGGCATCCATGTGACGAGATCTTCAGCCAGAAGCGGGGCACCAGGATGGGTCAGACAGGTCCGGAGGGCAGAGGGAGTCTGGATCACTGGCAGCTCAGGAACGACATGTGTAGCTCGACAGAGAGAGAGAGAAAGAGTGAAAGGGGGAGACAGGAGGAGAGAGGAAAAAGAAAGAGGGGGGGAAAGAGAAGAAGAGGAGAGATGGCAGTTAGGTATGGTCACAGTCACACAATGTATAATGTGAATGTATATTAACTGTAGAGTGCAAGCAGAGACTCCGGCAGGACTAACTATGACAGCATAACTAAAAGGGAGAGCCAGAAGGAAACACAAACATGAGGGCTTCCTGACATGTAAAGCAAACAATCACCCCACCGTCAGCAAACCTGAGTGATCAATGAGAGTGAGGAAGACAGCATCCAAACATACCAGTTCACCATAATACTCTACGTCCATGAGTCCCCCAGATCTGCTCCTTTACCTATGGCAAATCTATTTATAAAAATGCTTGGCTAAATAAATAGGTTTTTAGCCTGGACTTAAACACTGAGACTGTGTCTGAGTCCCGAACACTATTTGGAAGACTATTCCATAACTTTGGGGCTTTGTAAGAAAAAGCTCTGCCCCCAGCTGTATTTTTCATAATACGCGGTACTGACAAGCAGCCTGCATCCTTTGATCGAAGTAGGCGTGGCGGATCGTAAGACACTAGTAGTTCGCTCAGGTACTGCGGCGCGAGACCATTTAATGCTTTATATGTCAAGAGTAGTATTTTAAAATCAATGCGAAATTTCACAGGGAGCCAATGGAGTGAAGATAAGATAGGGGTAATGTGCTCATATCTTCTGGTTCTGGTGAGGACTCTCGCTGCTGCATTCTGGACTAGCTGAAGCTTATTTATGCATCTAGCTGAACAACCAGACAGTAAGGCATTACAATAGTCCAACCTAGAGGTGATAAAAGCATGAACTAGTTTTTCTGCGTCGTTTAGCGACAATAAATTTCTTATTCTGGCAATATTTCTGAGGTAAAAAAAAGCTATCCTGGTACTATTATCTACATGTGCTTCAAATGAAAGGCTGGAATCAATAATCACACCAAGGTCTTTTACTGTTGCATTTAATGGAACAGAAAGGCCATCTAAAGTTACGGTGTGATCTAAAATTTTACTCCTAGCTGTATGCGGTCCTATGACTAGAACTTCTGTCTTATCCGGATTTAGCAGAAGGAAGTTAATTAGCATCCAATTTCTTATGTCCTGCACACATTGCTCAATTTTAGTAAGCTGTTTTTTCTCGTAAGGTTTTGCTGAGACATATAATTGTGTATCGTCAGCATAACAATGAAAACTAATACCATGCTTACGGATTATGTTGCCCAGAGGAAGCATGTAAAGGGAAAAAAGCAGTGGACCTAAAACTGAACCCTGCGGAACGCCAAACTCCACTAGAGAACATGCAGAATAATCACCATTTAAGTCTACATACAATACAGATATTTCAGACTCACTGTTATAAGTAAATTACTTAATTTTATACACAATGTTACTTCAGTGATGATCTAATGATATAATTTCTAAGTGAAGTTGTGTAAAGTGTTTAGATAATGAAGTTTATGATATTATAAATTACAGTGGTGTGAAAAACTATTTGCCCCCTTCCTGATTTCTTATTCTTTTGCATGTTTGTCACACTTAAATGTTTCTGCTCATCAAAAACCGTTAACTATTAGTCAAAGATAACATAATTGAACACAAAATGCAGTTTTTAAATGAAGGTTTACGTTATTAAGGGAGAAAAAAAAACTCCAAATATACATGGCCCTGTGTGAAAAAGTGATTGCCCCACTTGTTAAAAAATAACTTAACTGTGGTTTATCACACCTGAGTTCAATTTCTGTAGTCACCCCCAGGCCTGATTACTGCCACACCTTTTTCAATCAAGAAATCACTTAAATAGGAGCTACCTGACACAGAGAAGTAGACCAAAAGATTTCCAAGGCGCAAACCACTTTTAAGTAAAGTAAGAACATTAAGGCTCGTCTCAATTTTGCTAAAAAACATCTCAATGATTGCCAAGACTTTTGGGAAAATACCTTGTGGACCGACGAGACAAAAGTTGAACTTTTTGGAAGGTGCGTGTCCCGTTACATCTGGCGTAAAAGTAACACAGCATTTTAGAAAAACATCATATCAACAGTAAAATATGGTGGTGGTAGTGTGATGGTCTGGGGTTGTTTTGCTGCTTCAGGACCTGGAAGGCTTGCTGTGATAGATGGAACCATGAATTCTACTGTCTACCAAAAAATCCTGAAGGAAAATGTCCGGCCATCTGTTCGTCAACTCAAGCTGAAGCGATCTTGGGTGCTGCAGCAGGACAATGACCCAAAACAAACCAGCAAATCCACCTCTGAATGGCTGAAGAAAAACAAAATGAAGACTTTGGAGTGGCCTAGTCAAAGTCCTGACCTAAATCCTATTGAGATGTTGTGGCATGACCTTAAAAAGGCGGTTCATGCTAGAAAACCCTCAAATAAGGCTGAATTACAACAATTCTGCAAAGATGAGTGGGCCAAAATTCCTCCAGAGCGCTGTAAAAGACTCGTTGCAAGTTATCGCAAACGCTTGATTGCAGTTATTGCTGCTAAGGGTGGCCCAACCAGTTATTAGGTTTAGGGGGAAATTACTTTTTTCACACAGGGCCATGTAGGTTTGGATTTTTTTTCTCCCTAAATAATTAAAACCATCATTTAAAAACTGCATTTTGTGTTTACTTGTGTTATCTTTGACTAATAGTTAAATGTGTTTGATGATCAGAAACATTTTGTGTGACAAACATGCAAAAGAATAAGAAATCAGGAAGGGGGCAAATAGTTTTTCACACCACTGTAGGCCTGTAATTGGAAAGCTGATAGGGGTCGAGGTCAGGTTTCTTTATAATCAGTTTAATAACTACTAATTTAAAAGATTTTGCAACATACTCAATGCTGAGTGAGGAAGCAATTATTCTCAACAGGTGTTCTGTTATTGCTGGTACTATCTGTTTAGGAAAATGTGTCGGTATAGGATCTACTATATGGGTTGATGAATTTGCAGAAGAGATGAGTCAAATTCATTCTCTTCAAGGGAAGTAAAGTATTCTAGGCTCTGATCTGACCTAGTTAGTTTAACATCTGCATCAATTACATTGTCCGGTTTTAAAGCCTCAATTTTATGCCTGATATTTACAATTTTATTATTAAAAAAGTTAATGAAGTCCTCACTATTGCACAATGTTGTTGCGGAGATTTCAGAAGTGGTCTTATTCCTGGTTAATTTGGCCACAGTATAAAATAAAATCTAGGATTATTTTTGTTATTTTCTATAAGAGTGGAGAGATACGTTGATCTAGCTACATTAAGTGCTTTTCTATAGTTCAGGATGCTCTCCTTCCATGCTACTTGAAATACTAACAATTTAGTTTGACGCCATTTACATTCTAATTTCCAAGCAGTCTGTCTGTTAAAATGCGCGTGTGATCGTTATACCAGGGAGCGAGTTTCTTTTCTCTAATCATTTTTTTTAACTGGAGCTACATTATCTAAGCTATAACGAAATGTCAACTTTAAATATTCGGTCGCCTGATCGAGTTCTGTGGGGTCAGACGGTGATCCAATCAAAGTTGAAAACTCTGTGAGATTACTGATAAAGCTCTGTGTGGTAGTTGATGTGAATGTACGTTTAATATGGTAGCAAGGTGCTGTGCGTACATTATTACTATGACACAATTTAATTGAGACAAGATAGTGATTTGAAATAACTTCAGACAGTGAAATTGTGAATAATTTTTTTATACTTAATCAGAAGAATCTAAATCTTATTATTAAACTGCAATGGCTCCCCCTCTACCAGTTAGCCGAGGCTGGTGTATGTAGCTGTATCCAAGAGGACCAGCTTCATTTAAAGCTACAGTGGAACCTAGGATTACAAGCATAATTCGTTCCGGAAGCGGGCTCGTATTCCAAAACACTCATAAACCAAATTTAATTTTCCCATAGGAAATAATTGTAAACTTAAATTATTCCTTCTACAGCCCAAAAAAATAAATACATAAATATAATTAATACAAAACAAAAATGTAAAAATAAATCTCGACAGATAAGTGTTTTTCGTTTGTGCACGCACGTTAACGGATAGACCATTTTTTAAAACCGTTTAAAAATTAGCAAGGAACATTCCAAGTCACACTCGCGTGAGCGCATACTAACAGGATCACTACTGTAAAGTAAAACAACAACAAAAAACAAATTAAACAGCTCCTTACCTTTGAAAACAATTGCGACAGAGAAGAGTTTGTGTGTTTGTTTGGCAACTTGAGAGAAGGGGGGCTGAAGGGGGGCTCGCTCGCATTTACAGCCCCCTTCTCCCTGGTTGCCAAACAAACACACAAACTCTCCACCTTACACAGACACAAACACACACATGCACACTCAAAAACCCTGCAAGCACTAAGACCCAGCAGGGGAGACGATAGGTCTCGGCTTTACAACTCCCCTCCTCTCAGGTTGCCAAACAAACACACAAACTCTTCTCTGCCGCGACTGTTTTCACATCCTACTCCCGTGCAAGTGGCATTATTACTCGAACTTTAACTGAATAAGAGAGAGTGACCTGTGCATCCCTGCAGACTGCTTAGGTGCTTTGCAGAAATAACCGGCCTTTCACGGAAAGTGAGGTTTTAAAGGAGTGCATGATCACCGTTCTGGAGGAACTTGTCCCCGACAAATCAATGGACAGAATTATTGCATCTGTCAAACAAGTACCTCTATCTTCAAGTTCAAGTTCAAGTAGGCTTTATTGTTATTTCAACCATATACAGTTAGTACACAGTGAAACGAAACAACGTTCCCCCAGAACCAAGGTGCTACATGCAACATAAATTGACAACATAAATTAACAGAGACACTAAACTAGCTAACCAAGAGGCCTAGTTAACTGGCTAGCAGAGACAGGACAGAGAGACCTAACATAAATTACAACATAAATTAACAAAAACTAACTAGCTAAGTATAACTATTTTTACAGACAACATAAAGTGCACGTGCAAATGTGCAAACAAGAGCAACAACAAAGTGACAGTGCGCAACCACGACATAACAGAACATAAAATATGGTGTTGAGGTAGTGGGTAAACATAAACATTCTTTAAAAACAGCAGCAAAAAATTGAGGAATTAGTGCAAAAATTTGTCCAGTAATGATTATTGTGCAAAAAATAAACAGTAAAGCATTTACAGGTTGGTGTGTACGATATCTGCCTCAACTAATGCACGTTGTGTCCAAGTTTTGGCAGAGCAAGTGCAGAAAGCTCTTTGTGGTGTCTGAAAGCCCAAGCGCATTTTGGGTATCTTGTCCCGAGACCTATGACACATTGAAAACGCTGGCTATGTATGTGCTCACCATGTTCGGTTCAACCTACACCTGTGAGGCTGCATTCTCCAAGATGAACTTGGTAAAAACACATGAGAGGAACTGACTGTCAACCCAGTCTTTGGAGCATTGTTTGCGCATAAGTCTGACAGCGGCCAAGCCTGATGTGAAAAAGTTGGTGTCAGAGGGGAAATGTAACTTTAGCCATTGATTTAGCAGTGTGAGTAGCTTATTTCAGGATTGTGATTTGAATTCAAGCCTACTTAACATTTAATTTCATGTGAGAACATTATTTGTGACCTGTTTTGTTCTGGTACAGTACCAGGTTATTTATTTACCATGCTATTTTTAGTTGTGCCAGTTTGTTTTTCCTCCTTATTTTACTCGTTTCAAGCATGTTGTTGAGACTTTAAAATAAAAAAAAAATGTTAATTAAGGGCATGAGGAAAAGTTATGCGTTTTTTTTTTTAAACCTGTTTGAAACAATAAATGCTTAACGCTAGTCTGTCTGAGTCTGTCCTCATTTCAGAGTGTAGCCTAAATATAGTCATAAATGGTGGTTATTCTGACAAGAGACTCAGTAGTTGTTATTTTTAGTTGCTTTAATAGTGTGGACCACTATTTTCTTTTTGATCCTCACAATTTTGGAATCCAGTCGCGGGCCGGATTGAACGGCTTAGTGGGCAGAATTCAGCCCACGGGCCGTTAGTTGATGATCAGTGGCGTATATCATTAGCTCCAGCATGTACCACTATCTTAGAGAACCTATGCTGTCCTAGAGTCCTAAGATTACCTGCTATGTCCGGTGCTCTGGCTCCCGGAATACACCTAACCACTGCCGCTGGTGCTCCTAAAGGCTTGGCTAATTTTACGTGCCTCAGTATCTGTAAGTCTCCTGTAACCAGAGCTCTTTCAGGTTTCTCAGCGGGTGCATCACTGAGGAGAGTTGGACCTGTTGGACATGTGAAGCGCAGAAAAGGTGTGCTCCGGTGGGCTAGCCTTAGCATTAGCTTTGACTGAACGAGTATGCCGCCAAGTCGTCACCCATTCGCCCAGCTGTGAGGGCTCTAATGCCAGAGTCGGAGGCTGGTTATCTCCGCCTGCGGAGGAGCCTGTCCAACCATTCCCTGAAAGCAGAGCCAGCATGAGCAAACTGCACAGGAGCTGCTGTCCACACAGGCCCATGCTGCCACTCTGCCTACCGCCAGCACTCACCAGCCTGTGCCCCATTCCAGTGGGGCACTGCCCACCAGACCTGCATGTGCACATCATTCCTTTCCTTTCTTTCCATCCTTCCGCCTTAAACCTTTTCCTTCTCCATTTACCCTTTTTCCTGTAAGACCTCGCCTCATGTCCATGCTTTATGGTGCTGCCAGGGCAACATGGGTCGCACCCATTACACCTGATCAACAGTAACTAAGTAACTGAGTACTTGAATGGTGCACCTAAAGCGTTAGATTAAAAAAGTAATCCGAGTACTCTAACAGAGTTTCTGACTAGTTTCCAAGATCTTGTTAAACAGAGTGAGAGGATTCCAGAGGAATGGAGGAGAAGTGTATTGGTGGCGATTTTTAAGAACAAGAGAGATGTGTGAAGCTGTGGCAATTACAGAGGTATAAAGCTAATGAGCCATACAATGAAGCTGTGGGAAAGAGTAGTGGAAGCTAGGTTAAGGGCAGAGGTGAGCATTTGTGAGCAGCAATATGGTTTCATGCCTAGAAAGAGTACATCAGATGCAGTATTTGCTTTGAGGATGCTGACGGAGAAGTACAGAGAAGGTAACAGGGAGTTGCATTGTGTCTTTTTAGATTTAGAGAAAGCGTACAACAGGGTGCCAAGAGAGGAGCTTTGGTGTTGTATAAGGAAGTCTGGAGTGGTAGAGATGTATGTTAGAGTGGTGCAGGACATTTATGAGAGTTGTGCTTTGTAGCAAGAGCAGGGAACAGGTGGAGGAAAATTTGGAGAGGCGAAGGTATGCTCTGAAAAGCAGAGGAATGAAGGTTAGCCGGAACAGGACAAAATACATGTGTGTAAATGAGAGGGACCCAGGAGGATCGGTGAGGGAACAGGGAGCAGAGGTAAAGAAGGTGCAGGATTTTAGGTACTTAGGGTCAACGGTCCACAGCAACGGAGAGTGTTTAAAGGATGTGAAGAGGCGGGTACAGGCAGGTTGGAATGGGTGGAGAAAAGTGTCAGGTGTGTTGTGCGATAAAAGAGTATCAGCGAAAATAAAAGAAAAGGTGTACAGGACAGTGGTGAGCAAAACAAAAAGTCATTGTTTGATTGTAGTAATCTACAAAAGTAAGATGCACTTTTCTCACCAAGAAAAAATCTCTACTTTTTTCTTCCATCCATAAAGCTCTAGAGCGTATATATGCACCTTTGGCTTTCTTAATGTAAAGACTGCCCAGTTCTGAAGGTAGAGACAACATTCTGATTTTAGTAACCTTATTTAATGCATTTTTGTTACAGAATTTGTTCATTTCATGAATAGTATTATATTCCTGCTGTCTCCCTACTTTGGTAAGAGTTTTAATGTAATTAATAGAAAGTTCATCAACTCCTCTTTCTTTATAAGAATATCTCATTTATTAAAGTGAATCAGAATAAAGTTTCTAATATCTATTATTTCTTGAAGTCATGGTTTGACTTGACTAATAAAGAAATGCCACAATGGTCTGTTAAAGGTGCTGCCAAAATTATGGTTGGTACATTCCTGCTGTACAAATGGTAAGGCTACTACGGTCTTTTGTCTGCCGCGACGTCCATCCAATAAACCTGCACCTATAACCAAAAAGGGAGGAAGTGGAAAAATAAATCCTATCACTTCCTTTTATAAAACTGAGGCTAATGAGTTTTGTAATTTCCCACAGCGCACCTCATTACAATTTGACGCTAAGGCTGATAGGATTTGTAGGTCCCAAAACGCATTATATTACATAGGCAAGCATCAGGGTTTAGAATTTGAAGTGGATAGCTACAGAAAGCCAGTGCAGGGAGCATAGAAGGTGGGTGGTGTGGAAGAACTTGGGAAGGTTAAAAAACAAGACATGCATTTGCATTCTGGATCAGCCGCAGAGGACAAATGGTGGAAAGAAGCAGACCTGCCAGGAGTGAGCTGCAGGTTTTTATACCATTCCAACTTCTTTTAAACTGCTCGAGTTCAGATATTCTATTCAGCAGATCTTTGTGTTATGTTGTTAATTCCCAGAGTGATTTTCTCATTTCGAGGCATTTTTCTTCAGTGGCATTAAATTCGACAGCCTTTGAAATCTCTGCCACTATTCCTTCACATCTGAATCGGCAGTTCTTCAATTTTTTTATCTTGTAAATCAAATCGAGCCATTAGTGAAGTTATTGATTGCAGAAGATTTAAATTATTGGTTTCATCATTATGAGGTCTTCATTTTACCAGAATGTTTAATTTTGTAGTGGTGAGATGAGATGAGTCACGGTGTTTATCTGTTTGAGCAGTCTGCACCTCTGTATAAGACCAAAGTTAAGAATGTGCCAGGAGCCGGCAGGATGATAACCTTCGGGTCAGTAGTTTGCTATGAAAATTTCCACATTTTGAGGGTACAAAACACAAATGCGCAGTATTTAAGTGTTATTTTATGTAGGCATAAATGAGATTTATGTAACTTTAAAATCAACATTGGAAGACTAGGTAGGCAGTTTGGTTAAAACCTGTGTGCTCAAACCGCCATCTTCCCGGAACCCCCATGAATGTCCTGCTTTGGTATTTCTTCCTGCCACTTATTTAAATGTTCAAGTTAAATTGATTATATATGAAAGCAGGAGCATGATTTCTCCCGCCCATCAGCTCACAAACTAACTGGACGTCAGAACAAATTCCCCACCACCTAAAACAATTAATTTATATTAAAAAAATATAAATAAATTTTCCAAAATCAGTAGTTTATGTTTTTTGAAAATAGGATTTGTTGACAAGCAGTACATGAAGGAGTGGGCAAAACTATTTTTTTATTAAACCATTTAAGACATGTTGCATTAAACACAGCACATGTGCTCAAATATAAAAACTCAATATTTCTCTTTCTAGATGGTCATTAATTAATCACAATAAATTCTCACCTGGATTTCCTGGACAAAAAACTTAATTAGGCAAAAATAAGGAGGAACAAAATGAACTAATGAATTTAAGAAGTGCTGACCTGGAAAAAAGTTTGAACACAGATTTCCTGTTTATTTACTAATTTAGTTATAGTCTTCCTGTTCCAAAATACTTTCATTGATTGAATTACAAGATAATTCATTATTGTTGATGCATCTGATTTCAGATGTTAAAAAATAACAATAACTGTTTCTAGTTAATTGTAAAAATAGATTTGAGAATGAGGAGGATAAGAAACACCCAACCCAGCAATTAAACAACAAGCTGAAGGCATATTGCCTCCATGCCATATATATATAAAGTAAGTGATCTGTGCACGTATTGACGTAAGCGCCTCAGAATCACTTGTAGGAATTAGGCTCAAAGTTCATTTATGACTGAATATAGTTCTACCTCAGAATAGGACATAAAAGTTATTTATTAAACTTTCTATTCTTTTTTAGTGAGGAGTAGGACTGGAGGACGGCAAGAAAAATATGCAATGTCACCTTTTACGTCACTGAGAGCCGCAATGTAGGTTGCACATTATAGTGCCTGTTGTAGTTTTTACAGGTTTTTGTAGTTTTAAACAGTGGAAAAGCAAAATGGTGAAATCAGCAGCAGTTTTGTGAAAGCATTATGCACATGAAAGTATAGATGCATGACACGCTGCATTATGGTCCAATCAAAACTGGACCAAAAGATTCTTAAAACTATTTTAAGAATCTTGATAAATAGCTTTTGCTCCTGCTCCTGAAAGTAGGACCAAAATAGCATGATTCTGATTTTTTTTTTTTTTTTTTGCCATGTAGGAGTGTAGTAGGAGATGTACTACTCTAAAACGCTTGGTAAATACAGGCCCTGGACTTTAAAGGAAGAGAAAAATGTTTTATTTCATCTCCTTTGTGAGTTGAGGTATAAACAGTAAAAACAGTGAAAGATGATGTGAGAAGGTCCACTAAAGTGCTAGACTGTCACAGAAAGTCCTACATTAAACCAATTATTGTATTTCACATAAAGGTTTATTATGTATTTAAAGATGCACCCACCAATTCTATCTTGCAAAAAAAAAAAAAAAAAAAAAACAGGAAGCTTTGAAAGAGAAATTGAAAGGAATCCTTGTGTGCCACTCCTTTGCTCTATCTATCTGTTCAGAGAGTTAGAATCTGTTGAAGGCTCTGCGAATATTCATTGTGGCAACATTTTATGTAAAGTATATACAGAAGACTTGCTCTACAATAAAACAATGTGCTGGTTGAAATAGGAGGAAAAGACTGAAGTTTGCTGGACTGTTGTGGACTGCTTATGGATATTGTTTCTGAACTCGAAGAATATACTAAATGTCCTGCTTTGAAAATGCTTAAGATAATAGAAATGCCTACAAAACAACAACAAATCTCCTTTCAAAATGACAAGCTGATTTACCATCAGAATGATCAAACCTCAGAAGGTCATTACTCCACATTACCTGAAAGAAGTGAAAAACAGGTATGAACTGGATTTTTTTTTCTCAGAAATAAAGCATCCTATTTTATTGTATTTCTTATGTTTCATTGTTTTATTCAGTTGTAGGATTAAATGGAAGTTTTAATTTTACTATTGCTTAAAGTCAAAATCTGGTCAAACACAGACTGGTACATTTGTTTAGTCAATACCCATGTGTAACAGAGCAAGTCAAGTAGTTTTTAATTGTTATTTTAATTACATACAGTGCTACATGGAGTAGATACAGCATAAATTAACAACATATATTAAGAAAAATTTAGTTATGATAAAAAGAGAAAAAAAATAGACGACTAGCAAACACAAGAAAAACTAACACCATGAATTAACAAAATTATAAGGACTATACAAAAGACAAAAAGGACAAAGAAAAAACCCCAAAAAAGACAACATACAGTGCATGTGCAAATGTGCAAAAAAAGCAAGACCAATGGAAGGAAGGGCTTTGTGTAAACCAAACTAAAAAGAAAAAACAAATAATAATATGGAATAAAATCACTGTGAAAAATAATTGTGGAAAAAAGATTTGTGTGTAATTCTGTGTTTTGTCTGAATTGGATTCCAAGATCCACAGCCCGACAGCTTACAGATACGAGATTCTGTGTGTTTGCTAAAGTACAACTCTGAAATATATGACTCTAACCGACTCTAACTCTATAGTTTGTAAGCTGTATTTTTAGTAGTGATTTTATTCCATAAAATAAACCCTACAAATACTGTGGATAATTGAGTATGACTCTGTAAAGTTACGTAGTAGGAGAGGCGAGTTGCTCGGTCTGTCCGCTGTGCTTTGGTAAGCTTTTCTGGTGCCAGGAGAGACTCAGTCAAACACACACACACGTTGTCTGTCAGAAAGGTCTCTGTTTATTAACAGCAAAATATGGGGTTTATATATGTTTGACCAAACGCCTGTGCCATAGACATATGTTACTACAAAGAACGTGAACCATTGTAAATGTCCTGGTGAGATCCTGAAGAATCAAAGAAGAGGAAGATAGAGAGATGTCTGTCCAGAGACAGATCACAAGATGTTGGCTCGAGTTAGGGGGAGAGGGGGAAGGAGACAGAGGGGGAGAGAGAGAGAGGGGGAGAGAGAGACATAAAGAGAGAATAGGAAGGTGAGCGTGGGAGCGTTCACACCTTAAAGAGCAGATGCAAGAGGAGACAGGAAGATAGCAGCAGGAAAGATTTAACACGTTAATATCAGATCTATGAGGAAAAGAGAAAGAGAGTAGAAATTACTTCTTTATATATCAAATAACTCTAACAGTTGCCCCCTTAAATTCTAAAAGGATTTGTGAATGTCAATTAGTTACCATAGCAAGAGATATTAACATGAAGAAGCAGAAATTCATAATTAGTAAAGTCAGCAAAGATGATGATAAGAATGATGATAAAGAGAATAGATAGAATAGATAGCACAGTTATAGAAAAGATGGTCAGGATTAAATCACTACTGGAATCACAATTAAAAATTAAATTAACAGTACATAGGTCATCAGGCGTTGGCACAAAATAAAATAAAATGTGGAAAAAGAGCTAATACAAAGTTGAACCTATATGTGTATGTGAAAAAGGTGAGAAGCGACGAGAGCCCCCTTTTGAGGTGTCTTCAGGACGTGTGTCGCTCCACTAGCCCCTCGGTGCTGGCTAGCAGATCTTGTGAAGTAATGGTCGATTATGTCAAGCAGTCAGAGTTGTCTGCGGTGCCTTCTTCACACGGCTGGCGTGAATCCACTGTGGCTGTAAATCTGTGAAAACAGCTGTGCAAATCACTGCAATTAGTAGTAGGTGTACTGTAGGCAGCGTCCCCCACCTTCCTGGGATTCAAACTTTTCACCAGCACTGTATCACCTGGGATGAAAGAATGAGTAGGCTTGTCTGTAGGCAGAGGGAAAGAAGCAGAGACATTACCATGAACACTGTTCAGTTTTTCAATGAGTGCTTGCATATAGTCGCCGACAATCACGTCCAGATCACCTGTAAGGGAAACACCAGGGTTACCTTTTACCCAGGGGGTGGGGAATGGTCGTCCTATTATAATCTCAAATAGTGATAGTTTGGTCGTAGAATTGGGTGTTATTTCAATTTCACAAAGCACAGATGATAACAGGTCAACACAGTTCTTACCTGTGTCCATCATGGCTTTGGTCAGCCTATCTTTGAGTGTTCTGTTCATCCTTTCTACCACACCAAAACTTTAGGGATGGTAGGGGATGTAAAATTTCCAATCAATGCATAAAAATGTACACAATTTTTGTGTCACTTTAGAGACAAAGGGCGTGCCATTATCACTGTCAATAGATGTTGGAATACCATATCTAGGAATGATTTCTTTAGCCAGAATTTTAACTACTATTGTTGCATTTTCTTTTGAGCATGGAAATGCTTTTACCCAATTAGAAAATCTGTCCACAATTACAAGCATGTATTCAAGATTTCTGACAGGTGGCCTGTGTGTAAAGTCAATTTGTAAACATTGAAATGGTGCAATAGGCATCGGCAAGACATCATGTTTAACATGTTGTCCTTGTGTATTTGCTTGAGCACAGATCAAACAGGAATCTAATAGAAGAAGTTTAGCCTGTTTGATATTGCGAATGCAGAATCTGTCCTTGATCAAACGGATTACCCCCTGTTTTTTGCGACATGTGAAATACCATGAAAATGTTGCACTAATAACGGGAGGACAGATGCTGGAAGAGCTATACGGCCGGTCTCATCCCGAATTAGCATATCGCTGCCAGGTGAACACTTATGGGAGGACCAAAAATGTAGATCTTCGGGTGATAAATGGGTTTGCAAGAAGGCTATGTCAATGTCAGATGACAAACTTGGGACGGAGACATGGGACGTCAGAGAGAATACTGTATCCCTACAAAACTGTGGGGACAAAGGTGCTACTTTAGTGGCCCATTTGGCAACTTCATCAGCTAAACAATTACCCAAAACCTCTTCAGAGTCACCAGATGCATGACCTTTGAGCTTCACTATAGCCAATTGCGATGGAAGCAAATTAGCCTGTAAAAGATTAAAGACAAGATTAGCATGTGACATCATAAGCATAAAGAGCCACTGTTTCATATTAAGAATATGCCTGGCAGGGCACATATTATCTAATGAGATGGTCTGAGGCGTCTGGTAAGCTTGCGAAACAGAAGAAACAAAACCATTTTCTATATCTCTCTTTTTTTCCCTACACTCCCGTTCCCAATGTCCTGATTGATTACAGTATCTGCAGATTGTTTCTTTACAGTGACCTTCCCAGTGTCCTTGTCCATTGCAGTTTCTGCATATAATAGTGTGGCATTTAACAGGTTTCTTTGAACCATTAGCACTTATTGTAGGTGACGTGTGATTAGATTTTCCCCTGAGGGAGGCATTAAAATTGCTTTCAACATCCAGATCACAAACCATCCTTCCCATGAGTTGTATGGCAGGTTAGTGTCTGATCCCTGCTAGAGAAATGTTAAGGGATTTAGCAGAATTAGGGTCTATATTATTAACAAAGGAGGTTTGAAATAGTTGTGTGAAATGTTGAGGAATATTACAGCCAAAGAAAGTGCCGGTGTAAAAACTATACAATTTTAAACCTATTAGGCAACAAATCTAATTCCAAAAACCTATTCCCATCAAATAGGTGACACAAAAGGTTGAATAAAATTCCAAATCATTAATTATACATCCAATCATTAGGAGTAAGAGACTGTTTGGAATGACCATTACCCATTTTGTTAGTAAGTTACAGTTAGTAAACAAACCAAGCTTATCGAAGTTAAGAGGAAACTTTAAGCTTTTTTTTTTTTTTTTTTTTACTTACGGGTGGTGTGACGTTCAAACAGAAGGTATAAGTATATATTTAAATTATTGAAGAATACTGTAATTTATAAGTTTATTATCAAAAAAGTGCAATATCTCCGCGTTCCTGATAACACTATCAGGAATATGAATTATGTTTAATAATCACGTGCCTCTATACCTTTGGAGATTATTCACACATTTATCAAATACCAATATAGTGAATTAATAAGGCATTCGGCCAATCTACCCTGTTTCTGAGAACACACTCAGAAAAATGAACCTCAGGTGCGCCGGGCTAAGTCCACACACCTCTACATCAGGGAGACAATAAAACTCATGCACATCCCACGTGTATAACTGCAATTGCACACCATTCCCTGTTCCAAAGAACAATCTAATGAATATGGCTATAACCAATTCATTTATTTATTTTCTAACCACGCGCCTCTACGCCAGGGCCAGCTTATACATAAACTGTACGCTACAAATGCCTCACTAAATTACAAATATTGTAATGCATAAATTACGTTAACAACAGAAGCTGTTAACTTTTTAAAACACACCTGAAGGAGCGTGTCTCCTCTAACAGGACGCGGTTTAATAACGTAGGTACTCACGACGACAGCGCTGTGTATGTTTTTAGCTTATTGCTAACAACACCGGTTCAGTTTCAGTTAAACACCTAGTTTTATCTATATCTTTCAATTAACCACAATCGCTACAGTCGCTGTAATTTTAATTAATAAATTAACGCGAGTAATGGCAAAAACAACGCGAGACAAAGACAAATTAACATGCATAAAGTTTCTTTTTCCAAAATATACCCCAAATATATGCCAATTTACTACATAAATAAACTATTGGTTCAAAAACTTTTCTGGCCAAGGAAGGAAGTACAATAGCAAAAATAATACTTAAATTACCTTCCTGGGGAGAAAAGGTTAGAGAAGGTTTAGAAGTTTTTCTAAAGTTACGTAGTAGGAGAGGCAAGTTGCTCGGTCTGTCCTCTGTGCTTTGGTAAGCTTTTCTGGCACCAGGAGAGACTCAGTCAAACACACACACGTTGTCTGTCAAAAAGGTCTCTGTTTATTAACAGCAAAAGATGGGGTTTATATACGTTTGACCAAATGCCTGTGC
Source organism: Clarias gariepinus (assembly GCF_024256425.1). Classification (NCBI taxonomy): domain Eukaryota; kingdom Metazoa; phylum Chordata; class Actinopteri; order Siluriformes; family Clariidae; genus Clarias; species Clarias gariepinus. The sequence continues at coordinate 44,007,650 of NC_071101.1, read as the reverse complement.
CATAGATATATGTTACTACAAAGAACATGAACCATTGTAAATGTCCTGGTGAGATCCTGAAGAATCAAAGGAGAGAGATAAAGGGGTGTCCGTCCAGAGACAGATCACAAGATGTTGGCTCGAATTAGAGTTAGAGTTAGAGGGAGAGGGGGAAGGAGACAGAGGGGGGGAGAGAATGGGAAGGTGAGCATGGGAGCATTCACACCTTAAAGAGCAAATGCAAGAGGAGACAGGAAGATAGCAGCAGGAAAGATTTAACACGTTAATAACAGATCTATGAGGAGAAAGAGCAAGAGAGTAGAAATTCTCAATTCTCAAAAGACTCTCAACTATAAAAAAGTGGGTGCCCAGTCAAAATGATTTGAAGAGCACAATGAAGACTCATCATTAAGGTAAAGAAACAACCTTAAGTGACAGCCAAATATTTGGGGCATCATTGGAACATCTTTTTAGTACGAAAAAATTTAAAAGGTGCACCAACAAACCAATATATACAAAATATATACAAATATAAACAATGTGTATAAATGTATGCGTGTGTATGAGTGCGTGTGTATGATTGTCCAAGTCTGTGTCATTTTTCTGTTTGTAATGGTGAACGGGAGAGATGGCTCTGTCTTACCTGTGTAAGATGGTAAATCCGGGAGCACGAGAAACGGAATGAGATGGGTATTGTTGTGAGTCCAAGGAAAAGTATAATCCACTGGGGAATCCACACAATCGCTCTCTCTCTCTCATCTAAAATGCATCTCTCCACCCTGAGTCCTATGCCGGTTCCGGCTTTATACCGGCACACATGACCCGATAGGTCATCGGAGTTCCCTCGCGGCACAACTGCTCGTGCGTGCGAGAGCTTATCCCCGGAACTAAACCACCGTTGTCTGTGAGACAAAATTAATCGTAAAGGGTTGTTAAAAAGGCCTGGTGGTTTTAATTTTTTATTTACCACTTTATTTTTAGTCAAAATCAACTGACCCCTTATGTGGCTGCGCTACATAGACCTCCCCCAGCCTCCGGCATGTGAGGAGAGAACTGCACTAGCACGTTTAACCATGCATTCGGTTATGTGGGTTGCCCCCCAGACATAGTGTACTCCATTGTTTTTTTTTACATTCTTTTTGCTGGACCCTCCCACTGGGAAAATTTTTTGATGGGCAGAGGAAAGAGAGGGTGTCCGTTGCCAAACCAGCTCGCCCGGTAGCTCTGGCGCCTCGTTCTACGTGGCCAGTAGAGCCAGCTGGAGATCTTCCTGCTGTGGACATACACCCTTTGCCAGGTCTCTGGGTGGAGCTGAGAACAGCTCCGATGTTAAGATTGGAGGTTCTGCTTTCGGTGGCAAGGCGTAGTAGAGCTGAGAGGCTGCAGAGAGGGGCTGGGCGTTGGAGGGTCTGGCCTGGGGCGGTGTAGAAGTGGGCTCTGAGGCTCCTTCCTTCGGCCGAAACTCTTTCGCCCCCTTGCAGTCCTTCTCTGGAGTTGCGGTTTTTGTAATCCTGAGTGAATGTAGAGATGGAGAAGGTGAAGACGCAGGGGTGTAGGCTTGTGATCTGTGGATAGTGGGCATGCTAAAAAGGCACAGCTTCTTCATCTGCTTCTTCTAGATGAGATCACGGCTCAAAAAACAGTCAGTTACCACTTTCTCCAGTTTTTTAATATTCTCCAGGCAGTAGCGCTCCAGCTCTGCTAATTTAGCATCCACTGCCTGCCAAAAACTGATTTCCCAGTTTATACTGCTGTTTATGGATTCTCTGAAATCCCTCTCTAAAAAACCCACTTTTTCAGACATAGCCATTGCTTAAATTCATTTTGCATGATTTGTACAATATCAGCAAAATTAGACATATGACTATGATTATCATTATTATTATCATGTCTACCCAATATATACAATGAGCTAAGCAAAGCAGTAGGGTTACGTCGTGTCACACAGGCATCTACATCATCCAGAATATTCCTGTCAACACCAAAGTTGGCCCTCCCGGCACTACTAGCATTAGCATTAGCATTTGCCTTCGCGCATAGCCCTGTTAGCGTCCCTTTTGCTCCTCAAAGTCACACAATACTGGAAAAGCACCCAAAAAACAGACTCCCGTACGGGCCAGCACTATGTAACGCTCAGATCTTATATTACATTTACATTTAGGCATTTGGCAGATGCTCTTATCCAGAGCGACTTACAAAAAGTGCTTTAATGTTTACATCATTGGATACATACTTACACTGGGTTAACTAGTTTAATAACTAAGTGCTATTAGTCCAACACAACTGGGAAGGGGTTGTGGGTTTTTTTTTAATTTTTTTATGGGGGGGAGTTAGTCCAAGTACTGGAGAAACAGATGCGTCTTGAGTCGTTGTTTAAAGATAGTCAAAGTCGCTTTGTAGGCAAGCATCAGTGTTTTGAATTTGATGCGGGCAGCTACAGGAAGCCAGTGCAAGGAGCGGAGGAGTGGGGTGGTGTGGGAGAACTTGGGAAGGTTAAAAACGAGACGTGCTGCTGCATTCTGGATTAGTTGCAGAGGACGAATCGTGGACAGAGGCAGGCCTGCCAGGAGTGAGTTGCAGTAGTCCAGTCTTGAAATAACAAGGGACTGAACAAGCACCTGAGTAGCCTGTGAAGAAAGAAATGGGCGAATTCTTCTGATATTGTAAAGAAGAAATCGACAAGAGCGAGTAAGGTTAGCGATGTGTGGGGAAAATGACAAATGATTGTCCACGGTTACCCCAAGATTGCGGGCGGTGGCTGAAGGAGTCACAAGGGATAAACAACAGTTCGGTTTTACTGAGATTGAGCTTTAGCTGATGAGCAGCCATCCAGAATGAGATGTCTGCCAGACATGCTGAGATCCGGGTGGAAACCTGAGTGTCAGCGGGAGGAGGGAAGTTGGGTGTCATCTGCATAACAATGGTATGAAAATCCATGCGATGATATGACCTTACCAAGAGACCGGGTATAGAGGGAGAACAGAAGAGGACCAAGTACTGAGCCCTGCGGGACACCAGTAGAGAGTTTATGTGGGGCAGATGTAGATCCCCTCCATGTTACCTAATATGACCTATCTTCTAGGTAAAAAGCAAACCATTGCCACGCTGTTCCACAAATTCCAAGGCTTGTAAGAATAGATAATATATTCTTGTGGTTCACCGTGTCAAATGCAGCTGACAGGTCCAGGAGGATGAGGACAGAAGACAGTTTAGCAGATCTAGCAGCATGGAGCTTCTCAGTGACTGACAGAAGGGCAGTCTCTGTGGAATGTGCCACTTTGAATCCAGATTGGTTGGGATCATTAAGGTTGTTCTGTGAGAGATAAAGAGACATTTGGTTATAAACAGCTCTTTCAAGAATTTTGAAAATAAAAGAGAGCAGTGATACCGGGCGATGATTGTTAACTTCTGATGGGTCCAGGCAGGGTTTCTTGAGGATGGGAATAACCCTCGCCTTCTTAAAAGCAGCAGGAACATGACCAAATGAGATGGAATGGTTGATGATGGCTGTGGTGAAGGGAAGGAGGTGTCGTGAGATGGCCTGGAGCATTGTGGAAGGGATTATTAGAGCTAATTACACTATTACGGGGTCTTAAATCTAAATATGGGCTAATGTGACTCACTTCCGGTGTTGCGCAATCTTCGCAGAGCAAGGAAAGACATGCGACAACAATTACAAAACCAACCTAAAGTGTATTAAGTGAAAAAGACAAACAACAATTACAAAACCAACCTAAAGTGTATTAAGTGAAAAAGACAAACAATAGGTTATCAGAGTTCCCTCGCGGCACAAAACCGGAACCAAACCACCATTATCTTGGAGACAAAATTAACCATAAAGGGTTGTTAAAAAGGCCTGGTGGTTTTACTTTTTTATTTACCACTTTATTTTTAGCCAAAATCAACTGACCCCTTATGTGGCTGCGCTACACACTGACACTCCACAGTGGTATTCACAAAATGTTTTGTCAAACATGATGAAACTGATGAAACGAAGATCGAACAATTTCAAAGAACACACAGCACTACATCTGGATTAAACATGGCACTGCATATCATCGTGAAAACATCATTGCAACCGTATCCGAGAAAACATCATGATTTGGGCCTGCTTTGTTGTATAAGGGCCTGGCCAGCTTGCAGCCATAGTGTGAGAATGTCTGTACATCAGCTGCAACTCTGTTAAAGATGGTTGATGCTACAGGACAATGACGCAAAACACCAGAGCAAGTCCACAACAGAATAACTTTGGAAAAACAAAATCTGGCTTTTGGAGTGGCCAAGTCAGAACCCAGACCTCAACCCAATAGAGATGCTATGGAATGCTATGGTGGACTTGAAGAGAATCATGCACATGAGACATCCAAAGAATATTAAAGACCAGTTATTGGACAAGTTATTAATTCCAAAGGTTTATTTATTATATTATATATATAATATAATATATGATTGGGCATTGAAACAAGGTCATGGATATACTTAAATAGACAGTCTTAAACAAGAGGAAGTACAGTTCACTGTGGAGTTTATGCTGAGTGCAAAGTGGATTTTGTCTAAAACAGACTTTTCATGTGACTTGCCCGATTCTAAACTTAATTGAAATTTCAGAAGATTCTTCCTGTGTAATATCAGCTTAAGCAAGGTGCACTACAACCAGTAGTCAACAAGTTTAATATTGTAGCATTTTTCACCGCTAAAAAGGAACTTGGAGAGACAAGTGAGCTTCCTTGCTGCCCAATGCAAATGGCTGGGAGTAATTTATTCAGCAACGGCACAAAATAGCATAAACAGCACATTTACCATTGATAAAACACACATCGCCCACGCCACAATATAATCACAATATGTCATCCTGAAATATGTGTTTATCTGTAATATCCAAAACTATGGAATGTTATTTCATGTAAATGTTAAATAGATACTTGTTTCTAAACAATTATTTGATGTATTTGTGTAATTTAAGCTGGGTAATGTAATGCAAAAATGTTTGATGTAGAGATCACATTTACAAAATCATTAAATTTTAGCAAAGTAGTGAAACTGCTATGAAACCCAGTTTTGCAAAATCTTAAGTATTTTTTTATTTATTTCTAAACTACCTGTAGTGGTACTTGGTTTAAACTGGCTGTTTAAATTTTTTTTTCTGTAGGCCTTTGCTTCTGGACGTCAATCTCCCCAAATGATCCGACCTGATTTTAAACAAACTGACATCTTTGATATTTCTGGATTGAGACATATCCCATCATCAGTAATCCCACCCAGTGAAGAGAATTTATTTATGGAGGAATGTAACATCCCTTTTCAAGGTAAGAGAAGTTGTGAGTGTTGATGAAAAACAATAATCTATATGAAAAAATTAAAGTACATACAAGGAGGTTTATAACAAAAGATTACAGATGTTTATTCTTTTTTAACTCTCATTAGAACTGCCTTTGTAGCATTTGATGAACCATGGTTGTCTTAATGGGTATGTTTTCAAAAGAAAATTAAGCAGAAAGATAATTCTACAAGACTCCAGTGATGTGTGATCATTTTTTGCATTAGAGATTACACGCTGGTTGTGTCTGTGAAACTATTGCCTTCACTACCTTCCATAATACATGTTACTAGTCGTTGTATAATCAGGATTTTTAGATTAAAGGTTTTAGTTGGTTTTTACCCAGCATGGTGGAGAATATAAGTTCTTCTGGTAACTTTGTCACACTTGCTCCTTCCTATTTTTACATTGATCCCATCTGAAAACTGGTCTGTCATGTAATATGTCATGTAAACATATTTTTAACAGTGGCGTAACACACAACATTCATGGGGTGATTTTGCAATTCCTCAATGTAACAGAGGCGTTGTAAAAATGAGTTTTGTCTCCTTGTGTCTGTAAGCTGTCGTGGCTGTAGATTTTGGAATCCAACTCGGACAAAACACAGAATTACACACAAATCTTTTTTTTTTTTTTACGTATGATTATTTTTGATAGTGATTTTATTCCATAGAATAAACCCTACAAATACTGTGGATAATTAAGTATGACTCTCAATTATCAAAAAGTGGGTGCCCAGTCAAAATGATTCGAAGGGCACAAAAACTCATCATTAAGGTAAAGAAACAACCTCAAGTGACAGCCAAATACAGTAGCTTGCAAAAGTATTCGGCCCTCTTGGATTTTTCCACATTTTGTCACATTACAGCCACAAACATGAATCAATTTCATTGGAACTCCACGTGAAAGACCAATACAAAGTGCTGTACACTTGAGAAATGGAACGAAAATCATACATGATTCCAAACATTTTTTACAAATAAATAACTGCAAAGTGGGATGTGCGTAATTATGCAGCCCCCTTTGGTCTGAGTGCAGTCAGTTGCCCATAGACATTGCCTGATGAGTGCTAATGACTAACTAAAGTGCACCTGTGTGTGATCTAATGTCAGTACAAATACAACTGCTCTCTGACAGCCTCAGTGGTTTTCTAAGAGAATATTGGGAGCAACAACACCATGAAGTCCAGAAAACACACCAGACAGATCAGGGATAAAGTTATTGAGAAATTTAAAGCAGGCTTAGGCTACAAAAAGATTTCCAAAGCCTTGAATATCCCACATAGCACCGTTTAAGCGATCATTCAGAAATGGAAGAAGTACGGCACAACTTAAACCTACCAAGACAAGGCCGTCCACCTAAACTCAGAGGCCGAACAAGGAGAGCGCTGATCAGAAATGCAGCCAAGAGGCCCATGGTGACTCTGGACAAGCTGCAGATATCTACAGCTCAGGTGGGGGAATCTGTCCATAGGACAACTATTAGTCTTGCACAAAGTTGGCCTTTATGGAAGAGTCGCAAGAAGAAAGCCATTGTTAACAGAAAACCATAAGATGTCCCGTTTTCAGTTTGCCACAAGCCATGTGGAGGACACAGCAAACATGTGGAAGAAGGTGCTCTGGTCAGATGAAACCAAAATGGAACTTTTTGGCCAAAATGCAAAACGCTATGTGTGGCGGAAAACTAACATTGCGCATCACTCTGAACAACCCAACCCCACTGTCAAATATGGTGGTGGCAGCATCATGCTCTGGGGGTGCTTCTCTTCAGCAGGGACAGGAAAGCTGGTCAGAGTTAATGGGAAGATGGATGAAGCCAAATACAGCGCAATTTTGGAAGAAAACCTCTTGGAGTCTGCAAAAGACTTGAGACTGGGGCGGAGGTTCACCTTCCAGCAGAACAACGACCCTAAACATAAAGCTATGGCAACAATGAAATGATTTAAAACAAAACATATCCATGTGTTAGAATGGCCCAGTTAAAGTCCAGATCTAAATCCAATCGAGAATCTGTGGCAAGATCTGAAAACTGCTGTTCACAAACGCTGTACATCTAATCTTACTGAGCTGGAGCTGTTTTGCAAAGAAGAATGGGCAAGGATTTCAGTCTCTAGATGTCAAAGCTGGTAGAGACATACCCTAAAAGACTGGCAGCTGTAATTGCAGCAAAAGTTGGTTCTACAAAGTATTGACTCAGGGGGCTGAATAATTACGCACACCCCACTTTTCAGTTATTTATTTCAAATTCAAATTTTATTTGTCACATACACAGTCATACACAGTACGATATGCAGTGAAATGCTTAGACAACTGCTCGTGACCTAAAATAGAAGACTATGAATAGTTACAGGAAATAAATATAAATATGAAAATTAAAATATAAAGGGTAAATAAAACTAGGAAAGAATAAAATAAAATATAAAAACTAAAGTTGAAAAAATAAATAACTGTACGACAAAAATAGACAATATAGAAAATATTTGAAAAATATATGAAGAAATATAAAACAATAAGAGCAGCTGAACGGGTAGGTATATATTTATGTAATTTTTGTGTGGAATGGTGTTAGAATAAATAGTAATGAAAGAATGGTAATGTCCAACGTTTGTGCAATCCACATATTTAAAGTGTCTAGCGCAGGTGCAAAATATGCTTAAAAAGTGATTTATTTAAAGTGACTTGTGACAGAGTGATATGATGACCACCAGGTGTAGTTGTGCAGTGGCCACTAGTGTAAACGAATGTCCAGAATGTCCAGTGTGTGTGTAAAAACCATATGTGTGGGTCAGTACTGTGGTGGTGTGATTGAGAGACCGTATCGCCTGTGGGAAGAAGCTCCTCCTCAGTCTCTCTGTGTTGGCCTTCAGGGAGCGGAATCGCTTTCCTGACCTCAACAGAGAGAACAGTCTATTGTTGGGATGGCTGAGGTCCTTTACAATCTTCCTGGCCTTGGTCCAGCACTGCCTGCTGTAGTTTGAGTGCAGGTCAGGGAGCTTGGTGCGGATGGGTCCAGTGTGTCCGGTAGTGAAGAAATGATGAAGTCTCTGACCAGGCGTTTAAAGCACTTCGTCACTACTGAGGTGAGGGCTACAGGGCGATAATCATTGAGAGAAGCAGGTTGAGGTTTCTTCGGGACAGAAACAATGATGGACTCTTTGAAGCATGTGGGGATCACTGACTGAGATAAAGAGATGTTGAATATCTCAGTGAACACAGGTGCTAGCTGGTCTGCGTAGGCTCTGAGGATACAGCCTGAGATGTCGTCTGGTCCTGCTGCTTTCCTGGTGTTCCCTCTCTTGAAGGCTCTCCTCACGTCATTCTCGGTGATGATGAACGCGTTTCCGGTGCTGGCAGTGTCTTCCTGTCTGTAGCCATTAGCGCCGCTAGCATTAGCATTGCTAGCTTTTTTTAGCTGCAGCCTCGAAGCGAGCATAGAAAGTGTTCAGCTCATCTGCCAAAGTCGCGTCCGCTTATGTTTGTATTTTGGTATGAGGAAGATGGCGGCGTGGTCGGATTTACCAAACGGAGGGCGAGATTGTGCCTTGTAGTCGTCCTTGACCATTGTATAACAATGATCCAGTGTCCCTTCGCCCCTGGTGGGGCAGGTGCTGATAAAAGTTTGGCGCTGCGCGTTTAAGGTTGGCACTGTTAAAGTCCCCCGCCACAATAAGTGCAGCGTCCCGGTGTTGTGTTTGTTGTTGTGTGAGTGCCTCATGCAGCTCGCATAAGGCAGTGTCCGTGTCCGCTTGTGGTGGAATATAAACGGCGCTGATTATGACCGATGTGAACTCCCGAGGAAGATAAAAAGGACGACACATGATGGACAGTAGTTCCAGATTTGGTGTGCAGGAGCCTGTGAGAGGAACAACGCTCGCGCTGTTGCACCAGCTGCTGTTCACCATTAAACACACGCCGCCTCCCCTTGACTTCCCCAAATCCCTCCTCCTGTCCATGCGGTGAACTGAGAAGAACTCGGCCGGCTGGATGGCGTGGTCCGGCACCACTGGGTTCAGCCATGTCTCGGTGAAGCAGAGTAGATTGCAGTCCCGAATGTCTCTCTGGAACTTTACCCTGGCCCTGAGATCATTGAGCTTGTTCTGCAGAGACTGGACGTTGGCAAGCAGGATGCTAGGCAGAGGTGTGCAGTGTGCCCGGGCTCTCAGCCTGTTCCTGATGATGGCTCGTTTTCCTCGAGGCCGCCGCTTCGCGTTGCGTCTATTGTTCTCCCTCAGGATCTCACTCGGCCAGCTCGGATCCGGAGTTAAAAACTTCGAATTGTGAGTACATTGTATACCAATAGAAACAAGAGTGTCTCTATCATAACTAATGTACTCCATGGTGGTAATTTTGCCGATTTAAAAACGCTGAAAACTAACTTAAAAAACAAAAACAAAGAAAAGGTGGTCGGAGCAGTCGTGACGGCAGCCGACCTCACCGGCGCCATCTTGGACCTATTTGTAAAAAATGTTTGAAATCATGTATGATTTTCGTTCCACTTCCCACGTGTACACCACTTTATATTGGTCTTCCACGTGGAATTCCAATTAAATTGATTCATGTTTGTGGCTGTAATGTGACAAAATGTGGAAAAGTTCAAGGGGGGCAAATACTTCTGCAAGCCACTGTATTTGGGGCATCATTGGAACATCTTTTTAGTACGAAAAAATTTAAAAAGTCGGGTGCTTATGGCAGGAAAGGAGTAAAGGACACAAAGGAAGCCGCTACTTACTAAAAAGAACATTGTTCTGTATATCTGTAGGTTGTAAAATACACTGACACTCCACAGTGGTATTAAAAAAAGTGTTTTGTCAAACATGATGAAACTGATGAATCGAAGATCGAACAATTTCAAAAAACACACAGCACTACATCTGGATTAAACAGGGCACTGCATATCATCGTGAAAACATCATCGCAACCGTATCCGCGGAAACATCATGATTTGGGCCTGCTTTGTTGTTTCTTTATTTACAGACAAGCAAATATTCTTATTTATTGTTTTTTATTAATTTATTTTCAGGTATGTCTAGAAACAGTGAATAGTTTTGCACATAATAATGCTCCCTTCACTTTCCGCATAGTATACCTGCATTTGAACACAGGGAAATGTAATGAATGTAGGGCTCTTAGTAACATGCAAAAGGAGACAGTAGGAACTCTGAGCTAATACTCTGTATTTAATGCCTTAGCGCAGTAAAATCCAGCAATGACTTCCGGAAGGCTTTCCGGCTGCTAGCTCACTGGCTCTCCAGCCGCTGGTTTCTGGCTCTCCGGCTGCTAGCTCTCCAGCTTTCCGGCCGCTAACTCTCTCTGGCTCTCCGGCTGTTATTTCTCTGGCTCTCCGGCTGCTGGCTCTCTGGTCGCAAGCTTTATAACATTCCTGGCTGCAAGTTATCCAGCTCCAGTTTATCAGCTGCTAGACGTTGCCACTTGCCGTTGGGCTCTGCCGTTCAGCAGTAGGCTTTCGCCGCTCTAAACCGCCGTTAGCTCCCGGGTCCATTCACCAGGTTTTTTTTCTCATTACACCATATTAGTTTTTACTAGGGACAGCAATTCAGCTACAATTCTACAGTTAACTGTGGCTATCAGTTACATCCATATATTTTTTTTCTCAATAGCAAGAACAATGCATCTTTTACTATTTTATTGTTTTTATGTTCCTCTAGCATTTTACAGTAGTTACCCAATTGGAATGGTTATTACCATCGCGCTCACCGCCGTATAAAATCAACAGCGGCCAAAGTAAATCAGTTGCATTTCAAAGTCATTTTTAAAATGGCCGGCAGGTGGCGCAAAGTGACATTTTTACTCATCGCAGTAAATACAATAGTGGCGGTAATTTCCACATGAGTACTTTACACAACAAACATGAAAAATCTAAACCAGAGCTATTGATATATACACTGCGTTCCAAATTATTATGCAAATTGGATTTAAGTATCATAAACATTAAATGTTTGGTTTTTAAATTAAACTCTTAGTATGTAACTCTGGTATTGTGTCTTAGAGCTCTTTGGATCATTGAAATAAATCTCAGACACCTGTGATAATTAGTTTGCCAGATAAGCCCAATTAAAGGAAAAGTACTGAAAAAGGTTGTTTCACATTATTATGCAGGCCACAGGTTTCAACCAATATGAGAAAGAAAAAGGATCTCTCTGTTGCCAAAAAGCATCAAATGCCTTGGACAAGGTATGAAAACATTAGATATTTCATGAAAACTTAAGCGTGATCATCGTACTGTGAAGACATTTGTGGCTGATAGAGACGGGTTCATGCAGATAAAGGCAGAATGAGAAAGGTTTCTACCAGACAAATTCATCGGATTAAGAGAGCAGCTGCTAAAATGTCATTACAAAGCAGCAAACAGGTATTTGAAGCTGCTGGTGCCTCTAGAGTCCTGTAAACCTTAAGGTGTAGGATCCTTCAGGGGCTTGCAGTTGTGCATAAACCCATTAATCGGCCATGCTTAACCAATGCTCACAAGCAGAAACGGTTGCAGTGGGCCCAAACATACATGAAGACTAGTTTTGTTTACTGATGAGTGTCATGCAACCCTGGATGGTCCAGATGGATGGAAAAGTGGATGGTTGGTGGATGGCCACCATGTTCAACAAGGCTGCAACGTCAACAATTTGGTGGCGGAGTCATGTTTTGGGCCAGAATCATAGGAAGAGAGCTGGTAGGCCCCTTTAGGGTCTCTGAAGGTGTGAAAATGACCTCGGCAAAGTATATAGAGTTTTGACTTTCTTCCATGGTACAAACAGAAGAACCGTGCCTTCCGTGGCAAAATCATCTTCATGCATGACAATGCACCATCTCATGCTGCAAAGAATACCTCTGTGTCATTGCCAGCTATGGGCATAAAAGAAACTCATAAACTGGAAACATTCCTCAGATTGATTTTGTCTGAAGGGACATCCGGTCACGCAGACAGTGCGGAATTGGAGCGAAGCATCTCGTTTCTGCCTTTTCAGGGAACAGGGTTACAGCAAAGTAACCTGAGACGTTCCCTTTCAAAGGCTACACTTGATGCTGCGTGAAAACGCTATGGGAACGAGAATACCAATGCCACCGCACTGCAAGTGTCTGGACTCCAAGGTTGTGTAGCGTGTGCGCCCAAAGGCTGAGGTCTCAGAACTATCTCTGGAAGGCTGATTTAAGGACCTGTGAGCCCGAAATAGCATGAACATCTAGACTATAAAATCTAACAAGTATGTGCGGAGAGGACTGACCTGACGCGTCACTCACCTGCTGCAGGGGAATACCTCTTGCCAGCGCAATAGATGAGGCGATCCCCCTGGTTGAATGAGCCCTAATTCCTAGGGGCAAAGTGAGCCCACGCGCCTCATAGGAGAGGGCAATAGCATCTCTCACCCAGTGTGACAAGGTCTGTGTAGTGGCGGCCGCCCCCCTGGTTGCGCCCCCCCCCCCCCCCATGCTGCTCTGACTTATGCCACTGGCTGGTGCGGTGGACGCAAATCTGGAGAGCACATACTGGACACAGAAACTGAAGTCTCTCCTGCTCCAGAGCTATAAAAGGCGGAGGACAAAAAGCTTCAAGAACAACAGGGTGCATGGTTGAGAATGGAACTTTCGGAAGATAGTTCGGGTGAGGATGCAAAATGGCCTTGACTAGCCCTCCGTAGTCTAAATCAGCACTCAGCTGCATGCATGAAGTTTTCAGAGCGCACTGGCAAAAGTAGACTAATGATTATAAATACGTCGGGAAAACATCAAGCAGACTGACTCTGACCATTTAAAAAAACGTTTGCGTTCATTTTCTGACGCACTCAAGTTCACCAAAAACAATACAGAACCGCGCACCTTATTTGCTTTCAAACATTTACAAAATCATTAAGTTTTTCGTTATTGTGTGAGTACGCTTAAATAAAAGTTGAGTCTTATAAGGGCCTTTATAAGGGCCATTAATCTGACAACAGTTTTTTCAGCCTGTCACGGCATGCGAAGCAGCGGGACCGCAGAATTACGCACGACTGGTGATCTATCGTTGCTAATGATCCCGGGCTTGCACCCCGTGCTATAAAATACTCGGGGTTTGTTGGGCTACAGTGGATTTTACTACGCGCTGTGTATGAGACGCGCGTGCAACAACCCGGAAGTGAGCGCGAGGAATTTTTTGTGCTAAATAATATTTATGCAGTATAATCAGGGCCTCTTATTCCTATTAATCCTAGGTTGTTCTTTTAGTGTCACTATAGTGCTTTACAATGCCAGACAGCATTTAAATACAAATTATTCCCCCTCCCCAGATGTGAATCAGCTATACATTCAGAGAAACTGAAATGCACTTCTCCCCACTTTAAAAACCTCTTAAATCTGAGGCTGACTTTCAGTGATTTAAATTTGTTTAATTTTAATCTTCTGGATTCTAGATTCTAAAGTTGACATTGTTACCTTTTTTAATCCTTGGAAAGGAAGAACTTGAGATTTTCCTTATGATAGCGTAAATTGCGTTGTTTTTAATCAGTGTATACACAATAATATTCTTTGGTATTTTTATTTAAAAAAACGGGTATGGGGGCTATCTTGGTACATTAATCCTCGTGCCTGGTTTAGGTTTAGTATTCAGTGCGCATCTGTTATATTACAACTATCATAACACTCAAATACCTTTTTTTTAGGGGTTAAGTGACTGATGTGCCTATCATTTTTCAGCTGAGCCTTAGTTTCACTGAATAATAAACGACAGTGACACCCCTCTCTCTCTCTCACACACACACACACACACAGAGCTGACCAAATCATTAGCACGTCCCTCCCCCAAACAGCACAGCCATTTACTTTTTATCCATTTACTTACATTTGAACTGAGTCACTTTGTATCTATTTACTTACATCTGAACTGAGCCTATTGCATTCTTATAACAACGCAAAACACAAGCTGGGCTGAATGACCGACATCTGCTGACGCAGTAGAACGTCCTGACAATGTTTAAATTTTATGGTCATTTATTTCAGTTAATAAATCTACTATAAATTTAAAGAACACAAGAAATAAGATGACACAAAACCCTACACGCTTTTTTTTTGTAATTACAAGTGAGGCTCACTGTGTTAACATGTATTGTGCTTAAATTTAATCCTAATAAGATTTAATTTAATTTGAATTCTAGAACAGTGGCAGCTGGAACACCTAAAACAGATGCAGGTTTAATTTTTGTAATGTAAATAAAAATGCTTTTTTAAACGTGGGCTATTGTTATTTACTTGCAATATTTGTTAATTTAGTTTAAATGGGGTTTGGTCTCCGGAATGTGAAGCATCAGGATCCTCTTTTTTACTTTCCTACGTAGAATCAGCACTTAATCGCACGCATAAAGTTTTGTAAATTCGTTTAATGTTTAATAGTAAATAATAACCCCGTTGCGCTGTACCACCGCTGGGAAAACCTTATGAAATACAAGTTAAAGACAATTATGATGATCTGCCACGGTGTGTGCCTGTGATGGGTGTGCGCCCAAATCTACTATCGCTACTTGCTCACTCCGTAGGCTCCCTGAATAGGGGGCAAAGGGACGGAGCCGCCTATTCTTGCCGGCTGGCGATAATTAGCGTTAATATGATATCGGGCTTGCTCCGCATTATAAAAGCAAGGCGCGGAGTTTTTTCCGAGGTCTGGAAAGTACGTGAACTGGTGGAGAATATGAAAGAAGCATGTGAGTGGGGCGATGTGACACGCCCCAGGGACTTTAAACAAGGACACTAGAATTCAGTTTTTTGATCTCCACGCTAAGGACAGCGCGAAAAAGAGCTGTGCGAGCTCATCTTCACTCCCGCACCGTGCCCGCCTTTGCAGCCCCACTGCCAAAGAGGAAAAGGCTGCGAGGACGTTTGTGTTAAGTTTTTGCGTCAGCGAGGACTCGCGCCGGCCATCGACAGCGGGAAAAATGCAGGAGCGCTGCCTCCGCATGCTCAGTTCTGCCACTCCGCGCACCAACACTTATCCTGCAGCATGCACAACCTTTATCCCATTCTTTCCATTCTTCCTCCTTCAACACTTTCCTTCCCCATTTTACCTAAATAAATTTAAATAAACTTTTCCCGTAAGACCTCGCCTTGTGTCCGTGCTTTATGGTGCTGTCCGTGCAACATGGGTCGAACCCATTACAGATCATAACAGTCTACTGCATTTCATTCTTATAATAACGCAAAAACACAAGCGGGGCTGAATGACCGACATGAGCTGACGCAGTAAAACATCCTGAAAATGTTATAATTTGATGGTCATTCATTTTAGTTAATAAATCTACTACAAATTTAAAGAACACAAGATATAAGACGACACAAAACCCTACACGCGTCTTTTTTAATTACACGTGATAAAATCTAAAGGCTCACTGTGTTAACATTTATTTTGTTTAAATTTGATCCTAATAAGATTTAATTTAATTTGAATTCTACACTTGTACTGTAATTTTAGTTCTGTGATTATGAATTTGTTTAACTATAATGTTTTACTTGATTTTATCCGCTACTACGTTTAGTTCTAAAACTCTGTCTCATTAATCCAGCAGAGAATAAACTAAGGCATGAGGCGTCAGTCTGTAGTTATATAGCGCCACTTAGCGGTAAAAGCCAGCAAACGCACAAAGCCAAATGCCGGCGCCGAGCGCCGCGATGGTAAAACCAACATTCCGATAAGGAATGTACTACTGTACTAAATTTAATCTCTTACTTTCATGATCACAATATACCTAGTGAGACATTTACATGTTATTCTGTCACTACTCCTGTTCATTTCAGTCCATCAGTAAGGAGAGATACTGACCTGTTTATATTTACACAAGTTATATTCTCTTCCTGGCACTTTGTCCCTCAGTGGTTGTATTCCTGTTATCTTATTAGAATTTTGTGTCTGTCTGTTAAGTTACCATCTTGTGTGCAAAGATCAAGAGTTAAGAATGGACAATGTGGTCTTTTAAAAGCTTTAGGCTGGGCTTTAATTGTCCTTTTACTCATAATTTCAGGTAACGTGCATGTTAATCCTTGTCCCAATGCAGCCTTAAATGACCTGTCCTTTAATGACTTTTGTGCTAGAAAGAGCCTGGGGGTTTCTTCATATAAACTCGAGAAGGCTCTTACCAAAGATGGCCAAATTAAAAATTTGGGTTGGGAGCTCAAATCCTAAATTTTTGGTAATTACTGAAACCTGGTTAAAAAAGTCTATCTTCTATCCTGATTTAAATTTACCTAGCTACAATTTGTTTAGACGGGACAGTTCCTCCAAAATTGGTGGCCTGACAATTTATACTAAAGAATATCTTAAATGCTCAATCGCCTTATTTAAGACTGTTTCCAAGCAATTCGATCTGCTTGTTCTAAACACTGAATTCACTAACAATTTCACTTTGTCAGTGGCTGGGTGCTTCTGCCCTCCATTAGCCCCAGCCTGTACTTTAACGACATTGTCCAGTGTGTTGGCCCCTTTGATCAAAACTGAATTTGTGCTTCTTGGTCATTTAAATTGGGATATGACCAAACCACCTGATAAAGTCATTCAACAATTTGATGCACTAAACTTACATCAAATTATCTGCTCCCCCACTAGGTATGACACTAAATCTATAGTCAAGGCTACATTTAGGCATTTGGCAGACATTTTAGTCAAGGCTACGTTGATAGATATTATTTTAACAAATTCTCCTCACAAGTATTACTCTGGGGTATTCTGTTCTGATATCAGTGATCACTGTTTTACTGCATGTGTTCGAAATGGCTGCTCCATCAAGAAACCGACTCGTTTCTGTTGTAAACGTGTCTTTAAAAATTTTAATCACCAAGCTTTTCTACATGACTTAGCAGATGCTAACTGGTCTAGAATCAGTTTGGTTCCAACTGTAGATGAGGCCTTTTATTTATTTTATAAGCTTTTTAGGGCTGTTGTTGATAAACATGCCACAATGAAAAGATTCAGAGTAAAGGACCGACATAGTGCTTGGTTTACCCTGGAGCTCACTGTGCTTTTACAACAAAAAAATACCCTCTGGTGCAAGGCACGGCGCTCTAGATCCCCAGCAGATATTTTGGTTTTAAGCAACTTAGAAATAATTCCTTACAAGCCGTTCGCAAGGCTAAAACAGACTATTTTAAAAAGCAGTTTTCTCTTAGTAGCTCTGATCCTAAAAAAAGTTAATGAATACGATAAAGGAGATGAAAAATAAACCATCTTGTAAGCTACATCCTTTACTCTACTTAGATAAAACTGTAGTATCAGACAAGAAGCATATGTTGGAGCTTCTCAATAAACATTTTATAGCTTCTGGTCCAACCCTTAAACCATCAAATTTTGCTTCATGACCTATAAATTTTATTAAGTGCTCTACTGCATCTTCTTTAACTCTCCCTCATCCTACACTACTTCCATCCTCCTTCCATAGTTTTACCCTATGGGCTTTTTCAAAGGTGGATTCTGTCTTTTTTTTTTTAATTGCTGCCTCCATTATAGCTGCTACCATCACAGATATATTCAATTTATCTTTACGCACAGGGCAAATTTCTTGTGCTTGGAAATCAGTGTTAGTGTTTCCTCTCTTTAAGGGCGGTGAACGGACAGATCCCAACTGGTTTGCCATTTATTGTTAAGGTTTTGGAAACACTTGTAAATGGTCAACTCCCTGAATACTTGGAGGCACACAACATCTTATCACCTGCTCAATCAGGATTTAGAACTGGGTTTGGGTGTATAACAGCAACTCTCAAAGTCTTAAATTATATCTATTCTGCTCTGGACACTAAATTGTACTGTGCTGCTATTTTTATTGACTTGGCCAAAGCCTTTGACTCTGTCAATCTGTGATAGTCTTTATAATACTGGCATCTCTGACAAATGCTTAGTGATTTACCCTAACCCCTTATCTTAGTGATAGAGTGCAGTCTGTGAAACCTGAACAACTTCTTTCCCAGCCTCTCCCAGTCACCAGTCGTGCCCCACAGGGATCAATACTGGGACCTACACTTTTTTCTATTTATATTAATACTGTAGCTAACTCGGTTACAGATTCATATATCAATTTTTACACCGATAATACAGTTTTTTATTCTACAGGTTCTTCTTCTGCTACAGTCTTGCAGCAACTTCAACTTAGTTTTAATAGATTGCAACAGACTCTTTCCAATTTGCATCTTCAGGAAAATAGTTCCAAGTAAGTTCTCCAAGTATCTGCTTCCTTGATGGGACACCATTGGATCAGATTACTGAATATAAATATCTCGGAATTTGGCTAGATAACACTCAGACTTCAAATTATCAATGTGTTTTAGAAAGACAAAGATCAAATCAAAACTTGGGTACCCTTATAAAATGCGTTCTGCATTTACATTATCTGCTAGAAAAACACTGGTACGAACGGCCATTCTTCCCATGTTCGATTATGGTGATGTTATTTACAGATCAGCATTCCAAAGGTCTGCTTCAAAAGCTTGATGTTCTCTACCACTCTGCCATCCGGTCCATTACAAATGCTTCTTTCAAAACTTTGCACTGTAGCCTATATTCTTCTCTTAACTGGTCTTCATTGTATACCCGCCACAAAACTCATTGGCTTATGGTCATTTACAAAACTCTTTGTTACCTTTGCATTTGGCCTGTCATCTTTTCAGAACGCTGATGCTAGAGACTGGAATGACCTGCAGAAAATGTTAAAATTGGATATTCAATTCAATTCATTCCAAAGTGTGCTTTTATCAACTTACTATAAAGACGTGTGTTGCTGTCATTTAGACTAGCTGCTCTAACTCATTGCTGCTTCATTGTTTACATTGTTTATATAACATCTTATTTTCTTTTTGTTTTTAATAATTTATTGTCACGGGGTGTTTACCCAAATCGATATTGCTCCTCACTTACTCCTCACTTACTAGTTAGGCGGCCTCCCCTCTTTAGGTATGTGAAGGAGCAGGGCCGTGGAATCAGGCACGGCTGGTGAGCTATTGCCTCCAATGATCCCAGGCTTCTCCCTCACTATAAATCACAGATTTTTGCTACGCGGTGGATGTTTAAAAAGACAGTGGCACGTGAGCAGCGCAATATAATGCGCCCAAGAGACTTTAAAAAGGGGGAATGCCGCCCATTTGATCTCCGCGAGAGGACAGCGCGTAAACGAGCTGCGCGAGCTCCCGCGGCACCTTCAAAAAAAAAAAAGCCTGCCTTCGCATCCCTGCCGTCAAAGTAGAAAATGCCGCAGAGAGGACTGTGTTAGGGCCCCCGATCCCAGCTGGGAAAGCCGCCCAGCTGACGGACGTCCAGGAGAGACTCCCGCCTGAGGCCGCGCCCAGAGAGAGCTGGGAGGGGCCGGTCTTGGCTCGCGCTCCAAGGGAGAGGTCGCTGTCATGGGAGCGTGCAGGAGCGCTACATCCATAAGCTCCAAAGTCGCCGCTTTGCCCACCGTTCTCACCAATCACCAGCCTGTGCCCGCATGCCAGTGGGGCAACTGCCAACCAGACCTGCACGTGCATCACCTGCCCTTCCCTTTCTTTCCGTCCTTTCTCCTTTAACCCTTTCCTTCCTTTTTTCTAAATAAATTACCCTTTTTTCCTGTAAGCCCTCGCCTTATGTCAATGTTCCATTATGTCGTCCGTGCACTTAGGGTCGAACCCATTACATTATTTATTTTATTTTTCTTTCGTAATTTCATTTATACTGTATATATGCATCTTTCTTAAAATGCCTTTTTTTGTCGTCCCCCTATTTCCCCCAAAAGGCTCCGTCTTTGCCAGTTGTAAATAAGAAACCTGTTCTTAATCTGTCTTGCCTGGTTAAATAAAGTTAAAAAAATAATAAAAAAAGAACTTTAAAGTGAATAATCTCTGCTATGAGGTCAAGACCTTGTGATATCCATGGACAACAACCAAATCACTCCCTCAACCACCGCCCGCAATCTTGGGGTAACCGTGGACAATCATCTGTCATTTTCCCCACACATCGCTAACCTTACTCGCTCTTGTCGATTTCTTCTTTACAATATCAGAAGAATTCGCCCATTTCTTTCTTCACAGGCTACTCAGGTGCTTGTTCAGTCCCTTGTTATTTCAAGACTGGACTACTGCAACTCACTCCTGGCAGGCCTGCCTTTGTCCACGATTCGTCCTCTGCAACTGATCCAGAATGCAGCAGCACGACTCGTTTTTAACCTTCCCAAGTTCTCCCACACCACCCCACTCCTCCGCTCCCTGCACTGGCTTCCTGTAGCTGCCCGCATCAAATTCAAAACACTGATGCTTGCCTACAAAGCCAAAAATGGCCCAGCACCCACTTACCTCTCTGCGCTAATTACACCACGCACTGCACCACGTTCCCTCCGATCCTCCAGCACTGCTCGCCTCATCCCACCATCTCTCAGGGATCGAGGGCGGCATTCATCCAGGCTCTTTTCTGTTCTGGCACCTAGATGGTGGAATGAACTTCCTCTAGATGTCCGTACATCAGAGACTTTGACTATCTTTAAACGACGACTCAAGACGCATCTGTTTCTACAGTACTTGGACTAACCCCCCCCCCCCCAAAAAAAAAAAAAAAAAAAAAAAAACTCTTCTCAGTTGTGTTGGACTAATGGTACTTAGTTACTAACCTAGTTAACCCAGTGTAAGTATGTATCCAATGTTGTAAACATTAAAGCACTTTTTGTAAGTCGCTCTGGATAAGAGCGTCTGCCAAATGCCTAAATGTAAATGTAAATGTAAATGCTAAGTGCCAGAAATGGAATTGAATATGAACGGATCTCTGATGGCAAGTAGAGCTGCTTCGTGTTGGAACTGGTGTGAAGTTGTTTTTCAGAAGTTGGGCTCTGACCCTTATTTTTCCAGTGAAAGGAACTTTCAATGCTTTAGCATACCAAGACAGTTTGTACAATTTCATTCCTCCACCTTCGTGGGAACAGTTTGAGGATGGTGCCTTCCTGTTCCAACATGACTGGCACCAGTGTACAAAGCGAGGTCCATAAAGACATGGATAAGTGAGTTTGGTGTGGAAGAACTTGACTGGTCAGTGTCCTGGCCTAAACCTAATAGAACACCTTTAGGATGAATTAGAGCAGAGAGTGTGAGCCAGGCCTTTTAATCCAGCATCAGTGTCTGACCTCACAAATGCACTTCTGGAAGAATAGTCAAAAATTCCCATACACATTTCTAAACCTTGTGGAAAGCCTCTCCGGGAGAGTTGGAGCTGTTATAGTTGCAAAGGAGGGGCGGGGGGCGGGTGTAAGGGGGGGAGATATCATATTAAACCTTATAGATTAAGAATCAGATGTTCCTCAAGTTCATATGCATTTGAAGGCAGGCGAGCAAATACTTTTGGCAATATAGTGTATAAAAAATTGCATCAAATAATGTGACTACTGAAATTTTGGTGTGCTTACTGAAACATTATACTATACATTTCTGCCCTAATTCAATTTGAGTTTTAAAATAGAGCCTAAGTGCATTTTGAAGTATGTACAGTAAACATTTTTGGGCCCCTGTGTGTGTTTGTGTGTATATGTTAGAGTTCTTAACTGATTAAAAACATTAATCTAGTTAATCACAGATGTAGTGTACTGTATAATTTCATAGACTCATGATTTATCAATATTTTAAACTAATCAGATTCACTTGTATAATAAGCATGCAACATTGGAATAAAGAAATTTCTGACAAACTGATTAGAAAAATATGCAGTTTTATAATTTATCAAATATTAATATTTAACGGATGTTAAATTTAAAATGTCATTTTTCCTGCAGCAGCAATCATATTTTGAACCCTGTCTGCTCCTTTAGTGGTTATGATTAATTTGTGTTAAAAAAATAGGAGTGCATTAAAATTTACCAATTAAGCACATATTCCTTCATGGTTCAATCCTTGCCTCAGACTCTGTGCACAGAGTTTTCTCTGGGTACTCTGGTTTGCTCCTACAGATCATGTAGGAGTTTATGCAGGTTAGGCTAATCGGCATTCCCAAATTGCCCATAGTGTGTGACTATCACTCATGAAGCTGGCAACCTGGCTACTTAAGTAACTGCCACAGAAACGACAGATATATCTCCAGGGTGGGAAGCATCTGCCTCCCAATATACCAGATAGCATATGGATGGACCAGAAATACCATAAAGAATGTATATATAAAAATTTTGCTTTCAATAAAGGGAAGGATGAAAAGTAATCCCGATAATGTGAACAAGTAAATAACCATCAATTTGGAAAGTTAGATGTCCTGTTTTTTTTTTTTTTTTTTTTTACAAGACAGATTTTAAACTAGCCTCTTAGGACTCCAAAGCAGATGCAGATAATGAAAATGTAAGTTAATTGTTTTATTTGAGAAACTCTCAGATAGCTCAAAACAAGAAACCAGATAACAGTCAGTCTGGAAATAGTTTGTGAGTAGCAATTCCTTTAGGAAATCAGTAATTAAAGAGATATGTGAAGTGGTAAGCTTAAAATACATAAATGTCTGAAGCAAGGTCAATGTCACAGACATGGGTCGATAATATCCAACAAAGAACAGAGTTTAATACACCAAAGCACAGAATATCACAATAGTAAATTCAAAAGTGTACAAAACAATAACAAAGTCCTAATATATGTATTCCTTACATATATCTTAATACACCATGTTCCAAAGTATTATGCAAATGATATCTTTCTCTGTTTTCATAATTAGTCAATGCAAATGACAGTATAATTTTTAAGTCATCAACCATTAGGGTATAATTAAAATTTTATTGAACAAACCTCCTAATGATAATATTTATTTAAAAAAAAAAACTAAAAACGCACTGTTCCAAATTATTATGCACAACAGAGTTAAAACATTTTATAGGTTGTAAAGAACTGAAAAATGGCTTTTGTTGATTTGCAGCATTATGAGGTCATATTTACTGAAATCAAAAACTATTTAAATCAAAAACATCCTAACAGGGCATGTTACATCTTAACATAGGACCCCTTTTTTGATATCACCTTCACAATTTTTGCATTCATGAAACTTGGGAGTTTTTGGACAGTTTCGGGTTGAATTTTTTTGCAGGATGTCAGAATAGCCTCCCAGAGCTGCTGTTTTGATGTGAACTGCCTCCTACCCTAGATCTTTTGCTTGAGGATGCTCCAAAGGTTCTCAATGGGGTTAACACTAGAAGCGCCGCGCCAGTGTCACCTACTAAAAGCGCGGTTCAGCGGTCTTTTGACCGCCTATTGTTTTGAATGGGAAGCTGTTGCTGACACACAATGATCGCTAGATGGCGTTTTCACACAAAGCAAATAGTTTAGCTCCAAGATCAACTTGCACTTGGACAATGCGCCATTCATTCTCGCGTTGATAATCAGCGGTATCTTTTTTCATATTCAACTGAGAAAAGCTCTACTTAATTTTATATCGTATCGAGAACATTTATTCGTTTTTTCATTCTATTTGAAACTTCTGAACGTCTCAGATGGAGCAGGAGCAGCGATTTAGTTCTGAACTCGCTTCCGTGAAATTATCGCTAAAACAATAATGTGTTTGAATAAATCAGATCTACCACAGCAGATAATAAACTATGCTATGTCATAACCGAATCAAACACCACGACTATGCCTCATTTCGTTCGTCGGGAACGTGGTTCACTTGGCCGCGGTGTATTATAAACCTGCGGAATGTTTCACTGTTTATGCCCACATAAGATTCATGTAATAAAAGCGAGTGAAATGTGGAAGTGGCCACTCAATGAGAACTAAATCAAAGATTTCGGTAACTACACTGAGTATAGTGATACTAAACAGCTGAACAACTTTATCGTTTACCTCTGAGAAAAAAAGCTGTATTTTGTTTGTTTATATTTAGAATTTTTATAACAGTACAAGCAGACACACACACACACACACCTCCCCTGAGCCCTCGGTAAACATCCAATCACCGTCGATATGCAAATGAGTCAAGACGTAGCCTAACGTGGTGTCGTGTCGGATTTCAGCGGTCACGGAGAGGAAAGACTTTGAAGCAGATGCAGCGTTTTTTTCAGTTACAACAAGCACAGCGATGAGTCCACGTTGTTTCACTGGTTATGACATAGTGACACTAAACAGCTGAACAACTTCACTTTTTTGGGAAAAATAGCTGTATTTTGTTTGTTTATATGTAGAATTGAATAAATAAATGAATAACACCTTCATATCCCCTCTCAAGAGAGTGCCATAGTCGATTGTTAGTTTTAATGATTTGGCTGAAACTAATTATCACTACATAAGTACCCCAACACCATTGATCATTAGTTTCAGCTGAAACTAATTCATATGTGTGTGTAATATGTGTGTGTGTGTGTGTGAGTAATCGAGGCCGGCTCTACGCAGGGCAAGAGGGGCAGCGCACCCTCAAATATATGTCTGCACATGTTAATATATTCCTAAAATTTATATATTAAAGAAGCGTCCACGGAGTGGACCAGTTTATATATTAATCTTAATATTAATATATTAATCTAAGCTTGAACTTATCATCATTGTTTCGTTCAGATTCCGCTTCAGTGTGTTTCTTAATCTTTCCCCACATTTTTGTGTCAAACTATTATACACATATTATATATATGTGTATTTATATATATTATATAACAAATAAAATCCGTATTACTTGACCCTGGAGTTTAGTTTAGCACACAAAAATACAGAAACGGCCTTTCTGGTAAATCAACTGCATATGTGTTTTATTTACAGCAATTCTTTAAAAATGAATATACATTGTACAGTACAAGGTAAACACGAGGAAGATTACAAAATGAAAAAACAAACAGTATGTCTACTTTATAAACAGCTTAGTATATTGTGCGTCGAGATGCTAAAATCCCTTGCATGTTGCCCCTATATTTTGTGCTTCAATTCCAAGTGAAGAGATATTTGACCGGCAGCCTAGAAACAAAAGAACTGTAGGTGTGATCACAACCCCCTCCGAACGACCGTGCCCATGATGTTTGCATCCATGACATCAACGCCAACTTTAGTGCTGTTGTAGTAGGAAATTGTTTCAGGCAGTTTTTTTCGCCATTATCAGTTGAAACTGCCTGATGCATTGTGCTCAGAACGCATACATTTTTTTTTCGTTTTGCCTGATAAATCGTGAGCGTGGCCTTTCCAGCCTTCAACAACCTGGTCGAATATCGTTCAGACTGTGCCTGTGTACAAGGGGGCAATTCTCGTCTGATTTTATTCATTGTGCCAACAATAGTGGTTTTATTCGCCAAAAGATTGTTTGCAAGTCCCAACGAGGTGAAGAAATTGTTTACATATACATTACATTTTAAGCAGATGGGCCATAAAACTGATCATATGTTTATATATATATATATATATATAAAGAGTCAAATTCAGGCTTTTACTATAGTGGATTCCAAGGACTTGTAACTTAAAATGTAACGTTTAGCTTAGATTTGGTTTATATTGGTTTATAATCTTATAGTAGAAAACACGAGGTAAATTTGACTATATTCATTTACTTAGGTTAAATGAATTGTAAGCCTTTGAATGGTGCTAAAAAAATTGCAAAACATCAGAATACATTGGAGGGAACTTTTGAGGTGGTCAGTGATTGATGGCACGGTCGTTCGGAGGGGGTTGTGATCACACCTACAGTTCTTTTGTTTCTAGGCTGCCGGTCAAATATCTCTTCACTTGGAATGGAAGCACAAAATATAGGGGCAACATGCAAGGGATTTTAGCATCTCGACGCACAATATACTAAGCTGTGTATAAAGTAGACACTGTTTGTTTTTTCATTTTGTAATCTTTCTCGTGTTTACCTTGTACTGTACAATGTATATTCATTTTTTAAAGAATTGCTGTAAATAAAACACATATGCAGTTGATTTACAAGAAACGTTTCTGTTTTTTGTGTGCACACTTAAGCGGAATCTGGACGAAACAATGCTGATAAGTTCAAGCTTAGATTAATATATAAACTGGTCCACTCCGTGACCGCTGAAATCCGACAGACGGTAATTGGATGTTTACCAAGGGCTCAGGAGAGGTGTGTGTGTGTGTGCGCGCGCGCGCGCGTGCGTGCGCTGCAGCCTGTCCCTTTTTCAGCGGATTTTTCCGCTACTGCAGATCAGTTTAGCAACTTTATATCAACAATATATTTAATATATAAATTTTAGGAATATATTAACATGTGCAGACAAATATATTTGAGGGTGCGCTGCCCCTCATGCCCTGCGTAGAGCCGGCCTCGATTACTCACACACACACACACACATATTACACACACATATGAATTAGTTTCAGCTGAAACTCATGATCAATGGTGTTGGGGTACTTATGTAGTGATAATTAGTTTCAGCCAAATCATTAAAACTAACAATAGACTATGGCACTCTCTTGAGAGGGGATATGAAGGTGTTATTCATTTATTTTTTCAATTCTACATATAAACAAACAAAATACAGCTATTTTTCTAAAAAAAGTGAAGTTGTTCAGCTGTTTAGTGTCACTATGTCATAACCAGTGAAACAACGTGTTTCAAAGTCTTTCCTCTCCGTGACCGCTGAAATCCGACACGACACCACGTTAGGCTACGTCTTGATTCATTTGCATATCGACGGTGATTGGATGTTTACCGAGGGCTCAGGGGAGGTGTGTGTGTGTGTGTGTGTGTGTGTCTGCTTGTACTGTTATAAAAATTCTAAATATAAACAAACAAAATACAGCTTTTTTTCTCAGAGGTAAACGATAAAGTTGTTCAGCTGTTAGTATCACTATACTCAGTGTAGTTACCGAAATCTTTGATTTAGTTCTCATTGAGTGGCCACTTCCACATTTCACTCGCTTTTATTACATGAATCTTATGTGGGCATAAACAGTGAAACATTCCGCAGGTTTATAATACACCGCGGCCAAGTGAACCACGTTCCCGACGAACGAAACGAGGCATAGTCGTGGTGTTTGATTCGGTTATGACATAGCATAGTTTATTATCTGCTGTGGTAGATCTGATTTATTCAAACACATTAATAAAGCTTTATATCCTCAGGATGGGTCATTGCATTTTTTAGAGATAATTGCAACAGAAATTTTTAAACAGAATGAACAAACTAATGAATTTTCTCGAAACGTTATAAAATAAAGTAAAGCTAAATCCTCTAAATCTCCTTATAAAATATCGCTGATTATCAACGCCAGAATGAATGGCGAATTGTCAATATTTCACGGATTAAAAAATTTTTTTTATATATATATATATATATATATATAATAAACTGCATATATGGAATGAAACCTGAGACAGTTACACACTGAATGACGCATAGATAGTATGCGCGATTCCTTGCGCCATCTGCTGAGAGAAATGAGAATCGCAGGTTGGAAAAGGCAGGAAACGGCATGACCGGCGCGCAGCTGTCAGCGATTTCACGTAAATAAGAGCAAAATAGCTTTATACTGGCTTTTACTGGTGCGATTTTGAAAATTTAAGCATACAGGGTGATTAAGCTCACAGATCTAGGAAAAGTCATGGAAGGAGGGTCCTGGAAATTGAACGAGTGTGAAGTATTATTTTTTTTTTACCCCCTTGCGGTCAAATGACCGCTGCTCGGCGCTTCTAGTGTTAAGGTCAGGGGAGGATGGTGGCCACACCATGAGTTTCTCATCTTTTATGCCCATGGCAGCCAATGACACAAAGGTATTCTTTGCAGCATGAGATGGTGCATTGTCATGCATGAAGATTTTGCTACAAAAGGCACGGTTCTTCTTTTTGTACCATGGAAGAAAGTCAAAAACTCTATATACTTTGCCGAGGTCATTTTCAAACCTTCAGGGACCCTAAAGGGGCCTACCAGCTCTCTCCCTATGATTCTGGCCCAAAACAAGACCCCACCAGCTCCTTGTTGATGTCGCAGCCTTGTTGGGACATGGTGGCCCTCCACCAACCATTAACTACTCCATCCACCCGGACCATTCTGGGTTGCATAACACTCATCTATAAACAAGACTAGTCTTCATGTACAGTGGTGTAAAAAACTATTTGCCCCCTTCCTGATTTCTTATTCTTTTGCATGTTTGTCACACTTACAGTAAATGTTTCTGCTCATCAAAAACCGTTAACTATTAGTCAAAGATAACATAATTGAACACAAAATGAAGTTTTTAAATAAAGGTTTTTACGTTATTAAGGGAGAAAAAAAACTCCAAATCTACATGGCCCTGTGTGAAAAAGTGATTGCCCCCCTTGTTAAAAAATAACTTAACTGTGGTTAATCACACCTAAGTTCAATTTCTGTAGTCACCCCCAGGCCTGATTACTGCCACACCTGTTTCAATTAAGAAATCACTTAAATAGGAGCTACTTGACACAGAGAAGTAGACCAAAAGCACCTCAAAAGCTAGACATCATGCCAAGATCCAAAGAAATTCAGGAACAAATGAGAACAAAAGTAATTGAGATCTATCAGTCTGGTAAAGGTTATGAAGCCATTTCTAAAGCTTTGGGACTCCAGCGAACCACAGTAAGAGCCATTATCCACAAATGGCAAAAACATGGAACAGTGGTGAACCTTCCCAGGAGTGGCCGGCCGACCAAAATTACCCCAAGAGCGCAACAACTCATCCGAGAGGCCACAAAAGACCCCAGGACAACATCTAAAGAACTGCAGGCCTCACTTGCCTCAATTAAGGTCAGTGTTCATGACTCCACCATAAGAAAGAGACTGGGCAAAAACGGCATGCATGGCAGATTTCCAAGGCGCAAACCACTTTTAAGAAAAAAGAACATTAAGGCTCATCTCAATTTTGCTAAAAAACATCTCAATAATTGCCAAGACTTTTGGGAAAATACCTTGTGGACCGACGAGACAAAAGTTGAACTTTTTGGAAGGTGCGTGTCCCGTTACATCTGGCGTAAAAGTAACACAGCATTTCAGAAAAAGAACATCATACCAACAGTAAAATATGGTGGTGGTAGTGTGATTGTCTGGGGTTGTTTTGCTGCTTCAGGACCTGGAAGGCTTGCTGTGATAGATGGAACCATGAATCCTACTGTCTACCAAAAAATCCTGAAGGAGAATGTCCGGCCATCTGTTCGTCAACTCAAGCTGAAGCGATCTTGGGTGCTGCAGCAGGACAATGACCCAAAATACACCAGCAAATCCACCTCTGAATGGCTGAAGAAAAACAAAATGAAGACTTTGGAGTGGCCTAGTCAAACTCCTGACCTGAATTCTATTGAGATGTTGTGGCATGACCTTAAAAAGGCGGTTCATGCTAGAAAACCCTTAAATAAAGCTGATATACAACAATTCTGCAAAGATGAGTGGGCCAAAATTCCTCCAGAGCACTGTAAAAGACTCGTTACAAGTTATCGCAAATGCTTGATTGCAGTTATTGCTGCTAAGGGTGGCCCAACCAGTTCAGGTTCAGGGGGCAATTACTTTTTCACACAGGGCCATGTAGGTTTGGATTTTTTTCTCCCTAAATAATAAAAACCATTATTTAAAAACTGCATTTTGTGTTTACTTGTGTTACAGTATCTTTGACTAATAGTTAAATGTGTTTGATGATCAGAAACATTTTGTGTGACAAACATGCAAAAGAATAAGAAATCAGGAAGGGGGCAAATAGTTTTTCACACCACTGTATGTCTAGGCCCACTGCAACCATTTCTGCTTGTGAGCCTTGGTTAAGGGTGGCCAAATAGTAGGTTAATGCACAACTGCAACCCTAACCCTTCCAGCAACTATCTTTTCAAAGTATTATCAGCTCATCTGTGTACCTTTACTAGTTAGTTTACTTCCTATGCATGATCTATATTGTTACATTTCTTGACTACGTTTTAGGATTGCCAATTTGGATTATTTGCTACTCACTGCCTGTTTGGTTTCTAACTTTGCCTGGACATTGACTTTCAATTGTGTTTTTGGTATTGTCTGCCTTGTGACTGGATTAATACAACTCTGCTTATGGATCCTAACCTCCTTCTGTTGATGTATGTTATACTATCTAAATAAGACATTCAATTAGCTGACTAACTATGACAGCAAATTAACACTATTTACAACTATACAAATGACAAAAAGTGCATGTAGAAATGTTCAAACAAAAGCAACAACACAACACAATGCAACACCCTGTTATAGTGAGTTGAGATAATGCAAATAAATTCTTCATGAGATGATAAAAAAATCATTTGCAGGTTAGTGTGTAAAGTTGCTACTGTAAATAGTGTTCAGGTGAGTGAGTGTGTGCATGTGCTAATCAGTCCAGTCCCATTGTATTGAGGTGATTGTGTTTATCTGAATGTGTGTGTGTGTGTGTGTGTGTGTGATCAAATTCAAAATAAAAAAATTTCAAACCTTTATTTTTCACATACACAGTCATACACAGTACGATATGCAGTAAAATGCTTAGACGACTGCCTGTAACCTTAAAATAAAAGACTATTAATAGGAAATAAATATATAAAAAATAGAATAGAAAGTAAATTTAACTAAGAACGTTTAAAATATCTGTACAGTACAAAATATACAGTGTAAGAAAAATATAAGGAAAATATAAGAAAAATCTAGCTGTACAATATAGAAAATAGAATTTTTGAAAATTTTTATATGGAAATGAAGTTGAATATAAATAGAAATGCCCAGGGGGTGTGCAAATATTCCGTAAAGTGTCTTATTTAAAGTGACTCGTGCATCAGGGAAACTCGAAAGGCAGTGTCCGTGTCCGCTAGAGGTGTAATGTTAACGGCGCTGATTATGACTTTTGAGGAAGACAAAAAGGATGACATTTGATGGACAGTAATTCCAGGTTGGGTGTGGTGGAGCATGTGAGAGGAATAATGTTCTCACTGTTGCACCAGCTGTTGTTTACCATTAAGCACACGCTGCCTCCCTTTGACTTTTCCAAATCCCGTGTCCTGTCGATGAACCGAGAAGAACTCGGTCATCTAGATGGCGTGGTCCGGCACCATGGGTTCAGCTATGTTTCGGTGAAGCAGAGGAGATTGCAGTCCCGAATGTCTCTCTGAAACTTTACCCTAGGCCTGAGGTCATCGAGTTTGTTCTCCTGTGAGTGGACATTGGCGAGCAGGATGCTAGGTAGAGGTGTGCGGTGTGCACAAGCTTTCAGCTTGTTCCTGACACCGGCTCGTTTCCTTCGAGGCCGCCGCTTGAGGTCGTGTAATTTGTTCTGCCTCAGGATCTCACCCGGCCAGCTCGGATCCAAAGTTAAAAACATTGAACTGTGAGTACATTGTAAACCAATAGAAATAAAAGTATCTCTATCATACGTAATGCATTGAAAATTAAAGTTACTGAAAATTAACTTAAAAAACAAAAACTAAGTAAAATAGATTGGAACAGTCATGACGGCAGCCGACCTCACCGGCAGAACCTGGACCTTCCTCAGCCTTTTCAGGAAGGCAAGACACCACTGGGCTTTCTTGTGGAAAGAGCTGGTGTTGAGGGACTACACATCTGGCCATTACGAATGCACATTTCGAGAAAAGGGATCTCGAAAAGTTGTGAAAATAACGTTAATTACCTGGAGGGGGCAGTCAATCTGAGGTATTATGTGTCTATTGAAGCCGAAAATGTGTTAATCTCTCTTAGGCACCTAGACAGCAAGCGACAGAGCTTATAAACGTGTTGAGCTGTAAATACTGAAATGTATTTATTCTTCATTTTCTTCTCTACTTCAATGATGATTCTTCTTTGACTGCGCTTTCTTTATTATTATTATTAGTATTATTAGTAGTAGTAGTGGTAGTAATAGTGCTGTGAATGTATTATTATTAGTAGTATTACAACTGTAACGCACCCACTCGTGTGCAAAAAGATGAAGTACAACAAATAATACAAAAGTTTATGATAAGTTAGCCTAAAACAATACTGTTTACACTCTAAAAAATAAAACTGTGCTGTACTCAATTTTTTTGGTGAAACATTTTTACACTTAAAAATATTAAGTAAATATAAAAAAATATAAAAATCATGTAAAATATACTTAATGAATTGAGTACAAGTCAGTCAAAAAATTAAGTAGACCTGAATAACTATATTTAGTACAATGATGTACAAAATTGAGTAAATGTAATGAAAATTAGAAGTTAATGAAAAGTGAAAATGAGTAAAATAATTGAGTAGATATAATTGAAATGGAAGGTAGAAGATACTGAAAATTATACTATTATTTAATAAACAAATGTGCTACATTTACTTAATATTTTAACTGCATGAAAGAAACAATACACACATTTTCATTTAAATTAAACATTTATTTGCCAAATTTGACAAGACATGAAGTCTAAACTCAACCTGGTTTACTTTGCAAATGACATGTAACAAGATCATAAACAAAGAGCTGAATTCATGTTATTAATAAACAGTTTCAGAAACAATACTCCTGCCACAAGTATTATACAGTTAACACATGGAAAGTAGACTTTTGTATTAGAATCTAATGAGTCACATTTTACATCTGAAAGATTGCACACCTTCACACTTCAGTTTCCTGCAAACTGTGGGATCCATACAAATGTGTGTGCAGACCTTCTCAGGTCTTAAAGAAGCAATGACAGTCTAAATGAAGACAGGACACTAAATATCCATGACCAACAGTACCACGCTTCACTCGGTAATGATCGAAATTCCTTTTGATGATGCGACAAATGTGCAGAGCTTACACCGCCATCCCATAATGCTGGCACCTAAAAAAGAACAATAGTATACAAGTAAGTACAAGTGTGACTGTTACTATAAAGTCTAGTACTTCCGTTCAAAAACATACTTTTTGGACTAATAGTCTATTTCTATCTTTGATTCAATGGTTACACATTTAATACTTCTGTAACATTTAAAAAAGTTGACATTTACCTCCTGTTTTATCTCCATTCAACTTCTCTTCATTAGTGGTGTTGGTGCTGTGAAAGAGATATAGAAAATATATCACATGTTTCACACAAACACACAAAATCAATCAGTTTTCAGGTTTTTTTACGTACATATCAGAACATACATAATGTTTCACTTCAATATTTTAATTTCATATTACTTTCTCCCAATTCTAATTCTGAGAGAAATGTTGTATTTTTCACTAAATCTTTATATTTCATAGCTTTAGTTATTAGTACAGTACTTAGCACATTTATTTTATAACATCTGCTGCTGCTTGCTCAGTGTTTACTCATGTTAAAAATACTTATATACAGTAACGGATAAAACACTGCCAGAACCCGGACACTGCACCTCATTTCTGCTGTTTAAACCGGATTTGTTCTGAGTTTCTTCCTTAAAGTGTCGGAGTGACCGAGCAGACTCGCAGTTCAGTGTGTGAGGTGGACCGTTACAAATGCGTTAATTACTGTATTTGAACATGTTAATTTTATATCCTCGCCACAGTGGCGGTAGGCTGCGCAAAATCACCGCATTTGGCGGGAGAAATTCAAATATTGCGGCACAACCGCCGCCGTTTACACCGAGAAACCCGGAAAAAACCCGGACATGCACGCGCTGCTGCTCGGTGTTAAATCTCTCCTTTTACACCAGATTTTAAGTGTCTGTATTAAACGCGCTTTAGCTGAGCAGTTCGGTGGTTGGAACAAACAAGCTAAATCACTATAAACCCCAGGACTGGCCTGTTGCTAGCTATCGTTAGCTCTGGAGCTCGGCTGTGACAGGATTCAGAACAGTAACTCACACACTATAAAGTTGTGTGTGAGTCATTATTACAGTAACTTGTGTTAGCTGTTTACCCACCAGGATTTGTAAGGAATGTTCCAGAATGTCCCAGATGCTTCATGCCCATTCTCACATCTTCACAGCCTTCTTGTCTCTGATGTTACACCAGACTTCCCATGAGCACTTGCACAGGGCAATTTACTCAATTATTTAAGTTTTTGTTGTTAAAAATAAAGAATATTGAGTTGGAATGAGTGATAATTGTAGTTCTTGAAACTAATCAGTACAATTACTCCATTAACAGATATTTTGATTGAAATGTATCCAAAAATATTAAATGCATGTTAAAAATATAATTCAGTTAGTCAAATACTGATTTTTACTAGTGAAGTAAACTTAAATTATAGTGTAAATTTAAGACAAAATAAATAATTGTTTTTTTAGGCATTTATTTTGATTTGTCTAACTCAAACAATCATGTATGTGACTTTTAGAGATTTTATTAAGGTAACATAACTTTTTTATAACTGTGAAATTTACAAGGCCACAGAATCATTTTTTTAGAGTGTACAATGCTGAAGCAAACATGAATTTTATTTTGTTTTGCAATAGATCTTTCATGATGAATGTGTGTGGATGTGCTTTAAATATACACTGAACAATAAACACTGCCTTTTGCAAAGGAAAAAAAATTGTGTGCCGTTGATCAAAAGGCTTATAAACGCGTGCGCAGAAATATGCAGATGTATTGATTAAAACTGCAGACATACTCCCCCAGAAATGCAACAAACAAATATACAGTGGAACCTCGGATTACGAGTAATGCGGTTTATGAGTGTTCCGCAAGATGAGCAAAAATTTTTAATAAATTTTGACTTGAAAAACAAGCATTGTCTTGGTTTAAAAGTCCCGAGTATCATGTATCACATAGCTGCTTTGAGACAATGACCATTGTTAAAAGCGCTATATAAATAAAATTGAATTGAATTGAATATCACGCATGCTCTTCTTGTTTTGCTGCAGAGCGTCACGTGAGCCAACAGTTTTTTTCTCTTGCGCTGCGGAATTGTAGGTAATCGTCTCCCCTGCTTGGGCTTAGTGCTTGCAGAGTTTCTGTGTAAGGCAGAAAGTGTGTGTTTGTGTGGGAAGCC
Source organism: Clarias gariepinus (assembly GCF_024256425.1). Classification (NCBI taxonomy): domain Eukaryota; kingdom Metazoa; phylum Chordata; class Actinopteri; order Siluriformes; family Clariidae; genus Clarias; species Clarias gariepinus. Next base: position 43,972,582 of record NC_071101.1, on the reverse strand, counting down.
AAGAGGAGGAGGGGCTGGGAGGGGATCTGTAAAGGCGAGTGTGCGTGTGTGTGTGTGTACCTGCCTGTGTGCACAAATGGAAACACTTATCTGTCGGGATTTATTTTTACTCTTTTTAAAGGTAAAGTGCAGGTTAATTTGTTTTATTTTTACTTTATATTTTGTATTAATTATTTTAATGTATTAATTTTTTTGGGCTGTTGAACAAATAATTTCAGTTTCCATTATTTCTTATGGAAAAATTTTATTTGGTTTATGAGATATTTTGGAATACGAGCTCACTTCCGGAAAAAATTATGCTTGTAATCCAAGGTTCCACTGTATAGTCTATTTGCTGAATACAACGCAACAGTACGCTCCGAGATGAACACCCACAGAAAGCCAAGTTACTGTAATCCCTCTTCTCACCTTTCATTCACAATAGGTGTGAAGTTATGGAACCGGTTTCGCTGATGGGGGAATTGGAATGAATTAACAAGACCGAGCAGACATCTCTTCATAGAGTTGTCTCTGCCTAAAATTTATTTCACCAGCAAAACATAAAATAAATATAATAAAAACTTATGGTAGCAATTAAATCAGACTTCATAATTGGATTTCATACTTTTCGAGTGTAATTCATAAATTTACTAAATATATTCAGATTTTGTAAAGCAACGAAAACTGATGTCTCCGTTTTCTTCCTTGACCTTTTGTTTGCATCACAATGAACTGAAACTCAGCTCATGCCGTGTCTTCCCTATCCACTCAACGTGTTTTCCGCATGCTCACCTTTTCCAGTGTTACAAAACTGTCACTAAACTAGCTACTTATAGACTTCCACACACTACGTCTGATTGCCTGTTTCTTCTCTAATCAGCTTGTGATGTTTTGTGGATAACTTTTAGTACAAAGACACACGGAGACCAGGTTGCATGCTACTTACTTTTACTCTTTTATTCTATACCCCTCTTACCGGGTATACCAGCATATCTTAACAAGGAGAGCAGCACCTTCAGGTAAGGAATAATAATACAACTCTCATACATCACATCTCCCCTCTTAAGAAATAATTTCCTTTACAGAATAACAACTACACATTTACTATTATAATAATTTTTTCAATTACCCACTATAACTTAACTTACCCTTGATGTCACAACCTATTAACTATAAACATCCTTTTTTTCTTTTCTTTAATGTCTTTATGGAGAATAGAGCTTTGGTGGTTTAATCAGTCTTCCCCAACTTGACCTTTTTACCTGATCTTCCATGTCCTTAACTGGTGTCACAGGTCTTTTCACTGGTGACAGTGTAGATGATTGCCCCGAAGTACTCTCTGCAAAATCGCTGTTGTCTAAAGAACACTCATCCAACTCGATAGAGCTTGGTTTCGAAAATGTCACTTCCCTGGTTTTCAGCAAGTCTCTCCGATTTCTTTTGCAGATGTTTCCGTCAGGCCTTTGAATCACAAACAATCTCGGTTTTTCATGCGACCTTAACACAATTGCTGGTTGCCAGTTGTTCCTGACTGTCACCCTCACGTTTTCTCCAGTTGCAAGAGGTGGTAACTGTTTTGCCCCACAGTCAAAGTAACTTTTCTGTTTAAGCTGTCTGTCCTTAATGTCTTTATGTACGTTTCTGTACAGTTGTGGTCTCAACAGCTTTGTTGATGTAGGCAATTTTGTTTTCAATCTTCGACCCATAAGCATCTGTGCAGGAGACAGTTTCACACCATCCATAGGAGCATTTCTGTACTCCAATAATGCAATATAAGGATCTCTCTGGCTCTCTTGTGCTTTCTTTAACAGGTTCCTAACTGTCTGGATTGCCCTTTCACTTTGTCCATTTGCCTGAGGAAATCCAGGACTAGACGTGGTATGTCCAAACTCCCAGCTTTCTGTAAATGCTTTAAATTCGGCACTTGAAAATTGTGGAATGTCCGGGATTCCATGTCTCGCAAAGATTGACTTAAGAGCTGTCACCACATGTTTGCTCGTTGTTTGTGTGAGTTTAACAATCTCCGGAAACTTTGAAAAGTAATCCACACACATCAAGTATTCCTTTTGGTTAAAGTGGAACAAGTCAACACCGACTTTCGCCCATGCTCTGTCTGAAATGTCACAACAGATGATTGGCTCTTCGGTGTTACTCCGTCTGAAAGTATTACAGATAGCACATTTCAACACGACATCCTCAATTTGCTTTGCCATGCCGGGCCTAAACATCACATCTCTTGCCCTCTCTTTGCATTTGACAATACCAAGATGTGACTCATGAATTCTTTGAAGCATGTCTGCTTTCAAGCTTTGTGAAACTACAATTCTCCAATTCTTGAAGAGTAATCCATCAGAACAGGTAAGTTCCTCTCTGTAAGTCCAGTACTTTCTTATGTCTGTTGGAACTTCTCTTATGTCATCAGGCCACCCTGACTGAACTACATTTACGACTTGTTGCAGCTCTACATCTTGTATTGTTGCTGTTCTGAATTTTTCTTTCTTTTCCTTGGAGATTGGCAAACACACTGACAGTGTATGAACTTGTACCTCATCTTCCAGTAGTGGTTCCACTTGTTCTTTTAAGTACGCTCGACTCAGGGTATCTGCTATGTACAATTCCTTTCCAGGCTTGTAACTGACCCGTATATCATTCAGCTGTAATCTCATCAGCATTCTTTGCAGTCTCGGAGGAGCTTTTTGGAGAGATTTTTTGAAAACGGTCTCCAAGGGCTTATGATCCGTCTCCACTTGTACTGTTTTTCCATAGACATACTGATGGAACTTCTCACAGCCATAGACAATTGCTAATAGTTCTTTTTCTATTTGGGCATATCTTTTCTGACACTCAGTAAGAGACCTTGAGCCGAATGCTACCGGATGTCCTTCTTGCAGTAACACTGCTCCAAGACTTTCAGCGCTTGCGTCCACCGGCAGCATTATCTCTTTGTTGACATCAAAATACTTTAACACTGGAGTGTTACTCACAAGTGACTTCAGTCTTTCAAAGCTCTTCTGTTGTTCTGACCCCCAATGCCATGCTACATCTCCTTCCAGCAGTTTCCTCAATGGCGCACTTATGTCTTACATGTTTGGAATGAACTTGGACAGATATTGAAGCAGTCCTAGGAACCTCATCAGTGCAGCTTTGTCCTGTGGCTCTGGCATGTTCTGTATTGCTCTGACTTTTCCGTTGTCTGGCTTCAATCCTTCTGCCGTTAGAATGTGTCCTACATAGCTGACTTCAGTCATCCTGATCTTGCACTTGGTTTTGTTCAATTTTAGATTAATGTCTCTGATTCTGTCTAACAGCTTTCTTAGTCTTTTGTCGTGTTGTTCCATGTCTTCACCCCACACCAGAATATCATCCACTATGTTCACGACTCCCTCTAAGCCTTCCAGTCTTTGTGCAATGCACTTTTAAAATAAGGATTCTGGAGCTGACACAATGCCAAATGGAAGTCTCAAAACCGGTATCTTCCAAAGGGAGTGTTGAATGTACATAGTTTAGAGCTCACATCATCCAACTGTACTTGCCAAAGTCCATGATTGGCATCAAGTACTGAAAATACTTTAGCATTTGGCATCTCCGCTACAATTTCTTTAATTGTACGCAACGGATAATGTTCTCTCTTGATGGCTTTGTTAAGATCTTGTGGATTGATGCAGATCCTGAGTTTCTCTGGCTTCAATAGTGTAACCATACTATTGACCCAATCAGTAGGCTCGGTTTGCTTCACAATAACTCCAAGATCTTCCATTTGTTTCAGTTCCAGTTTGGCTTTCTCTTTTGGAGCTATGGGTACTTTTTGTGGTGCATGAATGACTGGAGCAACATCTGGGTTTAGCTGTATGTGATGCAGTCCTGGTACACATCCTAAACCAGTAAACACGTCATGATATTCACTCAGAATGTCAGTTTGATTTTTGTTGTCTACCTTGTACACTCTTTTAATCAATTCAAGTTTTGAGCATGCTTCTCTTCTCAGAATTGCTGGTAAATCTTCTTCTACAATTTCTAAAAACTTCTAAAATTCCAGATCAAACTCAGTGTCTTTGTATCCACATAAAGCCATACTTTACCCTTTGTCTCCATCGTGTGGCCAGAATATGTAACTAAAGTGCAGTTTGACTTCTTTAAAGTTGTTGTCTTGTTAGAAGTTTTCTCAAAATCTTTAAATGACAACATGTTGCACTCTGCTCCTGTATCTAGCTTAAAAGTAAGTAGACTATTGTTTATGCTGAATTCTTGTGTCCATTTCTTGGTTTCACTTTCCATTGTAGAGACTGTATACATTTGTGGAAGCCATTTGCTAGCATTTCCCTCACTTTGTTCAATTTCAATGGTACCAATAAATAATTCAGCATCTTCTTGTTTTATTTCATGTACTTTTTTCTCAAATCTTGTTTGTTTGTCCTTTTTCTGTGGAGTTTTGCACATGCGGATAAAATGATTTTTCCTCGAGCACTCATTACAAATTTTCCCATAAGCCGGACACTTCCTTGGCTCATGTACATACCCACATCTTGTGCACTCATCTTTCTCTTTCCTTGTGTGCTTGATAATTACTTGTCTGGCCGACTTTGTCTTTGTGATTTTGTTCACTGCAACTTCTGCTTCTTCATGCAGCACTTTCAAGTGGCTTTGTGTTATTTCGTTTGCACGACAAATATCCACAGCCTTTGCTAAGTTCAGATCTGTTTCTCTGAGAAGTCTAGCTCTCACAGTATCATTGTTAACACCACAGGCAATGCGATCTTTAATCAAGTCATCATTTAATCTTCTAAACTCACAATCTTTTGCCTTATTTTTTAAGTCAATCACGTATGCATCGATAGTTTCGTTCGGTCCCTGTGCTCTCGTGAAAAACATATGCCTCAGGTATGTAATATTCTTTCTAGGCTTACAGTATTCTCTAAACTTCTCTTTGAGCACTTTAAAATCATCCACATCATCATCAAAGTCCATGGTATTAAATACCTTTATGGCCTTATCTCCCGCCAGGTGAAGAAATGTTGCACATTTTACCTTGTCACTCTTTTCTGCAATGCCAGTTGCAATGAGATACAGATCAAACTTTTGAATCCATGTTCGCCAGTTTTCCTTCAAAATTCTAACTGTTAGGAGGTGTCTTCTGACACCATGTGATGTTTTGTGGATAACTTTTAGTACAAAGACACACGGAGACCAGGTTGCATGCTACTCACTTTTACTCTCTTATTCTATACCCCATTTACCGGGTATACCAGCATATCTTAACAAGGAGAGCACCACCTTCAGGTAAGGAATAATAATACAACTCTCATACATCACACAGCTGGCATTATCGATCACATAACGGAAGCGTTGGAAATAAAGTTTTATATACGTACAGCGACCGAGTTTTTAGCATTTTAATCGACATACAGCAGTCTAACAATGAGCTATATATAAAAAAAATTATTTTTAAAATTGGTTTATACTAAAAATTCAATAAAAAAGGAGATGCTATAATATTTATTTATAATGATATTAAAAATAAATAAAATATGCTATATTTATGCAACTTTTTTTCATTTTTATACATAATTTAAATTTCCTTTCAAAACTTTCTTTTGATTTTGTACAGCTTCTTTGAGACAATGAACATTTTAAAAGCACTATACAAATAAAATTGAATTGACTTATGCGGTTGATGGTGCCAGCTGATTAGAGAAGAAACAATTAGAAGTAGTGTGTGGAAGTCTGTCATTGTCTAGTTTGGTGGAAATTTTGTAACACTAGACAAAGGTGATCACGTGTACAGGAGCGAGTCAAGCGCACAGCAGAAGGATGTTGCGTGCATGCAGGGAAAACATGTTGAGCACGCAGATCATGATGATCATAACAACAAAGTGCATTTCATTATATCATAAAAATGCAAATGCTGATTGACATCTGTTTAAGTTTAAATTTTATGGTCATTTAGTTTCATTTATTTAAATTAATAAATCTACTATAAATTTAAAAAAACACGCAGGGGAGACAATGCACATGCAGACTGTTGAGCGTGTTGAGCGTCCAGGGAAGACCGATCAAATGCAGATGCATGATTCGCAAAAATCTAGATTATCCACAACCCATTCTCACTTTCCACGTCACCATGACATACATAAATACAGTCCATCCACACGTACAGTAAAGGCATTTCAAAATGACCAAGATAAGAAAATGGAAAAAGACGTATTAATTTCACCACAAACAAGTTGATGAAAATGAATGGCTGATCCAGTCAGTTTATTTAGTCAAGTTCAAATCAGCACGCATACGCTTTGACTAAAACTGTGCTACTGGAATGTAGAAATTTACATTTTAAAAATGTTTTCATTATTTATTTAAGGAAATTATGATTATCATAACAGCATACTGCATTTCATTTTTATCATTAGAATGCAAAAACACCAGCGCTGCTGACTGACATGATTGAAATTTATAGTCATTTAGTTTCATTTATTTCAGTTAATGAATCTACTAAAAAAAAAACAAAAAAAAAAAAACACAAAGTATAAGATGACACAAAACCCTTTTGTGGATTTTCTTATTACACATAATATAATCTAAATTCTCACTGTGTTAATGTTAAGAAATGACTATATTTAATTTAAATTCTAAATTTGTACTGTAATTTTAGTACTGTAATTATGCATTTGTTTAATTACAATGTTTGGCTTGAATTTATATGCTACATCATGTGCAGCTGTCGATGAGCTCCAGCTCGTTAATGCTTGAGAGAATAAACTTGAAGGCCTGACGCCTCAGTCTATGGTTATAGCGCCACTTAGCAGTGGATAGCCGGCAAACAAAAACCCTAATGCCGCTGCCGGGTGCCGCAACGATAGAAGTGCAATTCTGGTTGAGTAACATCTGTAGATCTGCCAAGCTAGCAGTCTTGTCAACCTTGGAAACAAATCTATGGTGTAAATCCAACATTCTAGAAGAGTCCTGTTTTTATGTTAAACAATATTAATAAATACAGATTGCAAGTTAGTAAATGATCTTGTTAACAGACATGCAAAAAGTCTACAGTTCATAAATACAGAGTGCTCAGAAAGAATTATCATCCATAGAAGTGAGAAAGATCAAGGGTTAATCCAGATTGTACATTGTTATTTTAACCTAAAACAAAGTCAAAATACCCAGAATAATACAGAGGCAAATTCAAGATTCATAAAAAAATAACAATAATAGCTGGACTGTGACAAAAATGGATTTTTTCTTGGTACTGTTGAGTTTAATAAAAGTTGTGTTTCATCCAGGTTTTGATTCCAATCCAGGAATTGGTTCTCGAGCTCAGAACAATTGCATGCTCACAGACAAAAATCAACTGGTCCCAGGACCAAGTGTGCTTGGAAACGGTTCCCTGACCCCAGTGAGAAAATGCCCTTGAATGGCCTATAATGGCCTCCAAGAAGTCCAAATCTCACTCGCAAGGGAGGAAGTGCACATGACAAACCTCACACTGGAGGACTTGGAGCCACAGATTCAGGAGGTTCTCAGCAATATTCCAAATAACTTCAGAAAACTGTACATTCTATCCCTGGCCATTCAAAGAAATTGGTTGATGCCACTGGTGCATAAATTAAATCTAAATTGAATAGTTTGCTTTCATTTTCCTGTTTCAATACATTTGTTTTCAAAACATTAGAAATAAGGACTTTATTACCAATTTTCGTCTAGTTACTTTTCACCCACCCTTTAAGATACTTCCAGCAAGATCCAATCCAGAGAGCAGGGAGAGTGCTTGAAAAGAATGTGGAAGAGGTACAGTAAGGATGAAAGGAAACAGCCAGAGAAAAAGTGGTATAGACAATGAGTGAGTGAGGGAGCAAGTTCTCATGTATGGGAAGTGGCACAGATGTATGGGTTGAGTGAAATGAAAACAGTCAAATGAAGTTATGAGGAAATAAAAAATGCTAATAAATATTTAGCTTTAGTATTTAGATTACGAACAATTAACAAATGAAGAAATAAAATGAAAAAGATAAAAAAAGAGATAAAAAATATAAATGCTGGGTTGCCATACAGATAACTTATTATCACTTTATATCTTTTTATCATTTACACAATGATTTTTGTCCTATTATTTTTCCCCACAGACTCAAATGAGAGGTGTAAACCACCAAATCCGATGAATCCAGCACAGGACAGGAAAGACCTTCTGAAATGTATGTTTAAAGTGCACACGCACACACACATGCACACACAAACACACACACATACACACACACACACACACACACAAAGTATTTTAATAATAATAAAAAAAACTTTAACACTTAGAAATTGTTTAATTCTCTCTTTCTCTCTCTCTGAGTGCATGTTGGGAGTGAGTGGGCGAAACGCATTTGAGTGTGAGTTTGAGCATGGTTCAGTATTCTTTCTTAAATGTTAATTTATTTACTTTTTCTTACCTTTTTGATAAAAGAAAAGAACTTTGCAAATGAAATTAACATTATGCAGGTAGTTCACCAAACCTTTGTGAGTCAGAGGATTCGGCCTGAAGTGTGTGTTTGCTGGAGAGTCCACAGCTCCAAAACTTTTGATACCCTAACTCGCCAGCACTGGATTAGAATTGTGTGGAGGACTGCAGTCTATCAGCAGGGGAATGGGTTGGGCATGGGCATGTACTAGCCATGTCTAGGTTGAACAGCCAGGTGGTACTCTTTAGAAGCACCATGGAAAAGGCGACAGAGCTGGTGGTAAACGGCATAGACATGTCAGTCTAATTAAAGTGTACTTCCTCTGTCACCACCATAAAAAAGTGACCCTGTCTTATGCCCCCTCCCAACCTTCATCAAAGATGAAACCCTAGCGAGAGAACTCTCTCACCATAGAAAACATTCCTTTTTTTATCCATGATAAAAAACTTAATCTGCAGCAAATCTAACCTGTTAAAACACGTGATGTCATTTAGAAGATTCACCTATACTCCTGAACAATAACACCATGAAACTACAGTGCACCCTAACCTTTAAAATCAATGGGTTTGATTATGTTAAACACTGAACCCTAAATTGGTTTGGATGTGTAAAGACAGGACACCTGGTATGTGCTTGTCTGGGTGAGTCGGTGAGGGAGAACAGGAAAAAGAGAAACCAGAACAAACAACCAGCGAGAACACCAAATCGGAAAAAGACACTGAGGGGGTAAGCACACCATCTAATGAAAATGCCTTCTGCACTGAGAGTGGGAAGACTGGAATACGCAAGTCTACACACCCACAACAAATATGCAGAAAAATGGTGTGTATCATGAATTCTCCTGTTACTGCATTACAGTATACACGGTGCAGTCACAACCCGACCAACACACCATAACCGTAGAGACTGATCTCACGGACTCAGTGTGCAACACACAGGAAAGTGTCTTGAGTGACATAGACTCACTGATTGAAGGTGATAACTGGAATGTGTTAATGGAAACCAAACAAGCTTTGTTCAAAACACCAGCAAAAAGGAAAACAGACATTTAGCAAAAAATCAAGCAAAAAAGGGGGGAAAATCAGAAAGCTACCTTGAAATGGAAAGCCTTCAGGAAACCTTGAATCTTTACACAGTGAGAGAATGGCAAAAAAAGAAAAAAAAAGGTTGGCTGGAAAGGAAAAGAGTACAATGCAGAGGAACTAATTTTTTAAGGATCTGAAAACAACAAAAAAATGAAAAAAAGTTAATATATTGGACTATTTCACAGATATAGTTGGTAGCAAAAAGACTACTGGTGGCAATATGGCAATCAATGAGCAAAATCAAGTAACCAAAAATTTACAGAGCAAAACAAGTCGTAAGCATGCTAAACTCTGTGTTAAATAATGAGGAAAATGATTAGCTTTAGACCTTTTGTTCCTGTACGATTAACTGATTTTGCACTGGTGTGTAAAATCTTTTGCTTAATTATGGGGGATATTTGTGCTGCCTCCCTAAACATCAGTGGTGCAAAAGATAGCAAAAAAGAGAGTACTGTACTTTTCAAAATGTTAAAAAAAATATATACTTGTATATTGTACTTCTTTTACAAGAAACACACAAGAGACAATAAAAATGCAACAGATTGGGGATATGATTGGAATGGAACACCTGTGGTAATTTACCTCATCTTCACTAGTGAAGAAGTGGCAGTTCTATCCTTTTAAAGTTTTACCCCGATAACCTTTAAAGTAGAAGACATTATTAAAGGTAGAGCACATTTTGAAACGTACACTTTCATCTTCATATGTATATATGCAAAAACTTTACTGTACCTGTAGAGTGACAAGCTGTGCAAGATTTTAGAAACCTGTAATTCTGATGATTTTTTTTATTTGTGGGTGGAGATTTTAACTGCACCACTGCAGACATAGACCATAATCACAAAGAACCTCATATGCCTCCCGTAGATGACTTTTAGAAATAATAAAAAAACATCAGCTGTGCGACATGTGGAGATTTCTCCATGAGTCTGACAAACAATACACTTGGACTCCTACTAATGATAACACTATTTCCCTTACACAGCTAGGTTTTATGGTTTTAAACACCAACTAAGCATTATTAAGATAGGTCACATCAACTCTGTCAGTTTCTCTGATCACAGCTTGATCTTATGCAAGGCCTTTTATTACAATGGTGTTTTAATACATTTTTATTAGAAAACTAAGGTTTTAGAGACAATTAAACTTAAAAAAAAGTTTTTAAAAAATTACTTTAAAAAAAGATTTTTAAAAAACTGCAGCAATGGTAGGATTTTGGTAAAATCCAAATGAAAGAGTTTCATCAACAGCATACTCTCAATGTCACAAAAATTTTTAAATCAGTCAATAAGTAAGATCTCCAATCACCATTTGACATTTAGAATTGAAGACCTGTGTCATTGCTTTGTGGTGACATCAAGCTGCTATTAAAAGTCCTTGCGCTGAGGTTGAGAAATTTTTAAGTAAGTCATACACACTGACCAAACATACTGCATTTCTGCCAGATCCATACTCAATAATATCTTCCTAATTTAAGATATTTATCACATTTCTAAACTATTGTATATGGGCTAAATATAAGTCTAATTTCCCTTGATCAAGAAAAAGCATTTGATCGGGTAGAGCACAAATATTTGTATATAATATGACATTGAGAGTGTGCTGCAAGGTGGCTTGAGTTCCCCTTTTAAAATACACACTGCAAATGATCTGGCACTTGCCATGATTTAAAATCTGACTTTCAGACATGATAGATAATTTGCCTTGTTTTAAAAATTACTTACTTGCTTTTAATACTTGATTTTATATCATAATCTTAAACTGAGCATGAGTATATCATTTTGTCTCTATTAGTCCAGAATCCTAAATTGGATAGAATAGCTCTTAAAATAAGCTAAATTAGTTATTTCACCAGACGTCTTACAAAATAAAACTTCTTTTAAGATTCTGTGTCAAACTCAGTTTGCTTGATTTAAGAACTGCACATAAGGCATCTGTTGAAAACATATTTTATTCAACTTAGTGTACAGATTTCAAATTTGTCCACACAATATGAAAGATAAAACATTTGTGAACCGCAACTCATATCATTTGACAGTTGTTAAATGTAGCATGCCAGCATTATTGTGGCACAACAGAAACAGAATATTTGTTTATGGAAAATTTAAATGTTTGTCACCAGAGCTGATGTAAGCTATATTAGGGTGCATCCCTAATATGATTTCTCTGGGCAATAATATCACAAAGACTGTATTTTATGGGCACAAACACACTTTCCTTGAAACTAATAGAAAAGTATGAAGTATAATCAATGAGCTCATGTACTAATTCTGTAGCTTGGGCAAGAATGGGCACAGCTACTTCATATGCCAAAAAGTCTTGATTTAAATGTAAAGTTTCATAGCGCTGGAACTCAAAAGCAATGAAAGAGGAATTTATCAAAAAGATATCCTTTATCAGTCCAAACACTGGGAAAGTGCCATCCACATCTATAATAATCAAGGACTTCCCACTAATGTACTTATTGCCATTAAGAACATACCATTTCACTGACACAATGGATTGCGTGAACTCTATTCCCAAAAATTCTTTGACTTTTTTCTTAACATATTCAGTATTTGTAACAGCTGATACAGGCCCTGATTCACTTTCATTTGCAAAAATTGGATGTTCAGTAGCTATTTCATTCTGACACCATTCAAGTAACTGATTGTGGTTTGCTAGTGATTTACAAACATTTTTAAAATTTAACTTGGAAGCCCACTGCTTAAAATAGCGGTGCTTTGCCTCAAAGCGAATGCACATACTCCTTATTAAAGGACCAAGGGATATAATTTGACTAGGAAGATGTAACATATAATGTTGCTTGGGTATTACATTGGCTTCAGGGAAAAGTTGTTTGAACTGATGCAGATGTTGTTCAACCATACGTCGGAGTTTCAATACAGTTTCAAAAGAAATAATGGGAGCAAGAACTATCTGAACTATCTCAATTAACTTAAGAATAAATTTAACATACTCATTGTCCACTGCATTTAAAAGAAATGGTAGTATTTTTAAAAGAATTAACATCTGCCCACAAGACTGTTTTAATTTGTTGTCGTTAGCTGCTAGGGTGGCGACACTAATAGGACATGGTTTATCCCGTATTTCGAGAGGTGAGTAAGGAAAATTTTGAATGGCTGAATTAAACTCATCTAATTCTATCTGTCCTAATAGAATAAGGTGTTTTAATACAAACTTAACTTCCATTGGTGCAACACCTTCAAAAATAACATGCATTATGTCCTGTGGAGTTTGTTTGATCAGGTCAAATGCAGGAAAATCAACTAGTCTGCTTCTTCTATTGATTCCATAAGTAGTTTTGAGTGCTGCTTTCAAATATTCTGTGCTTGCTTTATCTATTTCAAGACACTGCCTAATGTGTTTTGCCAAAGTTTTTTCCACAAAACTCCCCTCCTCAAAAATACATTGCATATCTTCAAATGTGCATTCACAGTGTCTACATTTGCTATGAGCAAAACCAACTCCTACTTTAAAGCCAGCAACCTCATGTTGGGCAAGTGTGTCTCCACATACAGCTATCACAGCACCAAACAACTCAGTTTCACCAGCTGATGTTTCAATCCTTACACCATTGTAAAGCAATGTTAAATCTTGAAGAATTCTTTTCAGTACAACATCAACACCCCACTGAGAAATGTCATTTGCTTTAGCAATAGCAAGAAGTCGTACTGCAGCCAACTTTGATCTAAATTTAGGATCAATATTACCCAAAGTATAATAAAACATGACCAATTTATTTGCAGAAGCATGGGACCCTAAGGGGTTACAAATTTCAATTTCATCCGTGTACAGTATTATTTGCAATGCATTAGGCCTTTGAGAAAATAATGGGTGAGATGTAAAGAGGGACCCATCAGTAAAATTGTAAAAGTATCCCTCTCTGCTTCTCTGTGGTGCAGTATTCAACATGGTGAAGATTCTCACATTAGTCAATAATTGCTTTAGACTTTCAATTAGAGGTACATAGTAAAAACTTTTATTCCTTATGGACATGACCCTTGAAAGACCTTGCTTTACCCAGCAAATCTTCTGGGATACTACTACTTCCTCTGGGTTGACTACTTCCCGAGTGGCCGTATGTTGTCCATATGCAATGGTGGAGAAAGGATCCACGAACGTATCAAATGTAGCCAAAACATCATCTTGAAAGTGAGTGGTGAGGTCAGGATGCTCTTCAAACACCTTTCTCATTCTCTCCTTCACCGTATCCAGAAGAACAACTTGATATTGTTGCACTCCTGAGATTATATGGTTGACCATTCTCTGTAAAAATAGTTAAAACTAAAGTAAATTCTTCTACCATGAACAAGTAAGATATGTGTCTGTAGTGTGGGGCCAGGGGTAGCTCAGTGGTTAAGGCCTTGGACTACGGTTCGGAAGATCCCAGGTTCAAACCCCACAACCACAAAGTTGCCACTGCTGGGCCCTTGAGCAAGGCCCTTAACCCTTAACTGCTCAGATGTATAATAAGATAAAAATGTAAGTCGCTCTGGATAAGAGAGTCTGCCAAATGTAAATGTAGTGTATTTTCCAATTAAAACAAATATACCTGTGACAAGTGGCACTGTTCCTGGACACTGATGGCAAAAGCCGCCGCAGATCTGGCAATATCAGGTCTGGTTGTGGATGTTACAGGAACAGCTTCTTCCTTTAGCGCATAATAAAAAAAATTATATTCCTATTGGCAATTATACCTATTTGGACTCACTTTTATTGACTCACAAAATTAAAAACGCTCTGCCTCCGAGTGGCGCAGTGGTAAAACGCTCGCCCCATCATCAAAGATCACTGGTTCGATCCCCGGGTGATGCTGTAACCTCTCACAGCCGGAGGCCTAGCTGATTGGCCAAGCTCACTCAGGGGGGAGGGATAAAAGGTACTTAGTGCTCTCGAGGCGGCTCACAGTGCCTAATACCCCTATCTCACCTACAGCATGCAGCTTGACTTACGGTGAGAGGCGATGTTAGGCACCGTGAGCTGCCGCGATTGTCCGAGACGTTCCTTTAACGTTTCGCGTTTAATTAAACATGTTTAATTTTTCACACGAAAAGATGGAAACGTAATCACAGCGCAAAAACTCGCTCTGAATCATGATGAACCTTACTTACGGCCACAGTGCGAGACCGCGCAGGTGAGATAGGGGTATAACACCGCATCTCACAGCGAGTCAAACCGCATAGGTGATATAGGGGTATACAGCATTATAATCACTTAGAAAAATGAAAAGATGCGGGGTTTGAAACTCCTATGTTCATTTTCTCATTTAACTAAATCAAATTTCATCATAAAATAAAACGTGTCAAAAGAAAAGTCCATCCAGTCATGAATGATGGTTAATGATCAATGAAACATATTTTAAACAAAAAGCAGTGAGCAGCTGGACATCAGGACGTAGAGCGTAAGTACGACGCGTTGGCCTGGCAAGTGCAGGTCCGAGCAGGTCAAGAAGCTCCATAATCTGTTGCTTTGAAAGGCGAAACTTTTTTTTAAATATCCACCTTAGGCAAAATATGAAAAGGGCTGAAGTTTTCCCTAAAGGAAAAATAGACATGAACCACACGGCTCCGCGCACGGTGTCGTCTTCAGTTTAGCACAACAACACGCTGTATCGCTGCCAAATAGTTTGCCACCTGTTCAATATTAAAAGTGATTGGCAATTTTAATGCATTAGTCACATTATGAAATAGGCTAATTAAAAGTCACTTTACTAGTTCTGATATTAAATAAAATAAAATTCATAAACAGGTCTAAAGTATATTCAATCATTAATATGACTTTGATAACGTGCCATAATGTGCTTCCATACACCGCTGATTTATAAAGACTGCTGCTCACTAGCGTCTTGAGCTGAAACTACGTTAAGAGTGAATTAAGGTTGGTCCAGACCAACCTTACGAACGTGTGACTTAGCTAAGAGATACTTAGCGTAAGAACGTTTCGGGAAATCCGTCATAACGTTAAGAGAGAGGTTAAGGTACAACTTAAGAACTACTTAGTGATAAGAAGCTTTCGAGAAACCGGGCCCTGTTTAGTATTTAAAAAGACAAAAATAGTTTTTGCAAGACAAATTAAATTCAAGTTTAAGCATAAACCTAACTCCAAGCACCTGGCAAAAACGATATGTTTTTACTAAGTAAATAAGCAAGTTACTTAAGCTGGTGTAATTAGGGTTGGCCAATATGAACAAAAATCCATATCCTGGTATATTTTTATTTAATGATAAAAGGTATATATTCCTGTATTTTCTTGTACAAAATGCTTCAGGTTCAATTCAAAGTGAAAGGCATATCTGGTTGACGACATTACAGGCGGTCATCTGAATTTATAACTGAGACTGAAAAATTTATAAGTTTTTCATGTTTTCAAACAATGACTGAGGTAAAATTAATCTATTTATTTTATCTATGATGTAAACAAAAAAAAATAAAGTGCCTGCTATGGGGTCGTTTGAAGACAAACTGTTTTTACGTGTTCTATATAATGTCTGACTTGACCATATGTCTGTGGTCAGACTGAAATGTTTGACATTAGCGAGTTGGACACTAAGAACTGACAGTGTCTGTCCTGTAAACTACTACTGATGCAGTGTTTTTACCAGCTTTTTAAAACCATCTTTGCAGTGTTTGTATTGCTGTGGGGGTCGTGTCTTTAGTTATATGGTATCTTACTGTGCTTGCTATCTAGCTTCTCTTTTTATAGTAGAATAAGTAAAAGTCATACAACCTCAAATAAAATTAAAATTGTTTTATTTAATTAGTTTAACACTTACGGTGACAGGACTGCCAGTAAGCTGAGGCTGCTGCGTTTCAGGCAAAGATGCACCAGTCAATATTTCCACAGTGCTGGTTGTTGCAGGAGTGGTACAGTTGGCAAAGACCGAAACACCAAAAACTTCCGAGCCTAAAGAGCGTGATGTAGATGTCGTCCTCCATCCTCTTGATGGGCATCCATTTGTCAAATACAGAGGGTGCGTCCGTTTAATGTGGCGAAAGAACGAGTTAAAAACTCTGAAATCCTGTTCACATCCATCTATTCCACAATAAACCCAAAAATCCTGACTTCGACCATGAACTGCATTTATGTGGCTAAGGAGGACCTTCAGAGTTAAAGCAACAAAGACGAAACATATCATACATCTCCAAACCGCCATTGTGAATCGCCTTCTTCTTCTTCTTGTCGTCTACATTGCGTGACCGTGAGGGATCATGGGAAAGGCAGGTGAGTGTTTTTTAAATACTATATTTATATTAAGTAATTTAAAATGAGGCTATTAAATTAGTTTTTAGGCAATCACTTTTTATTTTATTATAGCTTTTTCAAAACAAGAATATATTTTTAATATATATTTTCTGCGTCTGCGCAGTGTCATTTATGTCGACCTTGATGACCTCATTTGCCGGCGACAAGAAAAAGTTATTTCCTGCTCTGGTACCGAAGAGATTTTATGAGAACATAGCAAACAGTTGAAGGTTAGTAACTTTAAGTTTATTTATAATTTACGTTTTTGAAAACAACTATTTTAGGACCACGATACTATTAAGAAAGTTGCATTTTGTGATGGCTAGCTAACGTGCTACCTTGTTATACCCCTATCTCACCTATGCGGTTTGACTCACGGTGAGATGCGATGTTGGGCACCGTGAGCTGCCGCGGTTTCCCGCCGACGTTCCGCGAAGTTCTACATGGTCCGCAAGCTTCCGATAGGGCCGCCAAAAATGTTTAATTTTTCATGCGGAAAGATTGAAACGTACTCGCAGCGCCAAAAACTCGCGGTGAATCTATTTACTGTACTTATGGCCACTGCGCGGAGGTGAGGTGAGGTGAGGTGAGATAGGGGTATTAGCAACTAGCATGGTCAACTGGCAGGTCAACGCTTGCTAGCTTACTCCAGCTCCGTTTTTTTTTTTTTTTTTTACCAGGTACTGTGTGTCCAGGCTTGGGAAGCAAGCTAGAACAATAATCTTGGCATGGATACGTTTGACAACACCATATTGTCGGTATTGCAGGGTAAGTCACGTTTTTTAGTTTTGTAAGAAGATTGCCTAAGCATCTATTTCTGAAACTTCGAATGCGGGATTGTATATATACTGAAGTGTTCGTTGGAGTATAATCAGTCTGCGTCCCAGCCTTTTTTTTTTTTTTTTTTCACAAAATATACCTGGAACCTTGTTGTGGACAGAGTAGTCCACAGTATTAAAGT
The DNA here is from genome assembly GCF_024256425.1 of Clarias gariepinus. Lineage (NCBI taxonomy): Eukaryota > Metazoa > Chordata > Actinopteri > Siluriformes > Clariidae > Clarias > Clarias gariepinus. The sequence continues at coordinate 43,954,877 of NC_071101.1, read as the reverse complement.
ATTACTTACATACTTACTTACATTTACTTGTGTCGCTGCACTTTTGGATTATATTTAATAACTTGACTCTAAATCAGGTAATTTTCAGATTTAATTTCCAACAATGTTTTAATTAGTCTTTTATTCATTTAATTTTTAACACAAAGTATTCTGTAATTATTACTTACTATGGAAACATATAGTCAGAAATTGGTTTTGATATTTACAACCTATAATCAGTGCAGCAACAAAAACTAAGCTGTCATATAAAATGTAGTGAATTAGAATGACCAAATTGGCCTCAACAATGTAGTTGAGTATAGTAGAAGAAAATGTAAATAAAGTGTCTAAATCTGTACTTAAGCACATCAATTGAGCAAATGGGTTAAGTTGCATTATATTACTGACTTGATGTGGTTGAATTAAAAAATATGAACAATATGCAAGAGTTTTTAGGAATGGTGTAGTGTATTATATGATTTATCATGATTCTTTCATCAATCCATGACCTCTCAACTTTTAAAATAGTCATTGGTTGCAGGCCTAACACTTTCTTTGAATTCCAGCTGACTTTGTTTTTATTTATTTATTTATTTTAATGCAGATAATGACTACTATGATTTGGATAACTGAGAACTTTCAGACATTTAAGAGAAAAAAAAACAAAAACAGACTAACATGTATTTGTGCTTTGAACATATAGCCAAATAAATGGTAACTCTTTGAGAGTTAAAAAAAAAAAACTAATTTTAAATTACCAATCTATTTACCAATCTACAGCTGCCAATATTGATGAGGAAGCTTTGAAAAGCTTTAGCCGGGATGACCTGAAGGATCTTTTTCCTGGCCCTGAAAATTTCCTCAAAAGAAAGAAGCTTTGGGATTTCATCAGTCAAAAGGTAAATACACAATATACAACAAATGCAATGATTACTGTACAAATTGTCTGACATTATTATTTCTCCTAATCTGTATTTTATTTGTTTTTATCCACTGCAACTGTTATAGTGTGCAAGTGTTACTGATCAAGATGCCAACACTTGTCATCGAAGTGGGAGAAAAGCCTTTCCTAGTGATGTGCCACAATGTCAGCCTCAAACCTCCACTCCCATTTCCTACACTGCTGATAAAATGATGAAAATGCCAGACCCACCAGAGTATGTGGTGTACACAGATTCAGAGCTGGATATGGTGCGCAGTCAGTACTTTGCATTGCTCCGCAATGGAAAGGAAAAGGACTGTAAGATGTCAAAGGAGCTCTGTTGCAGACTTATAAGGAACACAGTTACCAGCATGGTTGCAATCCTCCGAGCTAGTCCCATGGGGAAAGAAGTAAATTACCCCTCCAAACTTGAAATGAGAGCAATGTCACAGAAGATTGTTGAGTATTACCCTATGTTACGTGATGCTGATGCATACATGCCATACGTAAGTCATCCTTTTCACATTTAAAAAACCAAAACTGAGTGAGACAACAATAAGATACACCATTTATTTAAAAAATAATTTTATCACAGCTGACCATCTACACCAAACTGTACAAGCGACTGCAAAACATGAGGTCTCCAAGGAAGAGGCAGGGTTCCATGCCACAACGAGGCAGAGCCAAGAAGACTCTTTTCAGCTCAGATGACACAGACATTGGGACAGACGGTGACCTAAGCGGTGAAACAAGTGATTGTACCATAATTCTTGAGAGCAATGATGACATCAGTGAGGACAATTCGAGTGCAGGTGTGTGCTGAAAATGTGCTGTTGTTGTACTAATTTTTAGACATCTAAAAACAAAAAGAGACCACAGTTGCCTTTAAATTTGGAAACATTGCAAGTTAGGCACAATATTGGATATTTGTCTGTACTTTCTAGTTATTTTCCTATTCTTAATTTAATTTTCAATTATTTTCCCCAGAGAAATCACCCCTATTGCAGTTACCCCCCAGTGTGTCAACAAAGCCAAGCAGTACCACCCTGTCTTCACTGACATCATCCAAGTCAGCTCGATGCTCCACACCCAGGACTGTTACAGCTCCACCTTCTCCAACTGCACCCCCAGAGGATGTTGTTGGTAAGTCTGCCATCACCCTTAGCTGCTTCTCAAAATGCTAAAGTATCTGTATCTCCTTTTACAGATCAGTTACACCATATATCTACAATAATAACCCCCTTACCTTGTTTTATATATATATATATATATATATATATATATATATATATAAGCCCTCATACAATCTTGTCAGTTGGCCATCAGTAACAGTATTACACTTGATGACCACACAATAGTAAAATATTTAAACATCTTGTAGTAGCTATAATTCATTGCAGATTGCGACTTTTAAATCCTGTGTCATGCTAGTTGCATCCATCATGCCTCATGAGTATTGTAGATCAAATTACCTAAAAGATTTTTATCCATTAGGTCACAGCCATCGTGAGATGTTAGCTATAAACAGACAAGACAACAAATTGAGACATTTTATTTTCCCCATAATTTTACAGGTGGGTATCTTAAACCTGCCTTTGTAAAATAATAACTAAATTATTTTCAATAAAGACTTAACATAGAGCATTCAGGACCATGACATAACAAGAAGTACACACAGAAAAGAGTCAGTTCAGTACAGCCTTGTTGAACATGCATTTAACCTAAGCACTAATGATAATAATTATCAATTATAAAAACAGTAATTTGAAGAATTTCATTGTCTTTAAGACTTAGATTTTTTTGTCAGTCTAGTAATACCATGCCTTATTATATTTATATTGACAGTTACAATTACTTTCTGCTTTTTCCCATATGAGATCATGACAGTCTGAAGATGCAGGCAAGGCACTACAAAACCTTGAGCAACATGTACAAGAAGTCCAATGCAAAACCCAACCAAAGCGATGTTGCTCAGATTTTGGACCTTGAATTTGAGGCCAGGCGAGCTTTCATTAATTCAGATGTTACAAGGGAAGAAGACCGACCCACAAAAGTCTTTGAGGCATACCCATGCTTCAAAGACATTCAAAATGTAAGTTTAACTACCTTAACTTGAATACCTTTTTTTCCTAGGTTAGGTTTAGTTAATGGTTGACTAACTGAGCTAAATTTTTTATCTTAGGTTATGGGTGAACTGTGTCGCATTGTTGGTGGCTCCAACCGCAAATTTATAGAGGAAATGAAGGGTAGATGGGCAGAGTTTTGTTCTAAGGTGCAGTTCTATGGTATTTGGAAGAAAATCTTGAAACCTCCTCTTCCCTTGGATGTGCATGGAGGTAAATTGCCTTTCCATGCATCAAATCCATACATCAATCATGTTCAACCTATTTCTTTAAGTGCCATTTATCTGTCCATAGTGGAATTCACTATTGCCCTCTTCGATGCTCTTCCATCACTTTTTCCTTCCCAAACTACACCACCAAAGCGGCTGGGAAATGCCAGTGAGGCTCTCCTTCATATCCTTAAGGTGAGAGCGGTTGTTAATACTTTAACAGCCACTAACATTTATTCCATTTACTTTTATTTTTGTGCATATTCATACATAAGAGGAGCAGCTTAAAAGTTTAGTTCAGCAGAGATTTCATTCAAGATTCTTTTGTCATTACAGAACAAAATTACATTGCAATCAGGACACAAGTAGAGAATTTTTTTTTTTTTAAGTAACACCTTCAGCAAACATTTCTTTAACGTCTCTCTAACAGAGATAAAAGAAGGTTGTTAAATAAAAAAAAATAAATATGATTAATAAAGTCTTTGCAAACTATAAAATAACGATACATTTCATGCTCACAGTTCAGAAATTTTAAACAAATTTCACTGTTATTTTAATAATTGTATTTCATTCTGTTCCAATAGTAAGTCAGAGCATTGTAAACTGATAGTGCAATTCAGTTGTTAGTTGCTTAAGCAGTATGGTTGCACAGTGCTGCTTCCTTTTTTTAAATCCTTCAACATTTTATCCTTTTTTTTTGTTCTATTCTAGCCCGGTGAAGATGCTATGTTATACCTGCAGAAGCGGCCCCTCTCCTCCCCGGTGCTGCTTTTTGATGGAACATCCACCATTGTTGCTGTGGGAAACGTACCAGTGAGCACTCTTCCATTGGAGGAATTTTGGGAAGGAATGTTGGTGTTAATGGCATATTACTACACTTTGCACTTAACATACCCAAAATGTGTTGCAACGCTCCTCTCTGTCATACAAACTGAGGTTATCTGTGATACCATCCATAATCAAGATGCCACTAGCACATATAAAAGAGCAATAGCTGAATGGAAGTCCTTCTTTGGAAAATAGGTGAATGTGCAGCGTTTTATCAGGTCAGATGGGGTTGTTTGTTTTATAGTACCTCTGTGTAGCTTTTCTTCATGACTTGGCTAGCAATGTTCTGTGTTTATTTGCTAGAAGAGCTCTTAAACAGCACTTCACCTGAAGCATGTTAAGGTTTAACTAAGCACTTTTGTTGATTGTGCTGTTATTATTGCAATGTGTGATTGCCATGTAATTTGCATTTGGGCCTTTAGTAGTATTTTGTAGTAGCTTAATTTTGTAGTATTGTCAACAATATATCGTTTAGTGAGCTTAATAAATGTTGACTATTATCGTACTGCTGTCCAGGTTGTGATTTCTGTAGAATACAGTATATTCTAAGAATAAGAACTGGTTTAAAGTTTTTTGGGCTTAGTCTTAATATGGATTTTGGTTTATTTCAAGATGAATCAACTTGTTTCAAAATGTAACTTTATATATTGCACTATTACTGAGTAATTTTACTTAAAATATTGTCTTGTTCTAATGCATTACTTTATGAACATTAAAAAAACACTTACATTTAGTATATTTCACTTACTATTTGGATGTATTAAGCTTGATTGCAAGTATTTTTATCTAAAAATCAGCATTTTTCAGCTTATTTTTGCCTCTTTTAAATACTCAATTAGGATGACTTATTTCTTGATTTAAAAATCTTATTTCAAGATTTCTTATCAAGTAAAATTTACTTGCTGCATGGACAGATAATTTTACTAGTTTTAGGTAGATTTTTTATCAAATGTAGTAACTGTTTCTTATTTTTAGACTAGCAATTTTTGCAGTGCACATGGGGTCAAACAAGGATGCTCAGTGTCTGGAATAGCTTATGCCATAGCAGTAGAACCCTTGCTACAAAAGTTACAAATTGAACTTAACGGAATAATGATTCCTGACAGAAAATAAACTCTTTGTCTATCTGAGTATGCCGATAACATAATTTTAATGCTAAACAGACAGTCAAATAGATGTAACGATAAAGATTATGAGAAAATTTCCTCAGCAAAAACAAACTGGGCAAAAAGTGAATTTCTAAAATAATCAGAAATTAGTTTTAAAACATACTAATACTGACAGAAAGCCTTTTTTTGGACAAGAGGTGGATTTAAATACCTAGGAGTCTACCTAGTTGACAACTCTTCTACACAAAAGAAGTGAAAGGAATCCTGGAAAAATAAAATGCCGGCTGGATAAATGGAAATGGCTGACTGCAAAAATGTCCCATAGAGGATGTATACTCATCATAAACAATCTAGTGGCCTCTTCATTGTGGCAAAAATTGATGTGTGTGGACCCTTTGTTGGAGGTGATTGCAAAAATCCAGTCGATTATAGTAGACTTCTTCTGGGACTAACTCTACTGGCTGCCAAGGAGCATTTTATATCTACCCAAGGGTGGGGGCAGCTCATCACGTTTTAGCTGGAATGCAGTAACCAGTCCAATGTTAAAGATGCTTGGGAACTTAAAAATGGACAAAACTCTTTTCCAAATGGATCCAAAGAGACTAAACCTTTTCAAACTTCCGGTTTTCTATCGTAACCTCTTTAGAATTTTGACCTTTTTTAAAGTACAGAGGCCGCTAAACACAATGTTGATTTACAGTACTGGCTTTTAAAGGAACATCTAATCCACAGAGCACACCTGGACATGCAAACAACTCTCTCTCTGGTATTTTGATCCACTTTGGTATAACCAACCTGGGACACTTTGTAGATCTAAACGGTGTAAACTTACAAAACATAGAAAAAGTGGGAGGAAAGATTTTTGTGAAATCAAGAAGGATCCTAGCACAGCGACTTGAAAAATGGAAAAGCCTTCTCTCACAAGAAGAGAAAGACATGCTTATAGAGAACTGTGAGGAAATATAAGAACCAGATGAAGAAGACCTTTTCCCTGAGCTCACACTCTCTCTAAACCTAGGAGAACACACACACACACACACACACACACACACACACACACACACACACACACACACACAAAATGACCAGTGTTTTCTCCAAACCTAGGAGAACACACTAGTCATTTTTTTTTAATTTGTATAAAACATGGATTTGTACAATGCCTCAGGGGGAAAAAAACTTTTTAAAGTTTTTAATAGAAGGTTTTTACATGGAAAACTTGATACACCTTGGCGTTCTGTCCCCAGATTAACTGAGGAAGAACAGCCACAATGCAGTTCTCAAGCCACTATTAGCTAAAAGATCTGGGCCCGGTTTCTTGAAAGCTTCTTATCGCTAAGCAGTGCTTAAGTTGTACCTCTCTCTGTAATTACCTTTTAATTTTGGAGATAATTAAATTTTTTACATTATTTTATTTTTTTTTTTAATTATTACAAATATGAAAAAAAATTGGAAAAATGAACAGACCCTAAAATTAAAGGGTGTAGTACATAGCTGAAGGGATCCAGTTTATGGTGATATGAACAACATTTGTCCATGCCGTATGGTTAAAAAGCTATTGAATTTTAAAATAATGAACAAATTAAAAAAATGAATAATCTCTAAAATTAAAAGCTGTAGTAAGTAGATGAGGGGGTGCAGTTTATGGTGGTATGAGCAGCATCTGTCCATGCCCTATGTTTAAAAAGCTATAAAAAAAAATTATAATAAAAAAATGTGAAAAAAATGTAAAAAATGCATAATCTCCAAAATTAAAAGCTGTAGTAAGTAAATGAGGGGGCGCAGTTTATGATGGCCTGAGAGGCATCTGTCCATTACCTATGGTTAAAAAGCTTATTTCTTAATAATAAAAAAATGTGAAATAATGTGAAAAAATTAATAGACCATAAAATTAAAGGGTGTAGTATGTAGATGAATGGAGGCAGTATATGGTGGTCTGAGTGGCATCTGCACACAAAGAAGCTATTGATTTTTTCTTTTGTTTATGAAAAATTAGAAAACAAAACGAAATAAATAGACCCTAAAATTAAAGCGGTGTAGTATGTAGATAATGGGAGCAGTTTATGGTGGTATTTTTCCATATCCACTAATTAAGAATATACTGTGCATATATAGCAGAAGGAAATATTCTTAGTGTATATACAAGTGGCATCTTTACAGCTATCTGTGTGTGTATATATATATATATATATATATATACACACACACACAGTGGCCCCCTTAAACTTTTCCACATTTTGTCACATTACAGCCACAAACATAAATCAATTTTATTGGAATTCCATGTGAAAGACCAATACAAACTGGTGTACACGAGAAAAGTGGAACGAAAATCATACATGATTCCAAACATTTTTTACACATAAATAACTGAAAAGTGGGGTGTGCGTAATTATTCAGCCCCCTGAGTCAATACTTTGTGGAACCACGTTTTGCTGCAGTAACAGCTCCCAGTCTTTTAGGGTATTTTTTGCACAGTTTGCACATCTAGAGACTGAAATCCTTGCCCATTCTTCTTTGCAAAACAGCTCCAGCTCAGTCAGATTAGATGGACAGCATTTGTGAACAGCAGTTTTCAGATCTTGCCACAGATTCTTGATTGGATTTAGATCTGGACTTTGACTGGGCCATTCTAACACATGGATATGTTTTGTTTTAAACCATTCCATTGTTGCCCTGGCTTTATGTTTAGGGTCATTGTCCTGCTGGAAGGTGAACCTCCACCCCAGTCTCAAGTCTTTTGCAGACTCCAAGAGGTTTTCTTCCAAAATTGAGCTGTATTTGGCTCCATCCATCTTCCCATCAACTATTACCAGCTTCCCTGTCCCTGCTGGAGAGAAGCACCCCCAGAGCATGATGCTGCCACCACCATATTTGACAGTGGGGATGGTGTGTTCAGAGTGATGTGCAGTGTTAGTTTTCCCCCACACTTAGTGTTTGCATTTTGGCCAAAAAGTTCCATTTTGGTCTCATCTGACTAGAGCACCTTCTTTCACATGTTTGCTGTGTCCTTCACATGGCTTGTGGCAAACTGCAAACGGGACTTCTTATGGTTTTCTGTTAACAATGACTTTCTTCTTGCGACACTTTCATAAAGGCCAACTTTGTGCAGTGCACGACTAATAGTTGTCCTTTGGACAGATTCCCCCATCTGAGCTGTAGATATCTGCAGCTCATCCAGAGTCACCATGGGCCTCTTGGCTGCATTTCTGATTAGCGCGCTCCTTGTTCGGCCTGTGAGTTTAGGTGGACGGTCTTGTCGTCAGTTGTGCCATACTCCTTCCATTTCTGAATAATCGCTTGAACAGTGCTCCGTGGGATGTTCAAGGCTTTGGAAATCTTTTTGTAGCCTAAGCCTGCTTTAAATTCCTCAATAACTTTATCCCTGACCTGTCTGGTGTGTTCTTTGGACTTCATGGTGTTGTTGCTCCCAATATTCTCTTAGACAACCTCTGAGGCCATCACAGAGCAGCTGTATTTGTACTGACATTAGATTACACACAGGTGCACCCTATTTAGTCATTAGCACTTATCAGGATGATAAGTCTATGGGCAACTGACTGCACTTAGACCAAAGGTGGCTGAATAATTACGCACACCCCACTTTGCAGTTATTTATTTGTAAAAAATGTTTGGAATCATGTATGATTTTCGTTCCATTTCTCAAGTGTACAGCACTTTGTATTGGTCTTTAACGTGGAATTCCAATGAAATTGATTAATGTTTGTGGCTGTAATGGGACAAAATGTGGAAAAGTTCAAGGGGGCCGAATACTTTTGCAAGCCACTGTATATAAAGATATAGAGATAACAGTAAAGGGTCCTTTTATTCCTATTGCACAAGATTTGAATAATAAGATTTATTTGGGATTTACATTTCTGAGATTTATTACTACATAATTATTTTAAATATTGCATAATTTCCTATTCTTCTTTCCTCAAACTCCAAAGCATTGTTAAACCGCGCATACGCGAACAGCTCCTTGCAGTTGCGCTGGTTCAATTCACATTAATGGGCTGGTGCTGCACTTTGTAGACGTTCCCTAATTCATCCGCATTGTCAAAAGCAGTGTTTTTTTTTACAGTCACTTCGAAACTATATCATTTAACAAAGAATTTCAAGGAGGAAATGGGTGTAGTAAATTGTCCGTGTTCTCACAAACAAGACTGTGTAGATTTTGTGCACTTTGGAGAATTTATTGTGGAGTTATTAAGGACGAAATTCTGAATGTGCGAATATAAAACTACCTCTCCTCTGTCATCTCATCGTATTAATTTCATAGTGGGCTATACAACCCCAACCACTGACAAGCTTCACATTGTTTCTAAAGCTGGTGAAGAGTGTTGCCAGCTGTTTGTCAATCAACCATGATTGTATACCCGGTTCGTTTCACCGCCACTACAGGTTACATGAAAATATTAGCGACAGTTTGGTGATTTAATTTATATATTTGTCTATTATCGCATGCTAGTACTGATAAGTTAACCCATGTCAAAATAAATGTTATTGGAAGAATTTTGTGCAATTTTGAAATTGCACAAAAAAAATTGTATTTGTAAAGTTTTTTTTAAGTTACGTAGTAGGAGAGGCGAGTTGCTTGGTCTGTCTGCTGTGCTTCGGTAAGCTTTTTTGGTGCCAGAAGAGACTCAGTCTAACACACACACATGTTGTCTATCAATAGCTCTTTATTAACAGCAAAAGATGGGGTTTATGTATGTTTGACCAAATGCCTGTGCCATAGACATACAGTATGTTACTACGAAGAACATGAACCATTGTAAATGTCCTGGTGAGATCCTGAAGAAACGAAGGAGAGGAAGTCCCAGAGAGGTGTTCGTCCAGAGAGAGATCACAACTAAATAGAGAATGGAAAGGTGAGCGTGGGAGCGTTCACACCTTAAAGAGCAGATGCAAGAGGAGACAGAAAGATAGCAGCAGAAAAAGATTTAACACGTTAATATTAGATCTATAAGGAAGAGAGCAAGAGAGTAGAAATAACTCCTTTATATATTGTAGCGTTTTTCACAGCTACCAATGAGCGTGGAGAGACGAGTGAGCTTCCTTGCTGCCCAATGCAAATGGCTGGGAGTACTTTATTTTCCATAGCACGAAAGTCACACAAACAATCAACAAGACACACTTCTGATTCACACACACACCCTGGCCGAAGCCACTACCCCAGACAAATTTCCCCAACACGGTGAACACATAACAGTCCCTCCCGCAAAGCATGATGGTTATTACTCAAACCCCACCCACGCCACACTGCCCCCACCCGAGCCGCGACCGTCCCCGGTCACCATGGCGAAATCAGTCTAGCAGGCGTGACGGTGGTCGGCGCTGGCGTTGTGAACGCCGGAGTCTTTTTGCGGGGGAAGGCGGGGCGCAGCCCTCTTCCTGAGGCGGACTGGCCTCCACAGAGCTCGATGTCTTGCTGACGTGGGGCTGGTAGGAAGCGAGCCGGTCCCGGTGGAGCACGACCACTCGCGACCGCCCCGTCAACCGCACCCGGTAGACTACGTCGGACAGCTGAGCAACGACCGTGCAGGGCCCCACCCAGTGCGACATAAGCTTAGGCGAGAGCCCCCTTTTCCTTCCGGGGGAATACACCCAAACCTGCTCCCCAGCAGCAAAGTCTCGCCCTCGGCTGTGAGTATCATACAAGCGGCGCTGCTTCACCCCGGCGTTCGCCAAGTGTCTACGCGCCAGCTCGTGGACACGAAACAGTTTGTCTTTTAAAGCACAAAAGTAATCCATCCCCGGCTTTGCGGGTAAATCCACTTGTGGAGGAGGCCCGAACACAAGGTCCACGGGCGTGCGCAACTCGCGACCGAACATTAACGCAGCTGGCGTGAGCTGTGAGGACTCCTGCACCGCTGTGCGATAAGCCCAAAGCACGAGAGGCAAATGTTCGTCCCAATCCTTTTGACGGTCGCTGGTAAGCACGGCGAGTTGGGTGGTGAGCGTGCGATTGAAGCGTTTCACGAGGCCGTCACTCTGCGGATGAAGGGGCGTGGTGCGGGTCTTTTCCACCCCGAGGCGCTCGCACACCGCCGCAAACACCTCCGCCTCGAAGTTACGCCCCTGATCGCTGTGCAACTGCTCCGGGGCGCCGAATCGGCAGAACACCTCATCCACCAGCACTCGAGCCGTGGTGGAAGCGCTCTGGTCAGGGACAGCAAACGCCTCCGGCCACTTGGTGAAATAATCCATGGCCACCAGCACATACCGGTTCCCGCGATCGGAGATAGGAAACGGCCCAAGAATGTCCACGCCCATACGCTCCATGGGTGCCCCCACCCGAAAGTCTTGCAGAGGTGCCCGCGAGCGCTGGGTAGGTCCCTTCTTTGCCGTGCAGATGTCGCATCTGTGCACGAAGAGTTCACTATCCGTGTGGCAGCCCGGCCAGTAGAAGCGAGCGCGCAACCGCCGCAGCGTTTTAGTGACTCCGAAGTGTCCCGCACCCGCATGCCCGTGTACCATTCCCAACACTCGTGACCGCAGATTCCGCGGCACCAGCAGCTGAAAAGATTCTCCAGCGCCGCACGGTTGTTCCCAGTGACGGTAGAGTAAACCTCCCCGCAACACTAGTCGGTTGAACTGCGAGTGGAGAGCTTTTTCCTCGGGCCCCAGGTGAGCAACCACGGCATAATCCGGTCTCCGGCCCGCGTTAACCCACCCCAGCACCCACTGCAGCGCCGGATCCTTCTCCTGCTCGGCAGTTAGCTGATCACAGTCCATCTGGAGCACAGGCGGAACGACTACAGGCGATGCTTTAGGCGACGCGGTAACTCGGCTGCACGCTGGCTCGGACGGCGGATTACCGACGGAGACTCCGAAGTACTGCGCAGGGAGAATGTTCCGATTCACGGGGGTCGGGGAGTGTTCGATGTCGCGACCACGCACGCGCTCTTCAACCCGCTCGCAGTGCCGACAATGCTCTTTGCTACACGGCCGGCGGGATAAAGCGTCCGCGTTACCATGCAGTTTTCCAGCTCGGTGCTGGACGGCAAAATCGTAGTCCTGCAACCGCTCTAACCAGCGCGCCAACTGCCCCTCGGGCTCTTTAAAACTAAGTAGCCACACCAGCGAAGCGTGATCGGTCCGCAGCGAGAAGGATTGCCCGTATAAATACGGCCTAAAATGTTTTAGGGCCGCGACGACCGCTAACAGCTCGCGCCGCGTGACGCAGTAATTTTTCTCAGGTCCAGACAATGCGCGGCTGAAGTAGGCGATAACACGCTCTTTACCCACGGACACCTGAGACAGGACAGCCCCCAGCCCTACATCGCTCGCGTCCGTGTCAAGAATAAACATACGAGACGCGTCAGGGTATCCGAGAACGGGCGACGTGACCAGAGCTTCCCGTAACCGAGTGAAAGCATGCGCATGCGCCCTGTCCCAGCGGAACGGCTGATCCTTTTTCGTGAGGCCGTGCAGCGGACTGGCGATCGTGGCAAAATCCTTCACGAACCGGCGATAGTAAGAGGCTAACCCGAGGAAGGTGCGCAGTTGTGACACATTTAGCGGTTCAGGCCAATTCTGCACTGCCGCAATTTTTGCTGGATCGGTGGCAATACCTCTAGCACTAATTACGTGTCCTAGAAAACCCGTCTCCCGCCGCAACAGCTGGCACTTTTTGGGGTTGAGCCGCAAATTCGCCCGCCGGATAGCCGAAAATACTTCACGCAAGTTAGCTAGCGCGAGCTCAAACTCCTTGCCCTGCACCAATAAATCGTCCAGGTAAACGACGCAACGGTTGCGAGGAATATCCGTCAACACTTTCTCCATCAACCGTTCGAACGTCGCTGGCGCGTTACAGAGGCCGAACGGCATGCGCCGGAATTGCCATAGCCCTTGGCCGATCGAGAACGCGGTTTTTGGTCGTGCTTCCGGGGCGAGCTCTACTTGCCAATACCCGCTACGCAAATCCAACGAGCTAAACCACGCCGAGCCCGCAACGCGCTCCAGCGCGTCATCTATCCGCCGTAACGGATAAGAATCTTTACGCGTTACCTCGTTTAACCGCCGGTAGTCCACACAAAACCGCCACGATTCGTCCTTTTTACGCACGAGCACAACGGGTGAAGACCACGGTCCGGACGCTGGCTCTATGACGCCCGAGTCGGCCATCTTGCGCAGCTTCTGCTCGGCGATAGCTCGTTTAGCTAATGGGAGGCGTCTCGGATGTAGCCGAACAGGCGCTGCGAATCTCGGAAGCTGGGTCGGGGCCTAGCCCTGTCCCCGGCTAGGTTCACCTACCGAGCGGCCCTGAGTCACGGGAGGTCGCTCGGCTCTTTCGCCGTGGCGTTCTGCCATGATGGGTTCGGCGCGCTCAGCCTCGCGCAGCGCCTCAGCCAAGGAAGCCGATGCCGCTAACCGGATGTGCTCGCGCAGCCGCCACGGCCGGATTCCCCGCAGGAACGCACGGCGCGCTAGCTCCTCCTGCTGGACGGACCCGAACTCCGGGTAGCCTCTGCGCGCGAGAGACCTCAGGTCCATGGCGAACGCCCCCAGTGGCTCGGAGGCGCTCCGCACGCGGGTTGCCAGCTCCTCGCACGCGGCCTCCTTACGGTCACCTGCGCTTAACCGGAAGCGGAGCGACTCCCGTAGCTTCGCCCAGTGCTTCCGCTCATCAGCCCGGAGGTCTTCCAACGCCCGCAGCGCGTCACCCTCCAACGAAAGGGCCACCCGGACGGCTGTTTCCGCCGAGGACCAGCCCGCGAAGTCGGCGGCTAGCTCTACCTGGGCGAGGAACGCGTGGGGATCGACGGCACCGTTGTAGGCCGGCAGGCGCAGCTGCAGGTCGCTTCGCTGGCGGACGGGGCACGGAGCTGTAGCTTGCTCCGGTGCTGCGTCACTGGAGGAATCCCCCCCAAGGTCCCGTGCCGGAACCTGGAACGTGCAGCTCCGCTCTGGTCGCCGCTCTAACCCGCTACTCTCCATCCCACTTCTGACACCAAATGTAGCGTTTTTCACAGCTACCAATGAGCGTGGAGAGACGAGTGAGCTTCCTTGCTGCCCAATGCAAATGGCTGGGAGTACTTTATTTTCCATAGCACGAAAGTCACACAAACAATCAACAAGACACACTTCTGATTCACACACACACCCTGGCCGAAGCCACTACCCCAGACACATTTCCCCAACACGGTGAACACATAACAGTCCCTCCCGCAAAGCATGATGGTTATTACTCAAACCCCACCCACGCCACAATATAAAATAATTCTAACAGTATTTAAAGAAAAAACAAGGAAAATGTAGCTGCAGAGCAACCTCCAAACTTTGAAGACAAGTTACTAAATCAGCCAGAAAAGTTTACATCAGAGCACTGGCCACCAACACCAAGCAAAGCAGCACAAACTAAATAAACAAAATATATAAATAAGCCAGCAGCACAAACAAAAAGCAAAGAACTGCTGGAAAAAAGGCAAGGCAGAAAAAAAAAGAAAGGCAAAAAAATAACCGTCACAAGGACAAAAAACGAAACTAAAGCACAACAGAGAAAAACAATAAATCTCTAAGCTGAAACAAACAGTTCTTGGAAGCAAAAAGCATGCTGAAGCAAAAAGCACACTGGAGCAAAAGGCACACTGGAGCAAATTGGAAAACAGTGGCAACAACAGCAGTGCTGAAGCTGCAAGCCAAGCTGTGAGAAATGCAAAGCCAAGGACAGGTGGAAAAGCACCCTCGCCAGCCAATCAATTTACCTAAAATTTAAGAATACATTAAATTTTAAAAAAGATACAGCACATACCTGTGTGGTGGGTGACAAGTAAATAAATTTCACCTACCGGGCGAATCCTTCAACAGATCAAATAGGGGAGATAAACAGGTCACATTATACACCTAATGATCTTAAACACTGCTATATGAAGAAACACTAACATACATGAAACACTAACATACATAAATGGTAGCATCCGTCTCCGGTGTTACACGAGCTCGAAGCGTGCAGCTCTCTAAAGAGGGTAAGTATATACGGACGCAAATGAGCTGCTCATCCGTTCCCTCGGATCCCATAAAGATACTAAAACTTGCCGGCTTCCCAAAGAAGATCGCGATTAGTTAGATAATGACATTCATGTGTACAAGTGACCAAAGTACAGCGCACCAAACAAACCTCTCGCACACGGCAACAAACTTCCGGAAGCGCAACCTGGGGGTGAATTAGCGCCACGCCTGTCTGTTTTCACAGCGCCCTTTTATACTCTCGTAAATTACAACCAATGATTAATATCAGGTGCAAAACCAGAACTCTAGAGGGAAGTGCAAAACTCCCTCTCACCACACAATGTTTAATTTGCATAGAAAGTGCCGTCTTTATTAACGCTGTAATGCAAAAGGAGTGAAAAATCTGAGCAACCAATGTCAGCTAATTCAGGACCTTCGCGGTAGACAGCGCCTTGTAACGCGGACGTAAAAGGCAGCAACTTAAGAAGATTTCTAAGGGACAGTTCGAGAAACACACTTAGAAAAGTAATCACTTTACGTAAGATATATCCTAAGTGTCTTCTTAGCGTGCAAAGAGTGTGCGTTATCGAGAAACCGGGCCCTGGAGACTTACAGTGGAGAATTTTACATGGTATTTTAGCAGTCAGTGCAGTCACATACCTTGTTTAAAAGGCTTTTAAAATAAATAAAATAATAATAATTATATATTTATTTAGTTGTTTCATTACGTTTTTGTAAAAGTACTCTCAATGAATGGCGAATAACTGTAAAAAATATTTACTAAATAACTTTAATAAGTCTAATAATTTTTTTTTTTGTAAATGAAAAAAAAAAATCTCTCTCTTCATAGCCAGCTATTGCAGTTGTTCATATAGGTACATTATACTACCATATGTGTAAAAATCCTTAGATGTTCATATTTTTTAAACCTGAATTTTTTTTTTTTATTTTAGGTTACTGGAATATGACTCTGGATCCCAACACGGCACATCATAACCTCCTTCTCTCAGAGAAGAACAGATTGGTGACAGCCACTGAAAGTAAACAGGAGTACTCTGATCATCCAGAAAGATTTAATTCCTGGAAACAGGTCTTGAGTAAGGAGAGTGTGTGTGGACGCTGTTACTGGGAGGTGGAGTGGAATGGTGGTGTTGTCGACATATCAGTCTCATATAAAGAAATCACCAGGAAAGGACAGGGTGATGAGTGTTGGTTTGGACGTAACAGTCAGTCCTGGAATCTGTTGTGTTCTTCTTCTTCTCTCTCTTTCTATCACAACAACATTAAGACCAATCTTAGAGCTCCATCATCCTCCAGAATAGGAGTGTATGTGGATTACAGTGCAGGAACTCTGTCTTTCTACAGCGTCTCTGACACGATGAAGCTCCTCCACAGAGTCCACACCACATTCACTCAGCCTCTGTATGCTGGGTTTGGGTTCTACTGGACATGTTCTTTTGCAAAATTATGTAGTACTATAGTTTAGCATTTTTCATCTTACACATATTGTAGGCAAATAATTTCTCTCTCTCACAAAATCCAGCTGCCTAAACAAATCTTAGTAATTTATTTTAATACTCTCTGGAAAATAACTACAGTGTCTTAGATACAATATAAGGTGTATTTAGATTAATCTAATGTAAAAGGTGAGGAGATGACATTGTAAAATTGTTTAATTTTCTGTAGGCAAAGATGAGGAGCAGGAGTAATAAATCACTACCTGAGTGGAGATACCAGTGGTTAAAATCCCTGATGTCATGATGTCAGGAAATTCATGTACAGTTAATGGTTTCTAATCTAGTAAATCCTGTTTCCTTTTTAAAAAAAAGTTTGTTTTTTTGCCGATTAAAAGTCTGAGGTAAATATTTGGTAAGAGTGCTGTATAAAAGCATGAGGTTAATGTGAGTGTCTAATTAAAAGCCTCACTGCCTGAGTGGATGTGAATGGTAATTTTTTTAATTTCATGGGTAATATTGTGCTTGTCGTTTATTTATTGCCTTAATGGTGTATCATTTGAGAAAATAGTTTTTTCAGTTAATTCTTACAAAAGTAACTTTTGTGACTGTGTTTGTATTGTTTTTGGGCTTGCCAATGTATTTTTATGGTATATGTAAAAGGCTAAAAGTCTGATGTGCCTGCTTTAAAATCTTGCATGAAAGCATAAGCGAGTGATAGTGTATAGAGGTGTGTGTATGTGTGTGTGTGTGTGTGTGTGACTTTTACAATAAAATTGATCTGCCTTAATAAATGCTTTTGAAAAAATAATCTATAGTAACTAATTATATACATATATAATATTAAATAAATAAATAAAAATGTAAATAAATAAAATAAAAAAGCATGGTTGTGGTTGTTCTGTTAATTAAGATTGTGTGTGAAAAAAGACAGTTTATCATTTATGACTGAGCATAAAGCCTCTTCACAACACCACACTGTCATAAACATTTTCAAGTTCCCAGTGCTGTTATAGACATTACATTTTACAAGGGTTTATTATTATATATGGCTAATTTTATTGATTTTGTTTGTTTAAATTGTCATTATGTTATTGTCTGTGCCTGGTGTTCTTTTGTTCTTCCTGTTAATGTAATTTGCCATTTTTGCTTGATCCAGTATACAATTAATTAGTTGACATATAAATCTATTTTTCTTGGCATATTTAAAACTAAAGATAAAAATCTGAAAGCTAAAATTCACAAGAAAAGATTTCATATAAAAACACAAACAGTGACTTCACCTAGGGTTTTATCCACTCCCCAAGCCTATTACCTGAGCACACCTGGCACAAAGTTGACAATCAACTTGTGGCTTTAAAAGGATGCCAGCTCTCCACACCCTGCTTATCTATCTTACTTGCAGGCCTCTTATCTCATCTACTTCTGACTTTTGCTAGTCCTCGGTTTCTGCATTTGACCGCGACATTTCTTTGGATTTCGTTTTGTGACTTGCTTTCTGTATTATCTCTTTCTTTGGATGGCCTACATGTATGACCTTCCCTGCTTGCCAACTTTGATCTTGGGCTGTGCTTCCGGATTTTACTGATTTGGCTGCGGGACAACTGTTATTGATTATTCTTTGTTTTACAGACCTCTTGCCCTCATTTTTGGATTTGGAAACCTCTATTGAATTTATCCAACTTTTGACTCCGTCTGCCTCTTCGACCCCAATTCATGCTATTGTGGAACTCCTGTCTGTGTATGTTTGTGCTTGTGGGCTCTACCGAGGTTGTGGACATCGGATACGAATGTTTCACCAGCATACTCAGGCTTTCACTCTCTGCTGGGTAAACAATACAAACATCACTTATACTCTGCCTTTGTTCAAAGACTCGTGCACTGCCAGAGATTCTTATTGATACGTCGTAAAATATGAAATTTGTACTCTTTGCATCATCAACCTCCACATGAGGGTTTTTCCCACTCACCCAGGAAGTCTCCTATTACACACCGACTCCCCATATCAGCACATTATCTGCTCAGTCTCTGCTTCATGGTGCTCCTCCAGCAGCCTGTGTATTGTTTTTTCATTGTTCTTTTTTCATAACAGTTACAAATTTCATAGAATTTAATCTGTACAAGCTGTTATGGTTGCAACCTACAGCTAATTTCTTGCTTTTATACTTTTGTAGCGAATAACAGGGCTCCCACAAAGAGAGCAATCAATGGATCACATTCCAGAAACCCTCTCCCAGAATGCATTGTCGCCATCCCAATAATCTTATCTGGTCCGCCATCAGAAAGGAGTGTCTGCAAAATGAAGCTGCAATCGTATCTGATTCACAATCATGAGGGAATGTCTGTAAAACTAAGCTGCAAGAAACTTCACAAGGCTTGTAGCACACAATTTTTGAACATCTTTAAAGTGTGCCAGTAGGGCAAAACACATATACATATACAGTGGAACCTCAGATTACGAGTAAAACGGTTTACAAGTGTTCCGCAAGACGAGCAAAGATTTTTAATACATTTTGACTTGAAAGACGAGCATTGTCTTGGTTTACGAGCACCGAGTATCGTGTATAATGCATGCGCTTCTTGTTTTGACACCGAGCGTCAAGTCATCACAACTGAGCCAACGGTTTTTCATTTTCTTGCGCTGCGGAATTGTAGGTAATCGTCTCCCCTGCTGGGTGAATACACACACACGCACTGTAATGTGTGTGCACACAGACACACACACACACACACACACACACACACACACACACACACACAGTAACGGAGAGACCATTTTTAAAACCGTTTAAAAATTAGCAAGGAACATCGCTAGTCACAATCGTGTGAGCGAATACTAATGGAATCGCTGCTGTAAAGTACAACAACAACAACAACAACAAAAAACAAATTAACCAGAACCTTACCTTCGCGACAGAGCAGAGTTTCTGTGTGTTTGTCTCCCCTGCTGTGTCTTGGTGCTTGCAGAGTTTTTGAGTGTGCATGTGTGTTTGTGTGCGTGTGTGTGTGTCTGTGTAAGGCAGAGAGTGTGTGTGTTTGCTTGGGAACCTAAGAGGAGAGGGGCTGTAAAGGCGAGTGTGTGTGTTTGTGTGTGTGTGTGCGCTTATTCACTTACACACACACACACACACACACTCGCACACACACACACACTTTCTCTCTCGGCTTTACAGCCCCCACTCCTCTCAGGTTCCCAAACAAACACACAGAAACTCTGCTCTGTCGCGATTGTTTTCGAAGGTAAGATGCTGGTTAATTTTTTGTATTTTTATTTATTTATTTACTTATTTTAAGTTTACAGCAGTGATTCCGTAAGTATGCGCTCACGCGAGTGTGACAACTGTATGCCCATGCTGCTCTGACTTACGCCACTGGCTAGTGTGGTGGACGTAAATCTGAAGAGTGCGTACTGAACAGAGTAAGTGAAACCTTTCCTGCTATGGAGCTGTAAAAGGTAGAAAACAAAAGGCTTCGAGAAAAACTGGTGCATGGTCAAGAATAAAAATACTTCGGGTGAGGATGCAGAATAGCTCTGACCAGTCTAGCCAGAGCTGGAGGCCTGCGGATCTCCAATTTGCTTGAAAGAAGTAACTATGAGAAAAAACATCTTAAGGGTCAGAAGCCAGACAGGCGCTGACTCTAGTGGTTTGAAAGGGGTGTCAACCAGACCCCATCAGTCAGAACATGACAAGCCGGAATAGCGGCTACATACATTTTGAGGGTACTAGGGCAATAAGCCCGAGGACAACTTTTCTTGCAGAAACTCTAGCACTGGAACAATTTGACAGTGGACTGGGTCTACATGTTTCGCCATGTTTCACCTTATGCCCTCACCTTGAGGGCATAAGTTCTTCTAGTGCGTGAAGGTTCCAGGGCTCCCAACATCATATGCCCTGGAATGTAAATCACCCTGAGGGAGAGGA
This sequence comes from Clarias gariepinus, assembly GCF_024256425.1. Taxonomy (NCBI): domain Eukaryota; kingdom Metazoa; phylum Chordata; class Actinopteri; order Siluriformes; family Clariidae; genus Clarias; species Clarias gariepinus. The sequence goes on along the minus strand of NC_071101.1, from coordinate 43,934,373 downwards.
ACTCGTCCAACCTGCCGCCCAAAGCAGAACCTGGTGCGCTAGCTTATTCAAGCGGCCAAGCACAGTCCGCCCTGGCAATTATGTACGAGACTACTGTAGTGTTTCCACCTGCACTAGGACATGGTAGCCTCTCAACTGCTGGAGGAAGTGTTTCAGGGTCAGAAATAAAGCCATCATTTCGAGGCAATTATTTTGCAACGCCAGAAGATGGCCTCCCCAGCTCCCTTGGGCTGGACGGCCATCTAGGACCGCACCCCAGCTCGTGAGCGAGGCGTCTGCCGTTAGCGTCTCGCAATAACAAAACACACCTAGAGTGGGACCCAAAGTTAGAAACCGGGGTCTGAACCACATAGAAAGGGTACGAAGCCACATGGCACGTAACCCGTATTTGCTTCTGGGGATTGGCCCTTAAGTAAATCCCCTGGCTTTAAGCTAGAATGTACAACACTCTGCGGGACAGGAACTCGTCCTGTGCCCTGAACAGAACCTGGTGTGCTAGCTTATTCGCACCCCAGCCAGTGAGGGAAGTATCTGTCATTAGCGTCTCACGATAACAAACGCACCTAGAGTGGGACCCAAATTCAGAAACTGTGGTCTGAATCACATTCACTGTAAAAAGTAATAAGTTGACTTTACTTAGAAAAGCCATGGAAACAGATTGCCTTAAAATTCTCAAGCAAATTAGGTCATACTTTTTAAGTTGATACTACTTACCTCAGAGTTACCAGTTACTTCAGTACCAGTAACTAAATTACTTCAGTACCAGTAACTAAATTTCAAAAGTTAAGCTAACTTGCAGTTTAAAGTTGAGCTTTATAAGCAGAACTGAAACAAAACAATTATTTTATCATGCCTGCTTGTTCATTTTACTAGAAGAATCTATGGAAACTGATTGCCTTAAATTACTCAAGCAAGGTGTACTCAAAGTTCTAAGTACACATCTAAGAATGTACTGGTGATCTAAGAATACAAAGATAGAGATTTGGCACAACACTGGAATGGTTATTTGCTCTATAAAACACGATTAATTTCAGACATTACTAAGGGCATGCCTGTCAACATGGGCTGCCAAAATAGACCAAAATAAATAAATAAAATAAATAACTTTTTTAAAACTAACTAACATTAAGTAAACTTGACTTTTTTTTTTAAAAACATCTTTTTAAATAGGAATATTTTTCCCTTTCAACAACTGGAAAACTATCAGTGTAGTACTGAACAATTTTCTTTAGAGTTCTCTTAAAGGGGTCATACGGTCCTACATGCACTTTTTCAAGTTGTTTGGACTAAAATGTGTGTTAGGAGAGTGTGTACACAACCATTTTACAATGATAAAGAGCCTCCCAGTGATTTTCTTTTCATTTATTAAATTAAGATGCCACTTCTGAAAGAGGAAGGTTAGGTTAGGTTTGAGTGACTTATGGCTAAGAGACAAAATTACTCTCTGAATGAAATCAAATGTGCTCTTCAGAGCTGCAGGATACGTTAAGTTTAGAGCATAAATCAGTTTAAAGAGCAGACACATTGCTTGTGGAAGATTTTCCACGTTATCCACAACCATGGTACCTTCCAAAATGATAGCTGTTGTTGTGGCATCAAGATGCAGGGAGTAGGGTAGTGTTGCGGTTGCAGGGTGCTCGGGAATCACCGTCAGAATTCCAATTGTAATGTCAGACAGGTCTTCATTGTCGACACAATTCTAAAAATAGCAATAGCAAGAATGAGGTCAAAGTAAGCCACAATACATCTTTAAGAGCATATAAACATTAAAATGTGCAACTAAATTAATAATACCATAATATGTGTAAATATACAGGCCTTTTCAATCAGGACACAGCAATGGATGCAGGAAAGAATACAGACATTCAAACAACTGAATAAAAAGACATAAATCAAACTGAAGGCCAGCTATATGAAATAAGACCTATTTTAAAACCAATAATTTGATATTCAAAAAATTATTAAAATACATAATTATGGACAAGAACCTATAAAAAAATCACCTATAAATGTCAAATATAAATATTTATTATTTCCTTCTTTCAATCTAATCCCCTTTCTGTATTTTATATTTATTTTACTGTACTTTCTTACCTTTTTTTTTACTTACTATCCCTTCTTTATTCTTCCTACCCATCTAAATTTTCTTGTTGGAAGACCCAGTTTCCCAGAAGGCACCTCGGTCAGGTGAGGAAGGAGGAAGCCCGTCTTAACCTACTGTGGTAACAACAGCCAGCACTACACCCGATTCATGACAGAATACTCAACCACTACAAGGGCATAGCAGAGGGGCCGACGGCAGAGCGTCGGAGAGCCCCAGTGGAGGCTCCACCCTCGACAGGGAGCCCCAGTGGAGGCTCCACCCTCATCGGGGAGCCCCAGTGGAGGCTCCACCCTCGTCAGGGAGCCCCAGTGAATAATCCGGGAATGGCTGGGAGGATGATCCAGGGCTGCATCGGCTACCCGGCTTGGAGGGCAACTCGGCGCTGCATACGATGCTCAACGTTTCAGAGCGATGCAGGGCTGCCTCCGCCGCCTGGCCTACAATAATCCGGCGCTGCCTCATGATTATTTTTTGTTTGTAGTTCTGTTGGAAGATCTAATTTCCCAGTAGGCACCTCGGTCAGGTGAGGAAGGAGAAAACTGGGTCAAGCATTAAGAATGTCTAGTGGGAATTTGTTTTGTGTAGTAAGGGATTTATGTTTAAAGGGGTCATCCAGAAACATTTTTCATTAAATGTTAATATGATCTTTAGGGTCCTGATGAAAAGTTTGTAATATATTTAATTAAAAATTCTCAATGGTTGTGTAAAAAAAAACACTACTTTTAACTGGTAAAAACTAGCTCTGTTCTCAGCAACCTATTTCAGTTCATGTTCCCTTAAATGCTTATGATCTCTGCTGAGCCCACCCCCCCAGTTCTGTGGGGCGTGTCTTCACAATACACGTGGGGTATAGCCACGGGAGTGTAGTCCAGTGCGGGCAATGCTTTGGACTGCATTACCCACAAAGCATTGCCTTCAACGCAGTGCAAACTGGAAAACGCTGGAATATAGAGCCTGAGCCTGTTTTCTTAAGTAGTTTTTGGTTTGATTTAAGTACGGAACCTACGCGGAAGTTTGTAATATCACCTAACAACGCAGAAATTAAAGAATGGACATGCATCGACTCGATTTGTCTTTCTCATCATTGCATGGGCATGAATTAACGGGCTGTTACGCTGCCGCGAGCAACAACAACAAGAGTGGAGAAGCTTACTGAGAGAGATACGGATGCGATGTGTTTACTGATGTGTTTGCATGACTTCTTAATCTTCGACAGACATCGTTATAAGCCATCTAACGTAACAAAGGTAAGCATAATATAGTTTTCCGACACAGTTTGCAACTAGACAATCACCTTAATGCATTGTTTATTATAAACGGGCGATTAGGGATTATATAGAAAAGAATGTACATAGAGAAGAAGCCATAACCATGTTCTATGAGAGTATAAGTTAACTTACACTCCGCATTCATTGTGATTATTAGAAAAGGTGATCTGCAAAGAGTCATAGTAAAAGAAATTACTTACTGAGCCTGGTGAAGATGAAGCAGGAACATTAAGCGTTAGTACAGATCCATTTTATTAGGAGCTGCTTCCAAGTAAAACCTGCTTTATATTGACCTGCGTTTATAAAGCAGTCTGGTGAAAAATGATTCGTGCAAACATGAACGCATTTAGGTAGATCGGCGGGGACGTTGGTTTTAAAAACTAAATTCAGCCACTGGGTCCTCAGCGGCTCAGATGTCGGTAGTGAATGACGACTGCTGTGTTCACTATTACACCCAACAACTGTACACAACACTCGCTTAGGCGGCATTTTGCTCCAGCGGCGAAAAACAATGGGCGACAGCTTCTTCTTATTCGGGGCGAGTCTTTGCTAAAACACCAGTGTCAATCAACTAGTGTAGGAGCGGCCTCTTGTGGTGTGGCGTCACAGTGACAGGCATTTGCGATTGGCCTGATTTCAGAAGGGGCATGTTATTGTAATAAATGAAAAGAAAACCACTGGGCGGCTCTTTATCATCGTAGAGTGGTTGTGTACGCACTCTCCTAACACACAGTTCAGTCCAAACTGCTTAAAAAAGTGCATGTAGGCCTGTATGACCCCTTTAAACTGGCTCTGAAGGCTTGTGCTCTATGTTATATGTAGATATGTGCATTTACTTTAACTTGTGTATGACGTGAGTACTGTTTATTGTGTCTTTTGTCCTTTTGTTTCTATGTTTTTCTCGTTGTCTCTAGTGTCTCTTCCTGTCATTAGTTTAGGCTTTAAGTTATGTTTGTTCTTAGCCTGGGTGTGCTTGAGAAGAGTGTGTGTGTCGCTCGTAGGAGCGTGAATGTGTGGTACACCGCTCGTAGGAGAGCAAGTATGCGTGTGTCGCTCGTAGGAGCGTAGGTATGTGTGTGTTGCTCGTAGGAGCGTAAATGTGTGGTACGCCGCTCGTAGGACCGCAAGTGTGTGTGGTTTCGCTTATAGGAGCGCGAGAGTGTGTACCAGGCTTAAACGTCCCTGTGTATGTTCTGTGTAGAAAGCCTGTATGTTATGTTAAAGGAATCTGAGTGTGTGTGTTATGTTAAAAGATCCTGTGTGTGTGTTGTGTAGTGAACCTGTATGTGTGTTACTGGATGGGTAGAGAACCTGTATGTGTAGAGAACCTGTGTGTAGGAACCAAGCATACATCCACGAAAGGCGCACCCAAAAGAAAAAAGCTAAGTTTGTGCAGCTGATGGAATTTGTAGAGCAAGAAGCAACTGTAATGTCCAACCCACTTTTCGGCAACCTGAACGTTTCAACTAGTGATAAACACTGCAACAAACCTCCTCCAGGGCTCAAAATGGAAGGAAAAAGAGGTAGCAGCTTTGCAACCGGCGTAAAACAGGTTGGTAAAAATCATAAAGACTTAAGTACATTAAAGAGTAGTGGTGCATCAGTCATTAGTGCCTTCACTAAACCTTGTGCATCCTGTGCAAAAGATCATACCCTAGATTAATGACACCAGTTTAACGATAAGACATACAGTATAATGTTAATGTATATTTAGTGTAGAGTGCAAGCAGAGACTCCAGCAGGACTAATTATGAATTAAATCTTATTAGGATTGAATTTAAGCAACGTAAACTTTAACACAGTGAGCCTTTAAATTTTTTGTGTAATTAGAAAAACTACGCATGTAGGGTTTTTTCTGTCATCTTATATTTTGTGTTTTTTTTTATTTTTAGTAGATTTATTAACTAAAATAAATGAATCTAAATGACCATACAATTAAAACGTTGTCAGATTAATGTGCAAAAACTATATGCAGTAGTAAAACTATATAAGCTACATAGCCTTTAGAAGACTCTTAATTTATTTAGGTGCACTAACAATAATGAAAACAATAATGATTTTGTTAAATAAAGAAAGTAAACAGGGTGCACTATTCTGTATTTTTTTCAGTGAACTTGAGCGCATCAGAAAATGAACCAAAAATCCGTGTATACTCACCTCACAGACGTGAAAAAATATATGCTTATAGAAACGAAATATCTGCTTTTAAACTTTTGGAAAATACATTTTAGGTTATGTAATTCATATGGAATGTGAATTATATGCACATCCACTGCTGCGAAGACGACGAAAATACAGGATTACCTTCATCACTACAGCCGAAACCAAAGAAATCACTAATTTATCAATGAATTATTAAAATGGTCAGAATCAGTCTCCTTGCTGTTTTTCCCCCAACGCATTTTTTAACTTTATGCGTGCGGCTGAGCGCTGTTTGGACTATGTAGGAAGTTAAAGAGGAGGATCACGATATGTCACGGCGTGCACCTGTAATGGGCCGCCCAAATCTACTATCGCTCCTCGCTCACTCCGTAGGCTCCCTAATTAGGCAGCAGGTATGCAAAGAGACGAAGCCGCCTATTTGGGCCGGCTGGCGATAATCAATGCTAGGATCTCGGGCTTGCTCCGCGTTATAAAAGCAAGGCGCGAAGTTGAGTCCGGGAAGTACATGTGGTGGAGCAGGAAAGCGTGGCATGCGAGTGGGGTGATGTGACGCGCCCCAGGGACTTTAAACAGAACACTGAAATTCCGCTCTTTGATTGTGTGTGATTGTCTTCACTCCGAGCAGGCGCGCTGCCTCCGCGTGCTCCGTTCTGCCACTCCGCCCATCGCCACCTTTTGCCAGCTGTGTGCCCACATGCCAGTTTAGCGGGTTCGCACTACTGTGTATCATTAAACGTTTAGTATTAGACACTAAGCGAAGATTTTTGCATTAGGACCATATCAGAAGACCACATTTGCTCATGATGCAATGAGACAAGGGAAATAATCACCAACGCCAAGTTGTAGTTAACAAAAATAAAGGGATTTTCTTATTTGCATTTGACCATATATACACAAACAAGTGTTACAACATAAATAATTCACAAAATACTATTTTTTGTTTTGATTTGAGAAATGATGAAATAAAATTATCTCTAATTTAATTGACTTTAAAATGTTTTCCTTAGGAAATGTGTATGTTTTTTTTTTATATATATGTATATGGCTGCATGTGTGTGTGTGCGCGCGCGTGAGAGAGCTTCTATTAGAGAGTTTCCTTGCTGTTTTCCCTGACGCATTAATAATCATTAGTCTAGTTCTGTCAGTGCGGTGTTTTTTTATCCCCACCCCTGTTAAAACGGTGTATACAGAGGCTCGCCCGCGTGAGGTTGTGCGCGCGTGGTCCACTACACAGCAAAAACATATTTCTATATTATGACTGAGATAAGGTGGCTCACATCGGCGTGCATTTCGCACAGCGTTTATTAAACACTTATAAATGTGTGTTTGTTATATTTCTGGGAAAAAGAAATCTCTTATAAATCTCTCATATCGGTGCCGCGGGTTCACGCGAACATTTTACTTTCACTAAAAGATTAATTCATAACCACATTTCGGACATTCATACACATGCATGCTATGTTGTTTGTAGACACTTTTAGTTTTCCCCTTCTAATCTCCCCTTTGATCAAAATGCTCCCAATATGAGCCGACACGAGCAGCTTCATTTTATAAAGAGAGGCGACATATACTAGATTAAACACTGCATTTTTTTAAAACGTGAAAGCGTGCGCAATTTGAGCAGCTTTAACTATTAATAATTAAATAATTATTACAGATGTGGCCATTAAGACTGCGCGTGTTTTTTCCCGCGAGATGCCGCAATTTAGCGTGCGGCGTGCCACGACTTGCCGTAAGCAACATTCGGGAATTTAAATAAATGTGTTGTGCTTCACTGAATATCCGCCAGATGGCGCATGGAAGGACTTTATCTAAAAGCCGGACCAAGTACTCTACAACGAAGAATTGTGTATAATTACTTAGCCTAAAACAATATTGTTTCCAATGCTAAAGCATATATAGTTTTTGTAATGTTTTAACAGGGACAAATCAGTAAAAGACATGGCAATGCTTTGGTTTAAATGGTGTTGAAATTAATTTAATTTCCTGATAGTAGGCTATCTGATAGTGTTAACTATGCGAATGTCCTGATTCGTGAATATGCCAACATATCTTATTTAAAACGTAAAAATGTGTCGACATCATCAAAAGACATAAATGAACAATATATATTAATATAGTAAGTAAGCATTATTTTATAAACATAAAGTTCTTCTGTTTTTTATAATAATCATCATATTTGCTGTTTGTGTGTGAATAATTATTTCATCCATTATTTAACCACGGCTTAAAATAATAGCTGGAATGTGATGTGATTGTGAATTCATGACTGAAATAAAGCAGTTTGTCTTTTGTAAAGTACTTTCACTTTACAAAAGGCAGCGTTTTTATCAAAAGGTCAGTTACTCACTTCTCACCTTTCATGTAGGTCTGCTCGGACTTATTAATTTGTTTTAAACGCCTCAAAAATGCGTGTGTATACAGCTCAAAACCTCCATCAGTTATTAAAGATAGCATCTATTTAGAAAAAATGCCCCAGTGATTTCGGAGCTTCAGGAAATCTCCCGGCGCTCTGCGCATAACACGGAGCCAACTCATGTCGGAAAGAATTTATAAACGTTTTCTAAATGTGGGCTATTGTTTTTTTACTTATAATATTTGTGAATTTAATTTAAATGAGGTTTGGGCTCAGGACTTCGATTCAGCATTGTGATTCTCATCTTTAATTTACTACATAGTTTTAATTAGCGGTCCGCCGCATGCATAAAGTTTTCCAGAGCGCACCAGCAGAAGTAGACTAATGATTATGAACGCGTCGGGAAAACAGCAAGCAGACTGACTCTGACCATTTAAAAAAACGTTTGCGTTCATTTTCTGACGCGCTCAAGTTCACCAAAAACAATACAGAACAGCGCACCTTATTTGCTTTCAAACATTTACAAAATCACAACGTTTTTTTGTTATTGTGAGTGCACTTAAATAAAAGTTGAGTCTTATAAAGGCATGTAGTCTTATATAGTTTTATTATGTAGTTTTTGCACATTAATCTGAGTCCTCATCTGTTACATTTTTGAGGACGATAGTTTTTTCAGCCTGTCATGGCGTGCGTTCAAATCGCTCCTCGCTCACTAGTTAGGCAGCCTCCCCTTCAGATATGCAAAGCAGCGGGGCCGCGGAATTACGCACGGATGGTAATAGTTAAAATATTAACAAGGGGAATGTTTGATGTCATGTGGGCATTATAAGATTTGTACTGAAAACTTCTAACTAAAAAATGGCAGCTGGCACGCCTAAAAATAGCACAGGGTAATTTTTTTTATAGTCTAAATAAAAATCCTCCTCTTCAGTGCCTCCTATTCCTATTAATCCTGGGTTGTTGTTTTTTTTTAGTGTGTGTGTGCTTTACAATGCCAGACAACATTCACATGCAAATTATTCACTCTCCCCAAGTGTGAATCAGCTGTTCTTACCTATACATTCAGAGGAACTTTAATGGACCTCTCCACACTTTAAAAACCTCTTTAATCTGAGGCTCTTCTGAAGACTTTCAGTGATTAAGGCCTCTTTTTAAATTTGTGTAAATTTTATCTTCTGGATTCTAGATTCTAAAGGTGACATTGTTACCGTTTTTAATCCTTGGAATGGAAGAAATTGATAATTTGATTAAAATTGCATTGTTTTTAATCAAAAAGGCCAATTTGTCTTTTTTCTCATAAAGTGTTTAGGTAAAATTCCACCTATACAAGTGTGACAAATATGCAAAGGAAAAAATTAGGAAGGGGCAAACACTTTTTAATGGCACTGCACATGTAGTCAGATTGTTCCACTGGGATTCGCGGTAAAATAAACACGCACTCTTTGTCTGCGGCGCATTTGCACATCCGTATGCGTAGAAAAGACATGCATGGTATTATGGTTTCCGTAATTTTTTTTTTAATATACATATATTTGCGTATTGACTAGCCTGGCCCACATTGGCCAGCGGCCCACCGGGAAACTCCCGGTGCTCCAGATGGCCAGTCCATCACTGCTCCTCTTTACTTTCCTACTGTATGTAGAATCAGCGCTTAACCGCACGCATAAAGTTTTGTAAATTCGTTTAACTTCTATTTCATAAGGGTTTACCAGCGGTGGTACAGTGCAACGGGGGTCATTATTTACTATTAAAGAGAATTATGATGACCTGTCACGGCGTGCGCCTGTGATGGGTGTGCGCCCAAATCTACTATCGCTCCTCGCTCACTTCGTAGGCTCTCCGTCCCTTTGCCGCCTATTCGTTTCGGCTGGCGATAATTAACGTTAATATGATCTCGGGCTTGCTCCACATCCGCAAAGCGCGGTGTTTAGTCCAAGCCGCCTATTCGTTTCGGCTGGCGATAATTAACGTTAATATGATCTCGGGCTTGCTCCACATCCGCAAAGCGCGGAGTTTAGTCTGAGGTCCGGGAAGTATGTGATGTGGTGGAGAATAGTATTTGCCCCTTCCTGATTTATTTTTTCTTTGCATATTTGTCACCCTTGTAGTGGAAGTCCAGGGCCACTTTTTGGTCCCAGTCTGCCCCTGGCAATAACAAATGGAAAAAGTGCAGTCAAAGCCCGGGGACACTGCGTTTCGCGGGGGCCAGTCCCCCATTTTTTTTAGAAAAAAAATTCTCAATTGCAAACATGCATTTAGTACTGAAACATAATTTGATAATGTATTGGCTATATTGTGGCATTTTAGCGCATAACACCGGCATTTTGAGCACTGGCTGGGAATCAAACCCGGGCTTTCCGCATGGTAGGTGAATCACCTATCACTAAGCCACCAGCGTCTATGTTTAAAGCGCATAAAAACCTATAAAACAATACTGTCATAGGCTAACATATTATACATCTTTGTAGTCCTTTTGCACACACGCGCGGGTGCGTTACAATAATAATAATAATAAATTCGGAGAACTACTACTACTAATAATAATAATCATTCTGAATGAAAATGAAGAATACATACATATCAGTTTAAGCTTGACACGTTTATGAGCTTTGTCGCTTGCTGTCAATGGGCGCCTAAGAGACATAACATTTTTCGGCTTCAGTAGACACACAATACTTTTTAGAATGAAACACGATTGCCCCTACAGGGAATGAGGGGCATTTTCACAGCGCGGCAAGTCGTGGGATCCCTTTTCCAAAAACGTGCGTTTTTAAAGGCCAGATCTGTAAATGGTGGACATAAACAGCAAAAAGAACAATATTATTTTACTTATGATTATTATCATGTTATTAAATGATTATTTAAAATTGAAGCCCTTCGTGTAGATTCATACCACGAGTCATTTTATCATACAAAGATTATTACGTTGTGCTCAGACCACTGAGCGTCTGTGGATTCTAAAATTGACATTTTTACTCTTTTTTAATCACACTCTAAAAAATGATTCTGTGGCCTTGTAAATTTCACAGTTATAAAAAAGTTATGTTACCTTAATAAAATCTCTAAAAGTCACATACATGATTGTTTGAGTTAGACAAATCAAAATAAATGCCTAAAAAACAATTATTCATTTTGTCTTAAATTTACACTATAATTTAAGTTTACTTCACTAGTAAAAATCAGTATTTGACTAACTGAATTATATTTTTAACATGCACTTAATATTTTTTTATACATTTCAATCAAAATATCTGTTAATGGAGTAACTGTACTGATTAGTTTCAAGAACTACAATTATAAATTATTCCAACTCAATATTCTTTATTTTTAACAACAAAAACTTAAATAATTGAGTAAACTGCCCTGTGCAAGTGCTCATGGGAAATCTGGTGTAACATCAGAGACAAGAAGGCTGTGAGGATGTGAGAATGGACATGAAGCATCTGGGACATTCTGGAACATTCCTTACAAATCCTGGTGAGTAAACAGCTAACACAAGTTACTGTAATAAGGACTTTGTCTGCCTGCACACACAACTTTATAGGGTGTGAGTTACTGTTCTGAATCCTGTCACAGCCGAGCTCCAGAGCTAACGATAGCTAGCAACAGGCCAGTCCTGGGGTTCAGTGTGATTTAGCTTGTTTGTTCCAACCACCAAACTGCTCAGCTAAAGCGGCGTTAATACAGACACTTAAACTCTGGTGTAAAAGGAGAGATTTAACACCGAGCAGCAGCGCGTGCATGTCCGGGTTTTTTCCGGGTTTCTCGGTGTAAACGGCGGCAGTTGTGCCGCAATTTTTTAATTTCTCCCGCCAAATGCGGTGATTTTGTGCAGCCTACCGCCACTGTGGCGAGGATATAAAACTAACATGTTCAAATACAGTAATTAACGCATGTGTAACATTACACACCTCACACACTGAACCGCGAGTCTGCTCGGTCATTCCGACACTTAAAGGAAGAAACTCAGAACAAAGCAGGTTTAAACAGCAGAAATGAGGTGCAGTGTCCGGACTCTGGCAGTGTTTTATCCGTTACTGTATATGAGTATTTTTAACATGAGTAAACACTGAGCAAGCAGCAGCAGCAGATGTTATAAAATAAATGTGCTAAGTACTGTACTAATAACTAAAGCTATGAAATATAAAGATTTAGTGAAAATACAACATTTCTCTCAGAATTAGAATTGGGAGAAAGTAATATGAAGTTAAAATATTGAAGTGAAACATTATGTAAGTAAAAGAACCTAAAACTGATTGATTTTGTGTGTTTGTGTGAAACATGTTATATATTTTCTATATCTCTTTCACAGCACCAACACCACTAATGAAGAGAAGTTGAATAGAGATAAAACAGGAGGTAAATGTCAACTTTTTTAAATGTTACAGAAGTATTAAATGTGTAACCATTGAATCAAAGATAGAAATAAACTATTAGTCCAAAAAGTATGTATTTGAACAGAAGTACTATTTTACCAGTCTGGTAGACTTTATATTAACAGTCACACTTGTACTTACTTGTATACTATTGTTCCTTTTTCAGGTGCCAGTTTATGGGATGGCGGTGTAAACTGTGTGCATTTGTCGTATCATCAAAAGGAATTTCGATCATTATGGAGTGGTACTGTTGGTCATGGATATTTAGTGTCCTGTGTTCATTTAGACTGTCATTGCTCCTTTAAGACCTGAGAAGGTCTGCACACACATTTGTATGGATCCCACAGTTTGCAGGAAACTGAAGTGTAAATGTGTGCAATCTTTCAGATGTAAAATGTGACTCATTAGATTCTAATACAAAAGTCTACTTTCCATGTGTTAACTGTATAATACTTGTGGCATAAGTATTGTTTCTGAAACTGTTTACTAATAACATAAATTCAGCTCTTTGTTTATGATTTTGTTACATGTCATTTGCATGTAAACCAGGTTAAGTTTAGACTTCATGTCTTGTTAATTTTGGCAAATAAATGTTTCATTAAAATTAAAATGTGTGTATTGTTTCTTTCATTTAGTTAAAATATCTAGTAAATGTAGCACATTTGTTTGTTAAATAATAGTATAATTTTCAGTATCTTCTACCTTCCATTTCAATTATATCTACTCAATTATTTTACCCATTTTCACTTTGCATTAACTTTAGATTTTTATTACATTTACTCAATTTTGTACATCATTGTACTAAATATAGTTATTCAGGTCTACTTAATTTGTTTTACTGACTTGTACTCAATGCATGAAGTATATTTTACATGATTTTTATATTTTTTTATATTTACTCAATATTTTTAAGTGTAAAAATGTTTCACCAAAAAAATTGAGTACAGCACAGTTTTATTTTTTAGAGTGCACTGGAATGGAAAAGATAGAAAGTTTCCTTATCATAAAACGCCTTGTATTGTTTTTAATCGCTCGATACACAACCCATCATTTTTAATGTTTTTTTACAAAGGGAAAATACAAATGGAATATATTTATTTGGTTTATTCATTTATTTAAAAAAAAAATCTAAAATTAAAACATTATAGAGTAATTAAAAACAGTGTAGAGTGATTAATAACATGCATGTTATGATAAGAAAAATCTCATTCCAGGGATTAAAAACGGTATTGATGTCAAATTTAGAATGTAGAATCCAGAAGATTTTAAATTTACACAAATTTAAAAAGAGGCCTGAAGCAAGATCCAAGATCCTCCACTTTGCTGAAACCATGCACAGTGGGGAGAGGTGCATTTTAGTTTCTCCGAGTGTAAAGGTGGGAAAAGCTGATTTACACCTGGGGAGGGTGTATTATTTGCATTTGAATGTGTCTGACATTGCAAAGCGCACACTGCAAGAACAACGACCTAAAGTAAATAGAAACAAGAGGCTCTGATTATACTGGATAAATAATATTTAGTAAAACAAAATTCCAGTCACGATATACAACCATATTATACCGAAGATAGAAGTGTATATTTAAGTTATTTTAATTTTCTATTCTGTAGGTCTATTTTCCCAGTTTTTTTTAATATATTTAAATTTTGATGTCTTTAAATTTATTTTTTCATGATAACAATAAACCGATACAAACAGAAGCTATATAACAGTTCATTCTTTGTACAAATAAAATCGTTAGCTAGTGAACTTAATTAGCTAGTCTAAATAATATATTTTTTACAAGCCCTTAAGCTGTGGTTAGTGCTTGTTTGGCCAGTCAGTTTCCTTGCTCTTATTTTCCCCGACACATTCATAATCATTAGTCTAGTTCTGCCGGTGGAGTGTTTATCCCCACCCCTGTTAAAACGGCATATTTAGAGGCTCGCCCGCAAAAGGTTGTGTGCCCGCGGTCTACTACATAGCAAAAACATATTTGTATATTATGACTGAGATAGGAAGGTGGCTCTCATCGGTGTGCGTTTCCCACAGCGCCACAAAGACAGCGCTTGTATAAATGTATAAATGTGTGTTTGTTGTATTTCTGGGAAAGAGAAATCTCTAATAAATCTCTCATATCGGCGCGCACGTTCATCTGGCTTTAGATCCAAACTCGGCAAAGGGAAAGAGCGCACGCACGCGCCGCTGGTTCACGCGAACATTTTACATTCACTTAAAGATTTATTCATAACCACTTTTCGGCCATTTACACACATGCATTGTGCTATGTTGTTTGTACACACTTTTACTTTTCCCCTTCTAATTTCCCCTTTGATCAAAATGCTCCTGATATAAGCCGACACGAGCAGCTTCGTTTCATAAAGAGAGGCAACATATACTTGATTAAACACTGCCTTTTTTTTAAGTGAAAGTGTGCGCGATGTGAGCAGCTTTAATTTTTGATAAATAAATAATTATTAAATGGTGGACATAAACAGCAAAAAGAATATTATTATTTTACTTTTGATTATTATTATCATGTTATTGAATGATTATTTGAAACTGAAGTGCTCCGTGTAGATTCATGCCACGAGTCATTTTATCATACAAAGATTATTACGTTGTGTTCGGACCACTAAGCGTCTGTGGATTCCAAAATTTACATTTTTACTGTTTAAAATTAAAATGTTTTTACAAGCCCTTGAGCTGTTGTTTGTGCTGTTTCCTTTAATAATAACAATAACAATAGACAGATAGAACCAGTCTAAACAAAATTAATTGCAGCCGTTTACAAAATGTCCCCTTGCACCACCTGGCGGTCATTTTACAAATTACTTTGAATTGCAACTAACTTATTTCGGCTGTTGCCGTTTGCCGCGACAGAGTGCGTGGCAGTCATAGACATTCCCCTTGAGTAACCACTGTATTACCTAAATAACTTAGTATAACTCTTTTAAAACAATACATCCTTAATTTACACTTACTGAACATATAACCACGGCATGTTTTAAATTCACCTAACTCCCAAAAAAGTAAATAATATTAACTCTATAAAGCATATAAAATAAACCATAAGCTTACTCACCCAGAAATGAGTGATATTAGCATAAATCCTTGTGCACCACAGAAAGGCTGATTTACACAGATTTCACCAGATGCAACTGCCCAGCTCCTTGATTACTTTATGGAAATAATACAGCTTAATATTTTCTACTTCATGACAACAATTTTAAACTTAAGTGTTTTATTTAATCCATTTCTTACTCTTTTCTTTTTATCCTTTTTCGCACTGGAATCACAAATTTATATGAAATTCACGCTGTCTGCCATTACTTCTCTCACCAAGTGAAGCAGACCGCGTTGTGCAATGACGCAATCGGCAGTGGGCAGAGCTACACGCGGCAATTCAAAACTACACATATTTTGTATATATGTTTAAACTGTGATGTTTTCTAATATCTAATGATGTCTAATGTGATATCTAATTTCTCAATTCAAAATGAGTGTGTGTACACATACATACACACACAAATAAATCTTAATAAGCCTCTCCAGGCTGGATAGTAACTTGGGTTACACCAGTATGACACAGCCCCGGATCTGCACGTGCACTTTATCCTTTCCCCTTTCTTTCTGTCCTTCCTTCTTTAACCCTTTCCTTCCCTATTTCACCTAAATAAATTATCCCTTTTCTCGTAAGACCTCGCCTCGTGTCCGTGCCTCATGATGCTGCCCGTGCAAATAGGCTCAAACCCATTACAGATACCAAATCAAAATCCCGAGCCCAAACCTCATTTAAATTAAATTAACAAATATTGTAAGTAAACAACAATAGCCCACATTTAAAAAAACGTTTGGAAAGTCTTTCCGAGGCTGCATTAGGCCTGTGTTATATGCCGAGCGCTGGGAGATTTCCTGAAGCTCAAATCTCTGAAAACTACACCTGTGACACAATAACAGTAATATTTCAAACATTCTGCAGGCTGCTATTTGTAGAAACCAGAGAATAATGAATAAACCAGTTGTTTGGTCAAAATAACCCAACCAGGTGTTCATTTGTAACTCACTACATCTCATTTGACCCAACATGAGCAACACAACAATGTATTTAAAGTACTCAAAATAACCCAGAATTTTGACCCGGCATAAACCACCCAACGATGTGTTTACAGAAACAACACAACATTTTTAGTGCGTCTTTTTTAAGTTATTGTAATGTTTTATTCTGAAAGTCTATTTTACAAGTTATTTCTATATTTAAAGTTTGATGTATTTTTGAATGTATTTTTTAAAATAACAATAAACAGATACAAACAGAGATAGGCTATATAACAGTTCATTCTTTGTACAAATAAAATTATCAGCTAGTGAACTTGATCGTCTGTCCAAACAACATTTAACCAATGTTTGTTTTTTTGACTCATTATTATAAAATAAATATTAATATCTCTGGTTCAGATTTTTTTATTTTTTCAGATGTTCTCAGATGTGAAAATTACCAAGTTCCCAGATGTGGTAATTACCATCACTGTAGTATTTCTTCGATACAACATATTGTTAAGACTTTTTTATGACTTAATTATATTTAAAACTGCATAGAGTGAAAAATGTCACTTTGCGCCACCTGGCGGTCATTTTATGAATGACTTCTGAAAATGCAACTGATTTACTTTGGCTGCTGTTGTTTTCCCACGGTGGTGAGCGTGACGGTAATAACCATTCTGGTTGTCTACGTACTGTATATTTAATTTAAATTCTAAATCTTTACTGTAATTTTAATACTGTGATTGTAAATTTGTTTAATGTTTAACTTGTATTTCATAAGGTTTTGCCAGCGGTGGTACAGTGCAGTGGGGGTCATTATTTACTATTTAAGAAAACTATGATGATATGTGATGGCGTGCGCCTGTGATGGGAGTGTGCCCAAATCTACTATGGCTACTCGCTCACTCCGTAGGCTCCATTGATATTCGTGCCGCTGCTATAATTAACGTTAATATGATCTTAGGCTTGCTCCGCATTATAAAAGCAAGGCGCAGAGTTTAGTCTGAGATCCGTGAAGTACGTGATGTGGTGGAGAATAGGAGAGCGGCATGCAAGTGGGGCAATGTGACGCGCCCCAGGGACTTTAAACAAGGACACTGGAATTCCGCCCATTGATCCCCACGCTGAGGACAGCGCGAGAAAGAGCTGTGCGAGCTCGTGTGGTACCTTCATTTCCGCACCGAGCCTGCCTTCCGCTGCCGAAGAGGAAAAGGCCGCGAGGGTTTGCGTTAAGTTATTGCGTTTGCGTCAGCGAGGACTCCCGCCGGACATCGACAGCGGGAGAAGCGCCGTCACGAAGGAGCGTGCTGGAGCGCTGCCTCTGCATGCTCCGTTCTGCCACTCCACCCACCGCCACTTATTGTCCATCCTCACTCCTTTAACCCTTTCCTTCCCTATTTTACCTAAATAAATTACCCTTTTCTTCATAAGACCTCGCATCGTGTCCGTGCCTAATGGTGCCGCCCGTGCAACATGGGTCAAACCGGCTACAGATCATAACAGTCTACTGCATTTTATTCTTATAATAACACAAAAACAGAAGCGGGGCTGAATGACCGACATCTGCTGATGCAGTAGAACATCCTGACAAGGTTTTAATTTTAGGATCATTTATTTCAGTTAATGAATCTAAAAACCACAATATATAAGATGACACAAAACCCTACACGTCTTTTTTAATTAAATGTGATATAATCTAAAGGCTCACTGTGTTAACATTTATTTCGCTTAAATTTGATCCTAATGAGATTTAATTTAATTTGAATTCTACATTTGTACTCTAATTTTAGTACTGTGATTATGAATTTGTTTAATTAAAATGTTTTACTTGTTTTTATCCGCTACTACGTGCAGCTCTAAAGGAGCTGAATGAATGAACTGATGCCTGAGGCGTCAGTCTGTAGTTATATATGCTTCTACTTTGACTAATAAACATGGCTCCGATTCTCATGTAGCTGCAAATTTTAGGTAACCCTAATCACACTAATTAAATTAATAAATTAATTAATAAATCTGAGCCTTCTCTTTTGTGAAGTTGACGGTTCAGAACTATTTGACCAGTTTATAATAATGTGCTGGATGATTCTTAAACTAACTGCAATAATTTTATAATATTCTTTGCTTGATGCAGGACAACAAATTGACCATTGTGAAATTTTGTAAATTTGTGCTGAGGCAGTGTGTGTTTTGTTCTCCTCTTAATACAGCTTCATGCTACTGAAAGTGAGTTATAGTCACTTAGATTAGAATCTGCTATAAATACATATTTTAAATAGAGAGCTCTAACTCAGTGTGGTGTGAGTTTAAAAATGCTGGTGTGTGTGTGTGTGTTTCCCTTTTCTCCATATCACTCAAGCTCAGTCTAATCTAATGTTTTAACCAAGAGATAGAATTGTAAAGTTTCTCTTTGTGGATATCTTAAAACTAGTGAATTGTTTTTGTGCTTTATTCTAGTGAACATTTAAGATGAACACAAACTTCCCTAGAAGTCAAAGTTTAGATGTTGTTAATCCACCACAGGCTGGATGTTGTAACAGCAATGCAATATGTTGATGTTTGTTTATTCTCCAGGTTGCCTGAGGAATCAGCAGATAGTGAGTGTGACTGGATACGTGGGACAGTCTGTCCTTCTGCCCTGCTCCTGCTCTCAACTACAAGCCAAACCACACACTCTGAGATGGATCTTTATCAAAGGATCTGATCAGAAAGAAATCTTTCCAAAGGACCAGACAAATCGCTACACACACAGAGTTCAGCTCATTAATGATCATCATCCAGGAAATCTCTCTCTACTCATATCACACCTGACTGTAGAGGATGGAGGATATTACAGGTGTAAGATCAACAACAACGACATTAAAGACGTCTCAGTGAAAGTTAAAGGTAAAATGATCTCCACTCAGAGTGAAGAGAAATAATATTCGCGTAATCCGAATGAAACGAAGACATATGTACGTGCATGTTATTCACAAGTTCTGACGCGTGTCCTTTTGTTACACAGTGTCACTGACGACCCCAGATGTTTCGTTGATTTCTTTGTCTCTTGTTTATTTTTAACATCAAAGTACAACAGTTGTTACAGTTTTTTGCATAAATCCACTGTAGTCACGACAAGTCGCTTGCTGTGTTCTGTAGCTTCGATAGATTACAGTTACGACAACTTATTTTACTGTATTCCTTTTAGCTTACTGTCTCACGGTCAAAAGCTTGTGTGCGCCACACCTTTCTGTATCCTTCAGTGTCTTAACAACAACTAACAACTGACGTGTGTGATAGACATGCAGCTACATAACTGTGAGATGATGTCACAGAACAACTCATGAAATTATGTCACAATACAAATTATGAGTATGATACTTAGTGCCTAATGCTTAACTAATAGACTGAAATGAAATAAACACAAGAACCAATCACAAGAATGAAATATGGCCTTTACAACACATTTATAGCCGCGTGAGGCAGCAATCACACTAAATATATTGTTTAATTTTACTCCCAAAAAAAGAGAAAAATGCTTCTGTTTCATGTTTTGCCCATTTTCCATGCGTGTGTTTAAGATTATGGATTATCTGAGTGTGTGTTCTGATCCACACTACATTTCCTGAATTTATTTACAGATCTGGCCTTTAAAAACGCACGTTTTCGGAAAAGGGATCCCACGACTTGCCGTGGTTGCGCGCGGCAAGCTGTGAAAATGCCCTTCAATACCTGTAGGGGGCAGTCGTGTTTCAGTCTAAAGTATTGTGTGTCTACTGCGCCGAAAAGTTTTATGTCTCTTATACTAAAATATATTTAGTGTGATTGACAGCAAGCGACAGAGGTCATAAACGTGTCAAGCTCAAACTGTTATGTATTTATTCATCATTTTCATTCAGAATTATTATTATTAGTAGTAGTAGTTCTCCAAATTTATTATTATTATTATTGTAACGCACCCGCGCGTGTGCAAAAGGACTACAAAGATGTATGACGTTAGCCTATAACAGTATTTAAGCGCTTTAAACGCAGACAGGTACTGGTGGCTCAGTGGTAGGTGATTCGCCCGCCATGCGGGAGACCCGGGTTGGATTCCCAGCCAGTGCTCAATATGCTGGTGCTATTCGCTAAAATGCCATAGATATAGCCATTACATTATCAACTTATGCTTCAGTACTAAATGCATGTTTGCAATTGAGAATTTTTTTTTGCTTAAGCTATGAAACACATTAGCACTCACCTCACAGTTGCTATAATTTAATAATTATCATAAGCAAAAAGTGTAAAACAAAGGATTCACATTTATTACATTTTCACCCAGAGCGGGATTCGAACCAGGGTCTGGACGATTTTATAGGATATACGGATATTATACCGATATTATTTAAGCAACGCCACACCACGTGGAAAGCAACAAAAATGCTTCAATTTCATTGGCTGTCACTAAGTGTCAGCTATTCATGACTGGCCCCCGCGGAACACAGAATCCCCGGGCTTCGACTGCGCTTTCTCTATTCGTTATTACAGGGGCGGACTGGGACCAAAAAGTGGCCCTGGACTTCCTGGCCCACAGCAGCCCATACCATAATACATTGGCTCATTAATGTAGAGATACATTTTTAACACCAGTTACTAGTATAAAAATATAACACAATACAGAAATCAATGCTATTTAAACATGTTATTTGAAGTATCACTGAACATATATTGGAAAGAACATCAAGACAAACAACATATAAATCTATAAAGACAATATTTTAAAAGGAATGGCAATAAAACAACAGGCAAGCTGAAATAAAATCAGTAGCAGCAGTAGCTCACGCTAGTAAACTAGTTACTTATTTTAATTATTATGGTAGTCAATATTAATACGAAATAATCCTGAGAAACATTATTTCAATTAATATTTACCACCATCATAATAACTAGCACGAGTTAATGCTGCTACTAATTTTATTCAGTATGATTGCCATTCTTTTTACTTGGCTCTGGTACAGTAGATCAGGGGAGACGTGTTGGTCATCATCAGCAGGCACTGGTTCATCATCACTGATGAGTGGTATGTCTTACAATGCATCAAGATGATATCCCCGAAATGCAAATGCATGATAACTCACAAAAAAAGGCCAATCGGTCTTTTCCTAAATGTTTAGCTGATGTTTAGGTGAAATTCCACCCATACAATGGTGACAAATATACAAAGAAAAAATAAATCAGGAAGGGGCAAATACTTTTTTTATGTCACTGCACATGTAGTCAGATTGTTCCACTGGGATTAAACTGTGCCAGGTGGAGTTAAAGGTGGAGTGGTGCGCTGCTGGATCCAGCCTCACTGTCCCTGACCTGTTATAGGCAGAATCTGTTCATTTGAAGCATTTCACAGCATTTACCTCGAAAGGTTTTTCTTATTTTCGCGTAACCTTTTCTTCTTCCTCCTTTTCATTCATGAAAATTATTATTAATTTGCTCAGAAAATTCGCTGCATCGAGAAAGGATCAATATCTAAAAATTGCCCACGTGTGGACAAAGAATACAAAAGTGTATAATCTTTAATAAAGTTAATCTTATTACAATGTTGTTTCCAATGCTGAAGCAAACATGATTTAGTTTTAGTCTATTCATTGAATACAACGCGACAGCGCGCTCCGAGGTGAAGCGCATCCACAGTTACTGTAATCCCCCATCTCACCTTTACGACAGGTGTGAAGTCATCAAACCGGTTTCGCTGCTGGGGAAATTCACAGAATTGGGGGTTTTAAAACAAATTAACAAGACCGAGCAGACGTCAGACAGGGGGTTTGGTTGGTTAGAAGTGGCGCTGCCGGGGGGGGCTGGGGGTTGGGGGGCGGCAGGGAGTCTCGCCCGCGGAGCAATTCAGTGTAGAACCGCCACTGCCTATTTTCCACCACATCACGTACTTCCCTGATCTCCATCTCCGCGCTTTGCTTTTATAATGTGGAGCAAGCCCGAGATCATATTAACGTACCATTCATCATTCAAAGTTATTCATATCAGTGTATAGTAAGTGTGATTTGAAAAGTGCTATAACTCCACCTGCCACAGTTTCAGCCCAGTGGAACAATCTGACTACATGTGAAGTGCCATGAAAAAGTTTTTGCCCCTTCCTATTTTTTTTTCTTTGCATATTTGTCACACGTGTATAGGTGGAATTTTACCTAAACACTTTAGGTGAGAACGTATAGGTTAATATGTATAGGTGAGAACAGCTGATTCACACTTGGGGATAGTGAATAATTTGCATTTGAATGTTGTCTGGCATTGTAAGCACACGCAGTGACACTAAAAGAACAATAGGATTAATAGGAATAGGAGGCACTAAAGAGGAGGATTTTAATTTAGACTATAAAAAAATTAACCTGCGTCTATTTTTAGGCGTGCCAGCTGCCACTTTTTAGTCTTATAATGCCCACATGACATGCTGGTACAGAGCTGGACATAGCTCATCCATGCCAATGATCCCGGGTTTTCACCCTGCGCTATAAAATACGAGTACAACGGCCATCCGCGGACAGCAGCTCCTGCCTCCGTCCGCTTGCGCTTGCTCTTCTTTGAAGTCTCTGGGGCGCGTTCCAATTGCCCCGCTTGCATGCCGCACTTCCGCGTTGTGTGCGCGCGTCTCACTCACACCACGTAGTAAAATCCACTGTAAACCAGCAAACCCCGAGTATTTTATATATTATAGTATTTTTATATTCATTAGCAAGGAGAGCTCTTCTTCATCATTCGTGCCTAATTCCGCAGCCCCGCTTCTTCGCATATCTGAAGGAGAGGCCGCCTAACTAGTGAGCGAGGAGCGATATTGATTTGGGCGCACGCCGTGACAGGCTGAAAAAAAACTATTGTCCTCAAAAATGTAACAGATGAGGACTCTGATTAATGTGCAAAAACTATATAATAAAACTATATAAGACTACATGCCTTTATAAGACTCAACTTTTATTTAAGCGCACTCACAAGAACGAAAAAACGTGATTTTATAAATGTTTGAAAGCAAATAAGGTGCGCTGTTCTGTATTGTTTTTGGTGAACTTGAGCGCGTCAGAAAATGAACGCAAACGTTTTTTAAAATGGTCAGAGTCAGTCTGCTTGCTGTTTTCCCGACGCGTTCATAATCATTAGTCTACTTCTGCCGGTGCACTCTGGAAAACTTCATGCATGCAGCTAAGCTAAAACTATGGAGTGAATTAAAGAGGAGAATCACAATGCCGAATTAAAGTCCTGAGCCCAAACCTCATTTAAATTAAATTAAAAAATACTATAAGTAAAAAAAAAAACAATAGCCCACGTTTAGAAACCGTTTATAAATTCTTTTCGACATGAGTTGGCCTGGTGTTATGCGCAGAGCGCCGGGAGATTTCCTGCACTCAAAAAAATAACTTGTTGAATGAACATAATTAAATTATGGAAAGAATTTCCACCTGATTTAATGGCTTTCTTTCAACATTAAGCAATTTTGTTGGCCCAACTTAATGTTTTTAGGTTCAGTCAAATTAATTTTATTAGGTTCATTTAACTTATTTACTACAGCTGCGTCCAACATAATTTAATACCTTTAACATAAATGAATAGCGTTGGTACAACACATTTTTCAGTTGTAAATTAAGTTGATCCAACTCAAGTCAATTTAAATTTCAAGACCTGGTCTACAGAATTCTGTGAAGGAAGGAAACATAAGACAAACGGGATAAAACGGAGATTTTTATTTTACACCAGCAGCAACTTACAAATGAAGTCTCAATTTGAAAAGGTGTACAAAACATAAAACATTTTTTTTTTTACCACCAACAGAAACGTTTTGTACTTTATAACTGTTCGTTATGACTTTTAAATATGACCGTTAGAGACGGTTGGTCAGGAAACTCCTGAAGTCAGATGCAGACAGGACACTTTCACTCACAAACTCCTGTGAAAAAATACAGAGATAGATTCAATTAAAATTCATGATACTTAATTTATCAAATGAACAATATTTATACTTTCTTCCTCTCGCTTCACAACTCATGAGAATAGACCGAAACCAGAACCGAACCGCAGATTAAGCACATATAACCGTCGGTATTTTACGTGTGATTAAAAATACAAGAAATAGCTTAAACCAAAATAACGTGACTAAACATCGCTAAACAGCAGGTGACATTTATGTTCAGTATTTCGTTTCTATTTAGAAAAGATGGGAATTAATTCCTTCTTACCTTTTCCACACGCCCGCCAAACGTTTGTCTTCTCAACACGCTGTGTTCTCTTCTCGCGATATTTCCGGTTTTGCTATTTCCGGTTTTCATAGTGACAAGATCTCTTTGGTTTATCTCAACATGATTAAATCTTATAAATGTTAAGTTGTTGAATTTCATGTAAATACAACATAATTTATTTATGTTCATCTTGGAAACATGAAATTATTATGTACAAATCACATATTACATTTTAGTACATGTAACAGGTAGCCAGGTTAATTTTTTTGAGTGTGAAGCTCCGAAATCACTGGGGCATTTTTTCTAAATAGATGCTATTGTTAATAACTGATGGAGATTTTGAGCTGTATATACACGCAGTTTTGAGGGGTTTAAAACGAATTAGTCCGAGCAGACCTACATGAAAGGTGAGAAGTGAGTAACTGCGCGCGCTGTCGCGGTGTATATAATGTACAACACACGTTTATCAACCTTTTTATAAAAACGCTGCCTTTTGTAAAGTGAAAGTACTTTACAAAAGACAAACTGCTTTATTTCAGTCATGAATTCACAATCACATCACATTCCAGCTATTATTTCCAGCCGTGGTTAAATAATGTATGAAATAATTATTAAGTGCTGGACACAAACAGCAAATATGATGATTATTATAAAAAGCCCGAAAAAGTTTGTGGTCGTAAGATAATATTTACTTAATAATATAATATATATAATTCATTCATGTCTTCTGATGATGTCGACACATTTTTTACGTTTTAAATAAGATATGTTGGCATATTCACGAATCAGGACATTCGCATAGTTAAGACTATCAGATAGCCTACTATCAGGAAATTAAATTAATTTCAACACCATGTAAACTGAGACATTGCCATGTCTTTCACTGTTTTGTCCCTGTTAAAACATTACAAAAAATATATAAGAAACTTATTAAGAATTTTAAAGCACGAATTTGGGCATCTCATTTCATCATTATGAAAATAATATAAAGCACATATACACACATTCATCATGAAAGATCTGTTGTAAAGCAAAATAAAATTCATGTTTGCTTCAGCATTGGGAACAATATTGTTTTAGACTAAGTAATTATACACAGTTCTTCGTTGTACAGTACTTGGTCCGGCGTTTAAATAAAGTCCTTCCATGCGCCATCTGGCGGATATTCAGTGAAGCACAACACATTTATTTAAATTCCCGAATGTTGCTTACGGCAAGTCGCGGCGCGCCGCGCGCTAAATTGAGGCATCCCGCGGGAAAACACGCGCAGTCTTAATGACCACATCTGTATAACAGATTAAATGTTTTTCTCTGTGCAGAGGCCACAAGAAGACCTTCAACACCCAGACCAAAGACCAAACCCACTTCCACAGCAGGTACTACACAGCACTGTAACACACAGTCAGGATAGTTAGTGCAGGTTAAGGCATCAGCTTGGAGCCAAACACAACACTCACACACTACATTTATCTGTTTCTTCTAGTTCTTGTAGACGTCACACCTACAAAACCAACCCTGGTGGTCGAGAACAAAATGAACACACACCCTGAAACATCTGGAAAAGGTAACGATTAATTCACTGCATTAAAGTCATTAACACTTTTGGTGATTTATATTTGATGTGAACGTTTCCAGAACAGGAAAACAAAAATTCAGAAATGACAAAACTACACTTTTAAAACTGTTTACAATCATCCAGATTTTAGGAAAGTAAAACCAGCTATATAAAATCAATAAGTATAAACAGCATGAAATATATTTCATAAAATTTGTTTCAAATGAGTGCTAAAGTTAGAATTAAACGTTTTAATTGAGTTTATATCTTCTGGAACGTCACATCACCCGGGAACCAAACTAGCGTGCTTCGGATGATAGGGCGAGTGCTTGACCACTGTGCCACTCAGAGTCTCAATTCTCTTCCACATTTGATTCCTGTCTCTGTGAGCATGGAGTTTGCGTGTTCTCCCTGTGCTTAGTGGGATTCTTCCGGGTTCTCCGGTTTCCTCCAACAGTCCAAAGACATGTAGATTTAGCTAATTGATGTTCCTGAAATTGCCCGTAGTGTGTGTGAATAAGTGTATGTGTGTGTCGATGGTTTGGCACCCTGTCCATGGTGTACCCCACCTCAGTGAGGGCAGCGGTCAGAGGTGAGAGCGTGTAAAATACCCGAACTGAGAGCGCAGTATGACAGAGCAACCAGCGTCGTTCACGTTCATTTACAGCTCAGCAACATACACCACCAATATCAGCTGAAGTTACAAAACAACGGTCTTTAGCCTCGTATACACAGAAGTAATTAATCAGTGTAACAGAACAATAAATGTCATGCACAAGAAAGTGCTCAACCAACTATTTATTATAAATACTTCATCCCCCAAACCCCCTCACAACACTATTTACAATATTCACAATATAAACTGTTCCTATTTGGTCAAAAGAGAAATGTGAGGAAAAAGAGAAAAAAAAAGTGTGTGTGTGTGTGTGTGTGTACAGTATATGAGCATCAGCCAGCGTGTGCATAGTCTCGGTCTCCCCGGCGTTTTTCCAAATCCTGGAGCACAAAGAACTCCAAGCTGCCCTATGAAACCCGATTAATTAGGAAACAATTCACAAATATACTCCAGGTAACAGGTAACGTCCATAAGCCTACACAGCGGGAAAAACACGATTGATCACAAAACACGGAAGGGTCGCGCCACTCCTCTCTCCCCTCCGCATTTTTGGTTTACTTTCTCATTTCGTCTCTTTTTTCCACGGCTTCCATCCGACAAACTTTTCGCAAGAACTCGGGCCCAAGACCATTTAATAAGGTATCAAACTTTAGAGAAGTTTTGCAGGTATTACAGCAATTTTAACCTCAGTCTCTTATGTGGCTATGCTACAGTGCTAATGAAGATTCACTAAAGATTGATTCAAGATTGTTGTTTGTATTTCATACAGACACAAGGAAATGTACAAGGCCAACATAGTTACAAAAAACTGACAATAAATATTAATGAAATGCTTTGGAAATTTTAAATACCTTATTTTTTATACACAATGACTGCATATATAGAGATATGTTGTCCACATGCTTGGTTGGTTTCCTCCAGGTACTCCGGTTTTCTCCCCCATGCAGTGTAGGCGTATTGACGTTTCAATTAGTGTGTGTGTGTGTGTGTGTGTGTGTGTGTGTGTGTGTGTGTGTGTGTGTGTGCGCGCGCTCTGTGATGGATCAGCACCCTATCCGGTTGTACCCTGCCTTGTCCCCTAAGTCTGCTGGAGAGGCTCCAGACTTAAACCTGTAAAGGATAAGCGATTTAGAGAATAAATTCATAAACCTTTTTTAGAAAGAAAAAAATTACACTCGAAATCTATATTCAAACCACAACTGATCCAGATGTTTTGTATTAAAAACCTTATATATAAAACCATTCAGCATGAAATATTTTATTACATTTATTTCAAATATAGCGTTAATTCATTCTACATAAACATGTCTGTGGTTTACCTGAAAATGCTCATACGTCAGTGCATATGTAATATTCTCTTATAGCATCTATAAAAATGTTATGTCTAATATGTTGATAGTATTAATAACATCTCTCCAGAGTCTCTCCCCTTCGTCCCCTTCGCTGTGGTGACTGTGATCTTTCTGCACATCATCGTAGCTGTGGTCTATTGCAGCACCAGAAAGAAAGGTACACATTTAGTTTAAATTGTTGTATAATTTATTTTAGTTATTGAGTTCATATATTGAGGATATTTACATGAACAGGACAGGACTGCATAGTTAATAACAAAATCCAGTGACCCGTCTGCATCTCAGGAGCATCTCAAGCACTTGCTTTACTATTTCATAGAAATTCAACATCCATGACTCCAGTTTATCTGCTGAACTGACTGAATGTTTCTTGTCTATTTTACTCTCCATATAGACTCTCCATATAGTCCTGATAGAGTTCATTACAGCAGAGCTGATGGAGATGGAAAAGTGAATCTGCAGTAGAGAACATCATCAGCAGAAGAGACACATGTTTAACAGCAGCGACCCTCAACACACCTGATTAACAGATCAGATAGTTCCATGAGTTTATATCACATAAGTGTATTACATCATCCACCTGTGGCTTTAAAAACTAAGGCTGATAACTGAAATAGATCCAAAATATAAAATTTAGTTATGCATAAAAGACTCTTGTATTTCACATGAAATCAGGAAATTACTGTAGTGTCATTTGTGTTCATATTTTTTATTTTAAAGCATCGCATATATTCTCTCACATCATTTTGTACATGTACTAGTCCTGTATTGTAAATGCTTTCAGAACTGATGTATTTTGATCAAAACTGGGTAATTTTCTATTTTTTATGTTTAAATATTTATAAAAACATTAATATTTCTATTCTTTCGTATCAAATTCAACATAATAAATAAATCCATGTCACATTAGTGATTGTAAACAATTTTCCCATCATTGATCATCTTCATCTGTTGAGTCCCTCTTCCTCTTCCAAAGCCAGATGTCCAGTCCATCTCCCAAAACCTTCCTCCACCTCCCTCAGCCACAATCCTGTCCTTATGTCACCTGATAGAGCTGGATGATTAGTTCATTATTTCTGATTTGCTCTATTTCTACAGTATGAAGCTCTTTTTCCTCAGCATATATTCCTCCTGCATTCTCAGTTTAAACATTTCTCCTTTAATATATTGAAGCTCAATACTCCAGTCCTAACAACTTCAGGCTCTCTGGTTTGGCGCTGATCTCATGTTACTGCCTGTGTAAAGTTTCCCCTGATCTCCCATCTCTGTGTGGGCTTTATCTGGGTTCTTCAGGTTCTTCTTACAGTCTAAAACATGCAGGTGGATGGACTGGTGGCTCTAAATCATCTTTAGGTGTAAATGAGTGTGTGAGCATGGTGCCTTGTTATTGTCTGGCCTCCCAGTCAGGCTGTATTCCTGCCTTATTCCCTGTCTTTTTACTATGGACTATGTATCCATCACAACTCTGACCAGAATAAAGTTCTTAATGCAAGTGAAGTAACGAGCAGAGGTTACACTCTACACTAGATCAGCGTGACCTCTGCTGGCATGGAGGACAAATGTCCTTAATCATCACTACATGGATTTAATGTAGTGCTCCTGCAGCTTGAGGAAACTAATCTCATGAATTAAACATTTGCACCTTGTAAAATATGTAATTTAATAAAAAAAAAAATAATAATAAATTCACTCTTTATTTTTTAAATAATTATTTAATTATTTATTTAATTATTATTTATTTCCTGTTCTAATATTAAATGTCACAAATCTCATCGGTCACATTTCCCAACATAACATGCACTAAGTACTTCACTTAAAGAGTGCCACAGTTAATCAGCAAGCTAGGTGCAAGGCACCATGGATAAATTATTGCTGGATACATTACAACTGTGTAGTCAGTGCTCATTTGTGTTTAGAAAAAATAGCAATGTCCAAACACGTGCAGAACAATGTGCCAAGACCTAGCGGTGTGGAAGATGAAAGCCATGTGAAAATGTAGGGCGGGTGTTTTTGAGTGAGAGAAACAAAGAAAACAGATTAGAGCATTTAGTCCAATGTGATGTTCTGGTTGAGGGCTCATACAGCCTGTTGGAATCAGCTTCTCCTCAGTCTTCTTCCAGGCGGTAATATTGGCCTTTAGCGAGCAGACTTGATGATGATTGAGTACAAATAAGGGAGTTTGGTGCTAACGATGCACTCAGCTGATCACACCACATTTGTCTGACCTACATGGCGATGTTTCCAAACAAGGTTGTGATGTCTACCCTCTGTCTGCTCGCTGGTGCAGGTGTTAAAGTTCCTAAGCACCTTGTAGGGCAGTCTAAAATCTCTTATGCATCTGAGGTGGTAGAGACGCTGAGGGTCTTTTTCACCATGCTGTTGATGTAAGAGGACCATGACAGGTCTTGTGTGATGTAAACAGCAAGGTATCAGAAGCTGTCCGGAATCTCTATTTGGCCCTCATTGATTATGGGCATGTGGTAGTTCCATTTCTGTTTTCTACTTAAGTCAGCTATTAACCTCTTTGTCTTGCTGATATTCAGGAGGAGGTTGTTCCCCTGGCACCAGATCTCCAGATTTCTAATATGCTTCAGGCCATCTCATTGTTGTCAGAGATCAGGCACAGAATGACAGTGTTGTCAGCAATCTTGATGATGGTCCTGGAGTTGGTAGTGGCCACGCAGTCATATGTGTACAATGAGTACAGGAGGGGGCTCCAGTGCTGAGGGAGGCTGATACGTCTTTCTTCTCTGTACTGCCTGTGGCCTGCCAGTTAAAGAATTGGAGATCCACTGACACAGAGATGGGCGAGTGCCAGGTGCTCCAGCTTGGTGGTGGGTGTGGGGGGGAATTATAGTATTAAATGCCTCTTAAAAAAGAGCGTCTTAAACTTGTCTTGCAGTGGTTCAGGGGTAAATTGCGGCTTTATCCTGCACCAGGCGAGCACTGATACCTCTCTATTTCTGCACAAATAGCATCTGTTGATGATGTCATTCCTCTTCCAGGCTCTGTAGGGGCTTTGAATAGTGCTCCTAACTTTGCACTTACTGTGTTAACTATGGTGGAATTTAAAATAAGTAATAGTTGAAAAGTTTATTGGCAATAGATTTTATACTTTAATAGTCTTTAGAGCATAAACTTGGTTAAGTTGTAGAACAGACATCAGAGTCTTTCTACCTTCTGTCTGGTTAGTGATGTTCTGCTAATTTTGTACTTCCCGTGGCTGCACTTCCACGGAAAGTGCAGGCGTGAATGATGTAAAGTGCTAAACTTGCAGTGTGTGATCTGTAGAGTGTGTTCATTATGATGAGACTCGGTGCAGCAGTTGGTCAGTGTGTGTTTAGCTGTATTTTTTTTTTTGATTAATGTGTGTTTGGATCTTCAGTAAGAATGCAGGTGTGTTTTCTTCTCCTCCTCATAAAGCTTCATGTCACTGAAGGTGAGTCTTTCTGTCTCTCTTTCTCTTTCTTTTTCAAACAGTATGTAAGGAAACACTTTGAGGAATAATTTCCTATATACAATATGGAAATATTGGGGAAAAGTAATGTGCACACTAAACTGAGTTGTCTTTACTGTTTATCATCAAACTTAATATAAATGTAAACACAGAGAAGTTATCATTACAATTTTTTATTAAATCTGTTTAACGCTCATTAAATAAGAACTTTGTACCAGAGCTTTATTAATCCCCGTCTATGTCCGGGTTCATGTAGAACGCTGAGTCTCCTTCATCATGATTGGTGTTCTGGTTGTTTCTGCCTCGTCCCCCTACAGTTTCCTCTTGCTCTCTCATTGGTTGTTACTCATGGAGGTTCTTACAGCGTCGTACATGTGCTTATACTACAAGATTTAGAGCTAATTATTTTAAAGATGCTTGAAACACTGGGTTGTGTACACTCTTCACAGAATGTGGGGATGATGTCACTAAACTGCTTACCCATGTGGTGTCTTTACACCGTCACTTCCTCCAGCAGCAGTTGGCCTCTTTGGTGGTGTGTCACTAAAATAGAAGTGTGTTTAGGTGTTCAGAGTGAAATACATGCAGAGTTTCAGTGCTGCAGAGGAACACAAGATAAAAACAGACTAGACATGTAGCTTTCCTATCTCTGAATTTGACATCTTATATTTCTTTAATCTAAAAATTCCTCATAAATGTTACATCCAGCTTCTGTAAATTCTGTTGAATCCTTGCAAAAAAAAATAATAATAATAATAATAATTCGTTTTTAGTTAAAAGAACATGTGAGCAATGTGTAGTTGTGTTCTGTGGATTAACACTTGACCATGAGTGTGACAAATGATGAGAGATATTTACATTCCAAATGACACTCAATAATCTCTTTCACTCGTGTAAATTAAATAAAATACTAGAATTTTTTTTCTGTTATCACCTGTGTCACAAGCCTTTAAATATTTTTGCTTGTCTCAGTTAAAACGTCCTTTGGGGAAACCCCAGAGTTATAACTGTGTGCTGTGCTATCACCACCACAGTGCAAAATTGTTTGACAGTGTTTTTCCATAGTGCAGTGTGTTGTACTATTGGAATTGTTAAAAATAGTGTTTTTTTGTCCTCTGGTTATTCCTTCTATCATCATTGCATTCTTTAAGTCTACAGTCTGTGGCACTTAACGCAGGTCATACATTGGACGAATTATGCTGTGAACACAGATGGGATTTAACATTTTTTTCCCCTGATTTAGGCCTAGGGGATGATATCTCTCTCAATTTTCCATTTATTTCACAAAACTTTTCTTAAAAAATGCACCTACGTCTCCCAAGCATTATGATCTCAGCAGAAATCACATCATTTTTGAGTTCTATCAGACACAAATGTTATCTGTTTTGGAACAGTTCTTGCAAAGACAACACTGTCAAGTGCATTTGCAAAACCCATCAAGCTCCATGATGAAACTGTCTCTCATGAAGACCATCCCAGGAAAGCAAGACCAAACTTACCTCTGCTGCAAAGAGGAAGTTCATTTAGAGTTACCAGCCTCAGAAATCATCAATTTATAGCACCTTAGATCAGAGCTGTTATGAAGACTTAAAAGAGCAAAGGTAGCAGATACATCTCAACATCAACTGTTCAAAAGAAGATCTGCTCAAAGGAGAAATTGCATATTTTTCATGCCTTCAGCATTGATGTACAATAAAAAAAATCATGTCTACATTTAAATAATCTGTGTGCAGGTTTGTAATAGAATTATGTCTGTAATTCAGTATGTTTACTGTTCATTTAAAGCTTTTTTCCCCCCTTATAACTTAATTGAAGATTATTTAAGTGTAGATATGATCACTAATTATAAAAGATTTTGATGCATCATGTCGCATACGTCCGTTATGGATATAAAAAGCCAATGGCAGTTCTTTCAGCCTTCAATAGTTCATTAAAATGCAACTGTGGTTTGATATAACTGTATTCCCCTACAGGGCTCCATCCTAAAGATAGTGGATTATTAATATGTCTGGCTGTCTGGATATATTATAGACACCTCAAAACTGTTACCCGCTCATATTCCTCTGGGACATAAAGGTAAACCATATAAACACGTTGTTTGAGGTCTCGGGAGAATAGAGTAAATTGACCGATAGAGCTATCTGCTGTTTTGGAAGAGGAAGTTGCTCCATTGCATTTGTGAGAAAATAGGTTACATTTACATTTACATTTAGGCATTTGGCAGACGCTCTTATCCAGAGCGACTTACAAAAAGTGCTTTAATGTTTACAACATTGGATACATACTTACACTGGGTTAACTAGGTTAGTAACTAAGTACCATTAGTCCAACACAACTGAGAAGAGTTTTTTTTTTTGTTTTTTTTTTTTTTTTTTTTCTTTTTTGGGGGGGAGGGGGGTTAGTCCAAGTACTGTAGAAACAGATGCGTCTTGAGTCGTCGTTTAAAGATAGTCAAAGTCTCTGATGTACGGACATCTAGAGGAAGTTCATTCCACCATCTAGGTGCCAGAACAGAAAAGAGCCTGGATGAATGCCGCCCTCGATCCCTGAGAGATGGTGGGATGAGGCGAGCAGTGCTGGAGGATCGGAGGGAACGTGGTGCAGTGCGTGGTGTAATTAGCGCAGAGAGGTAAGTGGGTGCTGGGCCATTTTTGGCTTTGTAGGCAAGCATCAGTGTTTTGAATTTGATGCGGGCAGCTACAGGAAGCCAGTGCAGGGAGCGGAGGAGTGGGGTGGTGTGGGAGAACTTGGGAAGGTTAAAAACGAGTCGTGCTGCTGCATTCTGGATCAGTTGCAGAGGACGAATCGTGGACAAAGGCAGGCCTGCCAGGAGTGAGTTGCAGTAGTCCAGTCTTGAAATAACAAGGGACTGAACAAGCACCTGAGTAGCCTGTGAAGAAAGAAATGGGCGAATTCTTCTGATATTGTAAAGAAGAAATCGACAAGAGCGAGTAAGGTTAGCGATGTGTGGGGAAAATGACAGATGATTGTCCACGGTTACCCCAAGATTGCGGGCGGTGGTTGAGGGAGTGATTTGGTTGTTGTCCATGGATATCACAAGGTCTTGACCTGGAGATGAGTCACAAGGGATAAACAACAGTTCGGTTTTACTGAGATTGAGCTTCAGCTGATGAGCAGCCATCCAAAATGAGATGTCTGCCAGACATGCTGAGATCCGGGTGGAAACCTGAGTGTCAGAGGGAGGAAAGGAGAGGACAAGTTGGGTGTCGTCTGCATAACAGTGGTATGAGAATCCATGCGATGATATGACCTTACCAAGAGACCGGGTATAGAGGGAGAACAGAAGAGGACCAAGTACTGAGCCCTGCGGGACACCAGTAGAGAGTCTACGTGGGGCAGATGTAGATCCCCTCCATGTTACCTCATATGACCTATCTTTAAGGTAAGAAGCAAACCATTGCCACGCTGTTCCACAAATTCCAAGGCTTGTAAGAATAGATAATAGAATCTTGTGGTTCACGGTGTCAAATGCAGCTGACAGGTCCAGGAGGATGAGGACAGATGAAAGTTTAGCAGATCTAGCAGCATGGAGCTTCTCAGTGACTGACAGAAGGGCAGTCTCTGTGGAATGTGCCACTTTGAATCCAGATTGGTTTGGGTCATTAAGGTTGTTCTGTGAGAGATAAAGAGACATTTGATTATAAACCGTTCTTTCAAGAATTTTGGAAATAAAAGAGAGCAGTGATACTGGGCGATAGTTGTTAACTTCTGATGGGTCCAGGCAGGGTTTCTTGAGGATGGGAATAACCCTCGCCTTCTTAAAAGCGGCAGGAACATGACCAGATGATATGGATTGGTTGATGATGGCTGTGGTGAAGGGAAGGAGGTCTCGTGAGATGGCCTGGAGCGTTGTGGAAGGGATTGGGTCTAATGAACAGGTGGTGGGGTTAGATGACGAGATGATCTGTTGAATCTCGTCAGATGACAAGTTGGAAAATTCTGCTAAAGGAGGGAAGGAAAGGTCCTGAGGTTCTGCCGTAGGAGTTCGGTTGAGAGCGAAGGACTGGCGGATTGCTACAATCTTCCCATCGTAGAATGTGGCAAAATCGTCAGCAGTCAGAGAGGAAGGGGCAGGAGGAGTCGGTGGGTTGAGTAGTGAGGAGAAGATGTTGTGGAGTTTGCCAGGATCATGTGCAGACGCTTCCAACTTTTGTCTGAAGAAGGTAGTTTTGGCAGAAGTCACATCACATGAGAATTTGGAAAGAAGAGTCTGGTAAGAGATGAGATCTGCATCAAGCTGTGATTTCTTCCATCTTCTCTCTGCAGTTCTTAATTCTCTCCTGTTGTTGCGCAGTACATCAGATAGCCAAGGAGCAGGACAAGATGTCTTCCTTGGTTTAGATGACAGCTTCTGTCATTGGAGAGGTTACCTTAACTGCATGAAATTCAAATGATGAAAAACTGAGATGAGACAGGGTGATGGGCGAGAAGGACCATCTCTTGGACAACAGGAGACCCGTACCACCACCTCTGCCAGTTTCTCGTGGAGTGTGAGAGAATACATAGGCAGAGGATAGGGCAGCCGGTGTAGCTGAGTTCTGAGGAGATATCCAGGTCTCAGTCAGTGCCAGAAAGTCGAAAGAGTAATGAGTAGCTAGGGCTGAGATAAAGTCTGCTTTCTTTACAGCAGATTGGCAGTTCCAGAGCCCACCTACCACCAGTGCAGGACAATGAGACAGTACTGGAGGGTAGATGAGGTTTCTGGGAGATCTGCCTCTGCTGTGTGAGTAAAAGCATCTTGGTCTGTGAGAACTGACAGAGATAGGTTGAAGACACATGCTAGACTGAGGCAACTGTCTATAAAAACTTGTAACTTCTTGGTTGGCGCATTTGTGGAAAAATAGATTTTTTTCTTTGCAAAGCAGATTGTGTTTGTTTGTTAAATTTTGGCACATAATTAACTCCATAGATATAGTTTTTGTTTTATTTTCCAGAGCCCCTTTCATTCTTACGTAGAAGGCGGAGTTCTGTTTATTTTTGTGTCATCAGTTTTCATTTGTTTCCTTTTAAATTGCCCCCTTTATGCATTTTCAAATATGATCTTTCATGCAGTGTGTCATGTAGCTGTATGTGAACATAAACTATCTGCAAAGTTGTGTCGCTGACAGTGCACAGATAAATTAAGTTTTTGTCTATAAAAAAAAAAGTCAGCTCACATTCGCCTAAACAAGTCTTTAGCAATTAGAATCTTTTTTCTGTTACGGATCCACGTCACTATGTACCATATTTGCATAATGTCCGCCCACGTTCTATGTCGCGAACAACTTGCCCGCCATCTTACAATTAATGTTACCACAGTCATCTCAACATATGACACTTACCACTGAGAAACGTCCTGCTCCAGTCGTGCTTGCGAAACAGTTTTTTGTCGATGTGCCACTTCAACCGTTTCATCGTCGGACTCCGGCTCGAATTGATACGGTAAAACCGACGCCATCTTTTCTATGTAATGACGGGTCACCAAAGCTGTCGTTCAGTTATAGTAATAAGCACTTTGTTTTCCAACACACGCTGTAGTGGTAGACCAATCATAAAGGACTGCATGATCTGACCAATCACAGCAGTGAGGGCTCACGGAAAGGAGGGGTTTAGACAGACTGATTCTTCGAACTGCTTCACACGAGTCGTTTACGAATCATTTAGAAATAAGTTAAAATTAAATCTATTTTTGGAGAAAACTAAAGTGTTTTTTGACCTTCCATACACGTAAACCTGTTTTAAGAGACTCATAAAGCAATATTAGCAACCTTTAAAATGGCACTTTAAGTTTTTTAATTAATAATCCCACGCCATCTTCAAACGGGAAGGTCTTCCTGTGCCTGTCATAAGCACTCTCACCACCTTCTATTTTATTAACCCCCTCTAAAGCCCTGCATCAGGACTCTTATCATTAAAAACGTGGTAAAATCTCATGTTGCGGCTTTCCATAACGCACCACCGTAACACGATCATGTGTAATAATGCACAGTCTAGTACACATCAAATGCCAGTTTGAATCCTGGTTAATGGATGTGGGTTTACTCGTGAGTTCGAAATTCACTCTTTCACATTTTGTAAGTGCTTACAAAGAGAGCGCAAAAGAGTGAACACAGTAATCAGTGTACAAATGCAAAGTGTATTGGAAAAGAATAAACAAGAATTATACTGTATACGAGCAATATTATATAGAAGAACAGCATTTCATATTAATCCTGTGTAAGCTTTCACCCCAATATAAAAAAAAAAAACCTGAAGAGACAAGCGCAGATTTTTTAATAGACCAAACTCATGATTTATAACAACGCATATGAAAGGTAACAGGGCGGGGCTACAGTGGTTACCTAATCGGAGGGTTTGTTTTTTCGTCGCGGCGCTCGGCGACAGCATTTTGGTTTGTGTGTTTGCTTGCTTTTACCACTGAGTGGCGCTATATAACTACAGACTGACACCTCATGCCTTAGTTCATTCTCTGCAGGATTAATGAGACACGCTCCTTTAGCACATACTGTAGTAGCGGATAAAGTGAAACACTGTAGTTACATAAATTCATAATCACAGTGCTAAAATTAGAGTACAAATGTAGAATTTAAATTAAGTTAAAAAAATTTAAGCAAAATAAATGTTAACACAGTGAGGCTTTAGATTTTATCACGTGTAATTAGAAAAGAAGCGTGTAGGTTTTTGTGTCCTTTTATTTCTTGTGTTCTTTAAATTTATAGTAGATTTATTAACTGAAATAAATGACCATAAAATTTAAAACATTGTCCATAAAATTAAACAATGACCATAAAATTAAAACGTTCTTCTGCATCAGCTGATGTCGGTCATTCAGCCCCGCGTGTGTTTTTGCGTTATTATAAGAATGAAATGCAGTAGACTGTTATGATCTGTAACGGGTTCGACCCACGTTGCAAGGACAGCACCATAAAGCACGGACACGAGGCGAGGTCTTACGGGAAAAGGGTAATTTATTTAGGTAAAATGGCGTAGGAAAGGGTTGAAGGAGGGAGAATGGAAAGAATGGGATAAAGGTTGTGCATGTGTAGTTCCAGGGGCTGTGCCACACTGGCATGCGGGCACACAGCTGACGATAAGTGGCGGTGGGCGGAGTGGCAGAACAGAGCACGCAGAGGCAGCGCTCCTGCATGCTCCACGTGACAGCGCTTCTCCCTCTGTCAATGGCTGGCGCGAGTCCTGGCTGATGTAAAAACACTAATGTCCTCGCAGCCTTTTCCTCTTCGGCAGCGGGGCTGCGAAGGAGGGCACGGTGCGGGAGGGGAAGATGCCGCGGGAGTGAAGGTGCTGCCAGAGCTCGCACAGATCTTTCTTGCGCTGTCCTCAGCGCGGGGATCAAAGGGCGGAATTCCAGTGTCCTTGTTCCCTGGGGCGCGTCACATCACCCCACTCACATGCCATTCTCCTATTCTCCACCACACCACATAGTCCCGGACCTCGGACTAAACTCGGCGCCTTGCTTTTATAATGTGGAGCAAGCCCGAGATCATATTAACATTAATTATCGCCAGCCGGAACGAATAGGCGGCTTTGTCCCTTTGTCGCCTATTCAGGGAGCCGTGGCAAATCATCATAATTTTCTTTAATAGTAAATAATGACCCCAGTTGCGCTGTACCACCCCTGGCAAACCCTTATGAAATACAATTTAAACATTATGCGTGTTACAACAAAACTTTATGCGTGCGGTTAAGCGCTGATTCTACGTATTAAAGTAAAGAGCAGGATCACGATGCTCAACATCACGGAGCCCAAACCCCATTTAAATTAAATTAACAAATATTGTAAGTAAATAACAATAGCCCACGTTTAGAGAAGCATTTTTATTTAGATTATAAAAAATAATCCTGTATCTGTTTTAGGTGTTCCAGCTGCCACTGTTCTTATGGCTCTGTCAAAGTCAATCATTCAGGAACAGTAAATTTCCCTGTAAAACAGGAACATCTGTATGAATAAATTGATATGATAAGCTATTGATCAGTGACTTATGTAAACGACTCAGTTCAGATGCAATTGTAAAATGTAAAATGGAAAGAAAGTAAATGGCTGCGCTGTTTGTGGGAGGGACGTGCTAATGATTTGGTCTGCTGTGTGTGTGTGTAAGAGAGGTGTCGCGGTGATTAGGTTGTAGGAAATTAAAGAGGAGGATTTTTATTTAGGCTATAAAAAATTAACCTGCGTCTACTTTGGGCGTGCCAGCTGCCACTTTTTAGTTAGAAGTTTTCAATGAAAATTTTATAATGCCCACATGACATGACGGAATTAGGCAAGGCTGGTAAGCTATCCTTGCTAATGATCCCGGGCTTGCACCCCGCGCTATAAAATAATTGGGGTTTGTTGGGTTACAGTGGATTTTACTACACGGTGTGATTGCGACGGCCATCCGCACACAGCAGCTCCTGCCTCTGTCTGCTTGCGCTGACTCTGCTCTCCGCTATGACCGGACCGGCCCGTCTCAGCAATCGCTTCTTTGGTCCCTGGGCCGCGTTTCATTTTCCCCGCTTGCATGCCGCACTTCCGCGTTGTTGCAAGCGCGTCGCACCCAAACCCACACCGCGTAGTAAAATCTCCAGATTTTTCATGTTTGTTGTGTAAAGTACTCATGTGGAAATTACCATCACTATTGTATTTACTGTGATAAGTGAAAATTTCACTTTGCGCCAACTGGCGGCCATTTTACGAATGACTTTGGAATGCAACTGATTTATTTTGGCCGCTGTCGTCTTTACACGGCGATGAGGGCGATGGTAATAACCATTCCCATTGAGTAGCCACTTTAAATTCACTGCATCATCGTAGGTAACATGGGTCAGGTAGAGACACATCACCCATTGGCTTGGGTCCTGTCATGTCCTGGCCAGTCATTTAAAATGGAAACATCTACAGTATATGTGTGTGAACTATCTATGGACCTTTAAGGCAAAGTTCATGAAAACAAACAAACAAACAAACAAACAAACAAACAAACATTGCACTTGTAACTGTATTTACAATATATCTATTTAGAGCATGTTATCTTTTCACATTTTCACATTTTCGTGAGTTTTGAACAGTACAGGTTGGGTTTAGTTCTGTACAGATGTTGCAGATGCTGATGTCTGTTCATGTGTGTGTTCCTACAGGCTGCACACTGGAACAATCCAGAGAGACAAAAGACATCACTGCAGACACAGGAGACTCAGTACTGCTGCCCTGCTCCTGCACTGACCTCCACACCACACCTGGGACATTCACATGGGAGAAATACATAACAAATAAATATGTAGAGATATCTCCTGAGAGTGATCAGTACAAAGACAGATTTCAGCTGGTTAATGGTCACTCTTCAGGAAATCTCTCTATGCTCATATCACACCTGACTGTAGAGGATGGAGGAGATTACAGGTGTAGTGTTAAAGGTGGTGATTACAGATACGTCAGACTCACTTTTAAAGGTAATTGACTCATTTTTATACACAATGCTACTTCAGTGATAATCTTATGACAGATTAATCTGATGTTGTAGATCGATCAGATAACAACTCACACCTGATTAACAGACCAGATCGTCACCTACACATTTAATTATCACTTTATTGCTCTATTTCGCCCCCTGGTGTAATAAACAGAGATTTTCTGATCTTTCCACTCAGTTATAGTCCTTAATATGATTTAAACACTGATTATAAATTTATTTGATTGAGCATAATTTACATTTAATCTGTACCAGTCTCAGTGTGTGTAGTGTGTGTAGGCCTGTGTGTGTTGTATTGTATGTGGTGTGTGTGGATTGTAGCCAGTAAGAGTCATTCCCTAACCAGGGACACAAAAGCAGATTATTTCATAAACTCTTCTGTCCCAAAGACTTTTCTGTAAACTTCTTTCATAAATGTTATATAAAATATCTTCTGTATCAACTTTTATACATACTTGTTTTAAATACAGTATGCTTATTTTCTGGCTTATGTAAGAGAGTGACCTCTGCTGGCAGAGGTTACTCTCAGGGTGCGCTATTCTGTATTGTTTTCGGTGAACTTGTGCATTTTTTTCCCTGCTTTCCCAAATCCTCCTCCTATTCGGTAATCGATCCATACTGTCTACAGGTAATGCAATGTGATAGCAATATCTAATGTCTTTATCTGTTGCACTTTGAATTTGCCATGTCTTTATTAACACCTCTCAACACACACACACACACACACACACACCAAAACACAAAGAAAGCAGATCAAACGTCATGACCACGTCCCTAAACAGCGCAGCAATGAGCATTTACAGTACTTACATCTGAACTGAATAGCTAATGATACATACATTTAAACAATTTCATCATACAGATGTACCTGTTTTACATGGAAAGTTACAGGCTTGTTACTGAATGATTTACTCCGATAAAGAGCCGTACAAGAACAGTGGCAGCGGGCACACCTAAAAATAAATGCATGATTATATTTTATAGTCCAAAAAAAAATGCTTCTATAAATGTGGGCTTTAGTTATCTTCTTCAAATATTTTTTAACTCAATTCAATTCAATTTTATTTATATAGCGCTTTTAACAATGGTCATTGTCTCAAAGCAGCTTTACAAAAATAAAAGAAATTCATAAAAAAAATAAAAAAAATTAAAATAAATAAAATAATAAGAAGAAATTATAAAATAATAATAATAATAATAATAATAATAATAAATTGTGTATGTGTGAGAAAAATGTGTCTAGGTAATAATGAGATGAATGACTAAAATGTCTCTGATGAGCAAGCCAAGGGTGATAGCGAATTTAGTATAAACGAAGTTTGGGCTCGGGGCGTTGAGCGTCGTGATCCTCCTTTAATTTCCTTCGTGGTCTCATCAGAGCTCAACCGCACGCAAAGTTTTCCAGAGCGCCCAGGCAGAAGTAGAGTAATGATTATGAATGCTTCGGAAAAAACAGCAAGGAAACTCACTCTGACCATTTTAATAATTTTTTTATTAATTAGTGATGTCTTTGGTTTCGGCTGTGCTGATGGTGATCATGTCATCTCGTCGTCTCTGCACCAGTAAACGCGCCTATAATTCACACCTGGGGAGAGTGAATACATTTTTATTCAAATGTTGTCTGGCATTGTAAAGCACACAGAGTGATACTTAAAGAACAACAACCTAGGATTAATAGGAATCAGAGGAAATGATTATACGGCATAAATATCATTTAGCACAACAAAATCCCTTATGCTCGGGAAAACATTGTGTACAGTTGAGCGCTGATTAGGCTGTAGGAAACTAAAGAGGAGGATTTTTATTTAGACTATAAAAAATTAACCTGCGTCTATTTTGGGCGTGCCAGCTGCCACTTTTTAGTTAGAAGTTTTCAATGAAAATTTTATAATGCCCACATGACATGACGGAATTGGGCACGGCTGGTAAGCTATCCTTGCTAATGATCCCGGGCTTGCACCCAGCGCTATAAAATAATTGGGGTTTGTTGGGTTACAGTGGATTTTACTATGCGGTGTGATTGCGACGGCCATTCACGCACAGCAGCTCCTGGCTCCGTCCGCTCGCGCTGACTCTGCTTTCCGCTATGACCGGACCGGCCCCTCCCACCTTTAGCTTTTTCGGTCCCTAGGGCGCGTTCCATTTGCCCCGCTTGCATGCCGCACTTCAGCGTTGTTGTGCGTGCATCACACTTACACCGCATAGTAAAATCCCCTGTAAACCCCGATTATTTTATAGCGTGGGGTGCAAGCTCGGGATCATTAGCAAGGATAGCTCACGTGCCTAATTCTGCGGCCCTGCTCCTTCGCATATCTGAAGGAGAGGATGCCTAACTAGTGAGCGATATTAATTTGGGCACATGCCGTGACAGGCTGAAAAAACTATTGTCCTCAAAAATGTAACAGATGAGGACTCAGATTAATGTGCAAAAACTATATAATAAAACTATATAAGACTACATGCCTTTATAAGACTCAACTTTTATTTAAGCGCACTCACAGTAACGAAAAAACTTTATGGTTTAGTAAATGTTAGAAAGCAAATAAGGTGCGCTGTTTTGTATTGTTTTTGGGGAACTTGAGCGCGTCAGAAAATGAACGCAAACGTTTTTTTAAAAATGGTCAGAATCAGTCTGCTTGCTGTTTTTCCTGACAATATTCATAATTAGTCTTCTTCTGCCGGTGCGCTCTAGAAAACTCCATGCATGCGGTTTAACACTGATTTAGACTACGTAGTGAATTAAAGAGGGGGATCACGATGCCGAATCGAAGTCCTGAGCCCAAACCTTATTTAAATTAAATTAACAAATATTATAAGTAAAAAAACATCAGCCCACATTTAGAAAACGCTTATAAATTCTTTCCCACATGAGTTGGTTCGGTGGTATGCGCAGAGCACCGGAAGATTTCCTGGAGCTCCGAAATCACTGGGGCATTTTTTCTAA
Source organism: Clarias gariepinus (assembly GCF_024256425.1). Taxonomy (NCBI): domain Eukaryota; kingdom Metazoa; phylum Chordata; class Actinopteri; order Siluriformes; family Clariidae; genus Clarias; species Clarias gariepinus. The sequence goes on along the minus strand of NC_071101.1, from coordinate 43,890,505 downwards.
ATAGATGTTAGCTTTAATAACTAATGGAGGTTTTGAGCTGTATACACACGCATTCCTGCCTAAACAATTTTTAAAACTACACCTGTGACACAATAACAGTAATATTTCGAACATTCTGCAGGCTGATATTTGAAGAAACGAAAAAATAATGAATAAACCAGTTGTTGGGTCAAAATAACCCAACCAGGTGTTCATTTGTAAACTACATGTCATATGAGTGAACATGAGCAACCCAACTACAGTATGTGTTTAAAGTACCTGAAATAACTAATAACTTAAATACCAATAAACGGATACGGAGATACGCTATATAACAGTTTATACAAATCTAATTGTCAGCTAGTGAACCTGATCTAAACAACATTTAACCAATGTTTTTTTTTTTTTTTTACTCATTATTGTACAGTACATATCAATAGCTCTGGTACAGATTTTTCATGTTTGTTGTGTAAAGTATTAATGTGGAAATTACCATCACTATTGTATTTACTGTGACGAGTGAAAATTTCACTTTGCGCCAACTGGCGGCCATTTTACGAATGACTTTGAAATGCAACTGATTTATTTTGGCCGCTGTCATCTTTACACGGCGATGAGCGCGATGGTGATAACCATTCCCATTGAGTAACCACTTTAAATTCACTGCATCATCGTAGGTAACATGGGTCAGGCAGAGACACATCACCCATTGGCTTGGGTCCTGTCATGTCCTGGCCAGTCATTTAAATTGGATACATCTACAGTATATGTGTGTGTGTGAACTATCTATGGACCTTTAAGGCAAAGTTCATGAAAAACAAACAAACAAACAAACAAACAAACAAACAAACATCGCACTTGTAACTGTATTTACAATATATCTATTTAGAGCATGTTATCTTTTCACATTTTTATATTTTAATTCCATTCCCCTTGTGAACGTTAGTGAGTTTTGAACAGTACAGGTTGGGTTTAGTTCTGTACAGATGTTGCAGATGCTGATGTCTGTTATTGTGTGTGTTCCTACAGACTGCACACTGGAACAATCCAGAGAGACAAAAGACATCACTGCAAACACAGGAGACTCAGTACTGCTGCCCTGCTCCTGCACTGACCTCCACAGAACACCTGGGACATTCACATGGGAGAAATACATAACAAATAAATATGTAGAGATATCTCCTGAGAGTGATCAGTACAAAGACAGATTTCAGCTGGTTAATGATCACTCTTCAGGAAATCTCTCTCTGCTCATATCACACCTGACTGTAGAGGATGGAGGAGATTACAGGTGTAGTGTTAAAGGTGGTGATTACAGATACGTCAGACTCACTTTTGAAGGTAAATGACTAATTTTTATACACAGTGCTACTTTAGTGATAATCTCATGACAGATTAATCTAATGTTGTAGATCGATCAGATAACAACTCACACCTGATTAACAGACCAGATCATCACCTACGCATTTAATTATCACTTTATTGCTCTATTTCGCCCCCTAGTGTAATAAACAGAGATTTTCTGATCTTTCCACTCAGTTAAAGTCCTTAATATGATTTAAACACTGATTATAAATTTATTTGATTGAGCATAATTTACATTTAATCTGTACCAGTCTCAGTGTGTGTAGTGTGTGTAGGCCTGTGTGTGTTGTATTGTATGTGGTGTGTGTGTATTTTAGCCAGTAAGAGTCATTCCCTAACCAGACTCACTTTTTTCTTCATCTTGAAATTAAAGTGACACAAAAGCAAATTATTTCATAAACTCTTCTGTCCTAAAGACTTTTCTGTAAACTTCTTCCATAAATGTTATATAAAATATCTTCTGTATCAAATTTTATACATACTTGTTAAATACAGTATGCTTATTTTCTGGCTTATGTAAGAGAGGTCACTCTCAGGGTACGCTGTTCTGTATTGTTTTTGTTGAACTTGTGCATTTTTTTCCCTGCTTTCCCAAATCCTCCTCCTATTCTGTAATCGATCCATACTGTCTTCAGGTAATGCAATGTGATAGCAATATCTAATGTCTTTATCTGTTGCACTTTGAATTTGCCATGTCTTTATTAACACCTCTCAACACACACACACACACACACACACACACACACACACACACACACACACCAAAACACAAAGAAAGCAGATCAAACGTCATGACCACGTCCCTTCCCCAAACAGCGCAGCAATGAGCATTTACAGTACTTACATCTGAACTGAATAGCTCATGATACATACATTTAAACTATTTATTTATACAGATGTACCTGTTTTACATGGAAAGTTACAGGCTTGTTACTGAATGATTTACTCCGATAAAGAGCCGTATAAGAACAGTGGCAGCGGGCACACCTAAAAATAAATGCATGATTATATTTTATAGTCTAAAAAGAATGCTTCTATAAATGTGGGCTTCAGTTATCTTCTTCAAATATTTTTTAACTCAATTCAATTCAATTTTATTTATATGGCGCTTTTAACAATGGTCATTGTCTCAAAGCAGCTTTACAAAAATTAAAGAAATTCATAAAAAAATAAAAAAATAATAAAAAAATAAAAATAATAATAAAAAAGAATAATAAGAAATTATATAATAATAATAATAATAATAATAATAATAATAAATTGTGTATTTGTGAGAAAAATGTGTCTAGGTAATAATGAGATGAATGACTAAAATGTCTCTGATGAGCAAGCCAAGGGTGATAGCAAATTTAGTATAAACGAGGTTTGGGCTCTGGGCGTTGAGCGTCGTGATTCTCCTTTAATTTCCTCCGTGGTCTCATCAGCGCTTAACCGCACGCATAAAGTTTTCCAGAGCGCCCAGGCAGAAGTAAAGTAATGATTATGAATGCTTCGGAAAAAACAGCAACTTACTCTGACCATTTTAATAATTTATTGATTAATTAGTGATGTCTTTGGTTTCGGCTGTGCTGATGGTGATCATGTCATCTCGTCGTCTCCGCACCAGTAAACGCACCTATAATTCACACAGAGTGACACTTAAAGAACAACAACCTAGGATTAATAGGAATAAGAGGCAATGATTATACTGCATAAATATTATTTAGCACAACAAAATTTCTCACGCTCGGGAAAACATTGTGTACAGTTGAGCGCTGATTAGGTTGTAGGAAATTAAAGAGGAGGATTTTTATTTAGGCTATAAAAAATTAACCTGCGTCTACTTTGGGCGTGCCAGCTGCCACTTTTTAGTTGGAAGTTTTGACACATGACATGACGGAATTAGACACGGCTGGTAAGCTATCCTTGCTAATGATCCCAAAAATGGGAATATTGTCCTCAAATATGTAACAGATGAGGACTCAGATTAATGTGCAAAAACTATATAATAAAACTATATAAGACTACATAGCCTTTATAAAACTCAACTTTTATTAAAGCGCACTCACAGTAACAAAAACTGTTATGGTTTTGTAAATGTTAGAAAGCAAATAAGGTGCGCTGTTCTGTATTGTTGTTGGTGAACTTGAGCGCGTCAGAAAATAAACGCAAACGTTTTTTTAAAAATGGTCAGAGTCAGTCTGCTTGCTGTTTTTCCTGACGTTATTCATAATCATTAGGTTACTTCTGCCGGTGCGTTCTGGAAAACTCCATGCATGCGGTTTAACACTGATTGTACGTGTATGTTATTCACAAGTTCTGACGCGTGTCTTTTGTTACACAGTTTCACTGACGACCCCAGACATTTAATTGATTTCTTTGTCTCTTGTTTATTTTCAACATCAAAGTACAACGGTTGTTACAGTTTCTTGCATAAATCCACTGTAGTCACGACAAGTCGCTTGCTGTGTTCTGTAGCTTCGATAGATTACAGTTACAACAACTTATTTTACTGTATTCCTTTTAGCTTACAGTCTCACGGTCAAAAGCTTGTGTGCGCCACACCTTTCTGTATCCTTCCGTGTCTCAACAACAACTAACAACTAACGTGTGTGATAGACATGAAACTACATGACTGTGGGATGATGTCACAGAACAACTCATGAAATAATGTCACAATACAAATTATAAGTGTTATGTTTGCATCAATATGCACAACTAACATATACATAGATTATATTACTTGTTTGTTGTGGAACTACAGAGAAAAACAGTACAAGAGCAGCGGTACATGGAGCAGCGGTATTCTTCTTTTACTGCATTCCGTGCACACACACACAAACATTACACAGCACAGTATTGCCCCCTGGTGGCCCGCCAGTAAACAGTGTAACATCACACTCAAATACATTACATCTCCTCCCCACTTAGATCAGTTACTCCCATGTTCTTTTTCCTACTTTAAACATTAGAACATCAGTAGAACACAATAACTGTGAGGTCATTATCAATAGTAAAACAACATTGAGCAATATAAAACAGCTCACTTGACCAACCACTAACTTCTTTAGTTTACATACATTGAACATATTATGCCATGCAGATCAATACAACACTACAGATCTAGTCTGTTAGGTGGTTTACGATTCCTCACAGGGAATCGCCTCTCATTTTGGGAAATAGCCATATCGGGTGCAACAAGTACATTTGCATGTTGGGCTGGTGTATTAGATACAGTGTCATTAGATATCAAGGGCAGTTCTTGTTCTTGATCATTTAATGTTTGTGACACACTGTTTTCAGTTGGCAACGGTTCCGTTGCTTTTGTTAATTCCGGATGACCAAGTAACATTTGATCCGACTGTCTTCTCCAGTTTTGTGCACTGTCCACTTGGACCGTACATGACACTGGTCCAGACTGGGAAGAGACAGTACCAGCTTTCCATTTTTCTTCCCCACATCTATAATCCCTGACCAGCACTGAATCACCAACACAAAAGTCCCTGTCTTTCGCATGGAAAGCGCGGTACGAACTTTGAACATTTTGTGCTTGCTCCACGGTCTGCTTTACACTTGGCTTTAATAAGTCTAGTCGTGTTATCAATCTGCGATGTAAGAACAACATTGCAGGTGTTTCTTTTGTTGTGCTGTGAGGAGTATTCCTGTACTGTAACAAGAAACTATCTAGTCTTTGTTGCAGTGATATTGGTTCTTTGGATGCTTTTAACGAATGTTTAAAAGTCTGTACAAAACGCTCAGCCAACCCGTTGGTGGCTGGATGAAATGGTGCAGAGCGCACATGTTTAACACCATTCGATTTCCGAAACCATTTAAATTCCTCTGTAGTGAATTGTGGGTCATTGTCGCTCACTAAAGTTTCAGGTATGCCATAGCGACTAAAAAGACCACGCAAGACCTGGATTGTCTTGAATGATGTAGTGGAATCCATCACCAGAACTTCTGCCCATTTCGAGTGTGCATCGACAACTACTAGGAACATGCGTACTTCAAATGGTCCAGCGTAATCTATGTGGATTCGCTGCCAAGGAGCTTCGGGCCATGCCCAGAGATGTAAAGGCGATAGGGCTGGGAATTTCTGATTTTGTTGACAGGACATGCAGGTTTTGGATTTTTCCTCAATCTGCGCATCGATATTTGGCCACCAGATGTAACTACGTGCTAAAGCCTTCATTTTTACTACACCTGGGTGTCTCGTGTGTAAATCCTCTAAGACTTGATGTCTCAAATTTGGTGGAACAATAACTCGCTGTCCCCACATTAGACAGTCCTGCAAAAGTGATAGCTCCTCCTTCCTCTTGAGATAAGGTTTTAGAACATTTTCTGAGCCTTTGATCGGTGGAAATACCCCGGTGGATATCATTTCCTTTACCCGACAAAGAATCGGATCGGTCCTGGTTTCTTTTCGGATATCGCTGCTGCAGACTGGAAGTACATCCATTTTGTTTATGAGATAACCCTCTAATGCATCTTTACTGTCTTTGTGCTGTATAGGCAGCGGTAAACGGGATAAACCATCTGCGTTCCCGTGATTGTCAGCACTCCTACAGTATAATGAATAGTGTAGTTATGCGCAGCCAACAGGAGAGCCCACCTTTGAAGTCTAGCTGCAGCCATGGAGGGAGTCGCTTTGTTTGGGTGGAGTATGGTGGTAAGTGGACGATGGTCAATCATTAATGTGAAGTGACGTCCATATAGGTATGTGTGAAACTTCTGTACTCCGAAAATTAATCTTGGATCGTAGTGCGTAAGTACCTTCGGTTTCAATAGCTGTGCCTTAATTTCCTGAAATGCTCTCTCACACTCTGGAGACCAGTTCCATTTCACCTCTTTGTGTAACATTGCGTTCAGGGGGTGAAGGACTGTGGACAGGTTTGGAACGAATCTCGCATAATAATTAACCAGCCCCAGGAAAGATCTGAGTTGGCTATCATTAACCGAAATCAGTGCTTCTGCGACTGCACGCAGTTTATCTGCAGACTTGTGAAGTCCAGATGCATCGATCATGTGTCCCAAATACTCTAACGAGCTTTTGAAAAACTCACACTTCTCTCTTTTCACGTGAAGTCCACATTTCTCCAGTCTATTCAACACAGCCTCAAGATTAGCCAAATGGTGCGCATCGTCTCTTCCTGTGATCAGGATGTCGTCCAGAAAACAGTGGACGAATGGTAACCCCTGCAACACTTGTTCCATTGCTCGTTGGAATATCGCTGGGGCTGATGTGATGCCAAAAGGTAATCGGTTGTATACAAACATTCCCTTGTGTGTCGTGATGGTTAGGTATTTCTGTGAATTTTCATGTACAGGTACGCATGTGAAAGGTCTAATTTGCTAAACCTTTGACCTCCTGCTAGTGAAGCAAACAGATCTTCAATCCGAGTTAATGGATAATGTTCGGCACATAAGGCTGGGTTTACCGTTACTTTGAAATCACCACAGATTCTAACATTTCCTCCCTTTTTGATTACAGGCACAATCGGGGGGTTGCCCATTCACTGAATCGTACCGGTGAAATGATTCCTTGTTTGAGCAGGTGGTCAATTTCTTCCTCCACCTTGGGTCGAATGGCATATGGTACCACCCGTGCTTGGAAAAACTTGGGTTGTGTCCCTGGTTTCAGATTTATGGTAGCTGTATAACCATTGAATGTCCCTAACTCTTCACTAAACACTTTCATATGTATTTTTAGAAGGCTATCCAATGTCCCATCGTTACTGTGATGTATTGTGCTTACTGTTTTGATCTCACGCCAGTCCAGACGAATTCGGCGAAGCCACTCACATCCGAACAGCGGAATTGCGTTTCCTGTAACGATATACAGTGGTAAACGTGCACGTTGTTTGTTTAGCTTAACGCGCACCTTGATGACTCCTTCCGGACGGATTACTTCGCCTGTGTACGTCTTGAGAACAACATTTGTATGGCGCAGACGAATGTGACTTAATTTATCTCTATACAGTTCCCCTGAGATAATAGAGACTGCCGCTCCCGTGTCGACTTCCATCTCCATCCGTAACCCCTCAATCTTTGGTTGTATTTTTATTACAGCTGTCCCTTCATCATTTTCCCTTTTCATGATGCTCACTGGTACCGGGTTTTGCTATGTCGCTGTAATTTTGTGTAGTGTCAGTTCGGACTCCATATCTGAACTTGTCTCTTCATTATGCCTTTCTATCCCAGTGTCCATTTTGTGAGTTGTTTGTTTCTTTACCATCCCCTTCCTTTTTACATAGTTTCCTTTTCCGAAAACTCTTGGTATTTTCCCTTCTGTCTTTATTCCTTTGCATAACCGCACAATGTGGCCTTTCCTTCCACAATTGTGACACAGTTGGTCTTTGTAAAAACACTCATCTTGGGTATGGTTAGACTTTCCACATCTGTAACATTTTTCCTTCAGCAATTCTGCTGCAAAAGACATGGCGTTTACTTTTAATGAGTTGCTTAAATGCTGCGATTCTCTCGATACAGCCTCCATTGACATTGCTACATCCACAACCTTTTGGTATGTGAGCGCCGATTCGGTCAAAAGCTTACTCTGTATTGACTCGCTGCACAGGCCACACACAAATCTGTCTCTTAATGCATCATTTAAATTGTCACCAAACTCACAGTGCTCCACCAATTTCTTTAACACGGCCACATACTGTGCAACACTTTCTCCCTCAGCTTGATTCCGTTTGTGAAACTTAAATCTTTCCGCAATCACAATAGGCCTGGGGCTAAAATGTGCTTGTAGTGTGTTTACAATCCCCCTATATGTCATAGTCCCGGGCTTCACTGGTGCAATAAGGCTACGTAAGAGTCCATAAGTGGTTGCTCCCATTACACTGAGGAAAACTGACACTGTTTTTTCATCGGTAATGTCATTTGCTTTCACAAAGTGTTCAAAACGTTCTACATACGTAGTCCATTGCTCTCTCGTCTCGCCGAACGTATGAATCTGTCGATAATTGTAGCCATCCTGACTTCTTGACTCGCAGCTTGTTATTGACAGTGGGCACGTTTCACTCGTGGCCAATTTATGTTATGTTTGCATCAATATGCACAACTAACATATACATAGATTATATTACTTGTTTGTTGTAGAACCACAGAGAAAAACAATACAAGACACATGGAGCAGCGGTATTCTTCTTTTACTGCATTCTGTGCACACACACACACACACACACACACAAACAGTACACAGCACAGTATTGCCCCCTAGTGGCCCGCCCGTGAAGTAACATCACACTCAAATACATTACAATAAGTATGATACCTAATGCTTAATGCTTAACTAATAAACTGAAATGAGATAAACATAACAACAAATCACAAGAATGAAATATGGCTCTTACATTTCCAGCCCCTAATTGACAGGCAGGAAGACTGACAATTACACACATTTTTTTTTTTTTTTTTTACAATTGGGCCACAACATTTACTATTGGATTAAAATTTGAATTAACTTCCTTAACACTTTAAACATTTGTTAACGGTTTAACTCAAGGTATTTATATCGTTGCGTACCAAATAAATGGAACATGACTATTTTATAAGGCAATTAACATTCCATTTTACATATGAGGCACAGCTTATCGATGGGTCTTTCCAGGGTACTGGTTTTAGTTTTGACCAGCACACGTCTCACAAGTCCTTTTTGATCAGGGAACACTTTCGTGATCCGTCCGACGACCCATGAATTTCTTAGAGAAGACTCATTAATTATTAGAACTACGTCTCCGATCGTGAGGTTTTTTCACACCTGAGACCATTTTGGCACTCCTGAAGCAAGGGCAAGTATTCACGCACCCATCGCTTCCAGAATAGGTCGGCAAGGTATTAAATTTGCTTCCACTTGCGACGTGCGTAAATGTCCTCTTTTTTAAAAAGGCAAGGTTTGGCTGTTTTTTCATCAGCAGCAGGTGGTTAGGTGTCAGGGGCTCCAGGTCTGTGGGATCGTCTGTAGCTGTGGTAAGGGGACGGTCATTCATTATAGCTTCCACCTCACACAGGAGTGTATGCAAGCTCTCATCGTTTAGTGTTTGTTCTTTTAGTACGGACCTCAAGATCTTTTTAACTGATCTTATCTGCCTTTTCCATATTCCACCAAAATGAGACCCAGCAGGAGAATTAAATATCCATTGTATTCCCTTTTGCATGAGGACGCCTTCGGTTTTTGACTGAGTCCACTGTTGGATAGCTTTACGCAATTCAGTCTCAGCGCCTATGAGGTTTGTTCCATTATCCCTTTTCATAACTGACACCTGGCCTCTTCTGCACATGAAGCGTCGAATAGCATTTAAGCAGGAGTCTGTATCTAATGACTGTGTGACTTCAATGTGCACGGCTCTTGTTGTCAGACAAACGCCATATCTTTTAACATTACTTCTACCCCGTTTGACCTCGAAGGGTCCAAAATAGTCTAACCCCACGTTAGTGAGCGGTGGGTGATCTGGTGTTATTCTATCACGTGGCAGTTTTTGACATTTTTTGTTCACTATTCTTTGCTCTGATCTTTCTACATGTCACACAACTGGACAGAAACTTTCTGACGAGGCAATTTGCAGTCAGAATTTAGTATTTCTGCCGCAATTTTGAAAGTATATGATTCCTTCCACAATGTCCGACCTGTTCGTGAATGTTTCTCAAGATTAAAGTTGTAATGTGTGAGTCTTTGGGTATAATGACAGGGTGTTTTGCATGCTCAGGCATTGCAGAACTACCAAGACGTCCTCCAACTCTTAGCACTCCGTCCTGCAGTACTGGATCTAGTTTGGAGAGACAACTGTTTCTTTTTACGGATGCATTACCCTTTTGTAACATGGAAATTTCGTCCTTGAATTTTTGGTTTTGCACGAACTTAATGACTTCGTTTTCTGCCATTGTTAAGTCCTGAATTGTTAGAGATTTATGGTTTTCTGGTATTGAGTTGTTTGCCTGTCCCTTAATCCTTTTTGTTCTCAGTTTAAGCATGTCTTTAACGCAAAGAATCCAGGCAACGGATCTTTTCAGCTTGTACCAGTCAGAGTGATAGTTAATCAATTTACTCACGGCATCTGTGCTCTCTGTAGTCTTCACGAGATTCACTAAGGCTGAGTGTTCATCGTCGACAGATCGTAAATGTTCTCAGGCCATATACTCTCTGTTTTTTTAAGAAAGGGGGGACCATGGATCCAATTGTTGTTTTTAATGAATTTTTCACAGGAAACTCCTCTGGAAGCAGCGTCAGCTGGGTTTTTTTAAGTGTTGACATACCTCCACTGCTGTGGCTTGGTTGACTCTCGAATGATGGAAATTCTGTTAGCGACAAAGGTTTTAAAGCGAAGTTTTTTTATTGACAATGTATCTCAAGACAGTTGTGCTGTCGGTCCAAAACAAAGAGTCCAGCAGTTCTATTTCCAGTTGACCTTTCAACATTTTGTCATTGTTTACAGCAACCACTGCCGCTGTCAATTCCATTCGGGGGATAGTAGTTTGTTTCAAGGGCGCTACGCGAGAATTCCCCATCATGAATGCACAGTGTGTGAGTCCATCAGCATTTACTAACCTAATGTATAAGACATTTACATTTACATTTAGACATTTGGCAGACGCTCTTATCCAGAGCGACTTACATTTTTATCTCATTACACATCTGAGCAGTTGAGGGTTAAGGGCCGCGCTCAAGGGCCCAACAGTGGCAACTTTGGTGGTTGTGGGGTTTGAACCTGGGATCTTCTGAACCGTAGTCCAATGCCTTAACCACTAAGCTACCCCTGGCCCAGACAACTCCATATCCCATTTCACTTGCATCTGAGAAGTGGTGAAGTTGTGCTGTAGTTGTAACTCCAAAGCCAACTGGTTTTACGCATCTTGGTATTTTTAAACTTCCGTTTGAGGTTCAGTGCGCGCTGCATGGCTGCGCTTCGGTTGTTGGGCATTTGAATAGCTGCTTTCCTAAAGGGTAGGCCAATGTAGAAGTGATTGTCAGTGAACTGCAGGGAGTTAGTTACATAGTCTAAAAACTGATAGTCCTCTTGTGACAACTCAGCTTTGTCATCACAGTTCTGTTGTACTGTTTTGGTTGTACTGTTGTATCAGCATTTGTTTGACACTTTCGATGGAAACTCTGTTGACTGCAACGATCACTTGTTCATTGTCACACGTGCCTTCCTCGACCGACTCTCGAAGAGGTCTATTTATGGTCCATCCGAGAGCGGTCTTTACTGCATATGGCCCATTGTGCCTGCTGTTGATTAAAAAATAAGAGAAGGTTTAAAAATAACCGCTCCTTTCATGAAGAGTATTCAAACATGTCGTTCATGAAGTTTGAATACTCTTCATGAAAGGAGCGGTTATTTTTAAACTTCCGTTTGAGGTTCAGTGCGCGCTGCATGGCTACACTTTGGTTGTTGGGCATTTAAATAGCTGCTTTCTTAAATGGTAGGCCAATGTAGAAGTGATTGTCAGTGAACTGCAGGGAGTTAGTTACATAGTCTAAAAACTGATAGTCCTCTTGTGACAACTCAGCTTTGTCATCACAGTTCCGTTCAGGAAAATCGTGGTTGTACTGTTGTATTAGCATTTGTTCTACACTTTCGATGGAAACTCTGTTGACTGCAATGCTCACTTGCTCATTGTCACATGTGCCTTCCTCGACCGACTCTCGAAGAGGTCCATTTATGGTCCATCCGAGAGCGGTCTTTACTGCATATGGCCCATTGTGCCTGCTGTTGATTACTCGCCATAGTTCTAGGAGCCTATGCTCGTTGTTACCTATGATAATTTCAACTCTAGCATTAATCTGAGTCAATTTTACTTCGCTGAGGTATGGCCACTTATTAATGTCGTGCTGTTGTGGAATGTTTTCCACTGAGACTGGGATACTCTTTTGTGTGAACACTTTGGGGAGTTCAACAAAGGTGTTTTCTTCCAAACCACTAACCTCTAAGTCAGTAAGCACGTAACTTTCTACTTGTTTCCTCGCGTTCATGGTGCTTAACATGATGTCAATTTTTTTACCTTGTATGTTTAATCGCCTTGATAATGACTCTGTACAAAAAGTAGCAGAACTACCTGGGTCCATAAAGGCGTACACTTCTACTGTCTTATTACCTTTCTTGGACTTTATTTTAACAGGTACTATGGAGAGAATACAGTCATCTCCAGCCCCGACGCACGCTCGTTTCATGACTTACTGTAACAGGCAGTGGTACAGTTTCGTCGGCTTTTGCGATCGCTTGAGCTGTGTCTTGTGCTGCAATGTGTAGCATGCAAGGATGTTTCTTTGAGCACAACTGACATGTGATTTCCTTTGTGCAGTCTCTGCTTAGGTGTCCTTTTACTAAACAACCAAAGCAGAATTCATTCCTTTTCAAAAATTCCAATTTGTCCTTATATGTCTTATCGTTAAACTGGTAGCATTCATCTAGGGTATGATCTTTCACGCAGATTGCACAAGGTTTAGTGAAGGCACTGATAACTAATGCACTACTACTCTTTACCGTTAAGTCTTTGTGATTTTCACCAACCTGTTTAATGCCGGTTGCAAAGCTGCTACCCCTTTTTCCTTCCCTTTTTTGCTTGAATCCTGGAGGGGATTTGTTGCGGTGTTTTTTATCACTAGTCGAAACGTTCAGGTCTCCAAAAAGTGGATTGGACATTACCTTTGCTTCTCGTTCTACGAATTTTATCAGCTGCACAAACTTAGCTCTTTTCTGATTGCGCTCCTCATACTCTTATACGTGGCTTCTCCATTTTTCACGCACTTTGTAGGGCAGTTTTGAGGCAATACCCCTCAAGTTGGTGGCATTGTCTAGCTTATCCATATAATCGATGCTTGACATGGTATTGTAACATTTTACTAGAAACAGGGAGAAGGCTGTCAGCGACTTTCCGTCCTCTGACTTTATTTCCGGCCAGTTGAGTGCCTTTTGCATCAGCGTTGTAGCGATTATTTGTCTGTTTCCAGACTTGTCATGTAACAGCCTCATAGCTTTTGCATAGCCGCGATGTTCTGGCATGAGCTGGCAGCTTGTTACAAGGTCCCTAGGCTGTCCTTTAGCATACTGCTCAAGAAAGAACAGGCTATCCAGATTGCTATCGGTTTTGGTTTCGATGAAGTGTTTAAAGGCTCTTACAAAGGACGTGAACTCAAGAGGGTCACCATTGAATGAAGGAACGTCGCGCGGAGGTAAGGAAAGTTGCCTCTGACTCTTCGCAAACATTTCTGTAAGATCTGCCTGAAGTGGCATCCTACCCTGAGGCTCCACTATGTCAGTGTTGTAAAGTGAGTGTTCGTTACCTTGGTAGGCCATTCCATTAGGATGCTTGACATTATGGGTTTGGCACTCACGGGCATGGTTAAGTGGGTTGCTCGGAGGCGTGATGGCAGTTCAAGGTATTCCATTGCCGAACTGTGGTCATAGTGGTCGTTGTGCTCCGGTTCGGGGGGGCATGCACCACTCGTTTCGACCACCACGCTCCGTCTCGCAGGATGTTGTTTTTTACGGTTCTGGTAAGAATTTAGTTCAGCTTTGGCTATTGCAAGCGCCGTTTCCATTTCCAGCCTTTCCTTTTGTGCCTTTAAACACACATCCAGACTGTGCAACAGCTTTTTTCCACAAGCCATTCATCTCCTCAACAAAAAGGGACTGGACTGATAAACACACACACACACACACACACACACACACACTAACACAAACATTATCACACAGCTTAACTCAACTACCTCAAAATATTGGGACTGGACTGACTAATCAACACAAGTGCAGACACACTTACCTACACCACCAAATTATCGTACACACCAACCTGTAAATGCTTCACTGTTTATCTTTTGCACAATGATCATTACTGGACTAATTTTTGCTCTAATTCCTCAATTCTTGCTGCTGCTTTTGAAGAATGTTTACGTTTACCCACTACCTCAACACCATATTTTATGTTCTGTTATGTCGTGGTTGCGCACTGTCACTTTGTTGTTGCTCTTGTTTGCACATTTGCACGTGCACTTTATGTTGTCTGTAAAAATAGTTATACTTAGCTAGTTAGTTTTTGTTAATTTATGTTGTAATTTATGTTGCATGTAGCACCTTGGTCCTGGAGGAACGTTGTTTCGTTTCACTGTGTACTAACTGTATATGGTTGTAATGACAATAAAGCCTACTTGAACTTGAATTGTGCTTGTTTAGCCTTTAGTTGTGCTTCCTCCAGTTCCAGCGCCTGCCGATCTCTCAAAGTTGCTGCTTTAGCCAGCAAAGCTGCTTTGTTGGCTTCTGCTCTTTTTAGTCTAGCTTCGGATGCTGCTGACGTTAAGGACCTCTTGGATGCCGCTGACGTTACGCTTCTGTGCCTTTGGGGGGCGGGCATCTTGCGCTCCAGCATTGACACACTGTTGTTTGGCGAAACTCCATTGTCAACTGTTTGGGGCAACCTAAAGCGATTACTAGTGTCCGCGATCCACGACTTCACTCTTACCATGAATTTGGAGCAGCGCGTCAATCTAGGGTAGTACCAGTGGTGCTGATCGGTTTCACGCTTTTCATGATTTGCGCATGATCGCACTGTTACATTGCTTTCAATAAAGTCATTTAGCAGCCCTTCGTATTGGCGGCACCTGGCTTTAACGTCATGCAAATTACAAGCATTGTCCATAAGCGCCTCTAGTTCATTGTATAATACAGTCAACTGACTCCACTTGCCTTCTCTGGCGTTCTTTAGTTCGTGAAGCTTGTCTGGAGAATCGTTTTCGTCGAGCACCTTCACCCGCTCAGATTTGACGATAGCGACGTTGTCCTCACCGTGTGACATGGTGAAGTTTAAAGCAGGCAAGTCCTCTTGTCGCTTTAGTTTTCGGTTTCTCGTTGGCAGTCGATGCGCGTTTTTGAAATCGCAAGCGCGCTCTTCACTCCACGTTCACACTCTTAAATCACTTATCTTCATTTTTGCAGCGGAGCAAGCTTTTGCCTTTACATGTACATGCATGTTATTCACAAGTTCTGAAGCGTGTCTTTTGTTACACAGTTTCACTGACGACCCCAGACATTTAATTGATTTCTTTGTCTCTTGTTTATTTTCAACATCAAAGTACAACGGTTGTTACAGTTTCTTGCATAAATCCACTGTAGTCACAACAAGTTGCTTGCTGTGTTCTGTAGCTTCGATAGATTACAGTTACAACAACTCTTTTAACTGTATTCCTTTTAGCTTACTGTCTCACGGTCAAAAGCTTGTGTGCGCCACACCTTTCTGTATCCTTCCGTGTCTCAACAACAACTAACAACTAACGTGTGTGATAGACATGAAACTACATAACTGTGGGATGATGTCACAGAACAACTGATAAAATTATGTCACAATACAAATTATAAGTATGATACTTAATGCTTAACTAATAAACTGAAATAAGACAAACATAACAAATCACAAGCATGAAATATGGCCCTTACACTGATTTAGACTACGTAGTGAATTAAAGAGGGGGATCACGATGCCGAATCGAAGTGCTGAGCCCAAACCTCATTTAAATTAAATTAACAAACATTATAAGTAAAAAAAACAATAGCCCACATTTAGAAAGCGCTTATAAATTCTTTCCCACATGAGTTGGTTCGGTGGTATGCGCAGAGCACCGGAAGATTTTTTCTGAAGCTCCGAAATCACTGGGGCATTTTTTCTAAATAGATGCTATCTTTAATAACTAATGGAGGTTTTGAGCTGTATACACACGCATTCCTGCCTAAACACTCTTAAAACTACACCTGTGACACAATAACAGTAATATTTCGAACATTCTGCAGGCTGACATTTGGAGAAACTAAAAAATAATGAATAAACCAGTTGTTGGGTCAAAATAACCCAACCAGGTGTTCATTTGTAAACTACATGTCATATAAGCCAACATGAGCAACCCAACAATGTGTTTAAAGTACCTGAAATAACTCAGAACTTAAATAACAATAAACAGATACGGAGATACGCTATATAACAGTTTATACTTTGTACAAATCAAATTGTCAGCTAGTGAACCTGATCTAACCAATTAACCAATGTTTTTTTTTTTTTTTTTTTTACTCATTATTGTACAGTACATATCAATAGCTCTGGTACAGATTTTTCATGTTTGTTGTGTAAAGTATTAATGTGGAAATTACCATCACTATTGTATTTACTGTGACGAGTGAAAATTTCACTTTGCGCCAACTGGCGGCCATGTTACGAATGACGTTGAAATGCAACTGATTTATTTTGGCCGCTGTCGTCTTTACACGGCGATGAGCGTGATGGTGATAACCATTCCCATTGAGTAACCACTTTAAATTCACTGCATCATCGTAGGTAACATGGGTCAGGCAGAGACACATCACCCATTGGCTTGGGTCCTGTCATGTCCTGGCCAGTCATTTAAATTGGATAGATCTACAGTATATGTGTGTGTGTGTGAACTATCTATGGACCTTTAAGGCAAAGTTCATGAAAACAAACAAACAAACAAACAAACATCGCACTTGTAACTGTATTTACAATATATCTATTTAGAGCATGTTATCTTTTCACATTTTCATATTTTAATTCTATTCCCCTTGTGAACGTTAGTGAGTTTTGAACAGTACAGGTTGGGTTTAGTTCTGTACAGATGTTGCAGATGCTGATGTCTGTTATTGTGTGTGTTCCTACAGGCTGCACACTGGAACAATCCAGAGAGACAAAAGAAATCACTGCATACACAGGAGACTCAGTACTGCTGCCCTGCTCCTGCACTGACCTCCACAGAACACCTGGAACATTCACATGGGAGAAATACATAACAAATAAATATGTAGAGATATCTCCTGAGAGTGATCAGTACAAAGACAGATTACAGCTGGTTAATGATCACTCTTCAGGAAATCTCTCTCTGCTCATATCACACCTGACTGTAAAGGAAGGAGGAGATTACAGGTGTAGTGTTAAAGGTGGTGAATACACATACGTCAGACTCACTGTTAAAGGTAAATGACTCATTTTTATACACAATGCTACTTCAGTGATAATCTCATGACAGATTAATCAGATGTTGTAAATCAACCAGATAACATCTTACACCTAATTAACAGACCAGATCGTCACCTACACATTTAATTATCACTTTATTGCTCTATTTCGCCCTCTAGTGTAATAAACATAGTTTTTTTCTGATCTTTCCACTCAGTTAAAGTCCTTAATATGATTTAAACACTGATTATAAATTCATTTGATTGAACATAATTTACATTTAATTTGTACCAGTCTCAGTGTGTGTAGGCCTGTGTGTGTTGTATTGTATGTGGTGTGTGTGGATTGTAGCCAGTAAGAGTCATTCCCTAACCAGGGACACAAAAGCAGATTATTTCATAAACTCTTCTGTCCCAAAGACTTTTCTGTAAACTTCTTCCATAAATGTTATATAAAATATCTTCTGTATCAACTTTTATACATACTTGTTTTAAATACAGTATGCTTATTTTCTGGCTTATGTAAGAGAGTGACCTTTGCTGGCAGAGCGGAGAAATGTCCTGAGTTCTCTGGGCCAGAAAACCATAGTGACCAAAGAGACATTATTTAATACGTTAATAGTGAATTTTTCAGTGAAACAGAAGCTCTGCTGAAAAAAAGGTAGGCACATCAGTCCCTTTACCCCAAATTAAAGGGGGTAAAATGAATAAACCGAGATGCGTGTTTCTTAGCCCCACCCCCGTGAACACGAATTATTCAGAGAAAAGTCATCATAACATGCCTTGTATTTTTTTCCAGATTTTCTACCTTATTTAGTCGTGTCCAATTTCTCCCCATCACTAGGGGGCTCCCACATTAAGGCTACTACTACCATTCAGCTGGGAGGGCTAAGACTATCCTGTGTTTCCTCCGAACGGCGTGACGTCAGCCGACTGCATCTTTTCGAACTGCTTGCTCACGCACCATTAGGGGCGGAGCAACACACTCGGAGGAAAGCGCTAGCCGCTCCTTCCGTGTGCGCGAGCTCACAGACGCCCCAGATTGGCTGTAGAGCCGTGATTATTGTGGGAGCGCGAGTACCTCTCATCCATCCCCCCTGAGAGAGCTCGGCCAATCAGCTCACTCTGTGCCTCCGGCTGTGTTCGAACCAGCGCTCCCCGGATGATAGGGCGAGCACTTTACCACTGCGCCACTCTAATTTTAATTACTCTATACACAACCCGTGATTTTTATGCTATTTTAGAGAAGGAAAATACAAGTGGAACCTTTTTTTTTGTTATTTATTTATTTATTTTTTAAATATTAACTTTCAATATTTTATAAAAATACCAAAGAAAATGATTGTGTATAGAGTGATTATAACCAATACTATTTATGTTATGATAAGGAAAATATTCATTTCTTCTATTCCAGTAAAACAGTAATAATGTTACAAGTTATTTCCACAAATTTAAAAAAAGGCCTGAATCACTGCAGGTCTTCAAAATCCAGGTCTTAAAGTGTGGAGAGGTACATTTCAGTTTAATTTGCATTTAAATGTTACCTGCCATTGTAAAGCACACACAGTAAAAAAACAACATCCCAGGTTTAATAGGAATAAGGAATAGGAATAATTCCTCCGCGTTTGGGAAAACTTTATGCGTGCAGTTGAGCGCTGATTAGACTATGTAGGAAATTAAAGAGAAGGAGATAAACAATGATAGCACAAGTTTAGAAAAGAAGTTATATTTCAACTATATAAAATAATCCTGCATCTATTTTTAGGCGTCACAATGATGACTGAACTGAACTGTATGATTTTGTAAAATAATAAAAGTAAACAGGGTGCGCTATTCTGTGTTGTTTTCTGTGAACTTGTGCATTTTTCCCCTGCTTTCTCAAATCCTCCTCCTATTCTGTAATCGATTCACACTGTCTTCAGGTAATGCCATGTGATAGCAATATCTACGGTGGCCCAGAAGGGCAAATCATCTTTCCCGTATATGTGTGTGTTTTTTCCCTTGTAAGTGTGTTTTTTTTTTTCCTTGAAAATGTCCGCTTTTTCCCTTATAAATGTCGTTTTTTTCCCTTATAAATGTCGTTTTTTCCCTTATAAATGTGTTTTTTTTTCATTGAAAATGTGCGCTTTTTCCCTTATAAATGTCGTTTTTTCCCTTATAAATGTGTTTTTTTTTCCATTGAAAATGTCCGCTTTTTCCCTTATAAATGTCGTTTTTTCCCTTATAAATGTGTTTTTTTTTCCATTGAAAATGTCCGCTTTTTCCCTTATAAATGTCGTTTTTTCCCTTATAAATGTGTTTTTTTTTTCATTGAAAATGTGCGCTTTTTACCGTGTAACTGTGCGCTTTTTACCGTGTAAATGTCTGCTCTTTTCCGTTTGTGCGCAACTACTTCTTTCCCGTGTGAGAACTCTTTCTCCAGTATTTTGCAAGCTAAAAACTGAAGCTAATGCGCAAAGGACTATGGGAGTGGGGTCAAAACGCAACTGAACACCGAACCTTTCCGGATATCAGCTCCAGGACTCAACATCATGGAGTATACAGTGAATTATAGCGTGATAAAGTTATAATTTTCACTAAATTTTCAACTGCACACACTTACCAGGTAATGTTTAATATATAAAATTAATCAGATTTTACTGTTTTAGGCACTAATGATTACATTTGTAGCAGTGTTAATACTATTGGAGTGTTTGGGAGAAATGCCGAGCCGAGTGTAAATGGCAGTGATTAAAAGGAATATTATCTCATTTAGACCATTAAACACTGATGTAAACCATCAGCTCCATGGCATCTCTGTAGTATACATCCACATATGGATTTATAAGCAAGCTAATATCACTATGCTAACTAATAAAATACATGTATGTATTGTTGGTGCAAAAAGGCAGAGCATCAAGGGTCCGTCCTCTCCACGACAATCTACAACAGGGGAGAAATAAAGACATGTTATTATAAGTGTCTAGTAAAAAGACTTCATGGTGTTACTATGCAGCTCCATGGCATCTCTGTAATATACATCCACATATGGGTTTATAAGCAAGTTAATATCACTTCATGATGTTTGACATCATATGACATCAGTTTGACACACGCAGGCAGGCACGCACACAAAATTTTATAGAATGCAAGCTTTTAGTAATGCTGTGTATTAAAACCAATTATTTGGTTTTGCTATTAAGGATTGCTGCAAAATTTGGCCCCATCTCCACCATTCATTAACACACACATGTTCATGAAGAGAAATGTGTCCCTGTCCCCTGATTAAGATGTGCTCAGTGGTGTTCTTGAAAAGAGAGGTACATACTTCAGAGCACTCACCTTCTGCTCAGGATGTAAAGCTGGTGTAAAAATCAGCTGATACACAGGCAGTTGATGATTTACACACAGTTCACTGTGAGAAGAAAAACACACAATCATACATATATTATAAGGAGTATAAACATATATTTAATGACTTTAATGACTAGAATAGATAGAACCTGAACAAAAGCCCCTTTTCTTGACTGTTACATACATTGTGTAAGCACAAAACTAACTATTCAGAAGATCTCTAGCTATGATAAAACCACTACATTATACAGCAGTATACATTATATGGCACTCAGGAGCTCCAATAAACTACATACAACAATTCGTTAACCATCTGTAACATTTAGCACATAACAGGAGCAGCTCAGGGATAATTAGCAATAGTTGCTGCTATCTTAGCTCTTTTAGTAAGCTAGCGCTTAGCATAATTATATTGGCTTGCTTATAGATTCATATTTGGACAGGCATTTTACAAAAACAATAGAGCTAACTGTTTACATCACGTATGTGTGTCCAAATACACTATTAAACTAATATATATCAATAAACAATCTAGTTTCCCCATGCTAAGCGTTAGCGGTTAGCATAGTGATATTAGCTTGCTTATAGATCCATATTTGGACAGGCATTTTACAAAAACAATAGAGCTAACTGTTTACATCACATATAGGTGTCCAAATACACTATTAACCTAATATATATTAATAAACAAGCTAGTTTCCCCATGCTAAGCGCTAGCGGTTAGCATAGTGATATTAGCTTGCTTATAAATCCATATGTGGATGTATACTACAGAGATGCCATGGAGCTGATGGTTTACATCAGTGTTTAATGGTCTAAATGAGATAATATTCCTTTTAATCACTGCCATTTACACTCGGCTCGGTATTTCCCCCAAACACTCCAATAGTATTAACACTGCTACAAAGTTATCATTAGTGCCTAAAACAGTAAAATCTGATTAATTTTATATATTAAACATTACCTGGTAAGTGTGTGCAGTTGAAAATTTAGTGAAAATTATAACTTTATCACGCTATAATTCACTGTATACTCCATGATGTTGAGTCCTGGAGCTGATATCCGGAAAGGTTCCGTGTTCAGTTGCGTTTTGACCCCACTCCCATAGTCCTTTGCGCATTAGCTTTAGCTTTTAGCTTGCAAAATACTGGAGAAAGAGTTCTCACACGGGAAAGAAGTAGTTGCGCATGTAGCCCGCTACAGGATAGGGTAGGGTAGGTTATGGTAAAATGGAGAAAATGGGCCAATAGCTAGATTCGCAGGAGGGATAAAGTGAGTTGCATGGAGAAGAATGACTGGAGTCACAGATAAAATTGTCTTGAATTGTATTGATATGTATAACAATGAGTAAACAACTCTTTCTAACAGGAATGGAAATATAAAATAAAAACAACAGCAATAGTAATTTCCCAATCCTATCTGAGCTCAGATATGTCAGTCTTGCCAGCGTAATAGTCAGTGTTCAGTCAAGTAAAATCCAAAAAGTCAAAAGTCTGTGATTGGTGCGATTTCGTCCTACCGCACTGTTGTGATTGTTCATGAAAGAAGAGCAACCTGCCCTTCTGGGCCAACTCGGAATGGCTCCGGTTCGATTCAAAAAGAAAGGCTCGCCATCTTCCTCGTCAGGAAGAAATCCAGATCTCACGGTCCCACAAAAACCTAGCCTGTAAACAACAGGGCTATTACAATTCGATTCACACACTCTATAGTGATGTATATGGCCATATGTGTAAATAATGCAAGTGCTTTAACTAAACAAGCACAAAACATTCATTTTAATTTCTAACTAATCTAGACAGTGCATGTTAATCATGAATGCAATCTTTAAATCACAATCATCTTATTTTATCATCATAGTGCACATTTCTATCAGAAATCATTAATAAACCATACACTATGGTAGGTTATCTGTACAGTACCGCTCCTTTAACTGAACGACCAGGAGCATTGCTTTACATTGCATAGTAATGAAGCAATATGTTGATTACACTTAATGTACAAAATAAATTTACCAAAAATATACAAAGGTCCACAGACTGTAGTTTTACAGTTTGTTAAGGCAGCAGCATCATAAAAAATATGCAGAAACATCAATACAGGGCTGCTCAAGCATCATTGTAACAAGAAAATAAAATAGCTTCATAACCCTTAATATCAAAATTAACTTCTTCCCCATCATCTTATTTTAGTGCGTTTAATATTCAACAAGTAATATTGAACTATCATTAGCACACTAGATAAGTGCTCAAAGTAGTTAAACTTCATAAAGAAACTGTGTGTTCTCCCACAGTGAAAACATGGTCGGCTCCAGCTACAACTAGGAGCATTAGGCTAGTTAGCTTTTCCATTAGCCTGATTCGCCCAGTCCCAATCTAACTCACCAGCGCGCTTCAAATGTTCACTCTTAGAGAAGATCCTGTCCGCTTCATCCACACCCGTGCAGATCTACAACATTGAAATTGGCCATTATGTTTCCCGTTAACTTCTTGCTAGCTTTTTAGCTTCAAGTGTAGCTTAACAGCTTCCGACTCACCGCGTTGATTCCGAAGTTCAAAAAGTTCACCCAAGTTCGTCCCTCCGAAATCCTTGCAGATTTCCGGTATGGATATTTGCTCAATTTATCACGTTTATAGTTGTTTTTTTTTCCAGCAATAACTCACAGTTTAAATCAACAGTGGTCTCACGCACATCCGTCTCTGTGTGTGTGTGTGTGTAAGCACATGCGACGCTACAGAGCAGGTGAGGGCGGGGCTTGCTCCCTCTTAACCAGTAGGAGTCTTACATTTACTTCTCGGGGTTTTATTCTTATATTTATATCATTCATCTTTTATTTTGAATTTACTTTAGCTCCATTTAGTGATGAACAGGCTAATTGTGAATCACAATTTGACAATAACAATGTTGTAGTGCATTACTGAGTCATGCAAAACTAACTGGGGTTACACGCACAAACGGAAAAGAGCAGACATTTACACGGGAAAAAGCGCACAGTTACACGGTAAAAAGCGCACATTTTCAATGGAAAAAAAACACATTTATAAGGGAAAAAACGGACATTTTCAATGGAAAAAAAAAACACATTTATAAGGGAAAAAACGACATTTATAAGGGAAAAAGCGGACATTTTCAAGGGAAAAAAACGACATTTATAAGGGAAAAAGCGGACATTTTCAAGGAAAAAAAAAACACACTTACAAGGGAAAAAACACACACATATACGGGAAAGATGATTTGCCCTTCTGGGCCACCGTAAATATCTAATGTCTTCATTTGTTGCACTTTGAATTTGCCATGTCTTTATTAACACCTCTCAACACACACACACACACACAAACACACCAAAACACAAAGAAAGCAGATCAAACGTCATGAGCATGTCCCTTCCCCAAACAGCGCAGCAATGAGCATTTACAGTACTAACATCTGAACTGAATAGCTCATGATACATACATTTAAACAATTTATTTATACAGATGTACCTGTATTACATGGAAAGTTACAGGTTTGTTACTGGATGATTTACTCCGATAAAGAGCCGTATAAGAACAGTGGCAGCGGGCACACCTAAACATAAATGCAGGATTATTTTTTATAGTCCAAAAAAAATAAAAAATGCTTCTTTAAATGTAGCCTATTGTTATCTTCTTCAAATATTTGTTAATTCAATTCAATTCAATTAAATTTTATTTATATAGCGCTTTTAACAATGGTCATTGTCTCAAAGCAGCTTCACAAAAATGTAAGAAACTCATTCAAAAATAATAACAAAAAAATTTAAATAATTAAAATAATTAAAAAATAATAAAAAATATATATATAATAATAATAAATTGTGTACGTGTAAGAAAAATGTGTCTAGATAATAATGAGATTAATGACTAAAATGTCTCTGATAAGCAAGCCAAGGGTGACACCGAATTTAGTATAAACGAGGTTTGGGCTCGGGGCGTTCAGCGTCGTGATCCTCCTTTAATTTTCTCCGTGGTCTCATCAGCGCTCAACCGCACGCATGAAGTTTTCCAGAGCGCCCAGGCAGAAGTAGAGTAATGATTATGAATGCTTCGGAAAAAACAGCAAGGAAACTTACTTTGACCATTTTAATAATTTATTGATTAATTAGTGATGTCTTTGGTTTCGGCTGTGCTGATGGTGATCATGTCATCTCTTCATCTCCGCACCAGTAAACGCGCCTATAATTCACTTTTCATACGAATTACATAATCTAAAATTTGTTTTTTATTAGTTTATATAAGAGCAGATATTTTGTTTCTATAAGTATATATTTTTTATATCTCTGAGGCGAGTATACACAGAATTTTAGTTAATTTTCTGACGCGCTCAAGTTCACCGAAAACAATACAGAACCCTGGTTACTTTCTTTATTTATAAACGTTTTTTCATCATTGTGAGCGCACCTAAATAAAATAGAGTCTAATAAAGGCTATGTAGCTTATATAGGTTTATTATATATTTTTTTGCATGTTAATCTGACAACGTTTGAATTTTATGGTCATTTAGTTTAATTTATTTAAGCTAATAAATCTAATTTAAAGAACAAAAAAAATAAGATGACACAGGACCCTACACGTGTAGCTTTTCTAATTACACATAATAATATCTAAAGGCTCAGTGTGTTAACGTTTACATTGCTTAAATACGATCTCCAGTGGTCTCCAGAGCCGTCATTCAGTTATGGTAATGGGCGTTTCGTTTTTCGAAACACGCTGTAGCAGTTAACCAATTATAAATCAACGCGCCATGTGACCAATCACAGCAGTGAGGGCTTACGGGAAAGGAGGGGTTTAGATAGACTGAATCTTCGAACTGCTTCACACGAGTAGTTTCCGAATCATTTAGAAATGGGGTAAATTGAAATCTATTTTTGGAGAAAACTAAAGTGTTTTTTGACCTTGCATACATGTAAACCTGTTTTTAGAGACCCATTAAGCAATATTAGCAACCTTTAAAATGGCATAATAGAACCCCTTTAATACCCACATGCAGCCGAGAAAAATAAACCTACAATAATACATGAAACAGCTCCAGCATAAAAAATCCACAGATAATGCATAGAGAGATATCAATCTCTTGTTTTTTATTACCTGATTTTATATTAAATGTCTAGTCAGATTTATTTTCTCTCTCTTTTTGTTGTTTATTAAATGTACAGTGTTTGGGATTTGTGTGTTTCTCTGCAGCGGTGGTCTTCTTTGTATTTCACACTTCTGCCCTGTTGGTGATGTTCTGCAAATTTTTTCACTTCCTGTGAGAGCACTTCCTGTATAAAGCATAATTGTTTGAAATTGCTAAATTTGCAGGGTGTGATCTATAGAGTGTGTTCATTATGATCAGACACAATGCAGCAGTTATTCAGTAAGAATGCAGGTGTGTTTCTTCTCCCCCTCATACTGCTTCATGTCATGAGTTAAATCACTTGGAGCTGATGCTGCTAAAGTGAGATTTTGTATGTTGAATCAAAAACAGTTAAAAGAACATGTGAGCATTGTGTAGTTTGTGTTCTGTGGATTAACACTTGACCATGAGAGTGACAAATGATGAGAGACATTTACATTCGAAACGACACTCAATAATCTCTTTCACTCATGTATATTAAATAAAATATTAGATTTGTTTGTTGTTAACGTCTGTGTCACAAGCCTTTAAATACTTGTGCTTGTCTCAGTTGAAACGTCCTTTGAGGAAACCACAGAGCTATAACTGTGTGCTGTGCTCTCACCACCACAGTGCAAAATAGTTTGACAGTATTTGTCCATAATGTAGTGTGTTGCACTGTTGGAAGTGTTTAAGTTAGTGTTTAAGTCATTGCACTTCTTTTAGCCCAAACACTTTGACATTTAATGCAGATCATACATAGGATGAATTGTCCTGTGAAGACAGATGGTTTTCCCAAAATTTCATTCATTTTTTCTGATTTAGGCCTATATGCCCATATCAGCATCAATTTTGCATGCACCCCACAAAACTTTTAGCAAAACATATAACTAGGTCTCCTGAACACTGTAAAAAAGAGTCGACCTCAGCAAAAATCACCCTATTTTCAGGTTTTAAAAGACACAAAGGTCAGCTGTTCTGGAACAGTTCTTGCAAGAACAGTATTATCAAGCGTATTTACAAAATCCATCAATCACCATAATTAAATTGGCTCTCATAAAGACCATCCTAGAAAGGCAAGACCAAAACTTACCTCTGCCGAAGAGAAGAAGTTCCCTTTCAAAGGCTACATTCGATGCTGCGTGAAAACGCTATGGAAACATCTTGTCATGTTGCCGGTTGTGAAGCATGTGTGTACCAAACACGCCAAATTTTTGGCTTTTATAACCTCGGTCAGGTGACGTCATCTGATAGATGTGTGTATAATCCATATTGGAGGGCGATCTCTACACTTTACTGCTTCGATTAAGTGCTACGCGCGCGCCTCGCATTCCTGGGGCTTAAACTCGTGCATCCGGCACAGCAGTGAGAGACGGATTTAAAACTCCTTTCTTTCGCGTTCTCATCGGATCGGGAAATCCCTCTGTCCGCTCTCAAGCGCGCGCTGCGCTTCTTGTGAATGGGCAAGGATAAACATCCTCTCTTGCTTACGCGCAGAATAGCCTCTAAGCACTTAAAAATAAATAAATAAAAACATAGACGGCAGGTTCTGTCGGGTGGCCGGGGGTGGAGCCTCAACGACGCTCTCTCCCCTTTTCTTAGCAATCTCCATATGAGTTAACCCTTTCATGGAGTAAGCTGTATTCATCCCGTGTTTTCCTGCCATCAACTTATTTATTTATTTAAATATAATTGAGGTAGAAACGCGGAGTTATATGATGACACCCAGATAGAAGAGACGTTTCCAGGCTATCTCTCTTCTGGGACATCATCCTTCCTGAAAAGCTATTACTTCCTTTCAAGCTGTGTAGACTTTTTATCTTCCCTGGAGGAAAAAGCTTTTCAGGCAGCAGGTCAGGTTGGCGCATTGCACATCATGGCGGTTTTTGCACGCCTACCAGGCTGACCTGCTGAGAGACTTGAGTACTGGAGGGGCTCTGTAAGGTAAGGCGTATTGGATTTACGCCGGGCCACAGACTTGTCTCTTCGTGCAACAATGCAGACGGCTCGTGCTATCGGCCGTTTTATGGCTGCTATGGTCTCCGCGGAGAGGAACTTGTGGTTGAATCTCAGGGGCATTAAGGAGAAGGATCGTGTATTCCTCCTCGATGCCCCATCTCGCCTCCCGGCCTACTTGGCGATGTCGTTAACTCGGTCGCCACTAGGTTCATGAGGCGAAGTTATATAACAAGCCTTAGGGAAATTCCTTCCCCGCCTTGCTCAAGAGTCGGGACTGTCGGCCACCCAGTCTCGACCGGGTCTGACTGTTGCGAGGCGTGAAACACACAAGGAGAGTGTTTTTGAGCTGGGCACCCCCTTGCAAGATTGGGGTGAGTCACCCTATCCACCTCAAAAGAGGTCAGACTGGAATATTGTCTTCACAAAGAAGCCCTGAGGTTCATGTGCCCAGGACCGTGGAGGGTGGCCCCCCAATGGGAAGAGGCACGCAGAATTCCTTTTAAAGAATGAAGTGTTCTCCCTGGCACCCCCAGGAGGTTGGTGTTCTTGCTCCGCCACCACTGGTGTTTCGGGCAACTCCAGTCTCCAATAATTTCAATTCAATTCAATTCAATTTTATTTGTATAGCGCTTTTAGCAATTTTCATTGCCGCAAAGCAGCTTTACACAGTCAAATTATTATATAATATATATATATCGTATTATATATTATATATATATATTATATATATATAATATCGAATTATTTAAGTTTGTATGAAATGTGAATTTGTATGAATCAAAATGGTCAGTTTGACCCTGATGAGCAAGCCGAGGGCGACAGTGGCAAGGAAAAACTCCCTGAGATGGTAATAGGAAGAAACCTTGAGAGGAACCAGACTCAACAGGGAACCCATCCTCATTTGGGTGAAACAGAAAGCAGTAAATGATCTGCATTTATACAGTGTGTAGGGTGGGAGGCAGTTCAGCTATAATAGCTGATGTTAATTGATGTTAATATGGAGTCCAGGTAGTTATTGAAGACCCAGGTAGACTTGTAAGAAGTTCCAGTCATGAACTATCGAACTGTCAAGTCCCCAGAGAAACAGTTGCCAACACCAGTCAAGGCCAGAACTATTTTCTAGGTAGAGAGAATCATTCCCAGACACCAGACGCATCCCAGAGAGACACACGGGGCATCCACGTGACGAGATCTTCAGCCAGAAGCGGGGCACCAGGATGGGTCAGACAGGTCCGGAGGGCAGAGGGAGTCTGGATCACTGGCAGCTCAGGAACGACATGTGTAGCTCGACAGAGAGAGAGAAAGAGTGAAAGGTTAGTGAATTGTGAATAAATTTCTTATACTTAATCCGAATAATATTATTAAATCTAAAGTGTGACCTGCTTTATGAGTGGGTCCTACTACACACTGAATGGCAATAAAATGTTAGTTCTTCGGGTTTTTCCTGCCGTGTTCAGGATGCCGAACATCTAACATCCCCCCGTTTAACCAAGCCACTGAGCTTTGCCTCTTTCTGAGAAACTGGCAGCGTGGAAGCTACTGCCAAGTATATCTCCTTGGGTACTAAGCACTGTACAGAGAAACTACAGGATTCAGTTCTCACATCACCCTCCGCGTTTCAATGGCGTGGTTTCCACTTCCATGAAACCGGAAAGTGCAAGAGGAATGGGGGGCTGCGTCTAATTTTTTTTTTAGATTTTGCGGGCTTTACCGCTATCTAAAAATAAATCAATGGAAATATTGCCACAAAACAGGAGGTTCCTGAGGTTCGCTTTCGGGGGCGAAGCTTACCAGTATCAGGTCCTTCCATTTGGTCTAGCTTTTTTACCCGCACATACACAAAATACATGGATGTAGTTCTGGCTCTTACGACTCCAGAGCATCCGTATTGAATTACATGACTGGCTGGCCCAGTCTCCGTAGCTAGCGCTTCGACATCAGCATGTCGTCTAGCTAATCTTTGTTTCCTAGGATTTAGATCCAATGCCATGAAAGCATGCTCTTTCCTGTTTAGAGGACAACATTTTTGGGTGTCACATGGAATTTGAGCGTAAGCGGGCACAGCTGTCTCCCGCTCGTGTCGATCCATTCTCAACATGGCTCTCATGGCAGCTGTATCCACGGTGACACCTTTGGACCTTCTGCACATGAGAGCATTTCAGTTGTGGCTAAGAACCAGGGGATTTTACTCTGGGGCCAATCCCCAATAAGGGCTACACGCCAGGTGCTTCGTACCCTTCCTATGTGCTTCAGACCCCGGTTTCTGACTCTGGGTCCCACTCTAAGTTCGTCTTGTCGTCGCAGATGCTAACGACAGCACGCTTCTCTCATGGGCTGGGGTGCGATCTTAAATGACCGCCCAGCCCAAGGGAGCTGGAGAGGCCATCTTTTTGCGTGGCACATCAATTGCCTCAAAATCATGGCTCTACAGATCTGGCCTTAAAAAACGCACGTTTTCGGAAAAGGGATCCCACGACTTGCCGCGAGTGCGCGCGGCAAGCTGTGAAAATGCCCTTCAGTACCTGTAGAGGGCAGTCGTGTTTCAGTCTAAAGTATTGTGTGTCTACTCACGCCGAAAAATGTTATGTCTCTTAGGCGCCCATTGACGGCAAGCGACAGAGCTCATAAACGTGTCAAGCTCAAACTGATATGTATTTATTCTTCATTTTCATTCAGAATTATTATTATTAGTAGTAGTAGTAGTAGTTCTCCAAATTTATTATTATTATTATTATTATTATTGTAACGCACCCGGGCGTGTGCAAAAGGACTACAAAGATGTATGACGTTAGCCTATATTTACGCGCTCTCAACGCAGACGGGTACTGGTGGCTCAGTGGTAGGTGATTCGCCCGCCATGTGGGAGACCCGGGTTCGATTCCCAGCCAGTGCTCAAAATGCCGGTGCTATTCGCTAAAATACCATGATATAGCCATTACATTATTAACTTATGCTTCAGTACTAAATGCATGTTTGCAATTGGGAATTTTTTTTCTTAAGCTATGAAACACATTAGCACTCACCACACAGTTGCTGTAATTTAATGATTATCATAAGCAAAAAGTGTAAAACAAAGGATTCACATTTATTACATTTTCACCCAGAGCGGGATTCGAACCAGGGTCTGGACGATTTTATAGGATATACGGATATTATACAGATATTATTTAAGCAACGCCACACCACGTGGAAAGCAACAAAAATGCTTCAATTTCATTGGCTGTTACTGAGTGTCAGCTATTCACGACTGGCCCGATATCGGCGGCCGAAAGTATATCGCATCCGTAGTGGTTTAGCACTACCATTGAAAATGAATGGGAAACCGTTTAGGGATTTTTAGCTAAAGAATCCGCGGCCGCCGCGCGGGAACACAGAATCCCCGGGCTTCGACTGCGCTTTCTCCATTCTTTATTACAGGGGCGGACTGGGACCAAAAAGTGGCCCTGGACTTCCTGGCCCACAGCAGCCCACACCATAATACATTGGCTCATTAATGTGGAGATACATTTTTAACACCAGTTATTAGTATAAAAATATAACACAATACAGAAATCAATGCTATTTAAACATGTTATTTGAAGTATCACTGAACATATATTGGGTCAAAAAAACGAAAAAAAAGAACATCAAGACAAATATAAATCTATAAAGACAATATTTTAAAAAGAAATGGCAATAAAACTGAACAGGTAAGCTGAAATAAAATCAGTAGCAGCAGTAGCTCACGCTAGTAAACTAGTTACTTATTTTAATTATTATGGTAGTCAATATTAACACGAAATAATGCTGAGAAACATTATTTCAATTAATATTGACCACCATCATAATAACTAGCACAAGTTAGTGCTGCTACTAATTTTATTCTGTTTGATTGCCATTCTTTTCACTTGGCTCTGGTAGATGAGGGGAGACGTGTTGGTCATCATCAGCATGTATTATGATGTGGGATGTGGTGCGCTGCTGGGTCCAGCCTCACTGTCCCTGACCTGTTATAGGCAGAATCTGTTCATTTAAAGCATTTCACAGCATTTACCTCTAAAGCTTTTTCTTATTTTCGCGTAACCTTTTCTTCTTCCTGCTTTTCATTCATGGAAATTATTATTAATTTGCTCAGAAAATTCGCTGCATCGAGAAAGGATCAATATCTAAAAATTTAAAGATGCCCACGTGTGTGGACAAAGAATACAAAAGTGTATAATCTTTAATAAAGTTAATCTATTACAATGTTGTTTTCAATGCTGAAGCAAACATGATTTTGTTTTAGTCTATTCATTGAATACAACGCGACAGCGCGCTCCGAGGTGAAGCGCACACACAGTTACTGTAATCCCCCATCTCACCTTTACAACAGGTGTGAAGTCATCAAACCAGTTTCGTTGCTGGGGGAATTCACAGAATTGGGGTTTTTTTAAAACAAATTAACAAGACCGAGCAGACTTCAGACAGGGGGTTTGGTTGGTTAGAAGTGGCGCTGACGGGGGGGGGGGGGGTGGTGGGGGGCGGTCGGGAGTCTCGCCCGCGGAGCAATTCAGTGTAGAACCGCCACTGCCTATTTTCCACCACATCGCGGACTTCCCTGATCTCCATCTCCGCGCTTTGCTTTTATAATGTGGAGCAAGCCCGAGATCATATTAACGTAGAATTCATCATTCAACGTTATTCATATCAGTGTATAGTAAGTGTGATTTGAAAAGTGCTATAACTCCACCTGCTACAGTTTCAGCCCAGTGGAACAATCTGACTACATGTGAAGTGCCATGAAAAAGTATTTGCCCCTTCCTATTTTTTTTCTTTGCATATTTGTCACACTTGTATAGGTGGAATTTCACCTAAACACTTTAGGTGAGAACGTATAGGTTAATATGTATAGGTGAGAACAGCTGATTCACACTTGGGGAGAGTGAATAGTTTGCATTTGAATGTTGTCTGGCATTGTAAGCACACGCAGTGACACTAACAGAACAATAGGATTAATAGGAATAGGAGGCACTACAGAGGAGGATTTTAATTTAGACTATAAAAAAATTAACCTGCGTCTATTTTTAGGCGTGCCAGCTGCCACTTTTTAGTCTTATAATGCTAAATAATATAATGATCCCGGGTTTGCACCCTGCGCTATAAAATACGAATACGACGGCCATCCGCGGACAGCAGCTCCTGCCTCCGTCCGCTTGCGCTTGCTCTTCTTTGAAGTCTTGGGCGCGTTCCAATTGCCCCGTTTGCATGCCGCACTTCCGCGTTGTGTGCGGGCGTCTCATTCACACCGCGTAGTAAAATCCACTGTAAACCAACAAACCCCGAGTATTATATAGCGCGGATGAACCCGGGATAATTAGCAAGGAGAGCTCTTCTTCACTATTCGTGCCTAATTCTGCAGCCCTGCTTCTTCGTATATCTGAAGGAGAGGCCGCCTAACTAGTGAGCGAGGAGCGATATTAATTTGGGCGCATGCCGTGACAGGCTGAAAAAAAACTATTGTCCTCAAAAATGTAACAGATGAGGACTCTGATTAATGTGCAAAAACTATATAATAAAACTATATAAGACTACATGCCTTTATAAGACTCAACTTTTATTTAAGCGCACTCACAATAACGAAAAAACGTGATTTTATAAATGTTTGAAAGCAAATAAGCTGCGCTGTTCTGTATTGTTTTTGGTGAACTTGAGCGCGTCAGAAAATGAACGCAAAGTTTTTTTAAATGTTCAGAGTCAGTCTTTTTGCTTGCTGTTTTCCCGACGCGTTCATAATCATTAGTCTACTTCTGCCGGTGTGCTCTGGAAAACTCCATGCATGCGGCTGAGCGCTGATTAAAACTATGGAGTAAATTAAAGAGGAGAATCACGATGCCGAATCGAAGTCCTGAGCCCAAACCTTATTTAAATTAAATTAACAAATACTATAAGTAAAAAAAAAAAAAAAACAATAGCCCACGTTTAGAAACCGTTTATAAATTCTTTTCGACATGAGTTGGCCCGGGGTTATGCGCAGAGCGCCGGAAGATTTCCTGAAGTTCCGAAATCACTGGGGCATTTTTTCTAAATAGATGCTATTGTTAATAACTGATGGAGGTTTGGGGCTGTATACACACACACATTTTTGAGGGGTTTAAAACGAATTAGTCCGAGCAGACCTACATGAAAGGTGAGAAGTGAGTAACTGCGCGCGCTGTCGCGGTGTATATATTGTACAACACACGTTTATCAACCTACATAAAAACGCTGCCTTTAAAAAACGCTTTATAAAAACGCTGCCTTTTGTAAAGTGAAAGTACTTTACAAAAGACAAACTGCTTTATTTCAGTCATGAATTCACAATCACATCACATTCCAGCTATTATTTCCAGCCGTGGTTAAATAATGTATGAAACAATTATTAAATGCTGGACACAAACAGCAAATATGATGATTATTATAAAATGCCAGAAGAAGCTCGTGGTCATAAAATAATATTTACTTAATAATATAATATATATAGTTCATTCATGTCTTCTGATGATGTCGACACATTTTTTACGTTTTAAATAAGATATGTTGGCATATTCACGAATCAGGACAGTCGCATAGTTAAGACTATCAGCCTACTATCAGGAAATTAAATTAATTTCAACACCATGTAAACCGAGACATTGCCATGTCTTTCACTGTTTTGTCCCTGTTAAAACATTACAAAAAATATATAAGAAACTTATTAAGAATTTTAAAGCATGAATTTGGGCATCTCATTTCATCATTATGAAAATAATATGAAGCACACATACACACATTCATCATGAAAGATCTGTTGTAAAGCAAAATAAAATTCATGTTTGCTTCAGCATTGGGAACAATATTGTTTTAGACTAAGTAATTATACACAATTCTTCGTTGTACAGTACTTGGTCCGGCGTTTAAATAAAGTCCTTCCATGCGCCATCTGGCGATATTCAGTGAAGCACAACACATTTATTTAAATTCCCGAATGTTGCTTACGGCAAGTTGCGGCGCGCCGCGCGCTAAATTGAGGCATCCCGCGGGAAAACACGCGCAGTCTTAATGACCACATCTGCCCTAAAGCACTTCCTCTAGCAGTTGAGACTACCATGTCCTAGTGCGGGTGGACAACACTATGGCAGTCTCATATGTTAATCGCCAGGGTGGACTGTGCTCGCGCCGCTAAATAGCTAGCACACCAGATTCCTGTCCCTCAGGGCGATTTACATTCTGGGAAAATTTCATGTAGCGGAGGTGGACCTCTTTGCCTCGCAAGATCAGCAAATGTCCCCTTTACTACTCTCTGACTCTAAGTCAAGTTGGTCTTCCAGCCAGCGTAATTAAGACTATTCTAAGTACTAGGACTGCCTCCCCTCAAATAGAATGTATTTGAAAGTTGGTGCATGACGAAGCAGGTAAAGCCAGTCCACTGCCGAGTTGTTTCAGTGTTGGAGTTTCTGCAGAAAAAAATTTGTCCTCTGGCTTGTGCCCCTTGTTGAACCACTAGAGTCAGCGCCTCAGGTTTCTGACCCTTAAGATGGTTATTCTAAATGGTGTTACCTCTCTAAGAGGATCGGACATCCCTATTGTTTTTGAAGCCTTCTGTCCTCCGCCTTTACAGCTTTGGAGCAGGAGAGACTTCACTCACTGTGTCCAGTACGTGCTCTTTAGATTTATGTCCACCGCATCAGCCAGTGGCGTAAGTCAGAGCAGCTTTTACATGTTTCGGGGCCACAAGCTGCGTGAGAAATGCTATTGCCCTCTCCTATGAGGCGCGTGGGCTCACTTCGCCTCTAGGAATCAGGGCTCATTCAACCAGGGGAATTGCCTCATCAATTGCACTAGCAAGAGGTATTCCCTTGCAGCAAGTATGTGACGCGGAGGGTTGGTCCTCTCTGCACACATTTGCCAACAGGCATCCTATTGTTTTGAAGCCTTCTGTCCTCCGCCTTTACAGCTTCGGAGCAGGAGAGACTTCACTCACTGTGTCCAGTACGTGCTCTTCAGATTTATGTCCACCGCATCAGCCTGTGGCGTAAGTCAGAGCAGCTTTTACATGTTTCAGGGCCACAAACTGCGTGAGAGATGCTATTGCCCTCTCCTATGAGGCGCGTGGGCTCACTTCGCCTCTAGGAATCAGGGTTCATTCAACCAGGGGAATCGTCTCATCAATTGCACTAGCAAAAGGTATTCCTTTGCAGAAAGTATGTGACGCGGAGGGTTGGTCCTATCCTCACACATTTGCCAACATGCATCCTATTGTTTTGAAGCCTTCTGTCCTCCGCCTTTACAGCTTCGGAGCAGGAGAGACTTCACTTACTGTGTCCAGTACGTGCTCTTCACTTTTACGTCCACCCCATTAGCCAGTTGCGTAAGTCAGAGCAGCTTTTACATGTTTTGAAGCTGGAAGCGGCGTGAGGGATGCTATTGCCCTCTCCTATGAGGCGCGGGGGCTCACTTCGCCTCTAGGAATCAGGGTTCATTCAACCAGGGGAATCGTCTCATCAATTGCACTAGCAAAAGGTATTCCTTTGCAGCAAGTCTGTGATGCGGAGGGTTGGTCCTCTCCGCACACATTTTCCAATATGCATCCTATTGTTTTGAAGCCTTCTGTCCTCCGCCTTCGGAGCAGGAGAGACTTCACTATATTCAGATTTACGTCCACCGCATCAGCTAGTGGCGTAAGTCAGAGCAGCTTTTACATGGTCTGGGGCCGCAATGGGGGGTGGCCCCCACTACACTGGGCTATTGTCCTCTCCTATGAGGCGCGTGGGCTCACTTTGCCTCTAGGAATCAGGGCTCATTCAACCAGGGGGATCGCCTCATCTATTGCACTAGCAAGAGGTATTCCCCTGCAGCAAGTGTGTGACACGGAGGGTTGTCCTCTCCGCACACATTTATTACATTTATATTTTGGATGTTCATGCTACTCCAGGCCCACGGGTCCTCGAGTCAGCTACCCAGACATAGTTCTGAGACCTTCTCGGCCTTGTGCGCAAACGCTACACAACCTTGGAGTCCAGACACTTGCAGTGCGGCGGCGTTGGTACTCTCGTTCCCATAGCGTTTTCACGCAGCATCGAGTGTAGCCTTTGAAAGGGAATGTCTCGGGTTACTTTGCTGTAACTCTGTTCCCTGAAAAGGCGGGAACAATATGCTGCGTCCCAATGCCGCACTGCCTATGTGACCGGACGTCCGTTCAGACAAATCAATCTGAGGAATGTTTCCGGTTCACTCCTATTTATAACCTGCAGGTGCGTCCTATCAGATGACGTCAACTGACCAAGGTTATAAATGCCAAAAATTTGGCGTGTTTGGTACACACATGCTTCACAACCAGCAACATGACAAGATGTTCCCATAACGTTTTCACGCAGCATCTCGTTCCTGCCTTTTCAGGGAACAGGGTTACAGCAAAGTAACCCGAGACGTTCATTTAGAATTACCAGACTCAACAATTTACAATATCTCACATAAGAGTCATTATGAAGGTGTTAGAGAGCATAAGTAGCAGATACATTCTACAATGTAGAAAGAAATAAAAGTCAGGAAAGACCATGCAATTAAAAGGTGTTGCATGAATAGAAAGTCACACAGACAGAGGAAATGGGGTGTACAGTACCTACATAGACATGCTTCTGTTTCATGTTTCCATGTGTGTGTGTTCTGATCCACACTACATTTCCTGGATTTATTTATAACAGATTAAATGTTTTTCTCTGTGCAGAGGCCACAAGAAGACCTTCAACACCCAGACCAAAGACCAAACCCACTTCCACAGCAGGTACTACACACCACTGTAACACACAGTCAGGATAGTTAGTGCAGGTTAATGCATCAGCTTGGAGCCAAAATCAAACACAACACTCACACACTACATTTATCTGTTTCTTCTAGTTCTTGTAGACGTCACACCTACAAAACCAACCCTGGTGGTCAAGAACAAAATGAACACACACCCTGAAACATCTGGAAAAGGTAACGATTAATTCACTGCATTAACGTCATTAACACTTTCAGTGATTCATATTTGTTGTTAACATTTCCAATACAGCAAAAGAAAATTCAGAAATGACAAAACTACACTTTTTAAACTGTTTACAATCATCCAGATTTTAAGAAAGTAAAACCAGCTATATAAAATTACTAAGTATAAACAGCATAAAATATATTTTATTAAATTTGTTTTAAATAAGTGCTAAAGGAAGAAGATATATAGAAGATGACTGAATGAGTTTTCATAAGTAGCAGATACATTCTACAATGTAGAAAGAAATAAAAGTCAGGAAAGACCATGCAATTAAAAGATGTTGCATGAATAGAAAGTCACACAGACAGAGGAAATGGGGTGTACAGTACCTACATAGACATGCTTCTGTTTCATGTTTCCATGTGTGTGTTCATGATTATGGATTATCTGAGTGTGTGTTCTGATCCACACTACATTTCCTGGATTTATTTATAACAGATTAAATGTTTTTCTCTGTGCAGAGGCCACAAGAAGACCTTCAACACCCA
Organism: Clarias gariepinus; assembly: GCF_024256425.1. Classification (NCBI taxonomy): domain Eukaryota; kingdom Metazoa; phylum Chordata; class Actinopteri; order Siluriformes; family Clariidae; genus Clarias; species Clarias gariepinus. The sequence continues at coordinate 43,852,325 of NC_071101.1, read as the reverse complement.
GACCAAAGAGCAAACCCACTTCCACAGCAGGTACTACACACCACTGTAACACACAGTCAGGATAGTTAGTGCAGGTTAATGCATCAGCTTGGAGCCAAACTCAAACACAACGCTCACACACTACATTTATCTGTTTCTTTTAGTTCTTGTAGACGTCACACCTACAAAACCAACCCTGGTGGTCAAGAACAAAATGACCACAAACTCTAAAACATCTGGAAAAGGTAATGATTAATTCACTGCATTAACGTCATTAACACTTTTAGTGATTCATATTTGTTGTTAACATTTCCAATACAGGAAAAGAAGATACAGAAATGACAAAACTACACTTTTTAAACTGTTTACAATCATCCAGATTTTAAGAAAGTAAAACCAGCTATATAAAATTACTAAGTATAAACAGCATAAAATATATTTCATTAAATTTGTTTCAAATAAGTGCTAAAGGAAGAAGATATATAGAAGATAAGTGAGTGAGTTTTCACTACACGTTACTGAAAACTGACAATAAATATTAATGAAATGCTTTGGAAATTTAAAATAAGAAAAATTTTATGCTCCGATTTTCTCCCTCATGCAGAGTAGGCTTATTGACATTTCAATTAGTGTGTGTGTGTGTACGCGCTCTGCGATGGATCAGCACCCTATCTGGTTGTACCCTGCCTTGTCCCCTAAGTCTGCTGGAGAGGCTCCAGACTCAAACCTGTACAGGATAATTGGTTTAGAGAATGAATTAATGAGCCTTTTCTAGAAAGTAAATAAATCTACATTTAATTTATGTATTCAAACCACAACTGATTCAGATGTTTTGTATTTACAACTTTATGTATAAAAGTGCATTCAGCATGAAATATTTTATTACATTTATTTCAAATATAGTGTTAATTCATTCTACATAAACACGTCTGTGGTTTACCTGAAAATGCTCATACGTCAGTGCATATGTAATATTCTCTTATAGCATCTATAAAAATGTTCATGTTCATAATGTTGATATTATTAATAACATCTCTCCAGAGTCTCTCCCCTTCGTCCCCTTCGCTGTGGTGACTGTGATCTTTCTGCACATCATCGTAGCTGTGGTCTATTGCAGCACCAGAAAGAAAGGTACACATTTAGTTTAAATTGTTGTATAATTTATTTTAGTTATTAGGTTCATATATTGAGGATATTTACATGAACAGGACAGGACTGCATAGGTAATAACAAACTCCAGTGACCTGTCTGCATCTCAGGAGCATCTCAAGCACTTCAAAATTCAACATCCATGACTCCAGTTTATCTGCTCAACTGACTGAATGTTTCTTGTCTATTTTACTCTCCATATAGACTCTCCATATAGTCCTGATAGAGTTCATTACAGCAGAGCTGATGGAGATGGAAAAGCGAATCTGCAGTAGAGAACATCATCAGCAGAAGAGACACATGTTTAACAGCAGCGACCCTCAACACACCTGATTAACAGATCAGATAGTTCCATGAGTTTATATCACATGAGTGTATTACATCATCCACCTGTGGCTTTGAAAACTAAGGCTGATAACTGAAATAGATCCAAAATATTAAATTTAGTTATGCATCAAAGACTCTTGTATTTCACATGAAATCAGGAAATTACTGTAGTGTCATTTGTGTTCATATTTTTTTTTTTTTTTTTTTTTAGAACTTCAGCTCCCAATTTTCTGCCTAATAATATTTTAACAAATTCATACAATATGTGAGTAAATCATTTATAGTTTTATTGCTGATACTCACATGCTTTTGTTTCACTTTCACAACATAAACATCATTTAAATCTCTGCACATTGTATACATTCTCTTACATAATTTTGTACATGTACTAGTCCTGTACTAGTCCTGCTTTTAGAACTGATGGATTTTGTTTAAAGATGAAATATTTATAAAAACTTTTATTTCCATTCTTTTGTATCAAATTCAACATAATAAAAAAATCCATGTCACATTAGTGATTGTAAACAATTTTCACATCATTAATCATCTTCATCTGTTGAGTCCCTTTTCCTCTTCCACAGCCAGATGTCCAGTCCATCTTCCAAAACCTTCCTCCACCTCCCTCAGCCACAATCCTGTCCTTATGTCACCTGATAGAGCTGGATGATTAGTTCATTATCTCTGATTTGCTCTCTTTCTACAGTATTAAGCACTTTTTCCTCAGCATATTATCCTGCTGCATTCTCAGTTTAAACATTTCCCCTTTAATATATTGAAGCTCAGTACTCCAGTCCTAACAACTTCAGACACTCTGGTTTGACGCTGAGCTCATGTTACTGCCTATGTAAAGTTTCCCCTGATCTCCCATCTCTGTGTGGGCTTCATCTGGGTTCTTCAGGTTCTTCTTACTGTCTAAAACATGCAGGTGGATGGATTGGTGGCTCGAAATCATCTTTAGGTGTGAATAAGTGTGTGAGCATGGTGCTTTGTTATTGTCTGGCCTCCCAGTCAGGCTGTATTCCTGCCTTATTCCCTGTCTTTTTACTATGGACTATGTATCCATCACAACCCTGACCAGAATAAAGTTCTTAATGCAAGTGAAGTAACGAGCAGAGGTTACACTCTACACTAGATCACTAGACCTCTGCTGGCATGGAGGACAAATGTCCTTAATCATCACTACATGGATTTAACGTAGTGCACCAGCAACTAGTCTCATGAATTAAACATTTGCAGCTTATAAAATATGCAATGTACAGTAGGGTTCAAAACAAATACGTTTTGATTTTATAAAAAAAAAATATATGTGTGCAACATGTAAGCCATGTGCAATTGTGTTTAAATGTTGGGTGAGGGTTTTTTATTGAGAAATAATGAAGAAAACAGATTAGAGCATTTAGTTCTGTGAGATGTTCTGGTTGAGAGCTCGTATAGCCTGGGGGAAGAAGCTTCTCCTCAGTCGTCTTTCAGATTGTGATATTGGCCTTCAGGGAGTAAAAGCCCCTTCCTGACTGCAACAGGGAGAACAGTCCATTGTTGGGTGGCTGAGGTCCTTCACTATCTTCCTGGCCTTGTTTCAGCACCGCTTGCTATAGATTAATTGCAGATACAGTAAGGGAGCTCGGAGCTGATGACACGCTCATCTTATCACATCACGCTCTGCAGAGCTCGTCTGACCAACATGATGCTGTTCCCAAACAAGGTTGTGATATCTACCTTCTTTATGCTCCATGGTGCAGGATTTAAAGTTTCTAAGTTCCTTCTTTAATACGGTGTTGATGTGACATGACCATGACAGATCCTGCATGATGTAAACACCAAGGTATCAGAAGCTGTCTACTCTATCCACTGGGCTCTCGTTGGTGATGTGGGTTGTCATACACACTCAATCGGCCCCCGATGTCGACACCAACGCCATTCCTTCTGCCTACCGGGACCTGGCTGCAGTCTTTTGTAAACGGAGAGCTACTCACCTTCCACCACATCGCCCTTACGACCTGGCGATAGAGCTGCAGCCAGGTTCTGTTCCCCCCCGTGGCCATCTGTACTCACTGTCGGCTGCTGAGACACAGGCGATGAAGGAATACGTCGCCAGTGCCCTTCGCCATGGAACCATCCGGCCCTTCTCGTCGCCAGCGGCCGCCGGCTTCTTCTTCGTAAAGAAGAAAGGGGGAGAACTTCGTCCATGTGTCGACTATTGGGGGTTGAATAAAATCACTGTCAAAAACCGACATCCGTTGCCGCTCACCAACTTAGCCCTGGACGCCCTCTCTGGTGCCACCGTGTTCACAAAGTTGGACCTCCAGAGCGCCTACAACTTGGTGCGCATCAGAGAGGGTGATGAGTGGAAAACGGCCTTCATCACTCCCACAGGACATTACGGGAGCCTGGTCATCCCCTTTGGACTATGCAACGCACCCTCGGCCTTCCAGCAATTCATAAACGGTGTCCTGAGAGACATGTTAGGCCGATGGGTGTTTGTATATTTAGACAACATCCTCATCTACTCTCGCACCACCGAAGAACATATCCAACATGTACGGGCAGTTCTTAAGAGACTGCTCGCTCACCAACTGTGCTGTAAGTTGGAAAAGTGTGCTTTTCACCAGCACTCCACCACGTTCCTGGGTTTTGTCATCTCGTCCCAGGGTGTGGCCATGGATCCGCAGAAACTGGAAGCTGTTCGTCATTGGCCTCTACCCAGGACTCTCAAACAGCTTCAACGGTTTCTCGGGTTTGCGAACTTCTATCGTCGCTTTATCCGGGGCAACAGTACAGTTGCAGCACCACTAACCAGCCTGACCAGGCCCTCCTCTCGTCCCTTACATCTCACTCCTGAAGCCACCTCCGCCTTCCAAGAACTCTTCACCACTTCACCACTGCACCCATTCTTCTTCACCCAGATGCCAACCAACCGTTCGTTGTAGAGGTGGACGCGTCAGATGTGGGCGCTGGCGCTGTTCTCTCTCAGCGAGGTCCAGACCAGAAGCTACACCCCTGTGGCTTCTTCTCCAAGAAATTTGACCCCACTCAGCAGCGATACGGGGTAGGGGACCGCAGGCTGTTGGCCATAAAGTGGGCCTTGGAGGAATGGCGTCACTGGCTCCAGGGCGCCAGTGAGCCGTTCATGGTCTGGACGGATCATCAGAACCTCATCACCATCCGGAATTTAAAACAACTCAATCCACGACAGGCACGGTGGGCATTGTTTTTTGAACACTTCAATTTCCATCTGTCATACCGCCCGGGGTCCAAGAACACCAAGGCCGACGCCTTCTCCCGCCAACAAGAAGAGGAGATGCCCCGGGCGGACCCTGTGCCTGTCATCCCCACCTCACGGATCATCACACCCCTCCACTGGAATATAGAGACAAGGGTTCGCCAGGCTCAGGCTGCGGAGACTGGGCCAGCAGGTGCGCCGCCTGGACGACTCTTTGTTCCTCAGCGTCTGATTCCCGAAGTTCTCCAGTGGGGCCACTCCTCGTCCGTCGCAGGACACCCCGGGACTCGGCGCACCCTACAGCTTGTAAGACGGGCGTTCTGGTGGCCCACCATGAGGAGGGACGTTGAGGAGTTCGTTCAGGCGTGCCCGGTGTGCGCCAGGGCCAAGGACTCCAACCAGCCTACCTCCGGAGAGCTCCAGCCCTTGCCCGTTCCCCAACGACCCTGGACACACATCGCCATCACGGGCCTGCCGGTTTCCGAAGGAAAGAACACCATCCTAACCATTATTGACCGGTTCTCCAAAGCCGTACACCTGATGGCCCTCACCAGACTCCCATCAGCCAAAGACACCGCCGAGCTGATTTTGGAAAACGTAGTCCGCCTGCATGGGTTCCCCAAGGACATCGTCTCGGACAGGGGGCCCCAGTTCACCGCCCGGTTCTGGAAGGCCTTCTGCCGTCTGATCAATTCCACCTGCAGTCTGTCCTCTGGTTATCACCCCCAGACTGCATCACCCACCGGATGAACCCTGTCACCTCCCGGCTCCAGCTGCCTGCGGCGCTCTGGATCCACCCAGTTTTCCACACCTCCCAACTAAAACACTTCACCACCTCTCCATTGAATCCACCCACCCCCCCTGCTCCGCCTCCCCGGATCATCAACGGTGGTCCCACTTACACTGTGCGCCGTATCCTCGACTCACGCCCTCGGGGCAGGGGCACCCAGTACCTGGTTGATTGGGAAGGCTACGGCCCCGAGGAACGGTCTTGGGTCCCGGCCCGGTTTATTCTCGACCCCGAATTAATCCGGGACTACCGTCGTCGGGTATCCTCCACCCCAGGACCGTCAGGAGCCGGTCCTGGACAGGGGGGTACTGTCATGCACACTCAATTGGCGACCGGCACTAGGACCCGGAAGTAAAGCGGTCGCGAATCAGGAAGTATAAGAGGAGTAAACAAACGACGATTCAGCGCTCATTCATTGAGTTCAGCCCATGTCGGTTCTGGTTGTCCATCATCGATTCGTAAGTACTCACTTTATTTGGGTTTCGCTTTCTGATCTTGAGTGTGTGTTTATAGGACGCGGGTTAAATTTGTGTTTTTCCCTTGCTCCCCTTTTGTGAGAGTCCTTAGACTAAAACGCGTGGTTATCCTACCTACTCGCTTTCGTCCGCATTTGGGTTCAACATCCACGCTACATTGGGCTAATCGCTAAAGCTAAGTCATCTGGTCGCCTAGGTTAGTTCATCCTGACAGGGGTGTGGTAGTTCTTCTTCTGTTTTCTACTGAAGTCCACTATTAACCCATTTGTCTTGCTGATGTTCAGGAGAAGGTTGTTCCTCTGACAGCAGTTCTACAGATTCCTGATCTCCTCCAGGTAAGCTGTCTTATTGCTGTCCGTGATCAGGCCCACCATGACGGTGTCGTCAGCAAACTCGATGATGGTGCTGGTGTTGCCAGTGGCCACTCAGTCATATGTGTACAATGAGTACAGCAGGGGGCTCTAGTGCTAAGGGCACAAATACTGTAGCATCTGTTGATGATGTCATTCCTCTTTCAGGCTCTGCAGGGGCTTTGAATAGTGCTCCTAACTTTGCACTACCTGTGTTAACTATAGTGGAATTTGAAATGAGTAATAGTTGAAAGTTTATTTGCAATAAAAGATTTTAGAGTATAAACTTAGTTAAGTTCTAGAACAGACATTAGAGTCTTTCTAACTTCTGTCTGGTCAGTGATGTTCTGCTAATTTTGTACTTCCTGTGGCTGCACTTCCTGTAAAGGTGTGAATAGCGTAAGGTGCTTAACGTGCAGTGTGTGATCTGTAGAGTGTGTTCATTATGATGAGACACGGTGCAGCAGTTGGTCAGTGTGTGTTTAGCCTAATTATCTCTTTGGATTAATGTGTGTGTTTGGGTCCTCAGTAAGAATGCAGGTGTGTTTTCTTCTCCTCCTCATACAGCTTCATGCTACTAAAGGTGAGTCTCTCTCTCTCTCTCTCTCTCTCTCTTTCTCTCTCTTTCTATTTTAAACAGAAATGTAAGAAAACACTTTGTGTAATAACTGTAATAATTTCCTTTTTACAGAATGGAAATTTTGCAGCTATATACGTCATATTGGGGAAAAGTAATGTGCACACTAAACTGAGTTGTTTTTACTGTTTATCATCAAACTAAATATAAATGTAAACATAAGGCAGTTATCATTACTACTTTTTTATCAAATCTGTTTAACGTTTATTAAATAAGAACTTTGTGCCAGAGCTTTATTAATCCCAGTCTATGTCCGGGTTCATGTAGAACGCTGAGTCTCCTTCATCATGATTGGTGTTCTGGTTGTTCCTGCCTCGTCCCCCTACAGTTTCCTCTTGCTCTCTCATTGGCTGTTACTCATTGAGGTTCTTATAGCATCATACATGTGCTTATACTACAAGATTTAGTGCCAATCATTTTAATGATGCTTGGGGTGTGTACACTGGTCACAGAATGTGGGGATGATGTCACTAAACTGCTTACCCTTGTGGTGTGTTCACACTCTCACTTCCTCCAGCAGCAGTTGGCCTCTTTGGTTTCGTGTCACTAAAATAGAAGTGTGTTTAGGTGTTCAGAGTGAAATACATGCAGAGTTTCAGTGCTGCAGAGGAACACAAGATAAAAACAGACTAGACATGTTGTAGATTTAAGAACTTTGGATTAGACTTTTTTACAGTTAAATTGATCTTCTTCTTCTTCTTTGTCTTTCGGCTGTTCCCTTTCAGGGGTCGCCACAGCGAATCATTTGCCTCCATCTAATCCTATCCTCTGCATCCTCTTCTCTCACACCAACTAATTTCATGTCCTCTCTCACTGCATCAATAAATCTCCTCTTTGGTCTTCCTCTAGACCTCCTGCCTGGCAGCTCCAACCTCAGCATCCTTTTACCGATATACTCTCAATCTCTCCTCTGAACATGTCCAAACCACCTCAATCTGGCCTCTTTGACTTTATCTCCAAAACATCTAACGTGGGTTGTCCCTCTGATAAACTCATTCTTGATCCTATCCATCCTTGTCACTCCCAAAGAGAACCTCAACATCTTCAGCTCTGCTACCTCCAACTCTGCCTCCTGTCTTTTCTTCAGTGCCACTGTCTCTAAGCCGTAGAGCATTGCTGGTCTCACCACTGTCCTGTACACCTTTCCTTTCATTCTTGCTGATACTCTTTTATCGCACAACACACCTGACACTTTTCTTCACCCATTCCAACCTGCCTGTACACGCCTCTTCACCTCCTTTGAACACTCTCCGTTGCTCTGGACCGTTGACCCTAAGTACTTAAAATCCTGCACCTTCTTTACCTCTGCTCCCTGTAGCCTCACCGATACTCCTGGGTCCCTCTCATTTACACACATGTATTCCGTCTTGCTGTGGCTAACCTTCATTCCTCTGCTTTCCAGAGCATACCTCCACCTCTCCAAATTTTCCTCCACCTGTTCCCTGCTCTCGCTACAGAGCACAATGTCATCTGCAAACATCATAGTCCATGGGGACTCCTGTCTTACCTCACCTGTCATCCTGTCCATCACCAGAGCAAACAAAAAGGGGCTTAGAGCCGATCCTTGATGCAGACCCACCTCCACCTTGAACTCTTCTGTCACACCTACAGCACATCTTACCACTGTCTTACAGCTCTCACACATGTCCTGCACCACTCTAACATACTTCTCTGCCACTCCAGACTTCCTCATACAATACCACAGCTCCTCTCTTGGCACCCTGTCATACGCCTTCTCTAAATCTAAAGAGACACAATGCAACTCCCTGTTACCTTCTCTGTACTTCTCCGCCAGCATCCTCAAAGCAAATACTGCATCTGATGTACTCTTTCTAGGCATAAAACCATATTGCTACTCACAAATGCTCACCTCTGCCCTTAACCTAGCTTCCACTACTCTTTCCCACAGCTTCATTGTCTGGCTCATTAGCTTTATACCTCTATAAATGCCACAGCTTTGCACATCTCCCTTGTTCTTAAAAAATGGCACCAATACACTTCTCCTCCATTCCTCTGGAATCCTCTCACTCTCCAAGATCTTGTTAAACAAACTTGTCAGAAACTCTACTGCCACCTCTCCTAAGCACTTCCATACCACCACAGGTATGTCATCAGGACCAACAGCCTTTCCACTCTTCATCCTCTTCAACGCCCTTCTCACCTCACTTCTACTAATATTTGCTAATTCCTGTTCCACAACAGTCACCTCTTCTACTCTTTGTTCTCTTTCATTTTCCTCATTCATCAACTCCTTAAAGTACTCCTTCCATCTTCCCATCACCCTCCTGGCATCTGTCAGTACATTTCCATCTCTATCTTTAATCACTCTAACCTGCTGCACATCCTTCCCATCTCTATCTCTCTGCCTTGCCAACCTGTACAGATCCACCCCTCCCTCCTTACTGTCTAGCCTAGCATACAAGTCCTCATATGCTCTTTGTTTGGCCTTTGCCACCTCTTTCTACTCTCTTCAGTCCTCTCAGTGTCCCACTTCTTCTTAGCTAGCCTCTTTCCCTGTATACACTCCTGGACTTCCTCATTTCACCACCAAGTCTCCTTGTCCACTTTCCCCTTACCTGATGATACACCAAGTACCCTCCTACCTGTCTCCCTGATCACATTGGCTGTAGTTGTCCAGTCAACTGAAAGCACCTCCTGACCACCCATAGCCTGTCTCAACTCCTCCCTAAAGACTTCACAACATTCTTCCTTTCACAGCTTCCACCATTTTGTCCTCTGCTCTGCCTTTGTCCTCTTCGCCTTCCTCACCACCAGGGTTATTTTACACACCACCATTCTGTGTTACAGTTAAATTGATCATAAATGTTAAATTCATCTTCTTATAAATATCAGTTGATTCGATGCAAAAAAAAGTTTGTTCTCAGTTAAAGGCACATGTGAGCATTGTGTAGTTTGTTTTCCATGGATTAACACTTGACCATGAGTGTGACAAATGTTGAGATCTCTTTACATTTACAGACAACATTCAATAATCTCTATCGTTTGGGTAAATTAAATATAATTTTAGATTATGTTCCCTGTTATCGCCTGTGTCACAAGCCTCTAAATATTTTTGCTTGTCTAAGTTGAAACAGCCTTTGAGGAAATCAGGAAAACAGATCTATAACTGTGTGCTGTGCTCCCACTACCACAGTGCAAAATTGTTTGGCAGTTTTTGTCCATAATCCAGTGTGTTGCACTGTTGGAAGTGTTTAAGTTAATTCAATCCAATTCAATTTTATTTATATAGCGCTTTTAACAATTGTCATTGTTTCAAAGCAGCTTCACAAAAATGAAAGAAATTCATAAAATAATAATAATGAAAAAAATAAAATAAATAAAAAATAAATAATAATAATAATAATAAATTGTGCATGTGTTAGAAAAAATGTGTCTGGATAATAATGAGATGAATAAATGAAATGTCTCTGATGAGCAAGCCAAGGTCGATCACGACAGAAATTAGTGTTTATTCATCCTCAGGTTGCCCCTACTATGATTTTTTATCATTCCACTTATTTTAGGTAAACACTTTGACATTTAATGTACATTGGATGGATTGTCCTGTGAAGACATAACTTCATTTTTTTTTTCAGATTTAGGCCTATATATCCATATCCCAGCCAATTTTGCATGCACCCCACAAAACATTTAGCAAAAAATGCACCTACGTCTCCTGAACACTGTGGAATAGTTTTGACCTCAGCAGAAATCACCCTATTTTTTAGTTTAAAAAACACAAAGGTCAGCTCTTCTGGAAACGGTCTTGCAAAAACATTATTATGTCAAGTGTATTTAAAAAACCCATCAAGCATCCTGATGAAACTGGCTCTCATGAAGACCATCCTAGATAGGCAAGACCAAAACTTACCTCTGCTGAAGAGGAGAAGTTCATTTAGAATTCCCCACCTCAACAATTTACAGCACCTCAGAGCCGTTATGAAAGATTTACAGAGCATAAGTAGCAGATACATTCTAAAATGTAAAAAGAAATACAGGTCAGGAAAGACCACGTGATTAAAAGGTGTTATATACATAAATAGAAAGTGATACAGAAAAAGGAAATGGGGAGACAATCACAAGTCAGCACCATATGGACACGGGCTAGAGCTCAGATAATGGCTCTACCAAACATTACAATGAGAAGTGCAATGGCAACAAACGTGAATTCACCCATGGCAAAATCTCCAGCACCAGACAGGTCAGCCAGATATCCCAGAAAGCCCTATTCTCCCAGGATCCTAGACATGCCCTGTAAGAGTTGAGTCTGCAGCCAACAATACCATTTGACAGCTCACATCAGAACGACCAGACTGCTAAGAGGTGCATAATGGACAACACACCCAAATTGAGGTGGCTGGTTCACAACAGTAGAAGACCACATCAGGCTGCAGCTCCTGAGACATCAAAACTGATACATCTGGCACCAGCACCCACACTGTGACCTCAGCCATAGAGACCATTTCACAACCCCACACCATCCCAAAGCCAGATAAACACACATTAATGCCCCAGAATCGCATCTGCTAGATCCTTCACAACGCGCCACCACCCCGCGACCGACCACCACACAAATGCACAAGTAAAGCTTAATTAGCAAGGGAAAGGTAAATTAAAGTAAAGGGGAAGTAAGGAAAAAGAAAAAAAGAATAGCATAAGAAAAACAAAAGTCTCAACATTTGTGTGTCCAATCCAATGAAACTTCCCTCTGCTGGTCATCACATGAATTTAATACCAGTCCACCTGGCAGCTTGTAATAAAGCTAATACAGTGAAACCTTGGATTGCAAGCATTCATTTCACAACTCAAAAAATTTTAAACATAAAAATAATTAATACAAAATATAAAGGAGAAAATTTAACAAATTAACCTGCACCTTACCTTTGAAAAAAGTAAAAATAAATCCTGACAGTTAAGTGTTTCCATTAGTGTTTATAAGGGGGGAGGACTACTGTGCGGGACAAATTTCAGACACACACACACACACACACACACACACTAATGGAATTACTGCTGCAAAGTCAAAATAAAACAAATTAACCTGCACTTAACCTTTGGAAAGTATCGCAACAGAGCATTGTGTGTGTGTGTGTGTGCGTGTGTGTGTCTGAAATTTGTCCCGCACAGTAGTCCGAGAAGGCGAGAAGAGGAGGGGTGGCGCTCGCTATCAAATGACGCGCATACACACACTTACTGAGTCAGTGCAGGCTGAGAGAGAGACAGAGAGAGAGAAAGAGAGAGAGAGTGTGTATGTGTGAAAGAGAGAGGACGAGGGAAGGGGCACAGTGTCTAATGAAAGGGGATCTTTACCCCCTCCAATGACCCTTTCTTTAGCTTTACATGTGCACACACATGTTATAATAGACAGTACATGCTTGCTGTACACACACGCATACACACACAAAATAAAATATGTTTTACACGCACACACACACGTGGTCACAGTGTTATAGTAAACAGTACACACGTGCCCGGATGTTGATTATACCAGTGAGAGAGGCGCATTAAGACCCAGCAGGGGAGATGATTACCCACAATTCCACAGCACAAGAGAAAGAAAAAATGTTGTGATCATGTGACACTTGGCGTTAAAACAAAAAGAGCCTGTGTGCTACATGATAATCGGTACTCGTAAACCAAGACTTCTTTGTTTTCCAAGTCAAAATTTATTACCAAATTTTTGCTCGTCTTGCGGAACACTTGCAAACCGCATTACTCACAAATCCACAGTTTATACATAAAGAGATATAGATGTCTTGGTCTCTTTCTTTCCTGATTTAGCTTTAAATGTCTAATCAGTTTTCTCTCACTCTCTTTTTGTTGTTTATTAAATGCAAAGTCTTTGGGATTCGTGTGTGTCTCTGCAGCATCATGCTTTGCTCATCTTTGTATCTCACAACTCTGCTCTGCCAATGCTGTTCTGCTAATTTTTCACTTCATGTGATAGCTCTTCCTGTCAAAGCATGAATGTGCTAAATTCAACAGTTGAAGCCTTGCTTTAAGCCTTGTATCTTTTGGGAAATATCACATGGTGACCGTTTCATTCTGATTTCCTCAATAGAAGCGCGTCAAACAGTGGCACTTCATGAGTTGTTGGTGGCAGTTTGGAGTATGTGGTGTATAAGAAAGAAAATTGGAAATTATTAAATGAAAACTGGTTCTTATCAAATGGAGCGTATGAGGAAGAGGAAATAATAATCTTTTTTCTTATTTAAATTTTAAAATGATCACTTCAATCATCACTGTTTGTCTTAACAGCTGTCAGTTTGTATGAAGACAATAATTATAATAAACATTATTTACATGTTTATTCATATGGCGTATTCATATAATTAACATCTCTGTCCCTGTCTATACTATCTGACTGTTCGGGGTTTTTTTTTTTTTTTTAGTACAACTGCATCCTAAAGTTCACATCCTGTTGGTCTGCTGTAGACAATTCATGTGTTGTTGAACAGCCGCAAAATACATCAGCGAGTCTGCTATGTTGATGAAGGCAAACATGGCCTGTAAAGAAATGTGAGAAAATGCATGAGCTGTGTTTTTTCTGCAGAAAACAATATGATAATGTTTACATATCTCAAGCAAAAGTCATTTTATATTCATGTTCATTGTATGAGCCATGTATAATAGAAAAGAGTTTTGTATTTTCCGTCTACATCTCCATCAGTGTAGCTTTGCCTGTGCTTTAGCTCAATATTCTGTGCTTTCACTTTGAGTAAAATAAATAAATAAATAAATAATAAAATAAAGAAAACAAAATAAAGCATTTTAAAGTACTAATTAATGATCACACTTTTGTTTGACTCATTTTTCCTTCCCACAGTGTTTTGCTGATGTGTGTGTTTGTGCTTTAGTACATAGGGGTGCGTTCCTAAATTCAGTCTGTCTGAATCTGAATAAACGCCTAGAGAGAAAAATCATGCTAGAGAAAACGACACATTCTGTATCTGTATCAGTGAGGAAATGCTCTGGTGTAATGTTTGAGATTCTAAGCAATAACTGGGGAAAGTAGGGATGCTGAGAGTGTTACAGCACCCTGGCATCAAGGGGCCGCACCTCTCACTCTGACTAATTCTCTGACAGCAATGTAAGGGTAAAATCCCCTGTCAGACATAAGGGAGGGTAGTGTGGAGAGCTGCTTTTCCCACTGAAGTAGGAATAAAAAATAATGCATAAAAAATACAGTATTACAGTGCAGGGATTATTGAAGTCAAAACATCTTAAATCTAAATATATCAGGGCTTTATTCTGAGAGAAAATGTACCAATAAACTATAGAAATGGGAATGTATATGTGACAAATAAAAGCTTTTTCTTAAAAAAAAAAAACGTTAAAATGTTATTGGTAGTAAACACACACTCACACACACACACACACACAAACACACGCACACAATAATGTTTAAAATAAAATGGCTCGAAAACACCAAAACTGTATCATAAGTGTTAAAATCGTAATCAGTGCATATACACAAAGAGAGCGCAAAAGAGTGAACACAGTAATCACGTACAAATGTAAAGTGTATTGAAAAAGAATAAACAAGAATTATATACAAGAACAACATTTCATAATAATCCTGTGTAAGCTTTCACCCCAATATTTACAGGAAAAAAACCTGAGGAGACAAGCACAGATTTTTTCATAGACCAAAGTCATGATTTATCACAATGTATATGGAAATTAACAGGGCGGGGCTAAATTCACTGCATCATCACAGGTAGCATGGGTCAGGCAGAGACACATCACCAATTGGCTTGGGTCCTGTCATGTACTGGCCAGTCATTTAAAATGGATACATCTACAGTATATGTGTGTGAACTATCTGTGGACCTTTAAGGCAAAGTTTCTACAAACAAACAAACAAACAAACACTGCACTTGTAACTGTATTTACAATATATCTATTTAGAGCATGTTATCGTTTCACATTTTCATATTTTAATTCCATTCCCCTTGTGAACATTAGTTATTTTTGAACAGTACAGGTTGGGTTTAGTTCTGTACAGATGTTGCAGATGCTGATGTCTGTTAATGTGTGTGTTCCTACAGGCTGCACACTGGAACGATCCAGAGAGACAAAATACATCACTGCATACACAGGAGACTCAGTACTGCTGCCCTGCTCCTGCACTGACCTCCACACCACACCTGGGACATTCACCTGGAAGAAATACATAACAAATAAATATGTAGAGATATCTCCTGAGAGTGATCAGTACAAAGACAGATTTCAGCTGGTTAATGATCACTCTTCAGGAAATCTCTCTCTGCTCATATCACACCTGACTGTAGAGGATGGAGGAGATTACAGGTGTAGTGTTAAAGCTGGTGATTACAGAGATGTAAAACTTACTGTTAAAGGTAAATGACTAATTTTTATACACAATGCTACTTCAGTGATAATCTCATGACAGATTAATCTGATGTTGTAGATCGACCAGGTAACAACTCACACCTGATTAACAGACCAGATCGTCACCTACACATTTAATTATCACTTTATTGCTCTATTTCGCCCCCTAGTTTAATAAACATAGTTTTTTTTCTGATCTTTTCACTCAGTTATAGTCCTCAATATGATTTGAACACTAATTATAAATTCATTTGATTGAGCATAATTTACATTTAATTTGTACCAGTCTCAGTGTGTGTAGTGTGTGTAGGGGTGTGTGTGTTGTATTGTATGTGGTGTGTGTGGATTGTAGCCAGTAAGAGTCATTCCCTAACCAGACTCACTTTTTTCTTCATCTTGAAATTAAAGTGAGACAAAAGCAGGTTATTTCACAAACTCTTCTGTCCTAGAGACTTTTCTGTAAACTCCTTTCATGAATGTTATATAAAATATCTTCTCTATTAACTTTATATATAGAGTGGAACCTCAGATTGCGAGTGTTCCTCAAGGCGAGCAAAATTCTTTTATTAAGTTTGAATTGAAAAACGAGAGTGCCTTGACTTACGAGTACCAAGCATCATCGAGTATGAAGTATCACGTGTGTGCTTCTTGTTTTGACACCACTGTACTGTTTACTATAACACTGTGACCACGTGTGTGCCTGTATAGCATATTCTATTTAGAGTGTGTGTGTGTCGTCCTTTCGCACACGTGTTTATTATAACACACGTGTACACGCGTTAAAAGGGGTCATCCAACCCCATTTTTCATTAAATGTTAATATGATCTTTAGGGTCCTAATGAAAAGTTTGTAATATACTTTAATTCAAAATTTTCAATGGTTGTGTAAAAAAAACACTACTTTTAACTGGTAAAAACTAGCTCTGTTCTCAGCAACCTGTTTCAGTACATGCTCCTTTAAATAATTATGATCTCTGCTGAGCCCCCCCACCAGTTCTGTGGGGCGTGTCTTCACAACACACGTGGCGTATAGCCACGGGAGTGTAGTCCAGTGCGGACAATGCTTTGTGGGTAACGCACTCCAAACTGGAAAACGCTGGAATATAGAGCCTGAGCCTGTTTTCTTAAGTAGTTTTGGTTTGATTTAAGTACGGAACCTACGCGGAAGTTTGTAATATCGCCTGACAACGCAGAAATTAAAAGAATGGACATGCATCGACTCGATTTGTCTTTCTCATCACTGCATGGGCATGAATTAATGGGCTGTTACGCTGCCGCGAGCAACAACAACAAAAGCGGAGAAGCTTACCGAGAGAAATACGGACGCGATGTGTTTACTGATGTGTTTACATGACTTCTTAATCTTCGACAGACACTGTTATAAACCATCTAACGTTACAAAGGTAAGCATAATATAGTTTTCTAAATACGTACACAGTTTGCAACTAGACAATCACCTTAATCCATTGTTTATTATAAATGGGCGATTAGGGATTATATAGAGACGCATGTAAATAGAGAGGAAGCCATAACCATGTTCTATGAGAGTATAAGTTAACTTACACTCCGCATTCATCGTGATTATTAGAAAAGGCGATTTGCAAAGATTCATAGAAAAAGAAATCACACTCACCGAGCCTGGTGAAGATGAAGCAGGAACACGAAGCGTTAGTACAGATCCATTTTTTAGGAGCAGCTTCCTAGTAAAACCTGCTTTATATTGACCCGCGTTTATAAAGCAGTCTGGTGAAAAATAATTAGCGCAAACATGAACGCATTTAGGTAAATCGGCTGGGACGTCAGCTTCAAAAACTAAAATTAGCCTCTGTGTCCTCAGCGGCTCAGATGTCGATAATTTGACAAACATTTTCCCAATAATACGGTTTTATGCAGTATGTCATAAGCTGTTGTAGGTTTGTGTTGGTGTAAGCATATTTTAATTAAATATATTTGTGTATGCAGCAATGTAACTGTCACGTTTCTTACCTCGGTGTCTGTGTTTGGGTGGCATAATTGCAGGAGGCGAGCTGGCGTTTCAACACAGGTTTTTTATTAAACATAAACACATAAAACAAACACCGACATAAAGTCTATAAATGGTAACAAAAGCTAGACGCCTGACTGAACTTCAGTCAGGCTATTTATAATAAACTTAATTACTTCCCTCGGTTCAGGTGAATGCCTACGTCACCTGACCGAGGTGCAGTCTGGGACTTGAAGTCCAACTAAAACAAACTACAAACAAAACATAACAAAACCCAGTCTTTGGGCGCTTTGGCGCCCTCTAGGGGTTAACCCTTACAGTACCCCCCCCTTAAAAAGCCTCTTCCGGAGCGACACCGGAGGTCCCGAACTCCCACCCCAGCGGTAACGGTCTGGACCCGCAACACTGAGGCAGTCGATCCCCTCCCGCGAGCGGAGCCGCACTGCCTGCCTAAAATGATCTCCCATGCTCCGCTGTAGCTGAGCCGGTTCTGGGCCAACCTTCCCACAGCCTGACGGCGGAAGCAGGGCTGGGGCAATGTCAGCGACGCTCAGCGGCGGCTGAGGAGCTGTAGCGACGCTCGGCGGCGGCTGAGGAGCTGGATCGACGCTCGCTGAGCTGGGCGGCGGCTGAGGAGCTGGAGCGACGCTCGGCGGCGGCCGAGGAGCTGGAGCGACGCTCGACGGCGGCCGAGGAGCTGGAGCGACGCGCTCTGAGCTGGGCGGCGGCGGCGGAGCTGGAGCGACGCGCGCTGAGCTGGGCGGCGGCGGCGGCGGAGCTGGAGCGACGCGCGCTGAGCTGGGCGGCGGCGGCGGCGGAGCTGGAGCGACGCGCGCTGGAGCGACGCGCGCTGAGCTGGGCGGCGGCGGAGCTGGAGCGGCGTGCACTGAGCTGGGCGGCGGCGGAGCTGGAGCGGCGTGCGCTGAGCTGGGCGGCGGCGGAGCTGGAGCGGCGTGCGCTGAGCTGGGCGGCGGCGGAGCTGGAGCGGCGTGCGCTGAGCTGGGCGGCGGCGGAGCTGGAGCGGCGTGCGCTGAGCTGGGCGGCGGCGGAGCTGGAGCGGCGTGCGCTGAGCTGGGCGGCGGCGGCGGCGGAGCTGGAGCGGCGTGCGCTGAGCTGGGCGGCGGCGGCGTAGTCCTCCGCGTCGTGCTGAGGTGGCGGAGGTGGAGGAAACGCGTCCTCAACGAGGAAGAGAGGCGGAGGTGGCGGAAGCACGTCGTCCTCTGTTTTGGGCAGAGGCTGAGAAGGAGGAGGCTCAGAGCCTGTTGCTTGGCTCTCGTGGAGTCGGATGAGCAGGTGTTGGAGCTGTTCCACCTGCTCCTGCAGGCCCCGAATGCGCTCCCCATTCACCTCTGCCCAGAACTTGAGCAGTTCCCGGGTCCCATCCTCCTTTTTACCTCGCTCCTCCTCGGGCTCTTGTTCCCGTCCGCCTCCGATGTACCCGACCTCCCTGGCCCGTACTTCCTCGTCGGAGCATGGGAACTTGTTTCCCTCAGCTGCCTCACCTCTAAACGGCGTCCGCCGGATGGCGAGCCTGCAGCCTTCCCAGCTTTGCCGCGCGTCTGTCTCTCGCTGCTCCTCGCTGTCTCCCAGCCAGTCCGCCGGTTCGGCGAGCTTGCAGCCCTCCCAGCTCTGCAACAGCTCCCTCTGTCCTTGCTCCTCGCTGTCCTGTATCCATTCCGCCAGCTCGGACGAGATGGTAATAGCGCCCCCCCAAAAAACATCTGGGGAAGCGACCTCCGCTATGCCACTTATACGGTCTAGCTTTCTGTCACGTTTCTTACCTCGGTGTCTGTGTTTGGGTGGCATAATCGCAGTAGGCGAGCTGGCGTTTCAACACAGGTTTTTTATTAAACATAAACACATAAAAAAACACCGACATAAAGTCTATAAATGGTAACAAAAGCTAGACGCCTGACTGAACTTCAGTCAGGCTTATTATAATAAACTTAATTACTTCCCTCGGTTCAGGTGAATGCCTACGTCACCTGACCGAGGTGCAGTCTGGGACTTGAAGTCCAACTAAAACAAACTACAAACAAAACATAACAAAACCCAGTCTTTGGGCGCTTTGGCGCCCTCTAGGGGTTAACCCTTACAGTAACAATATGAAAATATTAATAAATATAATATTAATCTTAGTAAAATAATATAGAGGTTAGGTGAGAAAAGCAGACAGGGAGTATGACAGGTCATAAAACACAGCAGTAAGGGAATGGGTAAAGTAACCCAGACATAAATTGTACTTATTTTTAATTAGCTATAGACAAGATAAGGCGCCAGGTGTCGGACTTGGCAGAGACTCGAGCACACCTAATGAAAGCTTAAAACAAGTGTTGGACACACGTACACATGTCTAAGTAAGATAAATAAAATAAACTAGTATGTGCATCTACATGATACCAAAAAAAGAGATGCTTATACATGGTCTGTCTCAAGATAAGCACACGTTCTAATGAAAAGTGCACAACTGAAACTAACAATACATGTCTGTATTAGTTTATGGGCTTTACTGGATGCTGAGTACACATACAAATAGCAACACACGTAGATCTGCATAAAGGGCAATGAATAAATAACCAGAGACACAGAACC
The DNA here is from genome assembly GCF_024256425.1 of Clarias gariepinus. Classification (NCBI taxonomy): domain Eukaryota; kingdom Metazoa; phylum Chordata; class Actinopteri; order Siluriformes; family Clariidae; genus Clarias; species Clarias gariepinus. The sequence continues at coordinate 43,832,466 of NC_071101.1, read as the reverse complement.
AGTTTTATAAAAGAAAAACATATTTTAAGGATAATGGTAAATTATTAAAGAAAATGAATTATAATGGAAAAAAAGCTATGAGTGCAATGAGTTCAAAGCGATTGGCCTGATTTCAGAAGGGGCATGTTATTGTAATAAATGAAAAGAAAATCACTGGGCGGCTTTTTAATATTGTAGAGTGGTTGTGTACGCACTCTCCTAACACACAGTTCAGTCTAAACAGCTTAAAAAAGTGCATGTAGGCCCGTATGACCCCTTTAAAGAAAAAGCAAGTCTTATTAGAGAGGTTAATGATCCATTTTCTCTCTCTCTCTCTCTCAGCCTGCACTGATTTTGTGAGTGTAAGTGTGTGTTTGTGTGGCACACGTCATTGGACTGTGTGCCTCTTTCCTCCTATGCTTGCCTTCTCTCTCTCACACACACACACACACACAGACACTATCGGAATGCTCACTTTGCTCTTTCGCGATAATTTTCCAAGTTAAATTGCTGGTTATTTCTTTTATTTTTACTTTGCAGCACTGATTCCATTAGTTAGTGCATGTTGAAGTATAATTATTTTCTTGATAAAACAGTCCTTCTGTTAGTATGTGTGTGTGTGTTTGTGTGTAAAAGTCGTCCCACACAGTAGTCCTCCCCCCTCTCAATTAAGAGAGGAGGGAGACATTCCGTCTCACTCACACACACACACCACACACACACACACACACACACACACACACCACCTGCAAACACTAAAGAAACATTTATCTGTCTGGATTTATTTTGACATTTTTCAAGGTAAAATTATGGTTAATTTGTTTTATTTCCACATTATATTTTTTATAAATTATACTTTAGGTTGTAGAACACGTAATTTGAGTTTTATGCCTTATGGGAAAAATTTGCTTTGATATATACGAGAACACTTCCGGAAATTTATTCCGGATCAAATTTTGCTCACAATCCAAGGTTCCACTGTACTTGGTTTTAACATGTTTATTTTTTGGCTTATGTAAGAGAGTGACCTCTGCTGGCAGAGCAGAGAAATGTCTTCATGAACAGGGCCGTGTTAAGCCTTCCTGAGGCTCTGGGCCAGAAAAGCGTAGTGACAAAAGAGCTTAAAAGATAAAAGATAATGAGTTTAAAAATGCTGATGTGTTTGATTTTTTTTCAATTTTCCTTCATCTCTCTCTCCCTCTCTCTCTCTCTCTCTCTCTCTCACACTTTCTCTGTTTATTGCTCTAAATGCCCATTTTAGTATTCAGATTTAAATTTAGTTAATTTATTTTACAGCTAAATATTTGTTGTACTAACTTTGGTCTACCGTAAAATACTCATGGAGGTTCTTACAGCGTCGTACATGTGCTTATACTACAAGATTTAGAGCCAATTATTTTAAAGATGCTTGAAACACTGGTGTGTGTACACTGTTCACAGAATGTGGGGATGATGTCACTAAACTGCTTACCCATGTGTGTGTGTATATCTCCTGTTATATTGTAGTAAAATTCCTGCAAAACCTTCATAAGATTAGTTTTTAGTTAAAAGAACATGTGAGCATTGTGTAGTTTGTGTTCTGTGGATTAACAATTGACCATGAGTGTGACAAATGATAGAGAGACATTTACATTCCAAATGACACTCAATAATCTCTTTCACTAGTGTAAATTAAATAAAATATTAGATTTTTTTTTCTGTTGTTATCGGCTGTGTCATAAGTTTATAAATATTTTAGATTGTGTTAGTTGAAACGTCCTTTGAGGAAACCACAGAGCTATAACTGTGTGCTGTGCTCTCACCACCACAGTGCAAAATAGTTTGACAGTTTTTGTCCATAATGCAGTGTGTTGTACTGTTAATAGTGTTTAAATTAGTGTTTATTCATCCTCAGGTTTGTCCTACAATAATTTTTTTCATCATTGCACTTCTTTTAGTCCAAACACTTTGACATTTAATGCAGATCATACATTGGATGGATTGTCCTGTAAAGGGCGATGGTTTTCCCAAAATTTCATTAATTTTTTCTGATTTAGGCCTATATGCCCATATCAGCATAAATCTTGCATGCACCCCACAAAACATTTAGCAAAACATACAACTAGGTCTCCTGAACACTGTGAAAAAGAGTCGACCTCAGCAAAAATCACACTATTTTTGAGTTTTAAAAGACACAAAGGTCAGCTGTTCTGGAACAGTTCTTGCAAGAACAGTATCAAGCGCATTTACAAAATCCATCAAGCACCATGATGAAACTGGCTCTCATGAAGACCAACCTAGAAAGGCAAGACCAAAACTTATCTCTGCTGAAGAGGAAAAGTTCATTTACAATTACCAGACTCAACAATATCTCACATATGAGCCGTTATGAAGGTGTTTCAGAGCATAAGTAGCAGATACATTCTACAATGTAGAAAGAAATACAGGTCAGGAAAGAAAATGCAATTAAAAGGTGTTGTGTAGATGAATATAAAGTTATACAGACAGAGGAAATAGGGAACATGACATTGACATAGAAATGAAATAGACATTCAGGCAGGCAACCACAAGGCAGCAGCACAAAGCATTGACCCATATGGATATGGGCTAGAGCTCAGATGTCTCTACCAAACATCACAAAGAGAAGGGCAACAGCAACACACATGAATCCACTCATGGCACAATCTCCAGCACCAGACAGGTCAGTCAGATTGTGTTGTTGTGGTTCACAACAGTGGAAGAACACATCAGGCTGCAGCTCCAGAAATACCAAAACTAATACATCTGGCACCAGCACCCACACTGTAACGTTAGCCATAGAGACCAGTTTACAACCCCACACCCTATCCCAAAGACAGATAAATATCCATTAAAGCCCCAGACACAAATCTGCTGGATCATTCACATGCATTCACATTATTTACGTTTATTCATATGGCATATTCATGTAATTAAGGTGAAGTGTTTATTGTGTCAAAATTATTCATAAATGCTTTTGGCATCATCATGCTTTGCATCCGAATGCACAGCCTACCAACAGTCTGCAGACAAACCAGAGACAATGTCATTGTACAGTTGAGTCCTGGAATAGAGACAAAACATCTCTGTCCCTGTCTTAACTATCTGACTATTCAAATTATTTATTTATTTTTTCATTCCATCATGAACTTTACTTTACTTTTTTGCCATAGAATTTTACCCCTGTTGAAAATGCATGAGCTGTGTTTTTTCTGCATAATAATACATGATAATGCTTACATTTCTCAAGCAAAGCATCATTTTATATTTATGTTCAGTTTATGAGCCATGTATAATACAAAAGTCTGTCTGCAGTTACTTAGGCTGTAATTGCTGGAGGCTTTCCAGAGAGGAAGTCTGTATCAGCATTAGGTTTACATGAACTGAATCCCTGCTGTAAAATAATTTGTCATCATAAAGAATTGCGAAAGCTCATCTTGTGTCAGGCAGGATTGGGTGTTATTTTCCTGTAGTAATACTTGTGGAGTTTTTTTTCATTGTGGAAAAGCCGATTTTCCATCTACAACCCAATCAGTGTAGCTTTTCCTGTGTTTCAGGTCAATATGGTGCCATCACTTTGATTAAAAAAAAAAAAAAATAATAATAATAATAATAATAATAATGCATCTTAAAGTACTCATTAATGATCATTGAAAAAAATTGTCAGAGATTTTATTGTTTGATTTTTCTTTTGTTTGACTCATTTTTCCTTCCCACAGTGTTGTGCTGATGTGTGTGTTTGTGTTTAGTACATAGGGGTGCGTTCCTAAATTCAGTCTGTCTGAATCTGAATAAACGTCTAGACAGAAAAATCATGACACATACATACTTTCCGTGCGCGGTGTAAGAAACGAGTGAACAACGGATCTTAGCGGAGTTTAGCGGAAAAGGGAATGGATAATTTCCTATCGCTGGAGTGTGAAAAATTTTACTAGAAAAATAAATAATGTTTTCATTATACTAATTATCGAGGACTTCATCATATAAATAGGACACAATAATTTACATTTTATTTAATTAAGAAACCATTCGTATTATATAGGCTAGTAATCTGTAAAAATAAATAAATAAATAAATACATCTCCATACATCATGTAACGTAATCGAATAATTTATTCGTAAGTTATAAACGTCTCAATACGTTATATATTTTTATGGTATCAGTTTTTGTTTCAATAAATATTCTATATTTAATGTCCGTAGCGTGAAATTAGCACAGCAGCAGCGACAGGTTACCGAGGTGCTTGTGTTCCGTGCATGTGCAAGGAGGAAGTGACGTTGCATGGTGTTCTAAATGGTGGAATTTTGTAGAGTGAAGTTCCCTTATCAGATATTTCCTGCGCAGGGAGTAGGGTGTAGGGAGTAGGGAGTAGGGTGTAGGGAGTAGAGTGTAGGGAGTAGTAATTTCAATGTATATGAACTTCATTCTCCCTAATTAGTAGCGTTTCTTAAATAGACTGTCAATGGACAGTTTAGACGACAACGAGTGATTTATTTATCACCACAAAAGTGAGTGGTATGGAGGGTCGGAACAATGTTTGAATTTCCGCTTCAGAGTCCCGTGGAATTCGATGAGTTAGTTATTGTTCATATTAGAGAAGGCGAGGAAACACATTTCACAAAACAGTATTTGTTTCTTTTGTAGGATCTGACATATTAGCCACAGATTCCGTGCTTCAATTTTCTTTCAAATCATCACCTGCGTTTTCTGCCGCTGCAATATTCAGACATTATGTGGACAGTTCTGGATACCGTCTTCTAAACTGTCCAACAGCAGGCTGTTTACAAACCAGTACTACCATTCAGGGAGAATAAAGCGAAAAGTCCGTCTACACTGAAAGGCCTTCCGGTTACATTGAGAATCTCATATGTGTGTGTGTGTGTGTGTGTGTGTGTGTGTGAAAAGTTTGTATGTGTGTGTGTGTGTGTGTGTGTGTGTGCAGAAAGTATGTATGTGTGTGTGTGCGCATCTCATAGGTGTATGTGCGCGCATTTCATATGTAGTTGTTTGAGCAGTTAGTAGTATACTGTACAGTGGTTACTCACGCGGAATGTCTATGACTGCCATGCACTCTGTCGCGGCAAACGGCAACAGCCAAAATAAATCAGTCGCAATTCAAAATAATTTGTGAAATGACCGCCAGGTGGCGCAAGGGGACATTTTGCAAACGGCTGCAATTAATTTTGTTTAGACAGACTCTCTGTTTCTCTCTGTCTACTGTTATTGTTGTTATTATTAATGAAAATAGCACAAACAACAGCTCAAGGGCTTGTAAAAACATTTTTATTTTAACGGTAAAAATGTCAATTTTGGAGTCAGTGGTCCGAGCACAACGTAATGATCTTTGTATGATAAAATGACTCGTGGCATGAATCTACAAGAGGCGCTTCAGTTTCAAATAATCATTTAACGCTGAACCCAAAACAGCAAAAGAACATGATAATAACAATCTAAAGAATAACATTCATCTTGATTTTAGCTGTTTATGTCCAGCATTGAATAATTATTTAATTATTAATAATCGAAGCTGCTCACATCGCGCGCTTTCACTTAAAAAAATTCAGTGTTTAATCAGCAAGTATATGTTGCCTTTTTAGGATAGATGAATAATCAGATTTTTCGAAGCTGTTTGTGTCGGCTCATATCGGGAGCATTTTGATCAGAGTGGAGATGAAAAGTGAAAGTGTGTAACAACAACACAGCACAATGCATGTGTGAATGGCTGAAATGTGGTTGTGTATAAGCCTTTTAGTGAAATATAACAAACACACATTTATACGTGTTAAATAAGCACTGTCTTTGTGGCGCTGTGCGAAACACACGCCGATGTGATCCGCTTTATTTCAGATGGTTGTGTATCGAGCGATTAAAAACAATACAACGCATGTTATGATAAGGAAACTTTCTATCTCTTCCATTCCAGTGATTAAAAAACGGTAAAAATGTCAATTTTGGAATCCACAGACGCATAGTGGTCTGAGCACAACAAAATAATCTTTGTATGATAAAATGACGCGTGGCATGAGTTTACACGGAGCGCTTCAGTTTCAAATGATCATTCAATAACATGATAATAATAATAAGTAAAATAATATATATATTTTTTTTGCTGTTTATGTCCACCATTTAATAATTATTTAATTATCAATAATTAAAGCTGCTCACATCGAGCGCTTTCACTTAAAAAAAAAAATGCAGTGTTTAATCAAGTATATGTCCCCTCTCTTTATGAAACGAAGCTGGTCATGTCGGCTCATATCGGGAGCATTTTGATCAAAGGGGAGATTAGAAGGGAAAAAAGTAAAAGTGTGTACAAACAACATATCACAATGCATGTGTGTGAATGGCCGAAATGTGGTTGTGAATAAACCTTTTAGTGACAGTAAAATGTTCGCGTGAACCCGCGGCGTGCGCTCTTTCACTTTGCCGAGTTTTGATGTCAGATGAACGCATGCGCCGATATGAGTCATTTATAAGAGATTTCTCTTTCCCCGAAATATAACAAACACACATTTATACGTGTTTAATAAGCGCTGCCTTTGCGGCGCTGTGCGAGAGGCACGCCGATGTGAGCCGCCTTCCTATCTCAGTCATAATATACAAATATGTTTTAGCTGTGTAGTGGACCGCGCGCGCACAACCTTTCGCGGGCGAGCCTCTGAATACACCGTTTTAACGGGGGTGGGGATAAGAAACACCGCACCGGCAGAACTAGACTAATGATTATAAATGCGTCGGGGAAAACAGCAAGGAAACTGACTGGCCAAACAAGCACTAACAACAGCTCAAAGGCTTGTAAAAAAAAATATATTATTTAGACTAGCTAATTAAGTTCACTAGCTAACGATTTTATTTGTACAAAGAATGAACTGTTATATAGCTTCTGTTTGTATCGGTTTATTGTCGTTATAAAAAAATTACATTTAAAGACATAAAATTTTAAATATAAAAAAACTGGTAAAATAGACCTACAGAATAGAACATTAAAATAACTTAAATATACAATTTTATCATTTGTATAATATGGTTATAGTATAGTATATTGCGGCTGGAATTTTGTTTTACTAAATAATATTTATCCAGTATAATCAGGACCTCTTATTTCTATTTACTTTAGGTTGTTGTTCTTGCAGTGTTACTGTGTGCGCTTTGCAATGTCAGACACATTCAAATGCAAATAATACACCCTCCCCAGGTGTGAATCGGCTGTTCTCACCTTTACACTCGGAGAAACTAAAATGCACCCCTCCTCACTGTGCATGGTTTCAGCAAAATGGAGGATCTTGGATCTTGCTTCAGGCCTCTTTTTAAATTTGTGTAAATTTAAAATCTTCTGGATTCTACATTCTAAAATTGACAGTGTTACCGTTTTTAATCCCTGGAATGAGATTTTTCTTATCATAACATGCATGTTATTAATTACTCTACACTGTTTTTAATTACTCTACAATGTTTTAATTTTAGATTTTATTAAAAAAATTAATAAATAAACCAAATAAATATATTCCATTTGTATTTTCCCTTTGTAAAAAAGCATTAAAAATGATGGGTTGTGTATCGAGCGATTAAAAACAATACAACGCATGTTATGATAAGGAAACTTTCTATCTCTTCCATTCCAGTGATTAACATACGATAAAAATGTCAATTTTGGAATCCACCGACGCTTAGTGGTCTGAGCACAACGTAATAATCTTTGTATGATAAAATGACTCGTGGCATGAATCTAGACGAAGGGCTTCAGTTTTAAATAATCATTCAATAACATGATAATAATTAAAAGTAAAATAATATTGTTCTTTTTGCTGTTTATGTCCACCATTTAATAATTGTTCAATTATCAATAATTAAAGCTTCTCATATCGCGCGCGCTTTCACTTAAAAAAAAAATGCAGTTTAATCAAGTATATGTCGCCTCTCTTTATAAAACGATATGAGCTCGTGTCGGCTCATATTGGGAGGGGAGATTAGAAGGGGAAAAGTAAAAGTGTCTACAAACAACATAGCACAATGCATGTGTGTGAATGGCCGAAATGTGTTTGTAAATAAATCTTTTAGTGAAAGTAAAATGTTCGCGTGAACCCGCGCACGTGCGCTCTTTCACTTTGCCGAGTTTTGATGTCAGATGTGCGCGCTGATATGAGACATTTATAAGAGATTTCTTTTTCCCAGAAATATAACAAACACACATTTATACGTGTTAAGTAAGCGCTGTCTATGCGGTGCTGTGCGAAATGCACGCCAATGTGAGCTGCCTTCCTATCTCAGTCATAATATACAAATATGTTTTAGCTGTGTAGTGGACCGCGCGCGCACAACCTTTCGCGGGCGAGCCTCTGAATACGCCGTTTTAACGGGGGTGGGGATAAAAAACAACGCACCGGCAGAACTAAACTAATGATTATGAATGCGTCGGGGAAAACAGCAAGGAAACTGACTGGCCATTTTTTAATAATTCATTGATAAGTTGGTGTCTTTTCGTTTCGGCTGTGAGTGGATGCGCTGTAGTAATCCACGTTTCATACGAATTACATCCATTAGTTCATATAAAAGCAGACATTTTGCTTTCTGTAAGTATATATTTTTCACGTCTGTGAGGCGAGTATACACGGAGTTTCGGTTTATTTTCTGATGCCCTCAAGTTCACAGAAACCGATACAGAATAGCGCTGTATCCCTGTTTGCTTTCATTATTTTACATCATAACGTTTTGTCGTCATTGTGCGTGCACTTAAATAAAAGTAAAATCTTATAAAGGCTATGTAGCTTATAAAGGTTTATTATATTGTGGCGTGGGTGGGGTTTGAGTAACAACCATCATGCTCTGCGGGAGGGATTGTTATGTGTTCATCTTGTTGGGGAAAGGTGTCTGGGGTAGTGGCTTCGGCCAGGGTGTGTGTGTGTGGATCAGAAGTGTGTCTTGTTGATTGTTGGGTGATAGATTAAATGTGCTGTTTGTGTGACTTTCGTGCTGTGCTAAATAAAATACTCCCAGCCATTTGCATTGGGCAGCAAGGAAGCTCACTCGTCTCTCCATGCTCAGTGGTCGCTGTGAAAAACGCTACAATTGGTGTCAGAAGTGGGATGGAGAGTAGCGGGTTAGAGCGGCGACCGGAGCGGAGCTGCGCGTTCCAGGTTCCGGCACTGGACCTTGGGGGGGAATCCTCCAGTGACGCAGCACCGGCACCGGAGCAAGCTACAGCTCCGTGCCCCGTCCGCCAGCGAAGCGACCTGCAGCTGCGCCTGCCGGCCTACAACGGCACCGTCGATCCCCACGCGTTCCTCGCCCAGGTAGAGCTAGCCGCCGACTTTGCGGGCTGGTCCTCGGCAGAAACAGCCGTCCGGGTGGCCCTCTCGTTGGAGGGTGACGCGCTGCGGGCGTTGGAAGACGTCTGGGCTGATGAGCGGAAGGACTGGGCGAAGCTGCAGGAGTCGCTCCGCTTCCGGTTCAGCGCAGGTGACCGTAAGGAGGCCGCGTGCGAGGAGCTGGCAACCCGCGTGCGGAGCGCCTCCGAGCCACTGGGGGCGTTCGCCATGGACCTGAGGTCTCTCGCGCGCAGAGGCCACCCGGAGTTCGGGTCCGTCCAGCAGGAGGAGCTAGCGCGCCATGCGTTCCTGCGGGGAATCCGGCCGTGGCGGCTGCGCGAGCACATCCGGTTAGCGGCACCGGCTTCCTTGGCTGAGGCGCTGCGCGAGGCTGAGCGCGCCGAACCCATCATGGCAGAACGCCACGGCGAAAGAGCCGAGCAACCTAGCCGGGGACAGGGCAACCCGTTGCGGCTAGGCCCCGACCCAGCTTCCGAGATTCCGCAACGTAGCCGAGGCCAGGGACCGCCTGATTACCGCTGCAGTGTTCTCAGGCCTGAGGATAACGTACCCCAGCAGCCATTAAAACTAGCTTCGGGGGGCGCCGAGGGGAAGCCGCCTCCCACAGCCTTCTTTGTTTTCCCAACTACCGGGTTTAACCTCCGGTCAGGACGTGCAGGAAATCGCGCGGGGGTCTACGTTAACTGTGGCCTGGACAACGTTTCGCTGCGGGCGCTCGTGGACACTGGCTTCACAGTTTCGCTGCTGCGCTGGGGAGTACTAGGACAAGGCGATCGCGGTTGTATGCTGCTGGCCCCAGCCGTGAGCATTCGCACCGTGTCGGGGAGCTATCTAGGAATACGGCCCTGTCGCACAGTCCGAATACAAGTAGGTGCAATCATTCTTTTTCATCCATTCTTGGTGGCCGACATTGAGGATGATTGTATCTTGGGGTTGGATATTTTGGAAAGGTGGGGTGCAGTACTTAATCTCGTTGACGGAACGTTGCGTGGTAGCTTCGGGTTAGCCAGGTTGCTAGTGCCCAAAGCGCAGCCGGACATGTTAGTGGAGCACACCAGGGGGGCGGAACTTCCGGCGGGCGCGCCATGTAAACATCCGGTAGCAGACCGAACGAGAATAATGGCCAAGCTTATGCAGCGTAGCAGCGTAGGGCTCAGTCAGACACAGGCCGACACCGTGAAATCCCTGCTACACGAGTTCGCAGACATTTTCGCGGTTGATGAGAGCGAGTGCACACATACCAATTTGGTGCAGCACACGATTAATACGGGTAACGCGGCTCCTGTTCAGTTACATCCGAGACGTCTTCCCTTAGCTAAACGAGTTATCGCCGAACAAAAGCTACGTGAGATGGCCAACTCGGCATGCCGTTCGGCCTATGTAACGCTCCAGCTACGTTCAAACGGTTGATGGAGAAGGTATTAGCCGATATTCCTCGCAACCGTTGTGTCGTTTACCTGGACGATTTACTGGTGCACGGCAGGGAGTTTGAGGTCGCTCTCGCTAACCTACGGGAAGTATTTCTGGCTATCCGGCGGGCGAATTTGCGACTCAACCCTAAAAAGTGTCAGCTGCTGCGGCGAGAGACCGGCTTCCTAGGACATGTAATTAGTGCTAGAGGGATTGCCACCGATCCAACAAAAATAGCGGCGGTACAGAATTGGCCTGAACCGCTAAATGTGTCCCAGCTACGCACCTTCCTCGGGTTAGCTTCTTACTATCGCCGGTTCGTGAAGGATTTTGCCACGATCGCCAGTCCGCTGCACGGCCTCACGAAAAAGAATCAGCCGTTCCGCTGGGACAGGGCGCACGCGCGTGCTTTCACTCGGTTACGGGAAGCTCTGGTCACGTCGCCCGTTCTCGGATACCCTGATGTGTCTCGTATGTTTATCCTTGACACGGACGCGAGCGATGTAGGGCTGGGGGCTGTCCTGTCTCAGGTGTCCGAGGGTAAAGAGCGTGTTATCGCCTACTTCAGCCGCGCATTGTCCGGACCTGAGAAAAATTACTGCGTCACGAGCGCGAGCTGTTAGCGGTCGTCGCGGCCCTAAAACATTTTAGGCCGTATTTATACGGGCAATCCTTCTCGCTGCGGACCGATCATGCTTCGCTGGTGTGGCTACTTAGTTTTAAAGAGCCCGAGGGGCAGTTGGCGCGCTGGTTAGAGCGGTTGCAGGACTACGACTTTACTGTCCAGCACCGAGCTGGAAAACTGCATGGTAATGCGGACGCTTTATCCCGCCGGCCGTGTAGCAAAGAGCGTTGTCAGCACTGCGAGCCGGTTGAAGAGCGCGTGCGTGGTCGCGACATCGAACATTCCCCGACCCCCGTGAATCGGAACATTCTCCCTGCGCAATCCTCCGGAGTCTCCGTCGGTAATCCGCCGTCCGAGCCAGCGTGCAGCCGAGTTACCGCGTCGTCTAAAGCATCGCCTGTAGTCGTTCCGCCTGTGCCACAGATGGACCGTGATCAGCTCATTGCCGAGCAGGAGAAGGATCCGGCGCTGCAACGGGTACTGGGTGGGGTTAACGGGTTACCGCGGTTGCTCACTTGGGACAAGAGGAAAAAGCTCTCCACTCGCAGTTTAATCGACTAGCATTGCGGTGGGGTTTACTCTATCGCCACTGGGAACGGCCGGGCTGTCACACTGATAGTGAACTCTTTGTTCACAAATGCGACGTCTGCACGGCAAAGAAGGGCCCTACCCAGCGCTCGCGAGCACCTTTGCAAGACTTTCGGGTGGGGGCACCCATGGAGCGTATGGGCGTGGACATTCTTGGGCCTTTTCCCATCTCCGATCGTGGGAACCAGTATGTGCTGGTAGCCATGGATTATTTCACCAAGTGGCCGGAGGCGTTTGCTGTTCCTGACCAGAGCGCTTCCACCATGGCCCGAGTGTTGGTGGATGAGGTGTTGGTGGATGAGGTGGAGGTATTCGCAGCGGTGTGCGAGCGCCTCGGGGTGAAAAATACCCGCACCACGCCCCTTCATCCGCAAAGTGACGGCCTTGTGGAACGTTTTAATCGAACGCTCACCACCCAATTCGCGGTGCTTACCAGCGACCGGCAAAAGGACTGGGACGAACATTTGCCTCTCGTGCTTTGGGCTTATCGCACAGCGGTGCAGGAGTCCTCACAGCTCACGCCAGCTGCGTTAATGTTGTGCACGCCCGTGGACCTTGTGTTCGGGCCTCCTCCACAAGTGGATTTACCCGCGAAGCCGGGGATGGATTACTTTTGTTCTTTAAAAGACAAACTGTTTCGTGTCCACGAGCTGGCTCGTAGACACTTGGCGAACGCCGGGGTGAAGCAGCGCCGCTTGTATGATACTCACAGCCGGGGGCGAGACTTTGCTTATTACTTTTAGGTTTGGGTGTATCCCCCCGGAAGAAAAAGGGGGCTCTCGCCTAAGCTTATGTCGCACTGGGTGGGCCCCTTCACGGTCGTTGCTCAGCTCTCCGATGTAGTCTACCGGGTGCGGTTGACGGGGGCGGTCGCGATTGGTCGTGCTCCACCGGGACCGGCTCGCTCCCTACCAGCCCCACGTCAGCAAAACATCGAGCTCTGTGGAGACCGGTCCGCCTCAGGAAGAGGGCTGCGCCCCGCTGAGACTGAGTTCGCCATGGTGACCGGGGACGGTCACAGCTCGGATGGGGGCAGTGTGGCGTGGGTGGGGTTTAAGTAACAACCATCATGCTTTGCGGGAGGGATTGTTATGTGTTCACCGTGTTGGGGAAAGGTGTCTGGGGTAGTGGCTTCGGCCAGGGTGTGTGTGTGTGGATCAGAAGTGTGTCTTGTTGATTGTTGGGTGATTGATTAAATGTGCTGTTTGTGTGACTTTCGTGCTGTGCTAAATAAAATACTCCCAGCCATTTGCATTGGGCAGCAAGGAAGCTCACTCGTCTCTCCACGCTCATTGGTAGCTGTGAAAAACGCTACAATATAGTTTTTGCCCTTTAATTTGACAACACCTGTGACTCACACACGTTTTCTGATACACACAGCCAGAGTTTTCTGGCTACGCGAGTGTTACACATGATAAAATATAAAGGCTCACTGTGTTAACATTTACTTAAACACAACATTTGCTTAAATTCGATGGAACTAAGAAACCCCTATATTTAAGTTCTAAATTTGTACTGTAATTTTAGTACTGTGATGATAAATTCGTTTAATGTTTCACTTTTCGCCGGTGGTGGTACAGCGCAACGGGGGTGCTGGGAAGTGAAAATGTAATTTGTTAAAATGTTTTTATTATTTATTAAAGAACATTATGATGATCATAACAGCCTACTGCAATTCATCCTTATAATAAGGCAAAAACACATCGACATCTGCTGACGCAGTAGCGCGGCCTGACAATGTTTTAATTTTGATGGTAATTTATTTTTATTTTTTTCAGTTAATAAACCTACTACAAATTTAAAAAACACAAAATATAAGATAACAAAAAACATGTAGCGTAGCTTTTATAATTACACATGATAAAATCTATAGGCTCACTGTGTTAACGTTTACTTTGCTTAAATTCGATCCTAATAAGATTTAATTTAATTTAAATTCTAAATTTGTACTGTAATTTTAATACTGTGATTATGAATTCGTTTAACTCCAACGTTTCCCTTTTTTTTTCTCCGCTACTATGTGCAGCTCTAACGGAGCGTGGCTCATTAATTCTAGAGAGAATAAACTGATGCCCGAGGCGTCAGTCTTTAGTTATATAGCGCCACTCAGCGTTAGAAGCCAGCAAACGCACAAACCCAAATGCCGCCACCGTGAGGCGTGACGGTAAAACCAGAATACCGCATGAGTAACATCTGTATATGTATGTGTGAGTGTTTCATATATGTGTATGCAAGTGTTTCATATGTGTGTGCAGGAGTGAAGTTTGATTTAAGCCCTATACGGCGCCTCATAGTGTGGGACAACTTTCACACACACACTAATAGAATCACTGCTGTAAAATAAACATAAAACAAAATAACCTGCACATTACCTTTGATAAGAATCGTGACAGAGCAGTGTGTGTATGTGTGTATCACACACAAACACACACACACACACACACACACACACACACGCACACAAACAATTCAGGCTGACAGAGAGAGAGAGAGAGAGAGAGAGAGAGAGAGAGAAAAGGGATCTTTACCTCTCTAATGAAACTTGCTTTTGCTTGACTTGTTCACACAAACATGTGTTATAATAAACAGTACACACGCGCTATACACACACACATACAACCACAAAATAAAATATGTTTTACGCACGCACATGTGGTCACAGTGTTATAGTAAATAGTACAAGCAGAGACAAGCGCAGGTTTTTTTTCATAGACCAAAGTCATGATTTATCACAATGTATATGGAAGTTAACAGGGCGGGGCTAAATTCACTGCACCATCACAGGTAGCATGGGTCAGGCAGAGACACATCACCAATTGGCTTGGGTCCTGTCATGTCCTGGCCAGTCATTTAAAATGGATACATCTACAGTATATGTGTGTGAACTATCTGTGGACCTTTAAGGCAAAGTTTATAAAAAATAAACAAACAAACACTGCACTTGTAACTGTATTTACAATATATCTATTTAGAGCATGTTATCTTTTCACATTTTCATATTTCAATTTCATTCCCCTTGTGAACGTTAGTGAGTTTTGAACAGTACAGGTTGGGTTTAGTTCTAACCAGATGTTGCAGATGCTGATGTCTGTTAATGTGTGTGTTCCTACAGGCTGCACACTGGAAGGAGACAGTGATGTAAAACCCATCACTGCATACACAGGAGGCTCAGTACTGCTGCCCTGCTCCTGCACTGACCTCCACAAAACACCTGGGACATTCACATGGAAGAAACAAACAAATAAATGGGTAGAGATATCTCCTGATCAGTACAAAGACAGATTTCAGCTGGTTAATGATCACTCTTCAGGAAATCTCTCTCTGCTCATATCACACCTGACTGTAGAGGATGGAGGAGATTACAGGTGTAGTGTCGGAGGTGGTGAATACAGAGACGTCAAACTCACTGTTGAAGGTAAATGACTCATTTTTATACACAATGCTACTTCAGTGATAATCTCATGACAGATTAATCTGATGTTGTAGATCGACCAGATAACAACTCACACCTGATTAACAGACCAGATCGTCACCTACACATTTAATTATCACTTTATTGCTATATTTCGCCCCCTAGTGTAATAAACATAGTTTTTTTCTGATCTTTCCACTCAGTTATAGTACTTGATTTAATGATTTAAACACTGATTATAAATTCATTTGATTGAGCATAATTTACATTTAATCTGTACCAGTCTCAGTGTGTGTAGTGTGTGTAGGCCTGTGTGTGTTGTATTGTATGTGGTGTGTGTGGATTTTAGCCAGTAAGAGTCATTCCCTAACCAGACTTTTTTCTTCATCTTGAAATTAAAGTGACACAAAAGCTGTATCTGTATCAACTTTTATACATACTTGTTTTAAATACAATATGCTTATTTTTTTGGCTTATGTAAGAGAGTGACCTCTGCTGGCAGAGCGGAGAAATGTCCTGAGTCCTCTGGGCCAGAAAACCAAATTGAAACATTAGTTATTATGTTAATAAAGACATGGCAAATTCAAAGTGCAACAGATAAAGACATTATATATTGCTATCACATTGCATTACCTAAAGACAGAGTGAATCGATTACAGGATAGGAGGAGGATTTGGAAAAGCAGGAAAAAAATGCACAAGTTCACAGAAAACAATACAGAATTGAAAGTAAACACCTGTTTCCTTTCAATATTTTACAAAATCATATAGTTTTTTCGTCATTGTGACGCCTAAAAGTAAATTTTGGATTATTTTATATAGTCAAAATAAAACTGCTTTTCTAAACGTGGGCTATTGTTGTTTGTATCCTCCTCTCGCCAGCATAAAGTTTTCCTACGCGAGGAGGAATTTTGTTGTAATATTTAATAATATTTATGCCGTATAATCAGGGACTCTTATTCCTATTACTCCTGAGATGTTGTTCTTTTAGTGTTACTGTGTGTGCTTTACAATGGCAGGCAACATTCAAATGCAAATTATTCACCCTCCCCAGGTGTAAATCAGCTGTTCTCACCTATACATTCAGAGAAACTGAAATGCACCTCTCCACACTTTAAGACCTGGATTCTGAAGACCTGCAGTGATTCGGGCCTCTTTTTAAATTTCTGCAAATTTCATCTTCTGGGTTTTAGATTCTTAAATTGACATTATTACTGTTTTGCTGGAATAGAAGAAATGGAGATTTTCCTTATCATAACATAAATTGTATTAGTTGTAATCACTCTATACACAATAATTTTCTTTGGTATTTTTATGAAATATTGAAAGTTAATAATTTATAAAAAAAAATGAAAATAAAAAACAAAAAAAGATTCCACTTGTATTTTCCTTCTATAAAGTAGCATAAAAATCACCGGTTGTGTATAGAGTGATTAAAAACAATAGAAGGCATGTTATGATGACTTTTCTCTGAATACGCTGTGTTCACGGGGGTGGGGCTAAGAAACACGCATCTCGGTTTATTCATTATACCCCCTTTTATTTGGGGTAAAGTGACTGATGTGCCTACCTTTTTTTCAGCAGAGCTTCTGTTTCACTGAATAATCCACTATTAACACCTCTCAACACACATACACACACACACACACACACCAAAACACACACACACCAAAGCACATCCCTCCCCCAAACAGCGCAGCAATGAGCATTTACTTACATCTGACCTGAGTCGTTTACATAAATCACTGATCAATAGCTCATGACACATACATTTAAACAGTTTATTCATACAGATGTACCTGTTTTACATAAAACGTTACAGGTTTGTTACTGTTCAAGTTCAAGTTCCAGTAGGCTTTATTGTCACTTTAACCATATACAGTTAGTACACAGTGAAACGAAACAACGTTCCTCCAGGACCAAGGTGCTACATGCAACATGAACTTACAACATAAATTAACAAAAACTAACTAGCTAAGGAAAATTATCTACAGGGTTTTTACAGACAACAGACAACATAAAGTGCACGCGCAAATGTGCAAACAAAAGCAACAAAGTGACAGTGCGACAACATGACGTAATAATAACGTGTTGAGGTGATGAGTTGAGTTAACACTCCTTAACTTAACATAGCAGCAAGAATTAAGAAGTTAAAAAGTTAATGCAAAAAGTAGTCCAGTAATAAAATTGTGCAAAAGAGCATTTACAGGTTGGTGTGTACGATAGTTTGGTGGTGTAGGTCAGTGTGTTTACGCTTGTGTTGATTAGTCAGTCCAGTCTCGATGTTTTGAGGTAGTTGAGTTAAGCTGAGTGATAATGTTTGTGTTTGTGTGTGTGTGTGTGTGTGTGTGCGTGTGTGTGTGTGTGTGTTTATCAGTCCAGTCCCTTTTTGCTCAGGAGATGGATAGCTTGTGGAAATAAGCACAGTCTGGATGTGTGTGCCCGAATGCTTCGATTGTTACTGAATGATTTACTCCGATAAAGAGCCGTATAAGAACAGTGGCAGCGGGCACACCTAAACATAAATGAAGGATTACTTTTTATAGTCTAAATAAAAATGCTTTTATAAACATGCGCTATTGTTATCTTCTTCAAATATTTGTTAATTTAGTTTAAACAAGGTTTGGGCTCGGGCCGTTGAGCGTCGTGATCCTCCATTTTAATTTCCTACCTTCCTTACCCGCGCGCATAAAGTTTTCCAGAGCCCACCGGCAGAAGTAGAGTAATGATTATGAATGCGTCGGGGAAAAACAGCAAGGGAACTCACTCTGACTATTTTAATAATTCATTGATAAATTAGTGATGTCTTTGGTTTCGGCTGTGCTGATGGTGATCATGTCATCTCGTCGTCTCCGCAGCAGTGGACGCGCCTACAATTCACTTTCCATACGAATAACATAATCTAATAATTTGTTTTTTTATTCGTTTATATAAAAGCAGATATTTTGCTTTCTATAAGTATATATTGTTCATGTCTGTGAGGCGAGTATACACAGAATTTCAGTTGATTTTTTGACGCGCTTAAGCTCACCGAAAACAATACAGAACCCTGTTTACTTTCCCTTAAATCAGCTAATTGTATGGCAGCAACACAATGCATAATGTGGACATGGATCAAGAGCAGCCCCTATGAACTCACCCACACTGTAAACCCGAATAAGTTGGCAAAACTCAAAAAAATTGAGTTAATCAAGTAATGATGTTACCAGTTTTAAGTAAACTGAACTATAAGTTTTTGAGTTTGTTGTTTTATATAACGATTAACATTACCCTTCTGTGTCTTACTTATGACAATTGAAATCCACACAGAACAAATTAAATGACAAAAATAAGCTTAATAAACAATACATACTTTCTTTATTTAACGTTTTTTCATTATTGTGAGCGCACCTAAATAAAAGTAGAGTCTAATAAAGGCTATGTAGCTTATATAGGTTTATTATATAGTTTTTTTGCACATTAATCTGATAATGTTTTAATTTTATTGTCATTTAGTTTATTTAAGTTAATAAATCTACTACAAATTTAAAGAACAAAAAATATAAGATGACACTTGAATTTGAATTTGTTTAATTACAATGTTTCATTTAATTTTATCTGCAACTACAGTACGTGCGGCTCTAGACGAGCTGCGGCTCATTAATCCTGGAGAGAACGAACTAAGGCCTGAGGCGTCAGTCTATAGTTATATAGCGCCACACAGCGATAAAATCCAGCAAACGCACAAACCACCGCTTGTCCACCTACTGTAACTTTGTACAGAAAAGCAATTAGTAAAATCAATCCAACTACAAAATGCTACAGAATAAACCACAGTTCATTCATAATACTGTAAATATGTACTGTACAGGTTTGTAGGAATATTTCATTCTTCTCATGACAGTAAAAGTTTTTAGTCTTGACTCTTAGTTAGTTAGTTACAACTAACTTTGGTCTACATACTCATGGAAAATACTCATGGAGGTCCTTACAGCGTCATACATCCCAGAGATGTATTTTATTTATTTAAAAGATGCTTGAAACACTGGGGTGGAGGCCTGGACTGACCATAGGGCATATCGGGCAATGCCCGGTGGGCCAACGCACATTTTTGGGCTGGGGCTGTCAGTCATAATTTAATATTTTTGACAAAGTTTATTAGGCCAATTTATTTATTAGCGCAACGGTAGAGTATCTGAGACACGAATCGCGGCCCATTGGTTGACTGTCTTAAAGGACAATGAGCGAGTCCAATGAAATCTCAGGCCACGCCCTGCCTTCCTTCTGGCCAACCCTCATCTCCCCTTGACAGAATCTGCTATTTAGAGTATGACCGGAGTTTGAAATGAGTCCATCTATAACAATGGATAAACCAGAAAAAGAGAGAAAAGAGCAAGGGGGTGCAGAGCTGCAGGGGAAAAGACGCAAAAGTGGAAGCAGCAAAATGTGCGAAAATCACTTTATGTGCGAAATTAATTTTTTACCAAGGTTATTCACTTCCATGCAGGTCACTGTGGTTTAATGTTTGAAACAAAACAGTGAGCACATATATCCTTTGATGTGTCATCCTTTCATGTGTATGGTTTAAATAATCATGGTGGGCCGCAATGGCCAAAAATGCCAGGGCCGTTTTTTGGTCCCAGTCCTGCCCTGGTGGGGTGTGTGCACACTGTTCACAGAATGTGGGGATGATGTCACTAAACTGCTTACCCATGTGGTGTGTTCACACTGTCACTTCCTCCAGCAGCAGTTGGTCCCTTTGGTTGCGTGTCACTAAAATAGAAGTGTGTTTATCTGTTCAGAGTGAATAACATGCACAGTTTCAGTGCTGCAGAGGAACACAAGATAAAAACAGACTAGACATGTTCTATCTCCTGTTATATTGTAGTAAAATTCCTGCAAAACCTTCATAAGATTTGTTTTCAGTTAAAATAACATGTGAGCATTGTGTAGTTTGTGTTCTGTGGATTAACAATTGACCATGAGTGTGACAAATGATGAGAGACATTTACATTCCAAATGACACTCAATAATCTCTTTCACTTGTGTAAATGAAATTAATTTCAGATTAATTTCTCTTGTTATTGGCTTGGCCACAAGCCTCTAAATATTTTTTGCTCTCACCCCCACAGTGTAAAACTGTTTCACAGTATTTGTGCATAATGCAGTGTGTTGTGCTGTTGGAAGTGTTTAAAATAGTGTTTATTTGTCTTCTCATTGTTCCTACTATTATCATTGCATTCTTTTAGTCCACAAACTTTGGCACTTAAAGAAGGTCATACATTGGACTGATTGTGCTGTGAAGACCAATAGCTTTTTTTTTTTTTTTTTTTTTTTAGGCCCAGAGGACCATATCTCTCTCAATTTTACATGCATCCCATGTTAGCGTTTAGCAAAAAATACACCTACATCTCCCAAGCAATGATCTCAGCAGAAATCACATAATTTTTTAGGTCTATCAGGTCATCTGTTCTGGAACATATATTGTAAGGACTATACTGTCAAGTGCATTTCCAATACCCGTCAAGCTCCATGATGAAACTGGGTCTCACGAAGACCATCCCAAACTTACCTCTGCTGTGGAGAAGAAGTTCATGTAGAGTCACCAGCCTCAGAAACCATCAATTAACAAACAGCACCTCAGATTAGAGCTGTTATGAAGGCTTTACAGAGCAGAAGTAGCAGATATACATCTCAATATTAACTGTTCAAAGGTAGAAATTGCATATTTTGCAGGCTTTCAGCATTGATGGAAAAATTTATAAAATATATCAACCAGGAAAGACCAAGGAGTTAGAAGGCATGTTTGACTGGTAGTGTACAAGAACAGACAGACAGGTAGAGGGAAGGAGGTGTACTGTACCTGCACACCTACTGTAGGTCTTCAATCAGCTAATTGTATGGCAGCAACACAATGCATAATGTGGACATGGATCAAGAGCAGCCCCTATGAACTCACCCACACTGTAAACCCGAATAAGTTGGCAAAACTCAAAAAAATTGAGTTAATCAAGTAATGATGTTACCAGTTTTAAGTAAACTGAACTATAAGTTTTTGAGTTTGTTGTTTTATATAAAGATTAACATTACCCTTCTGTGTCTTACTTATGACAATTGAAATCCACACAGAACAAATTAAATGACAAAAATAAGCTTAATAAACAATACATACTTTGATATCATGGGCCATATATTTCATTTTCTCAGTGATAGTGGTTGTTTTTCTTATTTTGTTACACATCCCAGCAGTTTATTGCCAGAGGACAGACAATTAACACACACCTTCAGATTCGATGTGATTTATCTGAAGGATGGAGAATAAAATGTATTAGTACCGTCCTCCGTAACAGCAACTGCAATTCTTATTCACAGATTTGTCAAACATACATTCTGACTTTGAAAGAAGTTTCTTACATTGTCCACCAAAAAGAATTATATAAGAGCACTTATTAACACGGAAAAACCCACGCTTATTTTTTGGCGCAGGCGGAAACATGAAACTAACGTGCATTTATAAAACTCCAGACATATATCAAAATCCCCAAGAGGTAAATACAAGTTTACTCATTTCACTTTCATAACCTACTTATGATTAATACTAGCTCAAACTTTAACTAGTAAAGCACATTTTTGTTCTTTTGATGCAGAGCACCGCAGAAACATACCTGACTATCCCCAGTCACAGGCTGTTCTGAGAGAGCAGGTGCGACCGGACCTCTATTAATGACGTCACTCCCGGATTAATGATATGTAAAAGTAATGATGATAAAATATACTCGAGGTTGTGAGTTAATTTTGGTTCTATTTACACTTTGTCTTTATCTTTGTATTCATTTAATCTGAGGGGTATACGAGAACAAATTAAGAGGAAAGCTGTATTTTTGTTTTGCACGTCTTTCAAGGCAGATTTCTATTTTTTACCAGAGACACACGCTTTGACATCAGATTTTAATTTCTGGAAAAATCTATGGGGGGATAATATATGGATGTCGTACGGAAATAGCAAATCTGCTGGTGTTGCCATATTAAAGGGATGCATCACGGAAAAATCCTTAAGAATGTAGGTCATGATTCAGGAAGATTATTTTAGTTGTGGAATATATGGGGAATGTTATTATTTTAGGTAATGTATATGGCCATAATAACAGCTACAGAAACACTCTTCTTTTTGCAGAATCAATGCCTTATTGAACTCTCTCACCTATGCTAAATTAATATTTGGGGTGGAATTGTATAAATGGCCCAATTAAAGACTGACACCCTCAAAGGCCTTTAAGAGGCACTTATGGAGAGTTCAATAATTTTTGTCTGAACTTAGACTGTTGTGATGTGTGAAGACTTAAAATCCACTTCGATCCAAAACCTACCTCTGCCGCAGACGAGAAGTTCATTTAGAGTTATCAGCCTGAAAAATGACCAATCTGCTTATATGGAATGAACCCTGAGATAGTTACATATTCACACTGAATGACGCGTAGCTAGTACGCGTGATCCCTTGCGCCATCTGCTGAGCGAAATGAGAATCGCAGGTTGGAAAAGGCAGGAAACGGCATGACCACCGCGCAGCTGTCAGGAATTTCACTTGGATCTGATACTGCTAAAGTGAGATTTTGTATGTTGAATCAACAGATTGAAAAAAAAAATAAATACGATATTTTTGTGGCCCTTTATTTTATTGACTATTTAATACAAACACATTTAATACACTATTCAATACAACTCTCTTAGATGTAAGTTTATATGCTGTCCTTCAAACACACTCGGACCCTCTAAAACAAACCGAACTGAGACCATCTCGCGTCCAGGTTGTGGTTTGCGTATCCTGTGCAGTATGAACACCATGTGCTCCACATTCACTTGACTTTGTTACCATTAAATTTTAACCTTCTAGGCCTCCCATGGATAGATCAGTGTTGTATTGGGACTCAAAAATACATCAACACATTTGTTATATTGATGAAGGCAAACCTGTCGTGTAAACAAATATGAGAAAATGCTGGATCTGTGTTTTTTTCTGGATAAAAGATCTGATAATGCTTACATTTTTCAAGCGACTTTAATGAACCATTTTGAAAATTAATGTTTCATTTATGTGCTACGTGTATTTAAAAATAGGTTTTGTCTGCAGTTTTCTATGAATTTCTGATAACCGGGATAAAATTGCTGCTTTCCGCTCAAGAGATGAAGTGTGTATCAGCTTTAGGCCCACATGCACTTAATCTCTGGTGCTAAATATTTTGTTGCTATAAATAATTACAAAACCGTACAAAACCACGTCTGTTTTGTTAGACGTGGATTTCGCTTTGTTTTTGTGGTGCACATTGTGGAGACGTCCCTATATTTCCCTATATGTCATATACTGTACATTTTAATGTTCATGTAATGTGCAGAAGGTGGCACGGTGGTGTAGTGGTTAGTACTGTCGCCATGCACCTCCGGGGTCCGGGTTAGATTCCCGGCCAGGCTCGATTCCCGTCTCTGTGTGCGTGGAGTTTGCATCTCCCCCCCGTGCTTGGTGGGTTTACTCTGGGTACTCTAAACTTCCTCCCACAGTCCAAAGACCTGCAGATTAGGCGAATCTGCGTTCCCAAATTGGCTGTAGTGTGTGAGTGTCTGTGTGTGCCCTGCAATGGATTGTGCTTCTGGAAGAATGGTCAAAATTTCTCATAAACACACTCCTAAACTTGTGGAAAGCCTTCCCAGAAGGCACCTGTTATATCACGAAGTTTGAAGTTCGAAGTTCAGCCCTTATTCATCACACATACGTTAGTGGACAGTAAAAATCTTTATTCTTCGCATATCCCAGCTTTTTGTTACTACGCAGGGGTCAGAGCGCAGGGTCAGCCATTTCACAGCACTCATAGAGCAGACAGGGTTAAGGGCCTTCGCTCAAGGGCCTAACAGCAGCAACCTGGTGAAGCTGAGGCTCGAACCACCGATCTCCCGATCCGTAACACGGAGCCTTAACACACTGAAAATTTACTCAATTGATATTTTTTTCGAACTCAGTCTCATTGGCCTTGGCTCATTTTTTGTGAATATCATATATCAGTAAACATTTTCAATGACCACACCCTGTACACCCCCCTACACATTAATGTTACATAGAGGATGTTCAGGTCCACTGGACCTGGGGCTAATAAAAGTGTGAAAATTGTAGGTCCTGTGTACCTTCAGTCTGTCCTCCTTCTGTCTAGGAATGCTTTAAGTGTGTGTGTGTGTGTGTGTGTGTGTGTGTGTGGTCTGATCGGACTGGGTCCTGTCATGGACTGAATGGACTGGACTTATGTGTGAATTATTCGTGACCTTCTCAGAAAAGATTTCTAAAAGCAAGCAAGCAAACAAACAAACAACTTGTATAAGGCCTTGCTCAATGGCTCAACAGCAGCAACCTAGCAGAGCTGGAGCTCAATCAGCTGACCTTCCAATCAGTAACTCAGAGCCTTTACACACTGAGACACCGGCTCTATTTTTTCCTTCTTTTTTTCCTGTATTCTGTAACCTCTGCTGGCAAAAGGACAAATGTCCCAAGTCCTCATGAACAGGGTCATGTTAAGGCTTCCAGATAACCAAATTGGACAAAGAGACATTAGTTAGTACATTAATAATGTACAACAATCCCAATCCTGTGAGTTCCCATCACATTGTGT